>NW_028076902.1:1397952-2083110 GCF_014824575.4 Sturnira hondurensis | reverse complement strand
TAAAGGAAAGAATAAACAAATGGGATCTCATCAAAATAAAAAGCTTCTGCGCAGCTAAAGAAAACAGCATTAAAATAAAAAGACAACCAACTGTATGGGAAAACATATTTGCCAATGATACCTCAGACAAAGGTTTAATCTCCAAAATATACAAAGAACTCACACGACTTCACTCTAAGAAACTAGTTTTCTTAATGAATCTATAGAATCAATTCATTCAGAAACTAGTTGCAAACACCAAATTCTTTCTAAAATTAAACCAAAAAAGACCTGTGTATATTAAAGCAAAATAGAAAAACTTCTTTTTGCTAATTTTATGAAACTTTTAAAGTAATATAATCAATAATTGATCTTAGATCATAGTTATAAACTTTGATGAGTTTCATAATTGTACCCTTTCATCTCTAGTATTTTTCTAAAAGTACATGATTTCAATATGACCTCAGTGTTTTGTTTTTTGGTCACGAAACTGCCTGCAATCTTCTTTGAAGTTAAATTTTGTGCAAGTTGAGATTGTTGGCATCTTTGATAGACTCTTTTTGAAGACCACTCTAATTTTGATTTTTGCAAAGACTCTCTGAGAAAGGGTGGTATGCTCAGAGTATGTCCCACCAAATGGAAAATTGTCTCAGTTCTATTGTTAAATGGAGCATAAACCTTTCAGCCTTTAATCTTTCAAAAGAACTGTCTTTCTGCTTTAATTCAGACTATATAGGTCTTTAACAACTATGTTTTAACAAGACCAAGTTCTTCATATCAATTGTCTATAATTTTTTAATGTTTTGCTAAATTTAAATAGTGTAATATAAACCATCTAAATGTCATTCCATGGTGCTACAACAAAAAATTTTCCATTTAAGTAGAGAAGTTACATCAAAAACTTCTTTCCATAGCAGAAGCATTCTAAATCAGAATTACTCCAGTGGCACCACCTTGGAGAGGCTGCCCTCAATCCCAGTGCTATGCTGGTTCCTATCCTTGACAGCTCACTGTTCGAGCCCTCGCTAATTCTATGAATAAATTGCAGCCCTGGTCAGTGTCCCTTTAATGTATTCTAACTCACCTGTTTTCAATTTAAGTCAGCCAGAATTGGTTTCTGTGGCTTACAACCAAAGAACCCTGACTCTCTCAGAAATGAAATCTGACTCCATAGTCTGTGTTCTTAACTATAGTCCCCTGGTATCTTCCTTAGCCACTACCTGGTGCCAGACAGGCCTGCACTTGGCTCTGCTTTGATGGCAATACAGTGTAATGAAATAGCACAGAGCTCTCCTTAGGGATGCGTCCACCTAAAGTACCTTGCTTTGCTCCATTCTTGGCTGGTGTGGCTAGGCTTGATTTCCCCTAAGTTGTCTGGGATAGATACTTCTTAATGTGTTATCTTCTTCCTCAAATCTTAGTCTGCAGTCTGTTTCAACAAAATCATAGGCAGCTATAAGCAGCCTTAAGAAAAGCAATATTTCTATGAACACTTTCTCAGCCTCTACATCAGCATCTTTCTCAAAGATGAAGAAAATGCCGTATCTGAGTGGCTGGAATTTCTCACTGTACCACACGCACTTTTCAAAGTTGAAGAATCTAAAGTTTCCTGGAGGACAGAAGAGAGGGAACAGGCAGCACAGCTGAACAACAGAGAATTGGATCACATACCCAATAGGCTTTTTAAAGGATGTCAAGTGGCCCTGGTTGGTATGCCTCAGTGGACTGAGTACCAGCCTGAGAACCAGAGTCACTGGTTTGATTCCCAGTCAGGGCACGTGCCTGGGTTGTAGGCCAGGCCTCCATAGAGGGCACATGAGGGGCAACTATGCACTGATGTTTCTCTCCCTCTCTTTCTCTTTCCCTTCCCCCCTCTATAAAATCTAAAACAAAACATGATGCAGAGTGGCAACTGATACAAAGAACCATGTAAAAATTATATCTTTGTAAAACAACACATTTGTGAAGAATACTGCCCCTAGAGCGGCTACCTCAGATTGGTACAAATAGCATGTCCTCCTGCCAAAAATTTCAGCTGCCCTTATAATCATTTATGCAGAGGGAGGAGAGAAGGCACTGAGAAGGAAACAATCACACCGGGAAAGCTGAACACTCACAGAAAATAAATAGGAAATATAGATCATATAGCATGCGATACCCAAAGTTTAAGTAGCTAGTGGCTACTGTTTGAATCAGACAATTTTTAAAAGTAAAACAGCAACATACAATCTCATCAAACATATTCGGGCACATAGAACCAGATAAATGACTTTGTACCAGTTTGTTAGCACGCAATGACATCAGCAGTCCAAAGGGAACCAAACTGGGAGGAAATGATCCTGAAGTTTGGACTATAGCCAACACTGAAAACTCCATGGGAACCTTAGGGAAACTGTGAATTTTCTACATGAAAATTTTCTAAATACACAGACTTTAAGAGCTGCAACCACTAGTTATCAACCCATTTAACTCACTCATCTTATGCATGAGTGTGTTGAGACCAAGAGAGATTAAATGCTTGCTCCAAGGTCATAGGTCCAATTAGTGGTAGGTCAGAGATTAAAAAAAGAGCCTTCTAATCCCATTCTCAACCACTCTATTTTTTACCACGTTGCCTTAGTCATGAGTCAGGTCTGAAGAACTCTCACTCGAGGTCTTCACTGAATGAAGATGTAACTGTACCTCTCTAACAACAACACCGAGGACGTACCATACTGTCTGACTTGTTTCCCCTTTTTCTAACCCAAGATACTTCATTCCAAAGACAGGTGCTTCCTCCAGCCTCTCAGGTTCCTTGGGGTTCACTATAGCCAGAACCGGGTTAGAGAATCGACAGTGGAAAGTTGGATGCAGCCATAATCAATGCATACGTCACCCAAAACTTTTTTAAAATCCTCATTTGAGGATATATTTATTGATTTTAGAGAGAAAGGAAGTGAGGGGAAAGAGCAAGAGGGACACAGAGATGAACAGATACCTCCCTTAAGCAACCTCAAGTCTAAAGAAGAAACACAAAAGTCAAAAGATCTCAACGCTTTTAGCTTCATCAGAAGTAAAATTCCATCAGACTTGTCAACAGTTAACTTGGCTGATCTGATTGTCACCTTGGCATTTCTTTTCCCCTGCTGGCACTCTTGAGTAATGACTGAAAAATAAAATAGCCAAAGGCCGATGACAAGGACAAAAGAAAAAAAATAGACTAAAAACTGTACTACTGAAATAAACACGTCTTTAAGATAATCTAGAACCAAATCTTTTCTTATCAGAGAAGGTTGTATTCCCAATTTAGAACTCTAAAATATGAAAAAAAATTTAATCACTTCTTATCCTTTAAGATTTGTCCTAAATCCCATTCAGTGAAACTACAAGTGCACCAAATTGCCTGACTCAACCGATATTTAAGTCCTAAACACCTCCAGAGAGACTCCACACCCTCCGAAGCAGCTAAAGCAGATGTGTTTGATAGGCATTTTATCCCTCTTAAAACTGGCTCTAGAGCTGTACAATTAACAACACAATTCTCAAATTATAACAGTTTGGAGAAAGGGGACTGAAAACTATTTGTTTGTTCTCAGTGAACTATGATGTAAAACACTTAATTGGTTTCAGATGCTATAGCTCCTATTACAATGAAAGGTTAATGAATTGTTTACTTGGGGTAAAGGAAAAATTAAGGAGTTACACCTTTAAAGCAGACATGTTCTAAAATTCTACTTAGAATGAAACTAAGAGTAATAAAATTGCCCACATCTATGGCTGTTGATCAGAATAACTTTGTGGAAAACATTTAAAATATATTGAGGAAACTAAACAGTTTGAATGACATTATTGGCATTCGTTTTCAATGTTAATACCTTATATACCATGATAATAATTGATATAGGCTTCTTACTGAAGTTGTGAAATAATGCTTGGTAAAACATTTTGATTTCTATTACTACAAAAATAATACATGTTCCTTTTACTCGTTTTTCTGACATTTAATCCATGACAGTCAATCATTTAAGATACTGTTTAGTTTGTTCTTCATCTTGCACTGGGAATTTCTCTCCATAGGCTTGGCAAAAAGATCCAATCTCTAGCCCTGTTGCTCAAAGCTCAGCAGAGCTGCAATGATGCTGACCGCTTGCACCTGTCCCAACATTCTGATTTCCTCCTCGGCAAGCATTAGTTTCTCTAGGATTCTGGGAAAAAGTATTGTAAGTCCAAACTTTTTCATCTGTAACACAAATCTGGCCATTTCAAATAACATTATCATTCTTATATTATAATGATAACTTATGTTATATAACAGTGATAATGACACTATCGTCCTTATTAGTAGGAATTTGGAGCTTTTAATATCTTCATGTACAAGACTTCATTTAATTCTCCATACCATCATATAAGGGAGTTATTCTTAACTTCATATTTCCATTAAACTCTATTCACTCATGCAATTAGAGTTTATTTGCCCCTTGTTATGGGCTGAATTGTAAGCTCCCATTCATTTATTGAAGTCCTAACCTTTAGCAACTCAAATTTGGCTATATATGGAGGTGGGTTTTTAAAGAGATAATTAGGTAAATTGAGGTCACTGAATCAGACCCAAATCCAATGGGACCAATGTTCTGATAGGAAAGATTAAGACTCTGACGGGCACAGAAAAAACACTGTGAAGATACAGGGTGAAGGTGACTATCTCTATAAACCAAGGAGAGAGGCTTCAGAGAAAACAAAGCCTGCATTTGGATTCCAGAACTCTGAGGGAATAAATTTGGTTTTTTTTTTTAGCCACCCAGTCTGCGGGACTTAGTTACGGTAGCCCTAGCAAATACACCCCCTTATCTCCTGTAAGCTATACACAGAACTCTAGCTTTTAGGTAGAGCAAATTCACTTGATTCCCCAAACTCTTCCTACTTCGCTGAAAAAATATTCTGAACGCTAAACATCTCATAAGGTCTCACTTTTAACAAACTTAGACCTATTCCTATAATACCAACACTCAAGTCATCTAAATGATAAATAATCCACTTGAGCAATATGCTGTGCTACACAGCAACCAGAAAAATGTACAATATATTCAAAAATTGAATATTGAGTGGAAATAATAACTCCTCCTCAAAAAATGATAAGAAAAGAAATACACACTTTTATGTAGTGTGGCCAAAGGAAAAAAAGTCAGCAGAGGAATCAGCTGCTAGAGGAGAGGGATCACAATGGAAAATCAGGTCATAGGATCTGGAGGAGGGGTAAAGTTCACTGATGATTTTAATGAAATGAGTTTTCTTCCCTATGCAGAAAGGAATGTTATTAACCTAAATCAAGACAAGAAATGTTTTGCAAATTTAAGAACAAAACATTTATTCTTGCAGGACGGTCATGATCTTGAGAGAAACACCGAGTGTTTGTGTTCTGCATCACTGTACTAAATTAAGCAAGCAAACTAGTAAATAAAGGACATATTGTCAATGAAGAAAGCTAACTATTCTGGCAGCTTCTAAATATGCCAGGGGAAGTCCAGTGAATCAACTTTTTCTGTACATGTATTTTCCTATGGTTCCAGCTGATATTTCATTAAACAAGACAACTCTTTTCTCTTTTGCTGTATTTTTTAGGCTATTTTGCTACCATATAGTATTGACTTAAAAGTAGACAGAAAGTCAAAACATGAATTTATAGATAAAACATGAAAATGAGAAGAGACTTTAGAAGTCATCTCTGCCAACTGTTTATCTAAAAACCTACTAGTAATTCTTATGAGTTAAAAACCTACTAGAGAATAAGCATGAGACCACTGGTCACAGATCTGTCATTTATTCATGCTAGCCCTGGTTCCTCCTCCTATAAGTAGCCAGTGGTTTTAGTATTGGATCAATCCTAGGCACAGCCTATCTCAATATCAAGGTATAACAAGTACCTAATTTTAGAACTCACTGATTAAAGTCAAAAGAATAAAACCTGAATGTTTAAAAGGTTCTCATTCCATTCATTCATTCATCAAACACCTAGTGAGTGTTTAAAATGTACTAGGCACAATTCTAGGTGCCAAAGATGCAATAGTTAAAAGAAAGATGTGGTCCTTGTCCTTGCAGAGCTTAAAGTCTAATTTGTATAACACAATAGTGTAAGAATTTAAGCAAAAGTAACATCAAAGTTAAGGGCTGGTTAGCTGCTCAGATAGGGTCTAGCTATAGGAGACTATTCTGTGCGGTGTGGGCCCAGCTCCCACCCAGAGATGCACAGGACCCATGCCCACAGATAGATTCTCCCGTGGGGAATCAGACCTACATTGTACCTAGGCCACTTTGAGACTTAGTTTTGCTAAAACTCCCTCACCCTGAATTGAGGTAGTAAGTGCTTACTGTAACTTCCTCAAGACTGTGCTAAACCTCTTAACTATGGAGTATAACCAATTCAACCATTTTTCCCTTTGCATTTGCAAATATCCTTCTTCTGTAATGTGATTAGCGGCATGGTCTCCTTTGTTTTCTGTAAAAGGTAACCACCTAAAGTGAACCTGTGCATAGTAAATGAGGACCATCATGTAGTGTGCCCAGAAAAGCAATAAAGGCCTGTCAAGGCAAAGGCAGAGGTTTTTTTCTCCTTTTTTTTTTTTTTAGATTTTATTTATTTTTTCAGAGAGAGGGGAAGGGAGGGAGAAAGAGAGGGATGGAAACATCATTGTGTGGTTGCCTCTCACGTGGCCCCCACTGGGGACCTGGCCCACAACCCAGGCATGTGCCCTAGATGGGGAATCAAACCGGAGACCTTTTGGTTCACAGCCCACACTCAATCCACTGAGCTACACCAGCCAGGGCTTTTTCTCCTCTTGAGAGAGAAGCCATGCCACCCCTTTCCCTCCACAGGATTTGGTAGTCTGTGTGAATTTCTCTTGCCTCATCCACAATGTGGTGGACCCCACACGCCAGGGTCCGCATCATCAAGCAATTCTGCAGTATGTTAATAGGATCACCAGTCTAGTCTGTGTAATCCTTCTCAGCACTGTACTCTGAGCAACCAGTCACTTATTAGGGCTCATACACAGGTTGTAATATATTTAATGTTCATGCTTAGGCATGATAACTTAAATAAAATCTTTCTCAGATTCCAAACCTATGTAGGTTTCTTCTCTTGATTACTTCATCTGGGAAGATAAATAGTATGGATCAGGCAGGCCATTAGCAACATAAACTATCACCTCAGTATCGCTAGCTAGACTCTGAATAATACTTACCAGATGATCTTCTGACCCAAGTAAAAGAACAAATTGGGAATAGATAACCCAAAGGCCTAAGAGTTTAGTTACATTAGGAACCCTTTACCCTGAATAGCATACTTGCATTTCCTTTTCCTACCTCCAATTTCTTTTTCTTTTTGCAACTTTTTGTGTTCCTATTAGACTAGACCCCAGAAGCATCAATAGAACAGAGGCAGTGTTCACATTTCCAATTCAGTTTTAATTATAGAAAACATCAAAACCCCACATGCAGTTTCTTCTGATTCCACTAGGAGCAAAAAGACTTACCAAGAGAGAGAATAACAGAAAAATAATACAGTTAGATAATTATGACAATGCAGAAAAGGAAAGAAAAATGAAACGGGCAGAAAATGAAGACAAATTTACATCTTCCAGCTGGCATACTGCCTTGGATCAAAAACTAAAAATATGCTTTCTAATTTAAGGTGGCTACAATTTTTACTGTGCTTAACCCAAGTCACATTTTTTACCTCTCCAGTTTCTATAGTTGAAAAAAGATTTTATTATTTGAGAGGGTGGGAAATGAAGGTGATAAAAAATAGGGAGGGAAAACAAGGTTCTCCACTCCTGCCATCCTTTGTCACCAGAATACATAACCTCCCACAGGTAGTTATTTTAAGAAGTATGTTCTACAGAGAAGAGCAATTACCCCTTAAATGGGTCAATCTGTTCATTTGTTTAAAAGGGTGAAAAAGAAGGAAAAGATTAATCTGAACTACATTGGAAGCATGTAATACAGTTATTCTCCATTGCTGTCTCCTCACCTAGTTTTCTTTTTGACATTTTATTCCATTAGAATACCTTGAACACTTTAGCTTTAAGGAAAAGAGGGGGAAGGTGAGAGAAAAAGAAAAATAGTATAACCTGTTAGTACCACGTTTGAAATTTCATTCATCAAATGTGTGAACTTTGGCAGATAATATGGCAAAGGAGACAATGAAAAGTAAGAAAGAATAAAATGTAAAAGGTACAATGGAAAGCCCTGGCTGGTGTAGCTCAGTGGATTGAGTGCAGGCCTGTGAACCAGACAATCACAGTTCTATTCTCAGTCAGGGCACATTCCTGGGTTGCAGGCCAGTTCCTGGCAGGGGCCAGTTCCCAGCAGGAGATGCACAAGAAGCAACCATACATTGATGTTTCTCTTCCTCTCTCCTTCCCTTCCCCTCTAAAGATAAATGAATAAAATATATTTTTTTTAAAAAAGGTACAATGGAGGGGAACACTTGAAGTTGAAAGGACTGTAGTGGAGAGAAGAGGATTAGCAAGCATGAACCCAATTAATGGTCATCCAGTGGTTAGCGCAGTGGTCCCCAACCCTTTTGGCACCAGGGACCAGTTCTTCCATGGGTGGCAGGCAGGAGGACCAGGAGAAGTCCAGGCAAGCTTCAGTTGCTCCCTGCTGCTCACCTCCTGCTGTGGAGAGGGGAGTGGAGAGGGGAGTGGGGTACAGGAGTTGGAGCTAAGGCAAGTTTCCCAGCAGCCCAGTTCCTAACAGGCCTAGGACCAGTCTGGGGGTTGGGGACTCCTGCACTAGAGGACCATCCTCCCAAATGTATGAAGTAAGTCTCTACAGAGCAAACCAAACTACTTTGCTCATATGAGTGAAGGGATGACACAAAGGGGGTAAGCACATGGCAAGGTCACAGAAACAGAGCAGAGGTGTCAGTGCCCCACGCAGCTGAGGGACAAAGCAGGCAGTGTGAAGTGCCAGAAAACACCCACAGGAGTCCAGTCCTGGGGCCATGCAACCTCTGGCAGGCTTCCTGAACTTTCTGAGCCATGTCTGTAAAATTAAGAATGGTTGGACTGAATGATCACCAAGGTTTCTTCTGTCTTTAAAAAAATTATGGTTCTAAAATCTAAAATTTTATTTTTTAAAACCAAATCTGATGCAAATAGTGTCACTGACTACTGAAACGTTGAGTATCCCCAAAGCCATCTTCACCAAGACAGCCTAATACCGCAGATAAAGAATCAAGAAAAACAGAAAACAAGAACTAGAGAATAACAATCAATTCAAGTGGGTATGGAAGTGCCACCAACAAGGGCCCAAGATCAACTTCTGACACGACTTCCAGTAATTACTGGCCCTGCCGAGACACTCCAGATGCTCTGTCACTGTGACAGACCACACCACGCACTGTATCTTCAAATTAAAATAGCATTTTCATCGTGTAGAGAAGTATGTCAGAAATACCATAGACAGATTATAAGCAAATAATAGCAAAATATTTGTATAACACTTTCTACTTTATAAAGTAATCCATCACTACAACTCCAGTGCTGCAAAAAAAACTGTTAGTAATTTTTTTAAAGTGAGAGATTCTCATCCTAAGATTCTTCTGTTCATTATTTCTTTCAATCCTGAAAAACAACCCCATGAATAAGTATATTGTTGCCTACATTTTATAAATGAGGAAACTGAGTCTAAGAGACATTGAGTGACCTACCAAGTCTGTAGAGCTGGTTAGCAATACAGACCCACAAGTCCTGGCTTGAAGATCTGTGGAGACATAAGGTCAACCACAGAGAATACGTAGCCCCTTAAAAGTCTGTTTAACACAGGTGTCACACTTTTACTTCACTTAAAAAAGTAGTTCTTAAATGTTGTTCTGTACCCAGGACTGTACTAAGACATTTGATGATCCCTACTTTCAATAATATTAAAATCTTACTGGAGAGATGAGGAACAAATGAAACAAATTAGAATAAAAAGCAACTATCTAATAGTTAAATAACAAGAGAGCAATGGGTAGCTCATTTCTACATGACAAATATTCAGAATACACTTCGGTAGGAGAAAAAAAAACAAGAGGAACCTGTAGGTGGCTTTCTGAACCATTGAGACTATGTTGATAGGAAGATCAGGAAAAGACATTGTTCCTATTTCACAAAGTCACACTTTTTAAAGTTGAGACCCTTCAAGCAGTGGGGCCAGGACAGGATCGTGGTTTGCTGAATCTAATGCAATGCCTGCCACCTGGCTACAGTCACTAAGCAAATTACATAAGTGAAAGGTTGCAGGAAGAAAAAACAAATTGGTTTAGCAATACAAAATTTATCTAGTTAGAATGAAGTATCTCTTTAGGCTACATTAATTTAGGCTCCAATTATGTAACACAGGCATTGAAATAATGACATTACATAGCCCCAAATGCACTTAATAATCACCACAAAAGAAGCCACAGAAAAAGCACTAATAAAGTTAACATAAATAATCTGGGTCAATGCTGAGATAAAGAAAAGAGTAATGAGTCACAAAAATAATACAGAACAACATGAAGAAGTACAGTCCTGTCCCTCTAAAATCTGTTAGATTTTTATTCCAGCCAGACCCTGACTTGCACAGTAAGGATGGAAAAGCATACAGAAACTTCCTTTACCTTAATTTTCAAAGATACCTCTGTATATTGCCTTATCCTGCACATGCTAGAATGTCCTTTCTTTACCCTTGCCATTGGGTAAACTCATACTAGCCCAATGTCACTCCTCTAGACGCCGTTTTTGGCATATGCAGGCAGAACTGACCTGGTGCTCCTAGAAGCTGCCTCTGTGCTTTGCATGTGCATTTCCTGCTACACTCAATACTGCCACATGGGGACCACTAGCCCCTGTGTCTGCCTCTCCAACTGGGAGCTTCTAAACTGTAAGATTCTTGGCTTAGTCACTTTCATAGACTTACTGCCTAACATTGTGCCTGCCCATTGATAAATACTTGTCGAATAGAAAATAAATCACAGTTCATAGAAAATATGCCAAGTGCCATTTGACATTTACAGAACTAGTACAATGTTTAACAGATAGCAGATACTCAATAAATATTTGCTGACATCATTCTATTGCTCATTGAATTTAAAATCTGTGCTTAACACAAAGCTGAGAGGAAACACTAATTTAAACAGGACCAGCAGTAAATAGTAATAGTGTATTAATGTTTGCATGATTCATTTTACTTTTTCAGAGTCTATCCTTTGGCTCTTCTCTTCAACTAGGAAAGTCAAAATGTACTCTATCTTATCAAATCTTAACAACAACCTCATGAGAATTCTGCTATTCTGACTGAAAAACCACTATTCTACAATTCCCTATTATGTGTACTTAATTTTGAGGTGTTAAAAAATAATATTATTCTCATGACACCTGGAAAGTACAAAAGCAGTGAGTGTTAAAGAGACTAGTGAGAAAGAATGTATGATTATGAAGGAGACAAAAATTAGGGATGATTGTAAAATATGAATCAGGTAAGAACATGATAAATGTTGCACGTGTATGTGGAATGAGGCAGATAATAGAAGAAACTCTAAGGGCCAAGAAGGAATCAGGCAATATGGGAAAAAATACTGTGTTTATGCAATTCTCAGTAATTGGCAAGAGACAAGAGAAGTGATTAATGACATGGAAAAAGTTCTGAGTGGTGGCTAGCGAATGAGCTTCAATGGTGCATGGTTAATAACTCAACGCCACTCCAGGAAAAGGAAGGAAGATTGAGAACTTAAGGCCAAGCATGGTTCAAGTGCTGCTAAAAAATATTACTGCAAGGCCTACTTAATTCTGCTCAGCAACAATTTCAGAAGCCTTGTAGGTACAGATTGTCATGTCCTGTGGAGACAGTGTAACAGATTTTCAGGGGCAATTTTTTACAAAACGACAAGCCAATTTTTAAAACAGACAAAAATAAGAATATACAGTTCACAAAAGAAGGTAAAGCAAATGACAGTTAAAAACATAAATAGACACTCAACATCACTACTTAACAGAATAATAAAAATTTAAATTAAAATTAAAAGCAAAAATTAAAACACCTACTAGAATCACTAAATTTGAAAGACTGACAATGTCAAACATTGCCAAAGACATGGGAGGCTACAACTCTCACTGTATTAGTTATCTACTGCTGCCTCACTAATTATCTCAAAAATTTAGCAGCTTAAATCATCAAACATTCGTTCCCTCACACAGTTTCTGGTGGCCAGGAATCCAAACTGACCTGTGTGGCTCTCACTGGATCCCCCATAAGACTGCACTCAAGATACCTCCCAGGGCTGCAGTCATCTAGAGGTATAACCAGCCAGAATAGCTGCCTCCAACCTCACTCACATAGCTGTTAGTAGGAGGTATTGGTTTCTCATTGTCTGTTAGCCAGAGGCCACAGTTCTTCATTATGTGGGTCTCTGCATAGGGCTGCTTACAACATGGCAGCTGGCTTGTCCCGAAGCAGTGATCCAAGAGAGTAAGCAAACAATCAGGATGAAAGTTGCACTGTATGTTATAACCTAAACTTGGAAGTAACATACCATCATTTCTGGTGTATTCAATTGATCACTTAAACTAACCCTGAAACAATATAGGAGAACCTCCAAAAGCAGGAATTACTGGGGTTCATCTTGTAGGCTGGCTACCAAATCATACATTATTGGTGGAAATACAAAACAGTAAATCACTTAGAAAAGAATACACATAGTGCATAGTTACCAAATGATTCTTCTTTCACTTGCAGTCTCAATTTACTCAAGAGAAAGGAACAAATGTAACCACACAGTATACGTGGGTTCATTGCAGCATTAGACATGACAGTCCCAAATTGAAAGCAATACAATGTTCACCAGCAGAAAAATGAACAAAAAAAAATTTGAGGCTTTTGGCCAAGATGGAGGCATAGGCAGACACACTGTGCCTCCTCATGCAACCAAAAGAAGAACAACAACAATTTAAAAAAAAAAAACAACCAGAACTTACAGAAAATCAAACTGTATGAAAATCTCACAACCAAGGAGTCAAAGAAGAAACATTCATGAAGACCAGTAGGATCTGGATGATGGGAAGGTGGAGACAGGAAGGTGGAGATGGGCAGCCGGGTAGAGAAGACTCGTGGCAAGAGGTCAGCTGGAGGACCTGGGTGGGCAAGGCTACAGCTAGCAGACCTGGCAGTCCCACATTCATGGGCAGATAAACCGGGAGGAATGACTGGGGGCAAGACAGACTGTACAACCCAGGGTCCCAGCACCATGGAAATAAAGCCTCAAGCCTCTGACTAAAAACACCTGTAGGGATTGAGGTGGCAGCTAGAGAAACTCCCAGCCTCACAGGAGAGTTCACTGGAGAGACTCACAGGGTCCTAGAACGTACACAAACCCATCCATGGGGATGGGGAATCAGCACCAGAAGGGCCCAATTTGATTGTGGGTAGCAGAGGAAGTGATGGAAAACTGGCAGAGAGCAGAGCAAGTGCCATTGTCTCCTCTCAGACCCCCTCCCCTACATACAGAGTCACAATGTAGTGACGTAGGTTATCCCGCCCTGGTGAACACCCAAGGCTCTGCCCCTTATTACAAAACAGGCAGCCAAGACCAAAAAAATAGCCCAAATGAAAGACAGACCAAAGCTCCAAAAAATATATATATATATATATATATACAACTAAGCGACGAAGACATAGCCAACCTATCAGATACACAGTTCAAAGCACTGGTGATCAGGATGCTCAAAGAATTGGTTCAATATGGCCCCAAATTAGATGAAAAAACAAAGGCTATGCTAAGTGAAATAAAGGAAAATGTACAGGAACCAACAGTGATGGGAAGGAAACTGGAATTCAAATTAGTGGAGTGCACCAAAAAAAAAAGAGAGAGAGAAACAACCAAACAGAAAAGAATGAAGAAACAAGAATTCAAAAAAAAAAGTGAGGAGAGGCTTAGGAACCTCCAGGACATCTTTAAACATTCCAACATTTAAAGAGGGGAAGAGGAAGAGCAACAAGTGGAAAACTTATCCGAACAAATAGTAAAGGAGAACTTCCCAATCTGGCAAAAGCAATAGACTTCCAAGAAGTTCAGGAAGCTCAGAGTCCCCAAAAAGGGGCACTCCAAGAGGAATACACCCAGGCACATCATAATTACATTACCCAAGATTAAAATGAAGGAATGGATTCTAGAAACAGCAAGAAATAAGGGGACAGTCACCTACCAAGGAGTTCCCATCAGACTGTCAGCTGATTTCTCAAAAGAGATTTTACAGGCAAGAAGGGGCCGGAAAGAATTATTCCAAGTCATAAAAGGCAAGGACCTACATCCAAGATTGCACTATCCAGCAAAGCTTTTCTTTTAGAATGGAAGGGCAGATAAAGAGCTTCTCACATAAGGTCAAGTTAGAGGAGTTCATCATCACCAAGCCCTCATTATATAGGGACTTATCTAAGAAAAAGAAGATAAAAGACATGTATAGTAAAATGACAGCAAACTCACAATTGTTAATTTAATTTAATTGTTAATTTAATTGTTAATTTACTAATTAATTTAATTGTAATTTACTAATTTACTAATTTAATTTAATTGTTAATTTAATTGTTAATTTACTAATTAACAACCACACCTAAAACAAAAACAAACTAAGCAACAACCAGAACAGGAACAGAATCACAGAAATGGAGATCACATGGAGGGTTATCAGCAGGGGAGTAGGTGGGGAGAGAGGGAGAAAAGGTACAGAGAATAAGTAGCATAAATGGTAGGTAGAAAATACACAGGGGGAGGTTAAGAATGGCACAGGAAATGTAGAAACCAAAGAACTTATATATATGACCCACAGACATGAACTAAAGGGAGTGAATGTGGGTGGGGGGGTGTGCAGGGTGGAGGGGAGTGAAGGGGGAAAATGGGACAACTGTAATAGCATAACTGATAAAATATATTAAAAAATAAAAACTTGAGATATATCCACTTTGTGGAATAATACTCAGCAATTACAAAGAATAAAATAATAAATTCAACATGATTGAATCTCAAACCCTTTGTAGGTGAGAGAAAGCACAGCATATGAGTCTATTTATATGAGATTCTAGGAAAGGCAAACTATTAGTGACAGAAACCATATGGTAATTGCTTGAGGCTGGAGTGGGGAGAGAGGACAATGGCAAAGGGCCATGAGGAAGCTTTTGAGTGGGAGGGAACTTCACATATCTTCACTGTGGTAGTTATATGACTTACTTGGTACTCACCAAAATTGACAAAACTGCACACTTAAAATGGTTAAGTTTTATTTTATGCAACTAATATCTTAATAAAAAATACTATCATTATGTAGATGACATTACTGTATGCCTCTCAACTTCAAACAAAAAAACACAAATTCATTAAATGTACAAAACTTTTATAACCTATTTTCTCAGCTGTAAGGTCAGTATGCATAAAATGCAAAAACACTTTCATATGTTATTAAGAAATAACCAGGAAATCAAGTTTAAAAGAGACTAGTGAATGTTAGGCTTATCGGGAAACCAATGTAACTTACAAGAGGGAATGATAAAGTCCTTAGCCAGAAGTAACAGCACTGTGAAAAGTGAGAAGGAAATAGATGGAAGCCGTATTACACAGGCTGAGTTGATTGAATTTGTCAACTGCTTGGAGATGAAGAAGAATCACAGGAGACAGTCAAATATGACCATTGGGAGGATTATGATACCATTAAAATATCAAATGCCTCCTTCCCAGTGAGGCACCTGCTGATTGTGCTATTTTAAACTGAAATACCCTCACCTACCCCTCTAATCAGAACTCCTAATGCTCTACTGCTTATTTTTCACTATATCATTTATGATCTTATGACACTGTATATTAGTAAATTATACTTAATTTACTCATTCCCTTTGTTGAATGTCTGCTCCCACCAGACCATGAGCTCCATAAGGTATTGCTCTGTTTTATTCACTGCTGTACAGTGCCTAGAAAAGTATCTGCTATGTTATAAGAGCCCAATTAATATTTAGTAAATGTATTGAATGAAAATATTAAAAGAAATAAGAAAACCAGGCAAATAAACAAGTGTGTACACACGTGTGTTTGACGAGAGCAGGAAGAAATGATGGGTTTGATTTAGATACATAGAATATGAGTTGTCTTACAGCTAATGAAGAACTGCACAGAAAGTCAAAGTTAGTGATTTTCCTGAAAACAATAGCTAAAGCACTACAAAAACATACATTCAGGAGGCACCTCAAATTCCACAACTAAATTCTTATGCTCCATTAAACTTGCTCTCTTTCAACCAAGGGATCTATAGCAAACAAAAACCTAAAACATTTCCTTCAGCACTGTATTTCACTGTTTTGCAAAAGTCTTCATCTCTCTGAATATGGACTGTGTATTGTCAGATATTATTTCAGAGTAAATAATTTTGTCAATGGAATCAATTTCACCACATGCGGTCAGTAGAAATATTTAGGCAGTGTACTGGTAGCCTTTAAACCTCCTAACTCTTTACACCCTGGTAGGTTTAATTTACTAATTCAGTATTTACTGGGTCTCCTCCAGTGCCAGTATTTAATATACACAGAACCAGTGAAAAGGTTCTCCACAAGGAAGTGAAACACAGACTAACAACAGCCTTTGAAATATCATCACAAATGTACTGTTCTTAAAAATCAAGCATTTCAACCAGTGTTGTTTCAGGGAAGGTTGGGTGTAGGTGTGTACTGGATTCTGAGAAAGTGTTAAATAAAGGTCTGAGCCTACCACAAAAGCTAACAATTAATTCCTGGGCATAGGAAAAAAATACATTTTTCCCAGGACACAGCTGATGCAGACATCTATTTCCTAGTGAAGTAGAAAGTCCTAAAGAAATTATCCTCAAGCATGATAAACAGTGCCTCGAGAAGACACTATGCTCCAGAATAGTCTGCTTCCATGCTCCAGAAACATGGAACAACGTGGAGTTTAATTTACTAATTCAGTATTTACTGGGTCTCCTCAAGTGCTGGATAGCACATGTGCCCTCACAGAGCTCAACTGATATAAACCAGTAAAGGTGCTAAGGGGAGACTGATGATTCTAGGACTTAAAAAAATCGTAGCTTGTCAATGACCAAAGGAACTTTACAATAGTCTAATCAAACCACTCCTGGGTTTGAAAGTTTGTGTTTCTTTTTAAATTAACTTTACAGGAGCAACATTCGTTAAATAACATCGTGTACATTTCAGGTGCACAACTTTATAATATGGCACTTGTATTGTGTGCTCACCACTCAAAGTCTATTCTCCCTCCATCACCATAAATTTGACCACCTTTACCCTCTTCGTCCTCTCCACACCCAGGGGTGTAAATATTAAAGGAAATAACTGAAGTATGTTTTTACCTCGGTACCTGGCATAGAGCTGCTGAGTGCTCAACACATGTTAGCAACTACAGTGCCAGCTGGTCCCAGTACTATCCTGACTTTCTTTTATCCACTGGGTACTAGAGACTGATTCTCACAAACTCTGCTCCAGGATATAGGGCCACCGAGTCACTGTGTTTAACTGATTTCATGAGTCATGAGTCAGTCTAAATTTTAGAAACCATACTTCCTAAAATTTGGCACTGCTTAAGTGCCAGTCCCTAACTGCTCAAATACCTTGTATCTGTTGACTTAAATAAAGAGGTAAACTGAGGCAATCCCAAATGAATGAGTTCATTTGGGAATAGCAGAGAAATTGCCATTTGTGTCATGCAAACCATAGCAAGCTACAGGCAAGTTTCTGCTGAGGGTATGGAATAGGCTGTATTTATGGACAGGAAATGTAAAGATGGAAGAGTTCATTGAGAGTCAGTTAAAATAGTAAACAAAAGGAGAGCAGCCTTGAAAATATTCTGAGCAGATGAAAGCAGTCTAGTTTTTTTTTAAAGATTTATTTATTTTTTTTTTGACAGAGAGGAAGGGAAGGAGGGAGGGAGAGAAATATCAATGTATGGTTGCCTCTCGTGAGTCCCCTGCTGGGAACTGGCTTGCAACCCAGGCATGTGCCCTGACTGGGAATCAAACTGAGATTGTGTGGTTTGCAGGCCCACGCTCAATCCACTGAGCTACATCAGCCAGGGCCTGAAAGCAGTCCAGTTTGATCACACAAGCAAAGCTCAATTCAGCCCACTTTGCCAGAACTACCAACCTGGGCTGTCTCCTATTCATGCCTCCGACAATCTTCGACCAACCATCTATCAATCAAGAAAATTCCAACACTATCAAAATTTCTGTAAATTATGCAGTTATGAGAAATCAATCTATCAGTCCTTAAGTTTTATCTTCCTGCAGGTGCATTAGTGGGACTTTCCACTTCACATACTCTGGTACTGTTCTAGATTGAAACCTTTTCTGGCTCTCACCTGTTCTCAATCAGCACTGCCCCACCTCCCCGCCCCAGGGAGGTATACCACGTGTCCCCGAGGCAGGCAATGGCTGACGGGGTCCTCAGTCCCACCAACAGCCTGCTCACTACAGAAATGAGTCCATCTATGCAGTAAACACAAAGGCCCTGGCCCACAAATAGGACTGACCTCTCAGAACAACAAAACACCCTGAAGTGCAAACTGAAAACAACCAAAATGGCTTCTCTGTGTAAGCACTGTTATTTCAGCTGAGTACTGCAGTGTCTTTTTATATACACCTCATTTTGTAACTTCATTGAAATAATCAATGACACCCTTGGACAGAAATAAGCAACACCCAGCCACCTGCACTTCTGTCAATGGTGGGGACCCACATCAGATTCTAACAGTAGGATGAACAATACACAGCGTACACACACAAAACCCAGATGACTGCGTTTACATATGATTTATATACTTATAAATCATACAATTAAACTGATCAATAGTTCATTTGTGATTGCTCAATTACCATTATCAGCTGATAAAATTAGCATGTGAAGACCATGATCTCTCTTCAGCAAAGACAAAGGCAGATCACATTGCCTTTGAAAGGCAAAGGGTTGGCTCAGGGTGACCTGTCTACACATTGATGTAAGTACGACCCATATATCACATGATGTAAGTATGGCTGACAGCTGCCCACAGGGAAACGAAAGGAAGGAATGCCAACCTTAAGAAGCCCATGACTCCACAAACTGGCCTCCTGACATAACATTTGGTTCATTACAAAATATGGAAGAAGTCTTGTTGCTCAGCAACAGATAATACACTAGCATTGAAAGAGAAGCTAATCAATATAGTATTGGCTAGAACTCCTTCATAATTGATGAAAAACAATAATTTACTCTGAAATTCTGATTGCAGAGTATGCCCCCCTTGAGCTAACCTTTATCTCCACCCCCCACTTAGCTGAACAAATATTTATCATGGATTTTTCACGAAATTACCACAGGGTGAGTGCTAACCTACATCAAAATTTACATTGAAAACAAGTCAGAAATGACAGACAAGAAGGCACCTGTTCTGAGTGGTAACTCTGTTCAGGAGTCAGAGGAGCACTTTTCTTTCACTGGGCAACTACTAAAACCAAAACCAAACATAATCTCATATTACACGAATGTCATGCCAAAAAGGATGATGATCCTTCTTTCCTCTAAATATAAATTTTAAAAAGCTAAGCTTTGTTTGAATTAACAGTAACAGCAATGTAGGTGCCTCTATATTATTAGCACTAACATTTACTGAGCATGGCCAGGCCCTGTGCTAACTACTTTATATTCATTAAATCTTTACTGCGTCCTTGAGGGGTAATGCTATCATTTCCATTTTACAGTTTCATGAACAGAGGCTCGAAAGAACAAACAACTAGTCTCAGTCCATCAGTCCATCAGACCAGGTAGTTGCCAAATCAGGATGCCACTTCACTCCAAAGCAGGCTGCCTGACAGAACTTCCTGTGTGCTGGGAACACTCTGTATTTGTGCTGACTGATTTAGTAGCCATAGGTACACGGAATATGGCTATTGTGATTAATTATATTTTCAATTTTAATGAATTTGAATTTACCAAGCCACGTGCAGCTGGCAGCTACCATATTGGACTGGACACAGCAGCTCTAGCGCAGTGGTCATCAACCTACAGGTTGCAGGCCAAATCTGGCCAGGGCCTGTTCTTGTCTGATGAGGAGCTAAGAATGTGTTTTGTATTAATAAATGTTCTTTTTAAGAAAAGCAGCAGCAAAAGAGATAGCATATGGTCCACAAAGCCTAAAACGTAGCCCTTTACAGAAAAAGCCCCACAGCTATCCTCTTAACCACTTAACCACCACAATCACTGCCCCTGGGAAGAGATTTCAAGCCCAGTCTCCCATTTTAAATCTTAACAGTGTGAAGAGGACATTAAAATCATGTTATGGGAGCATTTCCCTATTTTTTCACTATGGTATTTAAGTCTAAGCAAAGGCAAAAAAATGCTGACCAAGATATGCCCTAATCAAGTTTGGTACAGTTAGCCACCAAAATAACATTCCTCTGTTACAATCTGCTTTTGCATTCATTGTTTCATGTTCTATTTAAAACAGCCTCATGAGCAAGAATGCCCATTTTATAAAGGAGAAACCTGAAACAATGGGGCTCAACGCTACGTCAAGGAAGTGGCAAGCTCAAGTCCACTGATTTATTTATGAAATGAGATTTCTGTAGAACCAGAAAAAAATAAAATGAAGAAGAACCAAATGGAACAAGGATGAGCACCCTATTAATTTGACTGATTCAAGAAGAATAACTAAGGTCATGGGTTTTCTGTGTCTGTGAGAGAAACAGCCCCTATTCTTTGACCAAGGTAAGTAAGGGCAGAGGGAGAGGTGGGAACGGGGCTCCTCCAAGGGCTTCTACCAGTTTCTGGAACGTGAGCAGTCTCTGAAGGACAGGGTGGCTCTTTCACAGGAGGTCCTAAAAAACAAGAAAACAGCTCCCAGGAGTCCAGGCCCCCCTCAAAAGTATACCCAGTTTTGCCCCTTTCTACTTGCCCTCAGGTGGGTACACACGTTAAGGATACCACTCTCCTGGCAACAACTGAGAGCCTTTGGAAACTCACTGTGCAGCTAGTACAAGGTCTTTTCTAAACAGATAGGCCTTTTCTCTGATAGCCTTCATACCCTCTGGGACCTGAAGAGCCTTTGGGATCTGCAGTGTGTGGCAAGCTAACTTTTTTTGCCCTGGGCCCAGTGACTGCCCCCATATTTTCCTGTAGGTTACATTTGAGCCTTAGGTTAAATTGAGCCTACTGCTCAATTTTGCATCCTTTTCTTATGCTCTATGCTTACTCCATTGTCTAATGAGGTAGCCAATGTGGCTACATGTAGCTATTTCAATTTAAGCTAATTAAAACTAATGTTCAAAATCTAATTCCTCAGTTGCATTTATGTGCAACTCAAGTTCAACAGCCACATGTGGTTAGTGGCTTCCATAATGGGCACCATATAGAACATTTCCATCATCACCAAAAGTTTCATTACACTGTGCTACAGTCTAAAACCTGATACTTACATGGTTTTAATGACTACGTACAAATACATGAATGAGGAAGATCTTATTTTTCTTCTAACGTCTGACTGGTAACATACCAATGTCATATAACCATGACCAAATTATTTCTATTATTTACTAATAAAATTCAGTACCATAAATTCAACTCACTCATGATTATTTTTTTAATACTTTCTCCTACACTTTCTTCCCCTTTGCCCATTTACTAACGTGTTTGCCTGAAAGTTTTACTTGGTGATTTTAACTTCCAAATCTCCTTTCTCACCTGGGTTATTGTCCCCTTCATGGTTCAAATTAAACCTACTGAAATTGCTTGTTACCATATAAACCATTAAAGTCTTAGAAATGCATGTGTGTATTCACATTCTATCTAGTTAGCTCTTCCTTCCTTGACTTACTTCATCCTCTTCTTCACCTCTTGGGCCCACTTTGTTGGCCAGTTTTACAACATATTCTAAATGTGCTCAATACAAGCTTTAAGTAATTACTGTGAAAATCATCTCAGTAGTGAATTTATTTGGGTTGCTCTAAAAGCAGAGCTAAGACAAACACTTTGTCGCAGGTAGGTTTGGGGGAAATCGATCCCAGAAAGAGGAGAGGATGCAGGGAGAGGGATAAAAAGGGAAAGCTAAAGTAAACATATTTTATAAGGTTACTACTGTGAGCAGCGGGATCTCAAAAACACCACACAGCAGACTTCTAAGAATTGTCAGCCTGGGGCATCTATCCACCAACTCCCACCCCCTTAGCTGAGGACTGCACTTCAAAAGAAGCTCTTGAACAGGGGCCTTCAGAGCACCCACAGCTCTGGAGAAGTCTATGGGTCAGAAGGTGGAAAGGTGGTACCTGGCAGCAGAGGTAAGTCTGAGCTTGCACGAGTCTTTCCACCCCAGCCATGGCTAAACCCAGAGCTGGGCAAGGAAGTGGTAAGGCAGAGATCCTCACCACAAGGTAAGGCAGCCTTCTTTGCAAATGAGAACAAGCACTATTTCCCCTGTTGTAATTTCTTAAAAGTGCCAACCGTGAACTTCCCTTGCTGACCTTTCATCATCCTTTAGGACTCAGCCTGAGTGGTTTCTTTCTTGAAGCTTTTCCTGTTCTCCCCACCCACAACGGGGCTGGGGCTTTTTCTCTATGCTCTTCCAGGATGCAGCCACGCTCCTCACAAGGGCTTTTAAGTGGGAGTTCACTGGTCTGTCTCTCTCCACTAGACCCTGAACTCCCTCAGGGCAAAAACTATCCCCAACCTCTGGGATTCCTGCTCCGAGCACGAGCATGCTGCCAGGGACACCGGTGCCCAGCACCTGTCTGTCCAGTGAAGGAAAGGAAGAAGGGGAAGAAATGAGCATACCCAGACATCAACTAGGAAGTAAAGAGTCCAAATCTCTATTCATGTTTATGCTGTCCACTAATGAAGTACAAGATAAAGGGCCAAGTCCCAATAAAACGGAAAGGCATTTGTAGAGCTCAGCATTCCTCATGTTACTTAATTTAATCGAGCATCAGCCCTGGTAAGTTAAACCATATTTCATCACTGCTCAGAACATGCTGCATCATTATTATTTATTTACCATTAGGAAAGAAAATAATACTGCCAAATAATTGAAGGATGGTAATGATTGTTAAGATAAATAGACGTGAGATATACAAAAATGTGTGTGGGTGGGAAACTCTTTACTTCCCAGAATTTTTTAAATGTGGTATTTATTTTCCATCTGATTCCAAAAAAAATAATAACTTGGCAATCCTATGAGATAAACATTGTTATTCACATTTTACCAATTAGAAATTTGAGAATTCTAAGGAAGACAATCCGTGTCTCCTTGGCATTCCTCCGTCTCCGTTTCAGGAGGCTCAGTCCTCACTCTGTGAAGACCTCCACTGAAAAAAGCCTTGGATGAACTCATTGATGCCAAGAAGGAACTTGAAAGAATAATCTTGCAGGAATATCCATAGATAGATACTTACACTTTTTACACTTGGAACAGAGAAGGAAGAAACCATGCTAGGGCCACATCTCCAAGTGGGAAACAAGCACCATGAAGCAGACGGGGGGTGCGGAATTTATAAGCAGTGCTGTGTTTTCAACAGAGCCTGCCCTTCCAGCCCAGCCTCGGCATCCCTGTCAGAAAAATATACTAACATGGACACTCCACACTCCAAATTCCTAGGGAACAATGATTGCATAGGCTGAAATAACCAGCAAGAAATTTAAAAGGAACTTCTCGCAAAGCTGTGAGTGGCTAAAGCAGGCAATACATAAGACTGTGATTCTGAAAAACAGTGGAACTGGTGGTAGGAGATTATGTCAGTTTAATTTTCTTTTGAAGAATCAACTTAATGGGTACAGATCCTGGGCTACAGATGACAAATGGTTAGTGACCTTCCCCACTCCCCAAGCCTAAGAACAATGAACTCAGGGGACCCAAAAAAGAGAAGGAGGAAAAGAAACCGAGGTAGTAATTAAAACTCCCACTGCGTCCAACTGACAGCTTGTAAAATGCTCCATGTCTTTTATTTTCCCTTCATAACACCCAGAGGCAGCTTTAACCAGCTAATAAACAGGTGACTGCAGCTAAAGGCTCTGTGACACTTCAGCATTTGCCCTCCCCCATGTGGACTCTCCCCTCTCCCCAGCCTATTAACAAGTAAGCCTTGCACAGTGTCCACATTAACATGTGGCATGCCTGGGTAGGAACACACGAAGTGCTCCCCTGGGCTTTGGAGGCAGGTGGTACCCATTCTAAACAGAGACGATGAAAAGACGCTCATGCCAGAATACGTTTCTTTCCAGAGCAAAGAGAAGGGGATTAAAAGCGAGGTAAGTGTAAGACATGTACAAAGGACTGGCTGCCTTTTCCTGCTGTCAGTAAACACTATGCTGCAGGCTAACTGCAAACGAGAATTTTAAAAGAGTGCTTTCATTTTTAATTTTGCAAAATGGATTCAACTAAAAGACTAGCATGTGTGTGCTCACACACAATGCTATTTTCATTTTTCAAGTCCTCTACAGAGCCTGCAGAAGCCAACTTTACGGAGAATACCATGAAAACACTTTAAATTCACAATACAGTTAAACCTGGAGAGTGGGATAGCAATAAAAAAATAGGCACCTTTGGGATATAGATATATATTTTTTAAATAAAATAGATGTATTTTATCCTGACCTGAGGACATTTTTTCATGCTGAGAGAGAGAACTTTGGGATATAAATACACACAGGCACACATGCACAGATATAATATATGTATTTTATCCTGACCTGAGGACATTTTTTTCATGGAGGGAGGAAGAAAGAGAGAGAAAGAAATATTGATCAGCTGCCTTCTCATACATGCCTCAACCGAGGACTGAACCTACAACCTGGCTATGTGCCCTGACCAGATCCACATCTTTTCTGTATACTNGGACATTTTTTCATGCTGAGAGAGAGAACTTTGGGATATAAATACACACAGGCACACATGCACAGATATAATATATGTATTTTATCCTGACCTGAGGACATTTTTTTCATGGAGGGAGGAAGAAAGAGAGAGAAAGAAATATTGATCAGCTGCCTTCTCATACATGCCTCAACCGAGGACTGAACCTACAACCTGGCTATGTGCCCTGACCAGAAATCAAATCCACATCTTTTCTGTATACTGGATGGCACTCCAACTAATTGAGCCACACTGATCAGGGTGAAGACAGCTTTTTTTTTCTTTCTTTAGAGGGGAAGAGAAGGAGAGAAATATCAATGTATGGTTGCCTCTGATGAGTCCCCTGCTGGGAACTGGCTTGCAACCCAGGCATGTGCCCTGACTGGGAATCGAACCACAATTGTGTGGTTCACAGGCCTGCGCTCAATCCACTGAACTACACCAGGCAGGGCCAAGACAGCTTATTTGGTAACTTTGTTTTAAGTAATAATGGTAACAAATGTTTTCCTTTCAGAGTGGGGATGGGGTGGCAAAGAGCCAGGAAGGAGATAGCAAAGGTCAGGAATTTCTCTAGATTTTCAATAATTTCCCAAGATGTATTTTAAAATAGTCATTTCTCTTTATCAAATAGTTTATCCAAAAGTTATATTTATATATATATATATCTCACCTCACAATTAAATATTTTCACTGAAGCCATTCAACTAGACATACCATTTAGTAATCTTTCAGGTCTAGGGTACCCCAAGTAAGGGAGAGATTATTCGATACAGTGATCCAGATGTGGTCTGCTCAACTTAATGCTTCCCTTGAAATGCACACTGTGCTTCTAAAATACCATCTACATTTTTCAACTGCCTTATCATAAGTTAACTCATATTGAATTTGTGGCAAATTATATCCTCCACTTCTCCCTTCCCTGAAGTTGTACAATTAATTTAAACCTAATTTAAAGACTTTATATTTATCTTAACTATTTTTCACCCTGTTATTTCTGTCATATCATTTCAGATTATCAAGGTTTTTTTGACACAAGATCAAGTCACTAATCACATTAACTG
The DNA here is from genome assembly GCF_014824575.4 of Sturnira hondurensis. Lineage (NCBI taxonomy): Eukaryota > Metazoa > Chordata > Mammalia > Chiroptera > Phyllostomidae > Sturnira > Sturnira hondurensis. The sequence goes on along the minus strand of NW_028076902.1, from coordinate 2,057,184 downwards.
TCCCTCCAAGGCTTAGGTCAACTGCCAATTTGATAAGCGTGTCTTCATCAAAGTCATTGATAAAAGTAGTGAGCAAGATAAGTCTGAAGGCAGAGCTCTGCACAGCTCTTCTATATATATCCCTGCAGGTAAACATTAAACTGAGGATTCCCACTCTGGAAAGATCTGTCCAAGTAAATACAAACCCAAGTAAATGCATTATTCTACCCAATCCACATTGCTCCATGGTACTTACAAGGACCTCTGGGCATATTTCATCAAATGCCTTGTGGATATCCAGATATACAATGTCTTATGTGGTCTTCATCAGTTGTTAAGATACCTTTATATTAAGCTCAGTAGAAAGGGAGAAAAGACAAGTGGTAGGGAGGAGTTTTCAGCTAAGTCTTGGCAGCACTATGGCCCTGACAACCAAGTCACAGCTACCCAGGCACCCAAGCCCAAGAAAGTAGTTAATAACCATAACCTCCTTTTTACCTAGAACTTCACTCTCTCTTCATCAAGGAATGTTAATCTAATGGTTTACAGCTCCATTTACCAGAAGTTTATGTATTGCCGGATTAAAAACCTATTTCATTATCAGAAACAACAGATTATATGCAAGACCTGAAATTAACTTTTAAAAAGACATGCCTCAAACAGTGACAGCATAAAATACAAGCCCTTGGCAATGCCTGTTTCACCATGTGCTTGAGATGCTATACCAAAAGCGGTACTAAACTGGGTCTCAGAAGATATGTCCCCAGAGCTGTCAGTAGATGCTCTGTGTCCCTGGTCCTGTCATTTATCTTCTAGAATTGTAATCACCTTATCTGTAGCTAGAAGAAGCCAGCTGCCCTGGGAGTCTCCCAGCTATAGGCTGCCTTCAGTTTTACACAAACCATTATGGGCTCTTGTTCAGCCTAGTCCCTTTAGGTTTAGGAGCTAAGGCCTCAGGGGTGTGAATGTGTACATGTGCATGCATGCATATGGCATGTGCAGGTCATGAGTCTGTGTCCCTGTGTGTCTTGGGTTGGTGTATGCTTGCTTACTGCTGTGGGGAGGTGGAGGAGCCACACACACAGATTTGAGATAACAAGCTACTGATCTCTAATTCTCTCATTCATCTTTCCCTTCTCCTGTTCTTCAGGAGCAGAGGGCTGTACTGCAATGGGGTACCTCAAGACGGCTAGGTGATGTCTTGACCTCAGACTGGTATACTCAGGTGTGGCCATGTAGGTTTAGACTTAACTGTTTTAAAGTTGTCAATCTACCTTTGAAATCAAGCTATAAGGTAGTCAATATTGTTAGTTCAAACCAGAATGCTTTCTTAAAAATATCTTGGGATTTTATATATACTATATCACCTGAACTGGGTCATTGCACAGGGCTTTGACAATTGTTTCATTACACAGAGATTTGAGCTATCATAGCATTTGTTATAACAGACTGTAACTTTTATAGATATATTATGGAAAAGTACAAGTTGGGGATCAAAAAGGGGAACAAATTTAAAAGACAAACAACTACATATTAGAAAGGGTTTTCTCCTGCTGAGAGACAAAACTCGATGAGCACCTAAAGCCCTTCCTCTTTATGGGTTTTCAAGAAGAGACTGCCCAGAGGCGACACACAGGACATTAGAAGAAAGCAGAACTCAAGCCCTGGTCCCGAAAACCTATTGCATGCCATGCGGCCTCTCTCACTGTGTTATCCACTGGAACAGAAGATAATAGATTTTGAATAGGGTGAGTAGATTATATCAACAAAAAGGGCAGAAAAACCCAACAAAATTTGTAGGTAACAAACTAAATACAATTTCCCCAATGAGAACTTCTGACAAATGGATCGTAAGTGGAGAGATGTGCATTCAGAGGAGCAAACATACCCCAAAGCACACACTTCTTTAGTGTGGGTACAAGGCTTGTCCAATAGGTCCAGGAAATGCAGATTCACAGGTTAAGTATGACAGAATCCTGGAAAGCCATCATTTTACTATATGACTAATAATTTTATGTACCTGAACATATTAAAATAAACATGAATATCCAATGCTATCAATAATTTACATATTTTATAGGAAAGAAAAGACCAGAGACTTCTAAAAATATCTGTATGTACAATAAGCATTTACTCACCCATGGTTCTAAGCAGCCTCTCTGTAACTGAGAATGGGGCAATCCTGAGAAGCATGACCACAGGGCCACCAACAGAAAATGATCAACCACTAGACATTCACAGTTACTCGGAACAGGTCATGAGACAGCCCAAACCAACACAATTCAGGGCATTAGATGAAAAAACTACCCCAGATAAACTAATTTACTTACCACTAAAACCAAACATTTTAGTGGTGATGGTTGTTGTTTTCTACTTGCAAGTTGGGAATCCCCAGTCAACATGAGAGAACTATGGAGGTCTGAACACTTGCATTTGCCTAGGCTTCTGGGTATTTATTCTACTTGGCATTGGTAGCACAGGCTGGAATTAAGAGGTAACAGGTTCAGCCAGGGGTTAGGAGACAGAAGACTCAAGTTCTACTCATGCTTCAGTTATTAATTATCAGAACACTTATCCACTCTATCCCTAAGCTGTTTCTTAAAATGGATATGATATTCCCTGCTTATTCCCCATGGCTAGGATCAGAAAGTAGGAAAATAATTTGTAAAAGTACCATTCAAGTGACAGATGTATTATCATCTAGAAAATTATTTCCATCTCTAACATCCTCAAATTTTATTTACAATAGGAAAAAGCTTCCAGTGGACAGACAAGTTAAACAGAATCTGCTCATAGTCTAATGAAATTATCTGAAGCCTCTGTTGCTGCCACAATGATCTGTGCTCTTGCAATTTGTTCCATATACATTTTTTTATGTTTTTTTCATTTATTTTTTCCTTTCCCTTTTCTTTAATGTGGTATAACTGACACAAATTGTACATATTTAAGTTGTATACCATGATGTTTGATGAACATGCAAATCATAAAATGGTCGCCACCATTTATAATTAAGCTGATTAACGCCCATCATCTCACACAGTTATTATTTTCTTTTTGTATGGGTGCAGTGAGAAGATTTAAGATGACCTTCTTAGCCAATTTCAAGCATGCAATACAGTATTTTAACTATAGGTGTCATGCTGTGCTGTAGATTCCCTACACTTACATCTGAAACTTTGTGTCCCTTGACCATCATCTTCCCATTTTCCCCTCCCTTCAGCCCCTGGAAGATATCATTCTACTCTCTGCTCCTATAAGTGCGACTATTTTAAATTCTACAGATAAATGAAAATGGGAAGTATTTATACCTCCATGTCTGGCCTATTTTACTTTTAACACATCCTCAAGGTTCATTCATGTTGTTGCAAATAGCAGGATTTATTTCTTTTTAAGGCTGAATATCATTCCCCTGTATATAGACATACCATGTTTTCTTTATCAGTTCACTTGCTGGTGGACATCTAGGTTTCCACATTTGGGCTATTGTGAATAATGCTGCAGTGAACACAGGAGGACAGGGGATATCTCTGAGGTACTTGAGATACACACCCAGAAGTAAGGCTGCTAGATCATAAGGTAGTTTTATTTTTAGTTGTTTGAGAAACCACCATACTGTTTTCCATTGTGGCTGAACCAATTTACGTTCCCACCAACAATGTATGCATACAAGGCTCTCCTTTCCTCTGCATTCTTGCCAACACTTTTTTTCTCGTTGACAAAAGCCATTTCTGACAGGTGTAATTGTGATTTGATTTGCATTTCCTTGATGATTAGTGATGTTGAGCATATACCTGATGGCCAAAAGAAGACATTGTGTGTCTTCTCTTAGGAAATGTCTATTCAGGTCCATGGCCCATTTTAAAAATTGGGTTGATTGTCTTCCTTGCCATTGAATTATGTGAGCTCCTTATGTACTTCGGACATTAACCCCTTACCAGGTATGTGAGTTGCAAACATTTTCTCCAACTCAGCATGTTGCCCTTACATTTTATTGATTATTTCCTTTGCTGTGTAGCTTTTTATTTTGATATAGCCCCACTTGTCTATTTTTTCTTTTGTTGCCTATGCTTTTGGTATCATATCCAAAACAAATCACTGCCGACACCAAGGTCAACGAGCTTTTCCCCTATATTGTCTTCTAATGGTTTTATGATTTTGGAGCTTATGGGTAAGTCTGTAATCCATTTTGAGTTGATTTTTGTATATGGTGGCTCAAGAAGTATGCTCTAGGCCGGTACTAGAAATATTGGGGGGAACACTTTGTAAAGTATATGATTCCCTAACTACGATGCTGTTCACCTGAAATTAATACAAAATAATACTGAATGTAAAGTACAACTGAGAAATTAAGTATAAGAAGCATGCAGTTACTTTAGTTTGGTATGAAAGATATTTCATGAATGAAGTATTTTCCTAACCTCATATTAACTTCTGTCAGACTGAAGACTTGGTTATTGGGAGGCTGACATGGTAAGCATAAATTTGGCAACAGCAGGATCCAGAGATTCCCAATTCATCTGCAGCTACAATTTGTTTCTTGTTTGGTGTTCTAAAATGTGGCAACATCAGCACTTAGGGATACAATTTTTAGGGGTATCTAACAGGGCAACATCTGTGCTGTGCAATCAAAGCAGTAAAATGCTTGCTTGTGCTGATAATTTTCACTTACTACTATGTTAAAGACACTGATGCCCACATCTCAAACAGATCTTCTATGTGCCCGGTTAAAATGCAAGCAAGTAACAAAGATAATCTAAAGATAATCTTTAGTCAGCAAATTTCAAAAACTGAGCCTTCTACCAAAATCACTGTAAACAGTAGCAACAGAATAGTCCTAAAGAACACTGAGAGAAGAAAAACCATCTATGTATACATGATTCAGTGTTTTCTAAAGCTTTAGATGCCCTCTCATGAGTTAGGAGTGGGGAATTCTTAACTCACATATGCATGCAAGGTATATGAATTACAAAGCATGAAGCTTCACTTATGCTGATGTGTGATACTACCCCCTCGGCATTATTTAAATACAGTGTTTTGTACATAAATACGAACAACTGCATAAATAACATCCAATACAGAAACAAAGTAATTACAGTACATACTGGTTAAACATAATCCCACATATAAACATATCTGTGGACTATAAGAATTACTTTTTTATGCTATAAACATACATTTGCTGACAGTTCATCCAAATATTAACACTGCTTTTCCTTGTGCACAAAATTTTGAATGTGACATGTACTGTGTTTGTGCTCCTCTTACTTAACAAAGTTGCATGTGTGTGTGTATTCTTATTTCTTCCACCCAAATAAAGAAGCAGATTGACATTACAAGGCTTCTTTTTTTTTTAGGCAGAATATTGAGCAAACAAATATTTATTCTGGGTTACTCAGCTGTGACACATAAGGGGATTCATGACATGCTATGTCTGGTGCCTGCTTAGCTTTTACAAGATAATTGCACTTTGGACCACCTAAAACATTGTATTAAATCGAGAAACCTGATTTTAAATTTTTAAAAACATGCAATGGCAGAATTTAATCAGTCATGCCTCCATAAAATTAAGGGAGAGGCAAACAAATGGGCAATAGAAAGGTACAATAAAACCAGAATTAATCTAACTGTGATTAATTCAGGATCAGATTAAGACCAATAGTGCCAGCTGTATCAGATCCACTTTTCAGTGTTATTCTCTCCTGGTCCTTTTTGTTATCCCTTTCTTCCCCCTTCTCATTCCCCTTAGCTCTCACCCCTAGGGCACATTCCTTGGTGGATAAACCTTCAGGAGAGTTAATTGTCACATACATGGATTTAATCACATTGTCCATCACATTTGGGAGCCCTGCCTTTAGCGATCCGTGACTAATTGTTGTGGTAATTTTTCAATCATTAACAGCAGCGCATATGCTACAGACAAATCCCAAGGTGCCTACTAAACCCCAGTGACAAGCGGCACAGGCACCAGAAGGGCCGGCACACGCCTTGCCCGGGCTCCTATCCCCAATCCTATTAGTCATGCATCATCATGAATATACATCCATTCCAAGGTTGTCAGGCTGAGATGAGGTCGGAGAGGCCTGAGTATGCTTTATAACACAGCTTTGTTTTCAATCTATTCTTTGGAAAAAGAAGGAAGAAGAAGAGGAAAGAAAAGGAAATTAAAACTCCACGTGGGACAACTAGCTGAGAGGCTATTTTAAATTCCACTTGTTTCTCATTCATTTTCAGGCAGGCTTCTGGGCTGAGGCAAGTGCCCTTTCTTTGAGTTTCAGCAGTATTAGTGATCTCCATGGCAACCACCAGTGCTCATCTGCTGCACCACACGGCAGCTTCCCTGGGCTCAATTCTCAAGTCGCCCTGGTGTCAGACAGGGCGCGCCATGTGCACTGGTGGGACAGGACCTTGCCTTGGGGAATCCTCCAGCTGACTGATGCCCTGCTCTAATCAACACATAATATGAGCGAACAAGATCACACAAAATATGATCTGCCTGCATGGATTCCAGGAATGCTATTTATTTTTCATTTTCATTTTTAAGGGTCTTTGTTGGTTAAAAGCAAAGAGCCACTAGATGAACTACCTACAAAAGAAATTAATTTCAAAATAGGCCAGTGTTGTGGGTATGTGACTTATTTAAAGCATACATCTCATATACCTTGCAAAAAGATACTACTCTGAGGAAATTAAAACTCCTGGGTTTTGTCTTTGGTTTGTCCTAAATGAAGAAATATCTGGGATATTGGTCAAAGTAGGGAAAGCAAAAGAATTCCTGGATTGTTACTGAAATTCTGACTCTTCTATGAAGTCTTAGCAAACTCCCTCTTATATCCAGTTTCCCCAAGATTAAAATAAGATCCACTTATTTTAGACACTTAGAACTGGATCACTGAACAAGGTCTCAGCAAGACTTAATTAATATGTGCAATTCATTTTTAGCTCCTCATATGAGATTTTTGGTGCAGGCTCCATTGTTATGAAATGAGGGGCCAAGCGCCCTCTACTGCTGCTTCTAGGTCAGTCTCAGTGTCTGAAACCCACTGAGATGTTCACTTACTGTTAGCAAGTATTCTTATACTCTTGCTTAGAAGTCATTTACTGAAAAGTAGGAGCAGGAAGAAAGGTACAAGGAAAGGGGAAGAGAAAACAGATAATAGACTAGGTGTTATAATACAATACCCTTGCATGAAGACCATTCAAACATACCTAAGATTATTTACAAAAGCATGAGAAAGGTCTCAGAAAATTCAGACTGCCTGATTGTGCATCATGAACAAACATTAAAAAGATTTTTTTTAAAAAAGGAACCTCTTACTTTCTGCTTATGTTCTTCTAGGACAAGGAGGAGAAAAAGCAGGATTCAAATAGGATCTTATTGGTTGGTCTGTTTTCTAGAAGACTTGGGTGAAAAAGAAAGCCTCCCTTTTCTAGGGGACCCTAGTTCACTGTGGGTGGAATTGCAGACTGGTACAACCACTATGGAAAACAGTATGGAATTTTCTAAGAAAACTAAAAATGAACGTGCTTTTTGACCCAGGAATTCCACTCTTAGGAGTATATCCTAAGAACCCTGAAACACCAATCCAAAAGAACCTATGCACCCCGATGTTCATAGCAGCACAATTCAAGATAGCCAAGAGTTGGAAGCAACCTAGATGCCCATCGGTAAATGACTGGATCAAAAAGCTATGGTACATTTACACAATGGAATTCTATGCTGCAGAAAGGAAGAAGGAGCTCCTACCCTTTGCAACATCATGGATGGAACTAGAGAGCATTATGTTGAGCGAAATAAGCCAGGCGGTGAAAGACAAATACCATATGATCTCACCGTTAACAGGAATCTAAACAACAAAACAAACAAGCAAGCAAAATATGATCAATGACACTCAAATACGGAACAGGCTGACGGGGTCCAGAGAGGAGAGGGGAGAGAATCATAGGGGAAAAGGGGATGGACTGACATGAATAAGTATAAAGGACACATGGATGTGTGTCCTTTATACACATGGGGGGTGGAAATGGGAGGGAGGTGGGGAGCACTGGGGGGGGGGGGGCAGGGCTGGGAATATAACACAGAAAACTGTACTTGAATAAGAATTAAAAAAAATAATCTACCAAAAAAAGAAAGCCTCCCTTTTCTTAGAATTTTTTATATTCACACCACTAGTTAGTTCCCAGCTTCATTTCTGAGTTTAGTTTGAACAAACCGAGGCCCATACTCCACAACAAAAGAAATTCACTTTTGAGTCTATATGCACTATGTAATCAAAACAAACAAAAAATTATACAGAGGAGAAAACAATTTGAACATCACTTATATTGTTTTCTCCATTATGTAAATGATAACCCTTAAACAACATTTAAACAACTCCAAATACAAGTTCAACTTAGAGCTGAAAGAGGACAGCATATTAAAGAAATTCTGCTTCCTTATTAGCAATTAACTCCTTTGGGGAAGGTGTTGGTAATAATAATAGTAATAATAACAAAATAATAACATATTAAAGTCAAACATTCATTAAAGTTTATTTGCGTCAGAAACTTCTAATTGCTCTATGTGCAACATTCTTTAGTTTTTATAACTCTTCAAGATCAGTATCAATATTATTCTCATTTTTAAGTGGAGGTAAGTGAGACACAGAGAGAGTAAGTACCTTGTGGAAGGTCACATTACTGACAAGTGACAAAATCAGAATTTAAATCCAGGCCATCTAAATTCTAAACTCATCAAGTTAACCATTAATCTATGTTAACCATTAAGAACATTGAGTAGAATCAAATTCTGAAGGGTCTGGACTCAAAAAAGCTGTCAATCATGGAATCTAGGTTCTGAAAGAAAACCAAAACTATGAAAACTCTTATAAATTTCCTTCTCTAAACCCAAACCTTATATTTTTAGAAGAAAAGACCATATACTTATCCATCATCTTTAAGTTTTTCATGCGATATTATCGGTTCACCCTTGAAGTGACTGTCACTGAGAAACCCAGCTGCAATAAGGAACACAAGGACCAATGTTCAGAATACACTACATGCCCAAATCCAGAGCTGGCAGATGGTCTGTGGGTTGCTGCAGCAGCAATTAACAGAGAGCTCCCAGATTCTGACATAATGGAGTGGGCAGAAAGGGTTTTCTCGGGCATGAGCAGTGATCTAAGGAGAAAGACAAGAAATTATCCAGTGGTGGGATTAGCCACTTGTGACCTCATCACTGAGTCTTCTCAGTGATGCCAGGATGGACACTAAGCAGAGGAGTCTGCAGTGAGCATGGGGCACAGAGAGTTGGGGGGGAGGAGTGGTTCTGCTGTGAGCTGGTGCAGCAGAGGGGCTGATGGAGCACAGCTCCGCACAGGAAGGAAGCAGAGTGGGCTGGTGGGCAGAGATGGGGCAGGTGGGAAAACAACACAGATGAAAGGTGGGCAGCTGACCATGGAGCTGCCACTGAGTGCTCCCAAGAAACAGTCAGGGTGGAAGCGGCAAGGTCTAAAGACAGTTCTGTCAAGATATTTGTGTAAGGGCTCATGTCAACCTCTGGTCCTTTTCAAGGACCCAAATCCCAGGAGACTTAAAATAACTGAAATCCAACAAATTGAAATTGTCAGAAAGAGATACTTTCAAATTTTCCCTTTCACACAATAGCTAGAGATGGGGGTTATGGGATGTCGAGTCAAATACAAATCCATACTTGTATCTATAGATAAATTTCCAGATACAGAAATCCTTAACTTTCATTATTCAGAAAGGAATATGAACTACACAAGTACATCTCCCACACACTACCCTATAAAGACAAATCAAACTATCTTTTCCTTCTTATTTTATTATTATTTTCCAATCAGTTCGAATAAGAATAGGGACTTGACTGCAGAACCCTTTTCTTGTGGAAAGTGTAAATATTTTGCTAATAGTTAGGACATAAAATGGTTTACAAATTATGCAGGGAATCTGGACAAAGATAACTTTGGTGCTACATATGTGCAATACTTCATAACTTAAAGAATACTATTTTGCAATGCATTGCAAGATGAGAAATACCACTTTGAAAATCATTGGCTTTGATGTTGCTGATGCTAAGGGTTTTCCATGACATTGCAGCTCTTTAAAAAGTTTATCCTGATATATATAACATACCACCAGAAACCTTGCATTGAGACTATCACAGACTTTCTACAGAAAATGGAGCTCAGAAATCTCCCAGCCATGATGGTTGGTGACTATAGGTTTTTACTACTGGCTTCAGTCTCTCCATAAGGAAAATGGATAATAGACATACCAGTATGTATTCTAGTTATAGAATTCTGAAGTAAATTACATTATTAGAAAACAAATATTTTGAAAAATGGCTTATCATTCCTTTCTGATGTCTTTCTTAAGGCAATGAACACATAACAATCAAAGGACATATCTAGCCCTGGCTGGTGTGGCTCAGTGGATTGAGCACCAGTCTACACCAAAGGGTTCCCAGTTCAATTCCCAGTCAGAGCACATGCCTGGGTTGCAGGCCACGTCCCAGGTTGGGGCTTGAGAAAGGCAACTGAACAATGTTTCTCTGCTTCTCTATCTCCCTCCCTTCTACTCTCTCTAAAAATAAATGAATATAAAAAGGGGAATATCTCAAGTCAGAGAGCTGTAAAATGGTAAAGGCATAAGGAATCTTAGAGATAATCTTAGTGTAATCCCACTTATTTTACTGATTAGGACACAGAATGTCTAAAGAAATATACTAAAACAATACTACTACTACTATTATCATTTTCAAACTAACATGCATCAATTGTATGCCAAAAACTATCTTATGTGTTTTCATATATAATCTTCTTTAATCTTTTTAAGAACCCTAAGAGATAAACATTCAAGTATTGTCCCCATTTTACCGAAAAAGGAAACTGAGGCATAATGAAGTTATAGAATGTGCCTAAGCTTATCCTGACAGCAAGGACAGAGCAAAAATCAGGACCTAGCAATTTGCCATAGCACACTCTTAAAACTATGAAACTGCACTTTTCCCAATAAACTGACCAGTTCTTAGAGTTAAATTCACAGAATTAACTAAGGTAAGACTGACTATATATTTCAGGATTACCTCTGAAAAAAAGACCATATTTTTAAGACCTTCTCTATGCCAGGTATTAGAGGTACTGAAAGGATTAAGACACTACCCTCTGAAAGAGAAACTAAGATAAAAGCTATCCAAGGACAAGAGAGTCCAGAACAAGATGCAGACAGTAAGTACCCACAGTATGGACACTAACTCCAAACTGAGAAGCACACTCTAAAAAACAGACAGAATCTTTGGAAGTAGGACTTCCCATGAGCATCTAAGACTCAAGAGCCACCACAGTTAAAAAAGCAACTCACCTGTGGGCAATCAGGTCACACGCATGTAGGCAGGAAGAACAAAAAGGTGAAACCAATATTTATTTGATAGTTGCTATCTTATATACAATGAAGGTACTTTTTTCTTCTGGTATTCCATCTCATTGAAAAAGCCCAGAATGCCACACGAATATTCAGAGCCTCCTAAAATAATAGTACAGGGTATTTCTCACACTTGTTATCTTACAATGAGAAAACCTAGTCATGAGATGGTTAAGTGATTTGCTAGATGCCTCTATAGGGGAAAGAAGAAGCTACCGGAAAAAAAAAAGATAAATTAGATAGCTCAACCACACTATGTAAAGTGGGAAAAATATGACTATCAATATCAGAAACATACAATTTAGAGGATCTACCAAAGGAGATGACAGTTCACTGAAAAATATTTTAGTAACATTTCAGAACTATTGTATCTTATTTCAGCATCTAAAAAATCCTCATGAATAAGTGTTATTAGCTCTCAAGCAGCAAGAATGGTTTCGAAGACTCTCATCTATTACAATAAAAAACAACTTGCACAGGGAGCAGGAAGGACTTCTCAGAAATGGAATGGCACCTGAATAAGGGCTTCTCAAGCTTCAATGGGAATTCTCCAACTGCAGTAATGTTTTTACTTAAAGCTTAAAATATCCACTTAAGGATTGGTTAATAATAGGTGACCACCTGGGGAAAAGAATCATTAACAAATTCAAAAACTCTAAACCACACACACAAATATCTCATTTAATTTAAACAAACTCATTTTATAAAATGTGTATTTTAACAACCAACAAATTAGTGAGTTACTATTCAACTTATAAATGAATTCACTGCCTATACCCTATTTTCTTTTTCTAAAACTTTTACCTGTATTCAAATTCTATCCCACATCCATTGCATGAACTGAGGAATATGACCTCCTTACCATTCCTGCCAAGCAGGTCGCACTGGCCTTGTTAGTAGAGAAAGAAGCCATTTCAGCATATAACTGCAGTGCCCATGTCCTCATGGGCAGCATGGGGCCCAGAGAGGAACCAGCAGGAGACACTCCTAAATCTGGTGCTTCTCAGGAGGTGGCTAACAACTCCCTGCACAGAATTACCAGGCTGCTGGTTCAGGCAAAAGATCCCAAACACCCAACACACAGCCTGAATGTGAATCTTGGAGGGACCTCCATTTGTATCAAGCTCCCCAGATTTGAGAATCACTGTACTAAGGGACGAGGCGCTTTGCCAGCAGGCCTGAGAAAAATCTCTCACTGGGTGTCATTCAGGCTATTATGAAGACTCATATCCACTGCACTGATGTGAGGTGAAATAGATAACACTTCTGAAGAGGTATATAACATACCACCTCAATCTTCTTCCACCAAACATTCATAGATTACCGGTATGTTTTCAGAGTTAAAGCTCAGAGTTAAAGCTGAGAGTACAGAGTTGACTAAGACACAGTCCTTCCTTGCCTTTAAGAAGCTCAAAATCTGGTGGGAGAAATAGGGAAGAAACTCATAAATCACAGAAGTATGGAAATAGCACTAGAAGTGTACACAAAGCATTTTAGAAATACAGTTGACCCCTGAACAATGTGGGGGTTAGGAGCACTGACTCTTATGCATTCAAAAATCTATGCATTACTTTTAACCCCTCCAAAAAACATAATAACTAATAGCTACTGTTGACCAGAAGCCTTACCAATAACATAAACAGTTGATTAACACTGCTTTTTGTATGTTCTGTGTATTATATCTATTATAATCTTAAAGTAAGCTGTAGAAAATGTTATTAAGAAAATCATAAAGAGAAAATACATGTACTATACTCTATGTACTTACTGAAAAATCTGCATAAAAGTGGACCCACATAGTTTGAACCTACATTGTTCAAGGGTCAACAGTACAAAGGAAGGTCCCATGTTGGCCTGCACTGGGAACAGGAATGGAAGTGGAGGGGATCAAATAGAAGACCTGTGGAGATTTGGCAAATGAGGCATGAAAGGGAAGGGGGACTGAGGTTAAATCTTTAAGGATGAGCAGAAATTAAAGGGGGGAAGGGGACTATGAGCAGAAGGAATAGCAAGTGTAAAGACAGGCAAAGAGAGAAGTAGCAATCTGGGAGCTAGACATTATCTATCGCCTCTGAAAGGACAGAACTACACAGGAATGGGAGAAAAGCAGGTACATCCTGCCGATTTACTTAGCACAGGGTTAATGAGACATAGTAAAAATAAGGATCATACTGATTCATCTACAATGGAAATATTATAAACTTGGGAGGAATCTGGACAGGAGTCAATAATATCTTTTTTTTAAATATTGCTGTGAAGATGTCTTTATAACATTTGGGACAAAACTGAAAAAACAAAAATGCAAATGATGCTTACACTAAAAAACTTCCAATATGAGAAGAAAAGGCATCTCACAGTGCTTGTCAAATAATTTCCAACAAATGCGAAAGACTAAAGGATGGGTTTTCACCAGGGCACTTACACTGACACAGCTATAGAAGTTACCAGTGAATTAAGAATTAGAGGTGCGTCCACCTGTGCTGAGTTAATGGGAATAAAATACATTAATGGAAAAACTCACCAGGGGTCTTTGAAAGGTCATACATAAGAACAGAAAATCAATTGGGGATGTAGTTTGAAGCTAGTAGGACAACCCTGCTATAGACGCAAGGTGCTGGCTGAGCCGGTTTGGTTTGGGTTTGTGTCAATGGGCAAAATTACAAATGAGTTATAATCTGCAGGTGAGACTGAAAGGTTACCCAGACTAAGTTAACTTTAAATGAATGACAGTTAACATTGAACTAATAAAACACTCTCCCCTCCCACCACAAAAATCACCTTTCTAATTCTGTTGTCATAACTATTCTCATTGCTCCCAGTTTTTAAACTGCCAGAGGTTTAACCTAAGATAGCCACTGAAGATTAACAAATATTCAATTTCTATTCTAACACAACTGAAAAACAGTAAGTAAAATCCAGATCCCCCCGTCTCACTTTTAAATAAACAGATTTGAGAGACACTTAGGGTTATAATCGTCTTGTCAGAAGTTATTCCAAATATCTATTCCTTTCAAGAAGGCTATATTTAAAATACTACCAGGAAAAGAAAATCTACTCACTAAATTAAAAAGTTCCTTATCCTTGTAGAAACTCAGTTCAGTCTTACCAACCTCAACAGGCTAGAGCTCTATAGCTAACCTATGGCCCTCATATTGGAGTTTGCATGATTCTTCTATTTGTACCTTCAAAGACCCTAGAAAAGACATGTCATTGTTATAAACAGATAGCCATTTTATCATTTTTAGTTCATTCAGGATAAATAATTTAAACACACAATTAAATCACTGACCTCTCTTAAACAAAGTTGTGCTTTTTGTTTTCCTTTTTTGTGTGTTACATATTTTTTAAAATTTTATTTATTTATTTTTAGAGAGAGGGAAAGGAAGAAAGATGGGAGAGAACATCAATGTGAGGTTGCCTCTTGTGTGCCCCCTACTGGGGACCTGGCCAGCAAACCAGGCATGTTTCCTAGACTTGGAATTGAACTGGTGATCCTTTGGTTCACAGGCCAGCACTCAATCCACTGACCATACCACTCAGGACTGTGCATAATTTTTTTTAATTTATGAAAGAAATAATTGTCTCTGACTTGGGGTTGCTGTGTGTTTTCAAGACTTCTAAGCATTGTAAAAGGCTAAGAGGTGATGGTACTTCTACTGATTTCATAGTTACTTGAAAACAATACATACTACCCGAATATTTTAAGAACTTATAAATTGAAGAAGAAAATAGACATCTAAGTTAAGATTAAAACTTTTTAATAGATAAAAAGTTAAGCAGTAGTAAAAAATCAATGACAATAAAATAAGGCGGGGGAGTAGTTAAACTAGAGAACAAACCAAGTGACAATGCAATCTGATAGGAACAGCAAAGCCTGACAGAAGAGACTCTTTCTACCCCAATGTGCTGCCAATAATAAGGAAAATCTGGGGTAAGCTGGAAGACAGTACAGGACACGCAATAACTCTACCAGACTGCACTGATGGGATGGAAGACATGGGCCTCAGAAACGGTCAAGGTCACGAGTATCAGTCTGTGGGAGTGAGGGACTCACACATATGGTGGAACCAGCTGCTGCCTACCCAGCTGCCCTGCTGAGTCAGAGCTCATTTATCAAGCCTAGTAAGGAGCAGCATAAGAAACTATTTCTCATTCTAATGGAATCTTTACCCTTTAACAGGGCTAACTTTTCTTTGCATTTCTTGGAATCAGCACATAGCAGGTGCTCAATAAATGTTGCTGAATAAGTTAATAAATTAATTAATAAATTAAGGAATGAACAAATACACAGTCACTAAAATTAAACTCCAAAAGACATATACAGCCTGCTATACTATAACATGCCTTCACAGAAAGATGGAGAACAGCTACCACATGTGCCAGGTGTGCGAGATGTGCATTCTTAAGGTCAGAGGCTGAATCTCAGATCACTCCACAGTGTTGGGCATGAGTTCCCTGCACCTTTCAAAACCACCTTTACCCCAATATGACTGCATTACCTTATTAAAACTTGATTAAAGACTTTTTTATTACCTCCCTTTAACAAGGGCTTTACTAATTTCGGGAGGGTAAAGAGTAAATCAGTAATGTAAACCAAAAGAAAAATGAAAGTAATCCAATGTCAAAACATGTTGTTAAGGGCATGAAGAATCAGTAAAGCAGTTTTTGGGCACAGAAGAAACAGAAAAAGTAGCACATGTAATGTGCCTTAATCCAGCATTTTTTCTGAAAACAAATATGCTCATAAATAGCACATACCTAAACAACTATACTTTGCAAATGCTGTTTATGTATTTATGCCACAGGCAAGAGAAATTAATCTAGAGATAATCTGTATTATTAAAGTTTTATCACATCCATTATTGCTGTAAAATGTTCCTGTGATATTTTCAGCAGAGACATAATAACATAACTGTGCTCTTTTGTTTTTCCTTACAAAGGCAGGCAACAAAATAAATCCTCTAAAATCAAAAAAGGAATCCCTCTGTTAGTTTTCTTACCAATGACAGGAAAATCAGCTCAATACAATGAATGTAAGCAGGCCTGCGCCAAGATACATAATGAGAAGTCTCAGAACACAGGGACAAAAAGGAAACAGGTCCCAGGAATATACAAAAGCTTCTAGAACCAATAAACAAGTTGGAGATATAATAGAATACAAGAACGATATATAAAAACCAATCATATTTTATCTACTAACAATGAATAATCCGAAAATGAAATAAAAAACAATTCCATTCACAATATTATCAAGAAGAATAAAATATGTAAAAATAAATTTTATAAAATAAGTATAACACTGCATACTCAATACTATAAAAACACTGCTGACAGAAATTAAAGATGATCAAACCAGAGGCCCACAATCTGTGACCCAGAGCCCAGCCTCCTGTTTTTGTAAACATGCTGTTACTGGAACACAGCCTTGGCTCACTGTCCATAGTGCACTCCCATTACAATGGCACAGGTAAGTATGACAGAAACTGAATAGGCCACAAGAATAAAATATCTACTATCAGGCATTTTCAGAAAGAGTCTGACAATCTCTTATCTAAATAAATGGAGAGATATTCTACGTTACTCTAATACTGTTAAAATGGCAATTTCCCTGAAAATGATCTTCAAATTAAATGTAATTCATAAAAAAATCCCAACAGAGTTTCTTTGTAAAATTGATGAGTTTTGCTGCCTACAAGAGACCCATCTCAGGACAAAAGATCTACACAGACTAAAAGTGAGGGGCTGGAAACAAATTTTCCTAGTAAACGGCTTGGGAAAAAAAGCCGGGGTACTAATATCAGAAAAAATAGAGTTCAAAAAAAGGGCCATAAAAAGAGACCCAGAAGGTCATTTCATAACACTCGAGGGAAGAATCCACCAAGAAGACATAAACATTGTAAATATATATACACCCAACATAGGAGCACCCAAATATATAAAGAAAATCTTAGAGGACTTCAAGAAAGATATTGACAGCAACACAATTATAGTTGGGGATTTTAATACCCCACAGTCAAATATGGACAGATCTTCCGAACAAAATATCAACAGATATTGTGGAATTGGACAACATCCTAGATGAAGTGGACTTAACTGATATATATAGAGCCCTTCAGCCCAAAGAAGCTAAATACACATTCTTTTCAANATATCAGAAAAAATAGAGTTCAAAAAAAGGGCCATAAAAAGAGACCCAGAAGGTCATTTCATAACACTCGAGGGAAGAATCCACCAAGAAGACATAAACATTGTAAATATATATACACCCAACATAGGAGCACCCAAATATATAAAGAAAATCTTAGAGGACTTCAAGAAAGATATTGACAGAAACACAATTATAGTTGGGGATTTTAATACCCCACAGCCAAATATGGACAGATCTTCCGAACAAAATATCAACAGATATTGTGGAATTGGACAACATCCTAGATGAAGTGGACTTAACTGATATATATAGAGCCCTTCATCCCAAAGAAGCTAAATACACATTCTTTTCAAATGTGCATGGAACATATTCAAAGATAGACCACATGATAGGAGACAAAACAAGCCTCAACAAATTTAAGAAAATTAAAATTATCCCTAGCATCTTCTCTAATCACAAGGGACTGAAACTGGAAACCAACTACAAGAGAAAAGACCTAAAACATTCAAAATCATGGAGATTAAATAGCATGCTATTAAACAACAAATGGGTCAAGAATGAAATTAGGGAAGAAATCAAAAAGTTTCTGAAAACAAACTCATGATAACCCAAAACTAATGGGATACAACGAGGGCAGTCCTGGGAGGGAAGTTCATAGCAATACATGCGTACCTAAAACAGTCAGAAACATTTGAAACAACCTAACCCTACGCCTACAAGAACTTGAGGAACAACAACAAAGACAGCGCAGAGCAAGTAGAAGAAAGGAAATAACCAAGACCAGAGCAGAATTCAATGACATAGAGACTAAACACACAATTCTAAAAATCAATGAATCCAGGAGTTGGTTCTTTGAAAAGATAAAATAGACAAGCCTTTAAGTAGGCTCATCAAGAAAAAAAGAGAGAACCCAAATAAACACAATCAGAAATGAAAGAGGAGAGATTACAACTGACCTCACAGAAATACAAAAGATTGTAAGAAATTACTATGAAGAACTGTATGCCAAAAATTTGAAAACTTAGGTGAAATGGACAAATTTCTAGAAAAATATAATCTCCCAAAACTCAGTGAAGAAGCAGAAAGCCTGAACAGACCAATGACAACAGATGAAATTGAAGCAGTAATTACAAATCTGCCGAAGCACAAAAGCCCTGGACCAGATGGTTTCACAGGAGAATTCTACAAAGCATTTAAGGAAGAGTTAACTCCTATTCTTCACAGGCCATTCCAAAAAATCCAAAATGATGGAAGACTCCCAAACTCTTTTTATGAAGCCAGCATCATCCTAATTCCAAAACCAGATAAAGATACAACAAAGAAAGAAAACTTAAAGCCAATATTGCTGATGAACATAGACGCTACAATCCTCAATAAAATATTGGCAAACTGCATCCAACAATACATTAAAAAGATCATTCACCATGACCAAGTGAGATTCATCCCAGGGATGTAAGGATGGTTCAATATTCACAAATCAGTAAATGTAATACATTATATAAACAAAAGCAAAGACAAAAATCACATGATCATATCAATAGATGTGGAAAAAGCTTTTGATAAGGTACAACAGCCATTTATGATAAAAATACTCAGCAAGGTGAAAATAGAGGGAGCATTCCTCAATATAATAAAGGCCATATATGAGAGACCTACAGCCAACATCATACTCAATGGACAAAAACTAAAAGCTTTTCCACTAAGATCATGAACAAGACAAGGTTGTCCACTCTCACCACTTCTATTCAATATAGTATTGGAAGTTCTAGCCACAGTGATCAGACAAGAAGAGGGAATAAAATGCATCCAAATTGGAAAGGAGGAAACAAAACTGTCACTGTTTGCAGATGGCATGATAGTGTACACGGAAAATCCTATAGACTCTACCCAAAAGCTGCTCAACCTAATAAATGAATTTGGCAAAACAGTAGGTTACAAAGTCAATATCCAGAAATCAAAGGCATTTTTGTATACGAACAATGAAACAGCAGAAGCAAAAATCAAGAAAAAAATCCCATTTGATATAGCAAAAAGAAAAATAAAATACCTAGGAATAAACTTAAGCAAGGACGTAAAAGACTTATATACAGAAAACTACACAACACTGAAGAAAGAAATCAAGGAAGACACAAACAAATGGAAACATATACCGTGTTCATGGATTGGAAGAATTAACATCATCAAAATGTCCATACTGCCCAAAGCAATTTACAGATTCAATGCAATACCTATTAAAGTACCAATGACATACTTCACAGATATAGAACATGCAAAAAAATGAAACTCAAGCACCAACTTACACCATACACCAAAATAAATTCAAGGTGGATAAAAGACTTAAATATAAGCCGTGACACCATTAAAGTCCTAGAGGAGAACATTGGCAGGAAAATCTCAGATATTTCACACAGCAACTTTTTTACTGATATGTCCCCTAGAGCAAGGGACATAGAGGAAAGAATAAACAAATGGGATCTCATCAAAATTAAAAGCTTTTGCACAGCTAAAGAAAACAGCATTAAAATAAAAAGAGAACCAACTGTATGGGAAAACATATTTGCCAATGATACCTCAGACAAGGGTTTAATCTCCAAAATATACAAAGAACTTACATGACTCCACTACAAGAAGACAACTAACTCAATTAAAAAGTGGGCAAAACCTGGCTGGTGTAGTTCAGTGGATTGAGCACGGGCCTGTGAACCAGAGGGTTGCAGTTCGATTCCCAGTCAGGGCACAAGCCTGGGTTGCAGGCCAGTTCCTGGCAGGGGACACACAATACATTGTGTGTCCCCAGCAGAGGCAACCATACACTGATATTTCTCTCCCTCTCTCCTTCCCTTCACCTCTAAAAATAAATAAATAAAATTTAAAAAAAAAAAGTGGGCAAAGGACTTGAACAGACATTTCTCCAGGGAGGACATGCAGAGAATCCAGAGGCACATGAAAAGATGCTCAATATTGCTGGCTAACAGATAGATGCAAATTAAAACCACAGTGAGATACCACCTTACACCAGTTAAAATAGCCAGCATAAACAAAGCAACAAACAACAAGTGTTGGACAGGATGTGGAGAAGAGGGGACCCTAATACATTGTTGGTGGGATTGAAGACTGGTACAACCACTATGGAAAACAGTATGGAATTTTCTAAGAAAACTAAAAATGGACGTGCCTTTTGACCCAGCAATTCCACTGCTAGGATTATATCCTAAGAACCCTAAAACACCAATGGAAAAGAACCTATGCATCCCAATATTCATAACAGCACAATTTACAATAGCCAAGAGCTGGAAGCAACCTAGGTGTCCATCAGTAAATGAATGGATCAAAAAATTATGGTACATATACACAATGAAATTCTATGCAGCAGAAAGAAAGAAGGATGTCCTACCCTTTGCAACATCATGGATGGAACTGGAAAGCATTATGCTGAGTGAAATAAGCCAGGCGGTGAAAGACAAATACCATATGATCTCACGTTTAACAGAAATCTAACAGGTTTAACAGGAAGCTAGCAAAAAAACAAACAAGCAAGCAAAATAAAATCAAAGACACTGAAATAGAGAACAGTGGGACAGCGACTAGAGGGAAGAGGGGAAGGAATTTTAGGGAGAAAAGGGGAAGGATTTACAGGAACTAGTATAAAGGACACATGGACAACAACTAAGGGGGGTGGAAATGGGAAGGAAGTGGGGAGCACTGGGAGGGTGGGGTGGGATGGGAGTAAAAGAAAACTGTACTTGAACAATAATTAAATTTAAAAAACCTATTTGAAAAAATTGACAAGCTGATTCTAAAATTTATACTGAAATACTGTACAAAGGAGCTAGCACAGCCAAAAGAATTTTGGAAAAAAGAATAAAGTTTGAGAACGCAAACTACCAAATTTCAAATATGCTATGAAGCTACAATAATCAAGACTGTGGGGTACTGTATATAGTTTCAAAATATATCAAGGCAATTTAATAAGGAAGAAATTGTCATCTCAACAAAAGTTCTGAGACAAATAGATACCCACATCTAAGGGGTGAATTTAAAATAATTCCTTACACCATGCACAAAATTTAAATCAAATGGATCATATACAAGAAATATGCAAGAAATAAGATCATATGCAAGAAATAAAATAATAAGCCCCTAGGAGAAAATAAAAGATCTTCATGACTTGGGTAGTTGAAAAGGTTTTAGGTACAACACCAAACACATGATCCACAAAATAAAACAAAATTTATAAGCTGGATTTTATCAAAATTAAAAACTATTTCACTTTAAAAGACACCACTAAGGAAATAAAAAGACAAGCCACACAGTAGGAGAAAATACATGTAAACTATCTATAATATATGAAAAAGATCTTACAGTTACAGTATCTAAAGAATTTTGTAAATAATAACACAAACAACCCAATTAAAAATGTGCAAGACATCTGAATGAACATTTCACCAGAGAGGAAATACAAATAGCTAATAAGCACATTGAAAGATGCTAAACATCATTGCTCGTGAGAAAAATATAAATTAAAACTATAATGAGATTCTTCCACACATGCACTGAAATAACTATTATCAAAAAGACAGACAATGAAGTATTGGTGAGGATGTAAAAAAAACTAAAACCCTCATAATATTGCCGTTGGTGATGTAAAATTGTACAGTCTCTTTAGAAAAGAGTTTGCCAGTTTCTTCAAAAGTTAATCATAAGCTTACATAAAACCCAGCAATTTGACTCCTGGGTATCTACCAAAGAGAAATGAAACTATGTGTCCACACTAAAACTTGTGAATGAAAGTTCATAGCAGCATTATTCTTAACAGCCCCAAACTGAAAATAATATAAATACCCATCAACTGGTGAACAGATAAACAAAATGTATATAATACACAAAGTATTGTGACATGCTAATAGTATGAACTGCAAAATATTTGGGCTGAGTGAAAGAAGCCACATGCAAAGGACCATTTACATAAGACGTCTAGAAAAGACAAATCCATCGGTAGAGCCAGAAAGTACGACAGTGGTTGTCTGGGGCTAGGTGGGTAGGATTGATAACTGGCTGCCAATGGGCACGAGAAAACTTTTTGTGATAATGGAAATGCTCTGAGAGTGAATTGCAGCGATCTATATTTACAAAATTAACAAATTTACTTCAAAATGCTTGAACTGCATATTTATGAAGGATAACTTTTTGTTATACAAATTATTCCTGAGTAATATTTTTAAAAATGTTAAATCCCAAAGAGAAAAATGGTCACAAATATATGATCAGAAATTATGTTTTCAAAATTCTAAATAGGAACATTATAATCTATAAGACAATGTTCAACATCTAAAAGAAAGTGATTTCCCCCATTAAAAAATAGGCAAAAGATGTCTTGGTTGGGACCATAAACAAACAAGCAAGCAAAATATGACCAATGACACTCCACTATGGAACAGGCTGACAGGGTCCAGAGGGGAGAGGGGAGAGAATCATAGGGGAAAAGGGGATGGACTCACATGAACAAGTATAAAGGACACATGGACAATAACTAAGGGTGGGGGGCGGAAATGGGAGGGAGGTGGGGAGCACTGGGCGGGGGGCAGGCAGGGCTGGGAATATAAGACAGAAAACTGTACTTGAACAAGAATTAAATAAAAATAATAATAAATAAATAAATTAAATTAAATTAAAATTAAAAAAAAAAAGAAAACAAAACAACAAAAAATAGGCAAAGGACCTGGACAGACACTTCTCCAAAGAAGACATACAGATGGCCAACAGACATATGAAAAGATGCTCAATGTCACTAACCATCAGAGAAATGCAAATTAAAACAACAATGAGATACCATCTCACATCCATCAGAATGGATATCATCAATAAATCAAAAAACAGTAGTGCTGGTGAGGATGTGAAGATAGGGGAACCCTTTTATACTGTTGGTGAGAACGCAGGTAGGTGTAGCCACTGTGGAAAGTGGTATGCAGACACCTCAGAAATTTAAAAATGAATCTGCCTTTTGACCCAGCAATCCCACTTCTGGGAATGTATCTGAAGGAACCAAAAAAATTAATTTGAAAGAACATAAGCACCCCTGTGTTCACTGCAGCATTATTTATAATCACCAAGATATGGAGACGGCCCAAATGTCCATCAATAGATGAGTAGATAAAACAACTATAGGACATTTACACCATGAAATACAACTCAGCTGTAAAAAAAAGAAAGAAAGAAAATTTTACCCTTTGCAACAGTATGGATGGGCCTGGAGAACATTATGCTAAGTGAAATAAACCAGTCAGAGAAAGACAAATACCATACGATTTCACTCACATGTGGATTCTAATGACCAAACTGAACTAATGAGCAAAACAGAGACACACACATAGGTAGTGACCAGGAGGACAGTGGAAGAGAGGGGAGGGAAGGGAGAGAGGGATTGAACAAATAGGAAAAAGAATTCCTGGATATGGACAACAGTATGGTCATTAGGATGGGGAGGGGGTGTAAAGGGACTAAATAGTAATGGAAAAAAATACAATAAACAAAAGAAAATGATTTTCATAAAAATGTTATACCCTGAACAAATTACTATACAAACAGGAGGACAGAGTAAATGACTTTCAGACATGCAAGGATTCAAGGAAATTGCTGCCAATGTATGCTTTCTCAAAAAGGCACTGGAGGATAAGGTTCATCAAAACAAGACAGTAAACTCAAACATATACACACAACCAAAGCTCACTGTGAGATGTATGGTAGAATGGCACTCAGCATTCACATCCATTTCTATGTACCTTTCTGTATGGCAGAAGCTGTAAAGCTAAACCACTACACTTCCTGGCCTTCTTTGCAACTGGGTTCTTTAAGTAAATTAGGTTCCTCCAACTAGATACTCCCCAATAAGATCTAGAATATGGAATTGGAGGCCATCCTTCTGCAGCTTTGGCTTTCTCTGCTAGTCTGCATGGCAATGGGACTACTGGGTTTTTCTCTAAGCGTTCAGTGCCTAACTGTCAGCAGATTCATGGGTATCAAGAGACACTGGCTTTAACAGGTTCTGATTCCTATACTACAGCTTCAGCAGAAGGTTCTTGAAGTGAGCAATCCCAGTGGTGATCTCCTGGCTCCTTCCCATCCTAATGTGCCAGAGGATGCAATGCCTTGACAGGTCAGGGCAGCTGTGTGGTTCTGGGTCATTCCTAGAGGCCCAGCCTCAAGCCCACTCCTCCAGGCCTTCTAATAATTTGAAAGCCACCTAATCTCTATTTTAAATCCCTTTCTGTTTAAAATGGCTAGTATAGCTTTTATCTACTCCCACTAAGTCCCAAAATAATATAATACAAAGGGAACAGTATAATCCATACAAATGAGAGGTGAAGGCCATTTCCAAGAGCATGGCAAAGAGAGATAGCAAAATGACTGGCTAGACCAACTGTAAAAAGCTACCTGCCCATAAGGCTCTGAGAGAGACAGCTCTAAAAGATGAAACTGAAGAAAATCAGATATATGTGAACATATAAATGTAGGTTCTAACAATTTGAAGAATATGGTTTTGAATTAGTGAAAAGTAAACAAACCAAAGAGACTAAAAAGAAAAAGCTTTATAGGAGAGAAAAGTTAATCATAGTTTACTAAATATTTCACCTGTGGATAGACAGCATTTATAACTGATAGTCACATAACCTAATGCAGACCGCTGACCTATCCCAAACTATACTCTAACTGTACATAAGTTTGGGAGTTGAGAAGGGCATCTCTTTTAATGTTAGGGCGAAGAGGAAATGGCTAAATCCTCATATTTTATGTCACATAGTTTCAACAGAATGTTTTAAATGTAAAGAAATCAAGAAGCAGCAATACAAACAAGCATGTTACTAAAAGCTATAGAGTAATTAATGTCCAAGAATCAGCTCTAAGAGTTGCTTCCCAGGGGAAGGGGTGGGAATGTGGGGAAGAGGAGTCCAGCAAAGGCACGTGGGGGAGTTGCTGGGGTTTATCCTAAACCTTGTAGAACTATTTGACTCCTTAAATTATGAGGTGAATAAACTTTAATGGAAAGAATTTCTTCAAAAAAAAAGAGTAAGGGATGAAGAAGAAGTGGCACAGATGCTCTCTATGATTCAGAGGCTGAGGCAGTCTGGGTACAGACGGATGTCCCTTTGCCCTGGGCACAGCAGCATGGGCAGCCTGCAATTGGGAGCTTTTCCCATTCTTGTCTGGAGAGCTGGCCATTGTAATCCAGGAGCTCAAAAGAGGAGAAAACACAAATACTTTTTAAAATCAAATTATTCAGGTTTCAGGTATACAACTCTACAGTACATCACCTATAAAGAAAAACAAAATTAAACTATAGCTAAAGTGACAGAAGAAGATCAGATGCTAAAGCAACATTTCAGCATAATGGGGGTTAAATAAAACAATCATACATTGGTTTTCAGAGATAAATAAAAAACCTGAAATAAGTCTGAGATAACCACTAACAACTGTCTTGACCTAACACAGTTGCAAAAATACCAACATTTTGAGCTGAATGTAAAATAGATTGTCTTAATTCAAATTTGCTTCTTAAGTATCCAAGAATCACGAGTTCCAGAAATATATAAAACTAACGTGTTTTTCTTGGCAGTAGTGTGGGTATAAAAAACAGACCCATCGACTAATCAGCCAGTCCTGTTTCCCTCCTAGCTGTCCACATGGACAACAGTTCCACCAGTTCTACTAAACAGAATGTGTGGTGAGTCAATGCAAAAGCTTAAAGAGCAACACATCCAGCTAAAAGATTCCACGTAGTCAAATTAATGTATTTCATTCTTTAATTTTTAACCTCAGACATCTGATATCAAAAGAATAATAAAAACTACCCCCAGCACCTCTGGTAAAAGTCATCTTCAGGGTACAGCTGTACCATTTATATAAGCATGGCCCCTCTTACCACAACAAATAAATTTGCACTTGCCTGACTGAAATTTCATTCTTACTGCAATCAAATTGCTACCAGCATGTTGTGAACACTATAAATCTGCCCATGTTGATTCTTAAAGTGAAAAATATCAAGGGAAATAAATAATCCTTTACTCCCTGCCATTCTTAGGAATAAGAAACAACAGACATGTTGACTAGTGGGAAGAAACAATGAAACTGTCCACTGAGCAGGCTTCTGGATGAAAGTGCCAGACTTGGCATTACCCATGTGTACTGGGTGGGTTGCATAACTGTCCAGGGCTGATGGGTCTGGTCTCTACATGAAAAACAAGATCCTGACTTTTTTGCTACCAATAACTCATTATTATTAGCAGTTATTTGGGATAGAGGGGAAATCGAGATCTTCTCCAGCTCTTTCTATTTGTGAATCCACCTGCCAGTTTAGACTACAGAGGGTCTGGCTGGCTGAGGAGCTGCAAAGTGCTCCCCTTCCCAGACAGCAGTGCTCCACGGCCTTGGGCAGGGAGGCTGGCTTTGCCAGCCAGGCTTCTTGCATTCCTAGCCATGACAAGAAGTCAGGTGTTTTAGACACAGTGCAGCCAATTCTTGTCCAAACCCCTGCCCCACCAAGCCAAGGCTACATTTCCAGCCGTGGACACCCTCATTCTAAATGATTACAAAGGACTAAACCTAGACAGACCCTGAGGAACAGGAGGCAGAGCCAGAAGCCAAAGGGAAGTGAGCCAAAAGCATTGGCGGGAGGAGCAGACTCATAAGCTGTGGCCTGAACCTTACTTACTGCACAGGAAGAGTGATGGGCAAAGGAGCCACAACGGCCATGGGGAAGCTGCACCAGACTGATCCATGTCCCATCTCCACCTTACAACAGGGATACAGCTAATGCCAAAGCAAACCCTTCAGTGTCGGGAGGCTTTTCAGCAAACAAAGCATAATCCGTATAACAGATTTGAGTGTGAAAGATAGGAAACACTTCTAAATTAAGGGAGACATCTGGAAGCTTTTCAAAATTATAATGCTCTTTACAGCTCAATTTCTGATTTCTCAGCTACATACCCCAATTCTTAGCCCTGGCTGAGGGAACAACTCATGGGTTATTTCCTCTGACTCAGTTTCCCTTTCAACTATCCAAGAATTGAATTGTTTATTTCAGGTTATTAAATATTCACTGAGCCAGGATCCAGGTGCTTCAGAGGATTAAAAAGTAAATAGATAAAACAAACAAAGGCCTTGCTCTCAAGGAGCTCAGATCTACATTTAAAAAAAAGATGCTCAAGTAATCATAAACAAAACAAACTATGGTAAATATCACAGAAGAACATGTCAATGGTCTGCTCAACAATTTCTGTGGATGTGGCTTGTGCTCGGCATTGTGTTAGGCATGAAAGGTAAGATTAATAAAGGTTGGCCAGCCCTTCTCCCCAAAGTGTAGATGGAGAATTGGGGTTTGTGGGCATGTGGGAGGGGGAGGGTCACAGAGGGAGAAACACACCCCATGGAGGTGGTCAAGTGTCTAGTGAGAGGAGTCAAGCAGGCTATGACAGCACTGCCATCCCATAGCATGCCTGACTGGGCGGCGGGGGCGGAGGGGGGGTGACACTGGCCAGCAGGGGTGGTGAGACCATGCTGTGAGCTGAGCAAATGGCACAGTGGCCTAGAGACAAAGCAGCAGGTACCCTCAGTGCTAGGGGGACACTGAGTGCCCGCCTGCCCACTGCCAAGGGCATGTGTAGGGAAAGGTGAGGACGGTGGTTCGAAGCCTTGCTGGAAGAACAGGTGTTTTTGCTATGCCTTACAGACAGTAAAGGCTCACTGAGTGTTTGGAGTGAGCCTTTAATATTACCTTAAACATTATTTTAGTATTATCTTTAATCTCTCTTAGATATTAAATATTATCTTTAATCTTTCTTTTTATAGATGAGGAAACAAAGGCCAGGAGATGTCCAAGGATTCCCCTCAACTAACAGTCCAGCATGAAGCTGAATCAATTAGTTGTAAAACCACAACTATTTATCAGGTCACCTGATACTGAATATAAAGCTCTTTCCACTGTCCCACATTTCACCTGTTTTTTCATTTTTAGTACCCTATAATTAAGAGCAATGGAATTAGAAAGCAGCAGTTTATAGATCTCCAAAGAATTTTATCTTGAAAATGTTAAGAAGATCCATGACACAGAATATTAAGATAATAAAATCCAACTGGGAACAGAATGGGGGAAACATCCTGATTTCAGGTCAATGAAATTAAAGCAACACTCTCTCTGTGCTCTTACAACACTGCTGCTTAGCATTTCTGAGATTGCCACGGTCACTCTGCTTGGAAACTGCTCACTAAACTACATCAGGCCTTACTTGACTAACACTCCCACAATCTGGCCCTCCCCCCAGCTCCCTGGAGACTAACACACACCCAAGCTTCAAAAACCTTCCCTTGGCACTAAAAATGTATATATTTTGTAAGGCAACAACTAGAGACTTGTGTCGGCTTTGAGTGGCTTTTTGAAGGATTTTTTTTTTTTAATCCTACAAAGATTTAAAATCAAAAAGGTGCTTGGTAACTATCTTCAGGGCAAGAAATGAATCACAAATGAGTGATAATCAAGCATGAAAAACACTGAAGGGGAGCTCACAATGATACTATTGTTCGAAAATAGGTATTTTGATCGTCAGCACTGCTAGATGCTGGGGGCCAGCTGTGAAACACCAGCAAGGTCCTTGTCCGCATGGCACTTACAGTCTTGGGAGGGGGGACAGAATTAGAGATACTGAACAAAGACACAGTCACCATGAGTTCATTGCAATGGTGGTAAGTGCCCTGAGGAGTTGTGCAGGTGCTAAACCAGCCTCTCAGGGGTCCTCTGTGCGACCAGAGCAGTCCCAGCAGAAGGAAGGGTCTGTGCGAGGCCTGAGTGGGAGGAAGACCAAAAGATCCATGTGACAGAAATGCCAAGTGCCAAGGGCCGGGGCTTGGTGCCTGGAGAGAGGCAGGCAGGACTAGGGCTAGAAGAGGCGCTGCCACGAAGAGCATATCAACTGTGGGCTTCGGACTCTGCCCTCAGAGCACTGAGAATCCAAAAGGTATAAAGAAGTTACAATAACAAAGACCTGACTGTTAAAAGTTTACCCCTTAAAAAAGAAGAGTTTATTTTTTCGGAACAGTACAAACAGCTTGAAATAAAAGAATATAAATTAAGACATAAAGATTGTCAGTTCAGCCTTTAAGAGTGACCGCTGAAAAGCATGTCCATGGCTCTATGGAATGAAGAACATATTTAGTAACCTGATTTGGTACTCATAAAACTATTAGGCACACTTCTTTGAAGAAAAAAAAATAGGAACATGATGTTTCCAAAGACTACTAAAATTTAAAATATGTTTAAAAAATCAAATTTGGAAACTCCATTTCCAATTTGGTATATAAAGTTAATAATAAAATACATTAAGACTATCATTAAAAAAAAAAAAAACAAACATTCCTGCCCTGACTGATGTGGCTCAGAGAGTTGGGCCTTGTTCTGCAAACCAAAAGGTCACCAGTTCAATTCCCAGTCAGGGCACATGCCTGGGTTGTGGTCCAGGTCCCAAGCTGGTGGAATGCAAGAGGAAACCAATGTTTCTTTCACACATGGGTGTGTCTCTCCCTCCCTTTCTCCTCCCCTTCCTCTCTCTCTAATAATGAATAAATAAACTTAAAAAATTACTCCCCCTTCTCAAACCTCCTTTTGCCATGGGTCTCTCCATCTTCTGAAGACATCATGTAATGCCTTGGCATGTATATAGCAGTGGATCAGGTATTGCTTTGCTCACTCTCCTAGATGGTCATCTTATTCAACTTTTGTATGTAACACACTTCCCATGTGTCTATACCTAGAACGACCACTAGGGCTATGAGTTCCTTAAGAAATTCCCATATAACTTTTGTACCATCAAGGCACCTGGCAACATGCCATACGCACAGGAGCTTGAAAGTGTTTACTCATCAAGGAAGCAATCAGTAAAAGACAGAAAACAGAGTTTGGAAATAATCTGTGGATTTGGGTTATAGGGATTTTTCAGAGTTAACTTCATTACATATTAAACATATAAAGAGCAAATCAAATCCTACCACATTAGAATGAAAAGACTAAGGGATGTAGAAAAGAGTATTACGAAGTTCAATTGTTTTAAAGATACCTGCTTCACAGATGAGGGAGGATATAAAACAATAGACATGTTTTTACCTTGCAGGTACTGTAGACAGTATATATTTCCCTTTTTCCTTTTACCATTAGGCATCTGGAGCCAAATCTATGTCTCCTTACAGCAACTAAGATAAATGTGCATTTCTTTCTTGCAAACTTAACCCAGCTCTATTACTTTCTTAATTTTATTTTTCCTTTACCTTTTGCCCTACGATTTTTGTTTCATCCAGATATATCTATAACTATAGATGTCACTATCTCATATCCTCTGTAGAACTGTGTTGTGATTAAACCTAAAAAATTTAAATAATTAAGCAAAGGATGCTTTAGTGCTCCATGATTCACTCTTCTGTGCAACCTTGAATTGAATAACAGACTTTTTCAAACCAAAGCAATTAACCCACAGTTAAGCTGATAATCAATCAGATCTACAAAGAATGGCTTCCCTATCCCCCAATAAAACATCTAGAGAGTGAGATAGATGGTGAGGTACGTTTCAGGTGACCTATCTTTGATTTCTATATAAGGAGGAAACAAAACTGGCATTGTTTGCAGATGACACGATAGTGTACATGGAAAATCCTATAGCCTCTACCAAAAAACTGCTCAAACTAATAAATGAATTTGGCAAAACAGTGGGATACAAAGTCAATATCCAGAAATCAAAGGCATTTTTGTATACCAACAATGAAGCAGCGGAAGCAGAAATCAGCAAAAAAATCCCATTCAATATAGCAAAAACAAAAATAAAATATCTGGGAATAAACCTAACCAAGGAGGTAAAAGACCTGTATGCAGAAAACTACACAACACTGAAGAAAGAAATCAAGGAAGACACAAGTAAATGGAAACATATACCGTGTTCATGGATTGGAAGAATTAACATCATCAAAATGTCCCTATTGCCTAAAGCAATCACAGATTTAATACAATACCTATTAAAGTACTAATGGCATATTTCACAGACATAGAACAAACACTTCAAAAATTTATATGGAACCATAAAAGACCCCGAATAGCAGCCGCAATTTTGAGAAAGAAGAACAAAGTAGGAGGGGTCACAATACCTGATATCAAACTGTATTACAAGGCCACTGTAATCAAAACAGCCTGGTACTGGCATAAAAACAGGCACATAGACCAATGGAACAGAATAGAAAACCCAGAAATAAACCCAAATCTCTACAGTCAATTAATATTTGACAAAGGGGGCAGTAACATAAAATGGGGTAAAGATAGCCTCTTCAGCAAATGGTGTTGGGAGAACTGGACAACTACATGCAAAAAAATGAAACTCGAGCACCAACTTACACCATACACCAAAATAAATTCAAGGTGGATAAAAGACTTAAATATAAGCCGGGAAACCATTAAAGCCCTAGAGGAGAACATTGGCAGGAAAATCTCAGATATTCCATGCAGCAAGATTTTTACTGATGCATCCCCTAGAGCAAGGGATATAAAGGAAAGAATAAACAAATGGGATCTCATCAAAATTAAATGTTTCTGCATGGCTAAGGAAAACAGTATCAAGATAAAAAGAGAAGCAACAGCTTGGGAAAACATATTTGCCAATGATACCTCAGACAAGGTTTAATCTCCAAAATATACAAAGAATTCACATGACTCCACTCAAAGAAGACAAGCAACCCAATTAAAAAATGGGCAAAGGACTTGAACAGACACTTCTCCAAGGAGGACATACAGAGCATCCAGAGACACATGAAAAGATGCTCGATATCACTAGCTATCAGAGAGATGTAAATTAAAACCACAATGAGTATCACTTAACACCAGTCAGAATAGCTATCATAAACAAAGAAACAAACAACAAGTGCTGGAGAGGTTGTGGGGAAAAGGGGACTCTAGTTCACTGTTGGTGGGATTGCAGACTGGTACAACCACTCTGGAAAACAGTATGGAACTTTCTAAGAAAACTAAAAATGAGCATGTCTTTTGACCCAGCAATTCCACTCTTAGGAGTATATCCTAAGAACCCTGAAACACCAATCCAAAAGAACCTATGCACCCCGATGTTCATAGCAGCACAATTCATGATAGTCAAGAGTTGGAAGCAACCTAGATGGCCATCGATAAATGACTGGGTCAAAAAGCTATGGTACATTTACACAATGGAATTCTACGCAGCAGAAAGGAAGAAGGAACTACTACCCTTTGCAACATTGTGGATGGAACTGGAAAGCATTATGCTGAGGGAAATTAGCCAGGCAGTGAAAGACAAATACCATATGATCTCACCGTTAACAGGAATCTAAACAACAAAACAAACAAGCAAGCAAAATATGACCAATGACACTCCAATACAGAACAGGCTGACAGGGGCCAGAGAGGGGAGAGGGGAGAGAATCATAGGGGAAAAGGGGATGGACTCACATGAACAAGTATAAAGGACACATGGACAATAACTAAGGGTGGGGGGTGGAAATGGGAGGGAGGTGGGGAGCACAGGGCGGGGGTGGGCAGGGCTGGGAATATAAGACAGAAAGCTGTACTTGAACAAGAATTAAAAAAAAAAAGACTGTTCTGCGTGGCATGGGCCCAGAAAGGACCCATGCCCACGGATAAGTTCTCTCCTGGGGAATCAGGCTTGCATTGCACCTAGACAGCTGTGAGAGTTGCTTTTTGCCAAAACTCCCTCACCCTGAATTAAGACAGCAAATGTTTACTACTTCTCTTTAAAGTAACTTCTAAAATCCATGCTAAACCTTCCAAGAAGGAGTGTAACCAGTTAAACCACTTTTCCCTTTGTATTTATTTGCAAATCCTTCTTCTGTGATGGGATTAGCAGCATCCTCTCCTTTGTTTTCTGTCAAAGATAACCACCTAAAGTGAACCTGTGCATAGTAAATGAGGACCATCATGTAATGTGCCCAGAAAAGCAATAAAAGCCTGTCAAGGTAAGGGTCAGGGAGCTCTCCTCTTGAGAGAGTGGCCGTGCCATCCCTTTTCCTCCACAGGATTCGGTAGTCCATGTGAATTTTTCTGGTCTCATCCACAATGCAGCAGACACTGCTTGCTGGTGACCACGTCTCTTTCCTGCTTCTCTTAGCTCTTCACATCATCCATTTTTTCTGCGGCTGGCTGTCAGCTCTTCTTCCTTGGGTCTCAGAATCCATTTCCTCCTTTGTATTTCGACTGTCACAGATATAATTCACTCTTGCAACATGCCTCTCCCAGGCTATTATATAATGCTCCTAGCCAATCTCACTGCTTCCCATCTCTGTCCCATCCAATCTATCTTTCAATACAGAATGCCTTCACCCACCCTCACATTCGATAAAAATCTACTGAGTACCTACTAAAGACTAGGCATATGTGAAGCACCAGTGACAAAGAAGTGGAGCAACCTGATATCTCTTTAATAGCTCATGAATAGTAGGGAGGCAGAGCAATAAATAGAGTACACTTTGACAAACGAGTGCTGTAAAAGGCCTAGTGCCCTGTGAGAAAACACTGAACCCAGCACACATGGCACATCCGAGAGCTCCTCAGAGCATGGAGTATCTACCAACAAGAGTGGGGGAGGAAACTAGTGGGGCAGGAAAAGGCCAGGTCTGAAAGGACCCATCATGCATACTGATCTAAACATGATTTCTGGTTAGAACTTCCAGTGGTTCCCCATTCCCAAACCTGAATATGGCCTCTGTGCCTCCTGATCTAGGCCCCAATCTACCTTTCCAATTCATTTTCAACTCCTAGCCCTGTGCCACACTTACCTATACCTTGTTGCTGAAAGACTCCAAGCAACTAGGCATTTGGTCTGACTCAAATCATTCCCCTGGCCACAGTACACCTCACTGCATCTCTGTCTGCTGAAAACCCTACTCAGCATTTCTTCAGTAATTTTTAATACTGCAACAACTAGCAAGTATGGATTAAGTATGGCTCTTACCCTCAAGGAGGTTAGATTCTTGGAGAAGAAAAGGATAAATTGAGTAACTATCATATAGATTGCAGATAGATTCTATATACAATAGAGTACAAAATAAAATATTAATCATGTAGAACACTACATAATTCTAAAAAATTAGCAGGAATAGCCCATATTAGCTCTATACCACTGAGACAGATGTTGCCCATACCCCCCCAAATATAGGGTAGGAGCAATCATGATGAAAAGCCTCAGCTAGCCATGTCTCCACAGATTGTGAAAGTAAGCACAAATGTGAGCTGAAAACCCAAAATTCTTAGGACAGTTGAAAAACCATCATACTGACTTACTCGACAATTAATACTAATCAGAACATCTTTCCTAAAGACAGGAATAATTGAATTTTCATGAAATGTAATGCAATGTTCCTTCCTTCTATGTAAACATGCACAGATTAAGAGTAAGGCTGGATTAATTCCTTCAAAGCACACTAGATTTCTGAAAACACAATGAAGCTGTCTGTGGTAATAAAGTCTTAGAAGTCAACACTTGAATGCTTTTTCATTTATTTTCTCTTTACCTGAAGTGGCAGGATAAAAATGAGATGAAAAATATAAGACTTTTACACGTAAATTAATCCAAAAGTAACTTTTTCAGGAAATATACAGAAAGCTCAGAATTAAAGCAAACTCTGTATGCTGGAGGTCTGCTCTGAAAGTATCCAGCCATGTAATACAGTAAAATAGAGCCATTTATTGAAGAAGATACAAGAAACATTGTACATAGCACAATGACACCTCAGTCCTCTTAAAAAGTAGGCACTTTGGGACCTCACACAGATCTTTGTTAATTGCATCCTGTACACATTCAACATCCTCAGCTGTTCTGCTTCTTTGCAGGCCTTCCAGAATGTGAATCACTTTCAATAAATTCTCAACCATCTTTGAAGCATTTGTGCCACACTTTATTTGCACTGCACTCATTGCATCATCCCTGAAAGCCTTGTGAATCATCCACATAGTTTCCATGGAGGAATGTTCAAGCTTAACACAAAATTTAATGCAGATTCATTGCTCTACTCACTCAGTCATTTTTTAATGCAATGACCACACAGTACACGTGCTCATTCACTAGAACAGTGAAGTCATCATTGTTCACACATGCTCATTGCAGTCCACTCTCCTTGGTTGCCAGGTTACACAAATATTGCATAAACTGTTCTTGTTATAAAGACAACAGATGAACTTTTTCTGGACAGACCTCAGTAGGAAATGGCAGTGACCTAGAAAGCCCTAAAGCTTTTATAGCACCTCCAATCATATCTAAAATACTATGTTGCTGTCAGTGGAGCAGAATTTTTCCCAAACCCTTCTTAAAGGGAAGTTGCAGCAAACAAAGCAGACAATGAGGGGAGAATCTCAATCACTTTCATGGAGAATCATGGAAAGTCATTAAGAACACAGCACAGAAATAATATAAGTGGTTCAAGATCTATCTAGTGACTGTATGTAGGATAAAGTGGAGACCCTGGGTGGAAGAAGACCACCTACGCAAGAAATATTACAGAAGCCTCAGCGTGCTTTCTCTTGCTCTTAACCTTTGAACATGCGCTTCCTCTTGCTCAGAGCAGAAGTCAGCATACTACAGTCAGCAAGCCAAATCCGGCCCCCACTGCCACTGTTTGTGCACAGCCTGCAGGCTCAGAATGAATTTTGCATGTTTAAATGATTGAGAAATGTCAAAAGAAAAAACTGTTTCATGACACAAAAATTATATGAAATTTTCAGTGTCCATAAGCACAGTTTTATTGGAACACAGCCACAATCTCATAGAAGAGGAAATAAAAGTGTCTCTAAACCACATAAAAAGAAAATACAATTAAAATAAACAAAATAATATTTATAAAAATAATATAATAATTAATTGATAATAAAAGAAAATATAGAATAAAATAAGTACCAATTTCATCTGTCAGATTAGCAAACACCCAAATGCTGGATCACACATTGGCAGCACATAAGCAAACAAGCTCTCTCACACATCACAGGTAGGAATGGTTTTCTACAAGGTCTACCTGATAGCCATGTCTATAAAAATTATGAACACATATAGCAATTCCATTTCAAGAAAAGAAATCCATGGAGATACTTGAATATAAAATGTGACATGTGTACACAGCTATACACTGAAACATGGTTTTTAATAGCGAAAGATTGTAAACAACAGAAAAAGCCTGTCAACTCAGCACTACTTAAATACACTATGGCTCATACACAGAATGGATAAACCAGGCACTGTGAATTCGAATGAGTATGTTGTGCAATATACAAAGAGCTCTAAAATTCACTGTAGGTGAAAAGAAAAAAGATGCAAAATAATATACTACATTTTTTAAGAAAGAAGAAAAATAACATGTATTTCTATTAGCATTAAAAGCTAAAAGGTTACAAAAACCCAGAAGCAAAAGCAGAGGATGGGAGAGTACACACACACCCCCTACTCCCTCAAGTGAACAAGTTACCTAGAAAATAAATTTACGTGGCAAATGAACAGGTAGCCTTCTTCTACTCTGCCAATCCCCCACCCCCACCCCCAAATCCCTACTGGCTGCAATGATCCTAGTATCCAGCCCACACTCCTCAACTATGCAAACAACTCTTTCACACTCCAGGCCCCCCTGGATTGGCTACTTCTCCCACTTCCTCCCACGTATATGTACATACTACCACAATCACATTAAATTTTTCTCTCAAACATTCCAGATCTTTTAGAAGTGTTATTTTGAACATGCTTCCCTTCTGCATAAAAGAAAAGGTCTTACATCTCCTCTTGGCACAGACCTAAGAATTCTTCAAAATCAAGGTAAAGTAACACATCTTCAGGGTAATGTACTATCTGGGATATCTTTCCTGACTCCCAGAGACAGCTTTGGTTGCTGAATCTACCTGTTACCTGGTGTGATAACTTATGTTTCTGGGGCTCTGTATGTGACTATATCCCTCATTAGGCCATTAGTTCCTTGAAGGCAGAATCTCTGTCTTACTCATCTTCACTTGCCAACCATCTAGCTTTCAAAAAAATGCTACCTGCCTTCATCACCTTTTCCTCAATAAACATTTGATGAATATTTTGCCCTCCTAGGCACTGAGGAACTTCACCTAACAAGTTGCTCTTGTCTCATTTAGGTCCTTAAGGCAGGCAGCATTATTAGTCAGGAATTGTTCAGTGCCCCTCAAATCACAGCTGCATTTGTTTCTCTATCACACATACCTAAAACTGCTCTACTAAAAAACTCTAATTCCTCACATGCAAAATAAGGATATTAGACTAGATCAGTGGTTCTTAACATTTTTAAGCCATAGAGTCCTTTGAAAATCGAATAAAACTATAATTACTCTCCCTTGTTCCATTGCCCACTCCCCCTGCCCCAAATGGTCCTACACAAAGAGATGCAAAAGTTGATGTGTAACTTTAGGAGATCAGGAGTTAATGATATCTGAAAATATGTCCTACTTTAATGCTCTCTGAAAGATGGAAAGGTTAAAATTAAAGGAGAAAGGATCTAATACTTTCTGATCACTTAATATGCACCAGACACCACACTAAGCACATTATATGCATTAATTCATTTACTCTTCATCCCAAGCAAAATAGGTGTATATTATTATTCTTGCTTTATAGATTAGGTACTGAGATTCAAAGATATTGAGTGATAAATGTATTTGTCAAGTGAAGGTATATCTTTCTGGTCTGAAGCTCCTGATATTTTTCTGCAGAAACATGCACACCTACCCCATGGTGATCAATGAAACCAGTCAGCAGTAGCTAGTAAATACCAGAATAAGCAAGTCCTAGGAGACACTGACCCTTTCTGTTCCTTACCTTTCCCATATTCCTGCTATTCCAGTCAACACTGACAAAGAATGTAGGTGCAACTAATGAGGAATCCAATGCCTAGAGCCCTCTATGTTTAGTAGAGAAGTAACTAGCTATGGATAAGGAAGAATGGCCATAATGAAATGAGTCAACTAAAGTCTCACACAGAAAGACAGGGAGCTATACAAAGACCATTTCGGGTTTGCTCAGTAGAGGTATATATGTCTGTGTGTCATACAAGCAATGTAGAAGACTCATCGACCAGCTACTCTCTAAGCACACACTTGGACTCAGGGCCCAGAGAAAACCTGTCCAAGGAGACCCACAACAATGGTCTAGACCCAGGAGTGTCCAACTTTTGGCATCTCTGGGCCACACTGAAAGAAGAGTCGTCTTGGGCTACTCATTACACACACAAACACTAACAAAAACTGATGAGTAAAAACAAAGTTTTAAGTAAATTTACAATTATGTGTAAAGCCACATCCATAGCCATCCTGAGCTGCATGAGGCCCATAGGCTGTGGGTTGGACACCCCTGAATTGAGCCATCTTCACCACATGCATTTCATCCAGGAATGAATCCAGGTTTTGTAGGGCTTGAACCCTATACAATTCAGAAGAGCTCTTTTTAAAGCAGAAAAAAATAAGTAACTTCTTTAACTTCAGAGATCTGCTTCCGTACTTTAAAAAATGCCTTCATAATGAGAAAGAAGTCGTGGTAGTTATTTATGGTTCAGGCAACTGAAGGTATAGGTGGGAGAGGTGTAAAATTCACCTCTCATTCTCTGAAGGACGTACAGTGGGGAAGTAGACCCAAAGGTTCTGTGTATCAGTCATGTTTGGGAAAGCTGCAACAAGAACTATCTGATTGCTACACATATAACATCATCATGCCAAGAACATGGGCCCTGTGCACACAAAGCCTGGCTAATTCCTAAGATTAATTCTAATTGGGCCCCTCTACCCAGCTCCTGCCACTGCTTCAGCTCCCACTCTCATCATTTAGTCCACACTGTTCACCTGGACTCCTGTGTTTGAACTGGCACTTCTTCCACTCACTATCCCCAGTAACGCCACACCTCCCTCTTATTTAAAATCCTTCAGTCATGTGCAATTACCAGGAGGATGAGACTTAAGGTCTTTTATTTTGCTTTCTAAACCCTTCCAGAGCTGACCACTACCAAGGAGGTTTCCAGCTTTCTCCACTTGATTCACAGCCCCCCTGGTCTCTCCAGCACTCTACACTAAGCATTCTTCCCAGAACAAGCAGTGCTGCATCCCGCTCTGTGTCTATTTGCACAAGCCACTCTCTGCCTGGAAAAGATCTCCTCTTCATCCTACCCCCATCATGTGACCTGCTCAATCGTATTGGCTCAGCTGAAGCACTGAAACCTTACCGAAGCCTTGCCCAGTTTCTCAAAGAACCATTTACTGCTTCTAGTACAATCACACCACCAAGGACATAGTAGATGACCTGTCAGTCTCTCCCACTGGACCGTAAATCTCTCAAAGGCAGAAATAATCTCTGTATCTGCAGCTCCTCACATAGTGCCTGCCACATAATACTTAATAAATGTTTGTTGAAGGAACAGACAAAGAGAGTT
This sequence comes from Sturnira hondurensis, assembly GCF_014824575.4. Taxonomy (NCBI): domain Eukaryota; kingdom Metazoa; phylum Chordata; class Mammalia; order Chiroptera; family Phyllostomidae; genus Sturnira; species Sturnira hondurensis. Next base: position 2,017,154 of record NW_028076902.1, on the reverse strand, counting down.
AAGGTTGACTCTAACAAATGGAAGTACTGAATAACGGACTTTGAGAGCTTTTCCTTCCAAATGCCTTCAAAGCCCGCACACTCTCAATTGCCAGGGTCCCACAAAAAACAGTCTAAAGTAAATGTTCTAAATTCTGTATATTAATATCAGCTGCCTCCCTTCATACTGAAGGCACTCATCAAGGTATAATTTTAAAACAGTATCTTACTGTACTAAATCATCACCTCCCCCAAATACACTTCAATTACCCTCCTAGTTTACTGTCAACCCAGCAGCCAATGAACAAGCATTTCCCTAAGAGCTCTTCTTGGGACACACTACACCAAAAGAATTTTTTCATAAAGGGACTCTGATCAAAATAAGTGTGGGACATGGTGCTCACTCTATCCCTTGCACAGACTTAGTTCTTCTTAGCTCAGAGAAGCTTTCCAATAAAGAGAGCAATAGAACTCCTTTCTATTTTCCACACTTAGCTGAATATCAAATCTTTTTTTTCTGTGAAACACCTAATAATATCCAGGGTTCTGTGTTACGTGCTTTGAGAAATACCACATTTGACCAAACTCCTGAATTATGCCAATTAAAAAACACAATTTGAAAACCTGGTATAAATTTTGCCTAATAACACGATTTCACTTCACCCGTGAACATCACAAAATGGCCATTTCATGAAGACACTGCTTCCAGCCTAACATACAGAAACAGATCCTGAAAAAAATTACACAAGAAAAATAACTTAGCAGATTGTGTTTATCCCCACAGTATCATAAATAATTCCTGAACTTCTAAATTGCATTTTTGCAAGGGAAAAAAATAAAATTGAGCCATTGAGGAGCATATCACTACCTGCTTGCAAAGCTGCAGTGATCTCATGAAGCATCAGTTTCATAGTTTAAATTAAGTCCAATCATATGTGCACCTTTTTTGTTCAAGACTCTGAGAGTTTCTTTAAGGAGGTGTGAGAGATCAACCTGGCTAACCAACCATTTGCTCCAGTCTTGCTGCTACGCAATTTTCCTTGTGGTGCTGGAAAACAAAAATTTCCCTGTGGGTTTTATGAATATTAAAAATCTTCACAACAATATGAATGGAACTGGAGAGCATTATGCTGAGTGAAATAAGCCAGGCAGTGAAAGACACATACCATATGATCTCACCCGTAGGTGGAACCTAATCAACAAAACAAACGTAAGCAAAACAGAACCAGAGACATGAAAACAAAGAACAAACTGACAGTGACCAGAAGGGAGGGGTGGATAATGGACGAAAGAAAGGGAAGGGTCATGTCAAGGAACATGTATAAAGGACCCACAGACAAGGACAACACAGGAGTGGTGTAGGAGACCGTTCTCCACATAGGAGCTGCATGGTGCGGGCCCAGCTTCCACTTGGAAGCTTCTATAGGACCCATGCCCATGGATAGGTTCTCCTGTGGGAAATCAGGCCTGCAATATGCCTAGGCCACTTTGAGTCTTGCTTTTGCTAAAAACCCCCTCACCTGAGATTGTGGCAAACATTACTGCAAAATAAGTTCCTAAAATCCATTCTAAAACTCCCCAGTATGGACTGTAACTGGTTCAACCACTTTTCCCTTTTCATTTGCAAATAGCCCTCTTCTGTGATGTGATTAGCAGCATTGGCTCCTTTGTTTTCTGTAAAAGGTAACCACCTAAAGCGACCTGTGCACAATAATTGAGGACCATCATGCAATGTGCCCAGAAACCCAATGAAGGCCTGTCATGGCGGAGGCCACAGCTTTTGCTCCCCTTCAGAGCAAAGCAGCTTACCCTTTTCTTCCACAGGACTAGGTAGTCCATGTGAATGTTTCATTTCATCCATAACAATGAGGACACTGCAGGCCGGTGTCCACATCAGGGTGGGGTTGGGGGGATGACTGACTGTGGGAGGTGAGAACTGGGTAGGGCAGGGGAGAGTAATGGGGGAAAAATGGAGACAACTGTAATTGAACAACAATATAAATAAATAAATAATCCATCGATCTCTGGTTTAGAAGGCTGAATTATGGTATCTGAAAGCTAAAAGGAAATCTGGAGATTATATCATTTTATTTTACAGATGAAAAACGTGAGATTGACCCTTCCCCTAAAGGACTTGGGGGCCTGACTATGGGCAGATCGTGACTCCAAGGCCCTCCAAGGCAGTGCTTCCCACCGCCTCTTCCTGTTGACTTGGGAACTGCAGCTAAGAGCAGAGAGGCCAAGGGCCAGCTTGGGAAACAAGGGCGGGGGATATCCCTTCACATTTTACTATTTCAATGAGCCTGGAAAAAGAACAGCAAGCATCAGGATGAAGAAGGGGAGATCCACCCACTCAGGTAGCCATTGTTCATTTTATAATATGGATATTGAGTGCCCATGATATGATAGGCATTGTTCTAGGAACTCAGAATATGACAGTAAGTGATCAAAACCAGAAAAATTCCTGTTCTCATGGAGATTCTAGTGATTCTAGAGTTATTTACATGAGACTGACTGAAGTCAGACACCTGGAACCAGAACTTTAAACAATGTATACTGAGAATGCATGTGCACCCGCATGCACACAATATACTATAGCATTTCAAAAATACAAGTGTGGACAACTTTCTAGATAAATCCCACTCCCAATCCCTGCCTGGCTTAGGAAAGCTACCCACTCCACAAACTAAAATACTGGGAATCTATTTCAAAGACTTCTCTAGGAAGGGAGAAAAACAGAAAAAGCCAAGCTCTTTCCCTATCATCTTTTTCTCACTAAGCTAGAAAGGGAGGCAGTGAGGAAAAGTTTAAATAAAATAAATGAATTCTATGCAATGGTTTTGAAGGAGAGAACTGTAAGCACACTGTGTGAGCCCTGGGTAAGCTGAGAAAGAATGTTCAAGGCAACCATAATATACATTTTATCAGAGTTACTGTGTATGTACAAACCACTACGTGCCTTTGGAGATGGGGCTCAGCTGGTCCAGACTGAGATGGGCTTCAGGCTCCAGGGTTGGTTCAAGTTCACACCACATGCTTCTTACTGTTTTAGAACCAGCAGGCTATGCATGTTCATCTCATAACAAAGGTGGAAACAAAAGAGGACAAAACAGCTGCCAAGTACATTTCAAGTCTCTGTTTATATCACATCTGCTAATACCCCATTGGCCAAAGTAGCCAGGTGGCCAAGCCAAAAATTAATGCAGCAGAGCAGTATATTTTTCCCACAGTGGAAAGTGCTTCAAAGTAGCACTCAAAGCACATGGGTACAAGGTGATGGAAATAACTGGGAAAAATAATGTAGCTTAATGAAAGAAATGACAATCTATAACAATCCAAACTTGCCAAATATTCATATTCTTCCTAATCCGAATCTCTTATCTAGAAACTCACAAACTACTCTAAGCCTCATAGTGGCAGAAAAAGAAAATATAAGCAGTAAAATCTTAGACATCTCTTGTTAGCAATACTTTTGCCAGTTTATTTTCCAGGCCAAAATAAAAAATAAACAAATGGGACAACATCAAACTAAAAATCTTCTGTACAGCAAAGGAAACCATCAACAAAATGAAAAGGGAACCCACTGTACAGGAGAATATATTTGCAAATATCACATGTCATAAGGGGTTAATTTACAAGATATATACAGAACTGATACAACTAAACACCAAGTAGACAAACAATCCAATTAAAAAATGGGCAAAGGACCTGAATACACATTGCTCCAAAGAGGACATACACATGGCCAATAGACATATGAAAAGATGTTCAGTGTCAGTAATCATCAGAAAGATGCAAATTAACCACAATGAGATATCATCTCACACCTGCCAGAATAACTACCATCAATAAGTCAACAAACAACATATGCTGGCAAGACTGTGGAGAAAGAGGAACCCTTGTGCACTGTTGGTGAGAATGCAAACTGGTGCAGCCACTGTGGAAAGCAATATGGAAATACCTCAAAAAATTAAAAATGAAACTTCCTTTAGACCCAGCAACTCCATTTCTGAGAATATATCCTAAGAATCCCAAAACACTGATTCAAAAGAATATACTCATTATATACACCCCTAAGTTCATAGCAGCACTATTTAAAATAGCCAAGTATTGGAAACAGCTCAAGTGCCCATCAGTAGGTGAATACATAAAAATGCCATGGTACATTTACACAATGGGTGTGTAAATGGCTATGTGGCTATAAAGAAGAAACTCTTACCTTTTGCTACAACACGAATAAACCTGGAGATTATCATGCTAAGTAAAATAAGCCAGTCAGTGAAAGAAAATACCATATGATCTCACTTATATGTGGAATCTAATGAACAAAATAATCGAGAACAATATAGAAACAGAGATACAGATACATGGAACACACTGACAGCTGTCAGAAAGAAAGGGAGTGGGGAGGATTGGATGAAAGAAGGCAAAGAAATTAGCCAAACAACATACGAGGTCTCTCCGGAAAAAGTCCAGCCATTACTAATCTAATTAGAATGGTTTGGGCAGTATCAATGTAATCTGGATGCACTGGAGAGTGTGTCCAGTCCACTCTCCTTATGCATCCAAGGAGAGTGGACTGGAGGCACATGTATGGATAATGATGACTTCACTGTACTAGTCAGTGGGTGGCAGATGCCATTGATTGAGTGAGCATGTGTACTGTGTGGCCATCTCATTCAAAATGACTGAGCGAACAGAACAATAAATCTGCATCTAAAGTTGCATTAAGCTTGACCAGTCCTCCATGGAAGCTATTCAGATGATTCAGAAAGCAACAGTTATGGGCACCTGTTGACTGGCACCTTCATCTCAAAGCACAATGCACATCTCAAAGCATATTTCAAAGCACAATGCACCTGCTCACGCATCACATCTTGTGCAGTTTTTTAGCAAAACATCAAATCAGGTGATTCAACATTCCTAGAGCCCAGATTTGGTGGCTAAAACTAAAATCGCCTTCGAAAAAGAACAGATTTCAGACAGATTCCAGAAAAAACGACGGAGCAGCTGAGGGCAATTGGGAGAACTGGGTGAGGCCCCATGGTTCCTACTTTGAAGGAGACTGAGGCTTCATTGTCCTATGTACAGGGTTTTTGTATCTTGTAATCTTCTTCAATGAATGTCTGTCTTCATATTATATGGCTGGATAGGTTCTGGCCAGACCTTGTAGATGCATAACCCACAGACACAGACAACAGTGTGGTGATGGCCAGAGGAAAGAAGAGACATGGGCAGGGCAAGTGGTCAAAAGGGGAGAATGGAAACATTTGTAATAATGTAAACCATAAAAAAAGAAAAAAGCAAATAATTGTTTTGTGTTATCAGGGTTACTGTTTCATGAAAGGGAGACAAAGTAGGGAAAAAGAAAAACAGTTGAAAAAAAGAAAAATTCAATTCACATTGATGGGTGAAGGATTGCGGAATTAAATGACAATTGCCTCATATTTGCCAAATATGTAAGACCTCAGACATTGAAAATAATAAGCAGAATACAATCTCTGCTTTCCAGAAGTTTCCTATGTACAAAAATCATGCTACAGACAGTATGCAACACATATTACAATAGCTGCCAAGACATCAGAAATATATACACATAGAGTAACTTGAATCAAGCTACCAAAAGCCTTACTTTATTGCAATAACAGAAATACTGAGCAGGATTAGAGAGAACTAAGAATAATACCAGGAAACAAGTCAAATTCTGTGTCAACAGTATACCTGGAGTCCCCAAACAAGCCCGAAGCTACATTTCCTAGTCAAACAAACGGCTCCTAGAACACACCTTCCCAATCCAGAGAAACTGTCACAGAGGGTGGGACCCAATCTGACAGAACATTAGGAGAGAGAGGGTAGATATTTGAAAATCATCAGATATTTAGAATTCCCATGCTGAAAATATGAATGCTCTAGCAATAACATCGGAGACTTAAAACTACCACAATCAAGCATGACAAGCAGAAGAGTTACTTGTTATGGAACTTGTCAACTTATACCTACTCACATTCCCTGACAAAGTGACTTTTTTGAAGAATGATGTTATATAAAGAAACCTAAAGCTACACAAATAAGAAATACATGTATATTCCATTTATAAAAGAGTAACTTAGGGAGAAAAAAAGGAAAGCCACAAACCTGGAGAATACAATTGCAATACGTGAACACGACAAATGGTTAGTACAGTGCCACAGGCCCCTTCCATGGTTTTCACTTTCCGCAGTTTCAGTTACCCACAGTCAACCATGGTCCAAAAATATTAAATTGAAAATTCCAGAAATACACAATTTACCAGTTTTAAATTGAGCATCCCTCTAAATAGCGTGATAAAATCTCCCACACGCCACTCCATCACGCCAGGACGTGAATCACCCCTCATCCAGCACGTTCACGCCGTGCACACTCCCTGCCTCACTAGTCACTGAGCAGCAATCTCAGGTACCAGATCCACTGGCAAGCGATCACAGTGCTTGCATTTAAGTGACCCTTATTTCACTTAATAATGGCCCAAAACACAAGAGGAGCCATTCTTGCAACTCAGATATGTGAAAAGAAGCCCAAAAGTGCTTCCTTCAAGTGCAAAGGGTGAAGTTCTTGACTTGACACGGCACTGTTTCACCTCGCATCATCATCAGAAGGGTGAATACAGTACAATAAGGTATTTTGAGAGAGAGAGACCACAATCACACACCATTTATTTCAGTATATTGTTACAATGGTCTATTTTATAATTAATTGTTGCTATTAATCTCTTACTGTGCCTAACATATAAATTAAACTTCGTCATAAGTATGTATGTACAGAAAAACACTTTACATATGCATACACACAAACAGGGTTCAGTACCAGCCATGGTTACAGGCGTCCACAGGGGATCCTGGAAGGTATCCCCGATGTATAAGAGGGGAATGCTATAGTCAAAAGAAATGATGAGTTCCTACTAATCAATTAAAAAAGACAAACAGAAAAATAAACCCACCTCAAAATGAACAAAAGAAAAAATATGTTAGATAAATATATAAAAATGTGTTTGACCTTAATAGCAATTAGGTAAAAGCAAATAAAACCAAAGTAAGATACTATTTTAAACTTACCATATTGGCAAAATAAGTTGAACAAAACAAAGTGCTGAAGATGTTGTAGAGCAACAAGAACTTTCATACAGGCTCAAGACAGTAGAAATTGGCCCAACTGCTTTGAAAAACAGTCTCGGGCTGTCCAATAAATCTGAAGAGGCTTGAAAGTTAACTTGTTTTTAAAAGTACATATTAAAACTATAATAAAAATCAAGATAATATCACCAAATTCAGAATAGTGATTGCCCACAGGAGGGAGGAAAAGATGGATACTAACAGGAAGGGATATACAGGGGACTTCATTTACATTATGTCCTGTCTCTTAAGCTGGGTGGTGGATAATGGATTGATAGCTCTAATAATGGACTGGAAGATAACAGCTAGATAGATAGATAGATAGATAGATAGACAGACAGACAGGCAAGTGGATACAGTATAAGGATAAAGTATTTCAATGAAAAAAACTTAAGGAAACTAGTCATTTTTAATTAGAAAGATTTTAGCGAGTTTATGGCAAAGATTAGAGAATGGATAGAAGAGAAACTAAGTTGGAGGACTCACACTTTCCAATTTCAAAACTCACTACAAAGCTACAGGAATCTAAACAGCATGGCACTAAGCATGAGGACAGAAATCTAGAACAGTGGATTACAATCAATAAGAGTCCAGAAATAAACCCAGACATTTACGGTTAATTGATTTTCAACAGGAGTGCCAAGATCTTTCAATGGAGAAGGAATGTTTTCTTCAACAAAAGTGATGGGACAATAGGAGGTGCACATGGGAAAGACTGAAAACGGACCTCTACCTCGTATCACACACACGAGTCACCACAAAATGGACCAAAGGCCTAAATAGAAGAGCTAAAATCACAAAACACTAAAAGAAAACAGGGATAAATCTTCTTGACCTCAGATGTGGCTATGGATTCTTAGATATGTGACCAAAAGCTGGTGCAAAAGAAACAAAAGAATGGAAAACTAGACTATATCAAAATTAAAAATGTTCATACTTCAAAGAACATTATAAACAAAATTAAAAGAAAACATACAGAATTGAATAAAATACTTACATATGATAAGGACCTAGTATCCAGAATACACAGAGACCTGTTAAAATGGAACTACAAAAAAATAAACAATCAAATTTAAAAAACAGGCAAAGAACTTGAACAGATATTTTTTCCAAAGAAAATATAGGAAAAACTAACAAGTATGTGGAAAGATGTTTAACATTATAAGTCATTCAGGAAATGAAAATTAAAACCACAATGAGGTACCACACCACACCTACTAGGATGGCTATAAAACAAAACAATGCCACACAAAGCAAACAGAAAAAAGGAAACACTGGCAAGGCAATGGAGAAATTGAACCTTCATATCCTGCAGGTTGGCCAGAAAAATGGCTTAGTTGTTGTGGAAGACAGTTTGGTATTTCCTCAAAACGTGACATATAGTATTATCATATGACTCAGCAGTTCCACTCCTAGATATATACCCAAAAGCACTGAAAAAAATGACTAAAAAAAGTACATGTACCATCATGTTTACAGCAGCACTGTTCACAATAGCCAAAACAGAAATAGACTACATGCCCATCAATTGACAAATGGGTAAACTGTGGTATATGCACACAGTTAAATATTATTCACCATGCAAAGCACTGAAGTACTGATATATGCTAGGATGTGGGTATACCTCCAAAACATTATGTCAGGCAAAAGAATTCAGAAACAAAAGGTGACATACTGAAGACTCCATTTATAAGAAATCCTAACAGATAAACCTATAGAGACAAAACACTGAACATGGCTGCCAAGGGCTGGGGAAAAGAGAACAGAAAGAAACTGCTTAAAGGGTACAATGTTCCCCTTTGGAATAATGGAAACACAAAAGACTAGGCAGAGGGAGTGACAGCACAACATAATAAGTGTACTAGCATGCCACTGAATTGTTCACTTCAAAATGGTTAATATGATGCTATGTGAATTTTACCTCAATAAATATTTAAACAAAATATTTACAAAATCAATTGAAGAGAATATATGCAGCAAGAAAATAAGGATGAGGGACGCAGTCAGATTCTAAGGGAATAGAATTCTAAGGGAATATTTCCTTAGAATACAGGCATAAAGTCTAGAGCTAGTGTTACCTAGTCTTGGCAAAGAATAGAAACTGTGTGAAAATATAGGAAAATCCTATGATGGGGAAGAGAAAAGCTGAGAGTTTACTTAAGGCGGCTGAGATGTTCTCAGTAAAATACAAAGTGCACATGTTAGGTACACAAAAGTATAACATGAGGTGGGACAATAAATGGAAAAGACATAGTTTATATACTAGGACCCTTTCAAGTGCCATCAGGAAACAGACAAAACTAAAACCTTCTGGAACATGTGCAACTACACTAGTAACCAGAGAAAAAGAAATTAACATAATACCAGTACAACATTTTTTCCTTTTGAATGCAAAGAGAAAAGATATTAATAGTGATCAGTGCTGAGGGTGTGGGAAAAGAGGTACTTTCAAATACTGTAGGTGCTTTTTCCAGTGTGTATCTGGTAAACGATGGAGGAGAAAAAGCCAGAGTTCCAGTTCTATAAATTTATCCCAGGTCAATATTAGGCAAGTGTGCAAGGACATATGTATAAAGATTGTTTATTTTGAACAACACATCAATACAAAAATGCCAAAAAGACTCATTGACAATGGCTACGTGGCTATTAACAATGATGACTGAGATAGATATTTGGTAATATGAAAGACACTCATGTCAAATTTCTTGTGAAAATGCATAGCACAAAAATTCAAAGTATAATTCTACTTTTATAAAAAATACATTTTACATATATAATTAAGTATATCTAATAATTATACATATGTATATTTTTAAAGTTTTTACCTAAGTGACAACAGAATTACTTTTTCATACTTTATTTTCTTAATCTTTCAATGATTACAGTGTGCTTTTATATCAGAAAAAAATCTTGCCATTTTATCCATTTCGAAAAGGGAAAAGGGACAAAGGCTATGTAAATATTTGAACTGACATCCCTATTTTGACAGCTTGAAAATAAGCCACTAGGAGAAAACACAAGGCAAAACCTACACATGAGGATGATGCATATCTGTTTGCTTTTCTGAAAAAGCACTAAAAAGATCAACAGTGACTTAAAAGAAGAGAAGACAGTTAAGAGAATAAAGGAAAGGATGGGAGGAAGAAAAAGGGAAAGAGAAGAAGAAAGGAAAGGAGCCAGAGTTTGCCAGGTCTTAGGCCCCACCTGGTTGTTTTACCTCAAAAATTCACAATGCTTAATACTGATTAATAAAGTCAATGGATTAAATATGCAGTTGAGCCAACACACCCACACTTTCCTGGTACCACATTGTTATGTGATGCAATTATTCTCTCACCTGGAGTGTCTTAACAATCTGACCTGGAGTCAGACATAATCCTGACTCTGATTACACCACAAATCCCTGGACAAGTAGAGAAAAGAACTAACACAGCACTCTGGAAAGCAAACAGACAAATTGTGATTAAGAGTAAAAATCTCAGGTAAAAACACGGGATGAGTTGTACAGAATTTTTTGCTCATTTTCTCACATCCTTTTGCCCCAAAGATGGGTCCCAGGTGCAGAGCTGCACTACATCGATGAGAAACCTGTTTTTCTGCACACAGGGAAAGAAAGGGCTTCTGTAAGTTGGAATAGACAACTGACCCCTCAAAAGATGCCCCAATTCTACGTGCACAAGTATCAACCTAACCCCTGAGCTATACATGCAGAATGCAGGCTCAAACCAGCACAGCAGACTGAGGAAATTAAACTGACAAGTGTAATATTCACGTAAGTTTCAAACTAACCTCTGAAATACATATGTGAGGACAGATACAAATCAGCACAGCAAAGACTTACACTGAGATCTGAAATCTTTGCCTACAGGAAGCAAGTCAGAACCTAAGACCTAAACCTCGCCAGGTTGATTATCTAATAAAAGAAAATATCAACAGTTACCACAGGATTATATTAAGATTCAGTGTACACAATTTATGATGGACAACTTCCAGCATACAATCTAAAACTAACAAAGAGCAAGGGAAATGTGACCAATTCTTAACAGCAGTCTACCTTGAGATGACCCAGATGTTGGAACTACCAGAGATTTTAAAGTAACTATTGTAACCATGCTCCATGAGGTTAAAAAAACAACCATTTGAGAAAAATGAAAATATAGAAATTGTTATCACAGAAATAGGAACAACAAGAAATAACAAAATACAATTTTTAAGACTAAAAAAAAATCTAAAATTAAATAAAATATATTTGTTGACCAATGCAGCAAAGTAGAAAGGAGGAAAGAATCACTGAACATGAAGATGGGTCAACAGAAATTATCAGATATGAATAACAGAGAAAAAGGATAGAAAAAAATGAGCCACATCTTGGGATCTCTGGGATAAAATTTACAAATCCAATATGGTTATAATTTGAGTTCCAGAAGCAGAGGAGGAAGAAATTGAAACAGAAAAGTTATCTAAAAATGCAATGACAAGAAACTTATTAAACTGGTGAAAGACATAAATTTACAGATTCAAACTCAGTGAACCCCAAAACAGATTAACTCAAAGAAAACCACATTAAACATGTCAAAAACAGACTGACAAAAACAAAGATAATGAAAAAAATCTAGAAAGTAGCTAGAGAAAGATAAGGCATTACATACAGGAGAACAACAAATGAAGTCACTATGCGTTTCTCTACCAATATCATAGAGGCAGAAGACAATGTAACAATATCTTTAAATTGTTGAGAAAAAAGATTTGTTGATCCAGAATTCTATACTCAATAAAAATATCCTTTATAATAAAAGGTAAATAAAGACATTCTGGGACAAAGGAATACTAAGAAACCACCAGCAGACATGTTCTATAAGAATGCTAAGTTTTCCATACTGAAAGGAAAAAAACACCAAAGGGAAACATGAATCTTTAGGAGTAAAGGAAGAACAAGAGACACAGTAAATAACCAGGTAAATATAAAATAATTCTGTTTTTCTCTTAAGTTATCTAAAATGCATACGACTATTTAAATAAAAAAGTTTTAAAAGCGAATGGCACAGTTTCCAATGTTCATAGACGTAATATATGTCACTTAAACAACATAAAGTAACCAAGTAGGGCGTAGGTAATGCTAGAATGTGTATTTTAATAAAATTAAACAGACTTCAAAAATAAGAAAATTACCAGAGATAAATATAGATACTTCACAATGATAATTGTGTTCAGGGCTGAACACAATTCAATTACACTGATCTATTTAACACTTATAGACCATTCCACCCCTAGGTTTTCTTCTCCAGAGAAATGCAAACATATGTCCACACAAAGACTTTTATACAAATATTCATAGCAGCTTAATTTGTAATAGCCCAAAACTGAAAACAACCTAAATGTCCATCAGTAAGTGAATGGATAAACCAATGGGGGTATATTTATACAATGGAACAATACTCAAAACAAAAAGGAAACATTTGATACATATAACACTGACAGATAAACACAATATGAACATCTCAAAACCACTATGCTAAGAAAAATTAAATATAAAGAATGTATACTGTATGACTCATTTATATAAAACTAGAAATCCAAAGTAATTTATAATGACAGAGTTAGATCAGTGACTGCAAGAGACAGGGATAGAGAGATTAGAAAAAGGGTACAAGGATACATTGGCTTGTGATGAAAGTGCTTATTAACTTGATTGTGTGATGGTTTTGCAAGTACGTACAGATGTCAAAAATGGGCCAAACTGTATACTTTAAATATGTCTAGCTCATTATGCTTTAATTATACCCCAATATTAAGGAAAATATTCTATCTGTCCTAAAGACAGAATTTTTGAGGCATGGTCTGAGTGCAGGTCATTCACAATAATTACCCAAGATTTCTTTAACATGCACATCTTGGTCCCCATCCCAGACCTACAGAACCTGACACTGTGAACAGACATTTTACATAATCTACCCAGGTGACTGATTACTAGACACACAGCTGACCACCACTGTTTAAGATCCAGTTCAAATGCCACCTCCTCTGATGCCTCCACTGATTTTACTGAGAGTTCCCTCTTCACTTCTCCCAACACTCCATCTCAAGAATGGCACTTATACTACCATGCTTTAATGACAGTCTTTCCTTCACTACTACACTTCAGATTTTACAGAGAGAAGTCACATTTATCGATTTTTGTTCCTTTTTTGTCTGGAACAGTGCCTCACACACACACAAGATGCTAAGTAAGGGAATGGCATGTCTGCTTGTAAGTAACGCAAAGCTGGTATAGTCTTGGTTCATGCCATCTAAAAGTTTACCAACACAGATCATCAACAATGAATCGTATAAATGTGTCTAGAAGCTGTAGCGATTGGCTACCAAATAGAGGGACAGACTGGAAATAGATTTACACTTACATAGGAAAGAAGCATTAGGTATGCCAACTGGGTATCCAAGCGAAGGTAAAAGTATACAACCCTTTACAAACAGAAACTAACTTATTCTGGGGCGCACCCTCCAAATATCCCTATCAACCATATTCCAACCTGAGTGTAGCCAGGACATAGCTTGGTACTTCTTCAATCCCTCACTCCTACCCTCCTGCCCACTGTCCTCTACTACAAATACCATATGGTGCCGCCATCATTCATTTTTCTGCCTGTGTGTGCTGTGCTGTTTTCAAAGTCAAAAATACTTATTTGCTTTTCTATAGCCTTAGAAGAAATTTTAAAAATACTTGACAAACAAATGAACAAAATAAAAATGACTGTTCAAAACTTGAAAGCTATTCATGTACATATTTACAAGTTTTTCCCCAAAAGAGTAAATTTTTAAATTTGAATGAAGAAGTAAGGAAGGTGATTCCATTTTTTTAAAGTTATTTTCCACTCCAGAGCCTTTCGTACCTCTGCCCCTGGTCTATGTACAATCTTCTAAATCCTACAGGAGCTCAATAAATAAATTCCTTCCTGGCACAATCACGACCCATAATCGCCCCTGGTGATGGTTTTAGATGTTCATGCTCCGCATGCTATCTGAAAAGACATTAGCAGCCTGAGTCAACCCAGCTGGAAATAAGTGTGCAATATTCAGGGAACACAACACCTTACTGTCCTCAAAAATCTTCTCAAAGAAAAAAAAATCACATTATATAAACAGTCACCACCCACCTCATAATAATTAAATCTAAGAGTCTGAAAGCAATAATAAAGACACTGTAGCTTAAAGAAGAATTAAAGTAAAATTCTATAAGTTATTGGGAAGAGCATTATCTTATTTTGTACACAAAAACACATATATGCCATAATCAACTTAATTCTGCAACAAAATGTTTTCATTGACTATTCAAATGGCAATCAAATATCATGCACTCTACCACAGGAGATGATACACATGGCGGCATTGCCCTTCTTCAGGGTAACAACTACAGAACAGAGTCTTGTTTGTTGTTGTTTGTTTCATTTGGTTGCAGTTCTTCATTCTATGTGAGAATACATTTGAAATGAATTTCTAGTCCCTTGCTATTCAGGTAGCACGACATCATAACTAAATGTGGTCCCAAAGACTTGGACAAGTCACATCACTACTGTCTAGCTATTTGATCTAAAACAGCATCTAAAACAGTCAGTGAGATGCTGGCATACAGCACCTCTGTAAGAATTTTAAAGAAGGACAATCTATAACCATCAACTTTATTGTTTCTTGGATGTTCTATTTTAAAAGACAAGTGATAGGAGGGGAGAGGAGGGAAGAAAATATAAGAGTATTAAAGGAATGAATTGCACATAATCTTCTCTGGGCCGTGGAAACTCAGAAATAAGAAAATAAGCTGCAATTATAAATATTGTCTGGGGTTAGTGACTTCCAGACACACAGTTTAAAGATTTAACTATATATGTCAAAACACATTTGAGTCTGAGAACACAGAGCACAGCTTTGTCATAGTAACTTCAAGTTCAAATAGCAAAGCCTACACAGAATTTTTCTAAAACCATCTATTCTTCCTTTTCTTTAGTTTCTCTCTCTCTCACAAGATATTTAAATTCAACTTTATGTGTATAATTTCCAGGCAACTTAAAGCATATCCTACCAACACTGTGAATTTCTCAAACATACTTTCATCTTAGATGTCTTCTTTCTTTTCTCTTTTTTTTTTTTGGTCACTTTGTCATTTCCTTCAAGAATACCTGACATGCCAATCTAATTATAGAACAGCAGTCTCATTAATGTGCAATGACTACTTGGAAACCTGTTTCAGATAACTATACTCAGCAATTACTGTGTGAATAAACCTCATAAAAACCCATCAATGATACTGGACAATTACTAGGAAGCACAATTCCAAGTGACAACTAATATGTAAGATGCTCATCCCCTAATTTACTTTCTTAGCTTTGGCCCCTGACACCAAGCACTCCTGGGAGAACACCACCAAGGATTCCTTCAAACCTTTTGTCCATAAAACAAAACAGTCCCATTCATTTATTTTTGCTTTTACTTCCCTTTCCTTTGAAGTCAAATACATGAAGTCCTCTCTAAGAACATGTCCATAAGTAAGGTCCATACTAAACTTATGGACATTATTGTTTCAGGTCTTATATTTAGGTCTTTGATCCAACAGATATATGACAAGATACTCCCCTTCACTAGCTATTGGGGAAATGCAAATCAAAACTACAATAGGATACCACCTCAAACCTATAGATCAGCTATTGTCAACAAGAAAATTAATAACAAGAGTTGGAAAGGTTGTGGAGAAAAAGGAACCCTTGTTCACTGCTGGAGGGAGTGTAAACTGGTACAGCCACTGTGGAAAACAGTCTGGCAGTTCCTCAAAAATTTAAGAATAGAGTTACCGTATGACCCAGCAACCCCTTTTCTGGGTATCTATCCCAAAACATTCATTTCTAAAGATTCAGAGGTAGGCAAAGAAGATTTACAGTTGTTTGTATGGAAAAATATATGATACAAAAATAAATAGTAATTCAATAGTAATAATAGTTAATAGTATTCAATAGTAATAATAATATATGATACAAAAATAAATAGTAATTCAATCTATTTCACTTACAGCTGTAAATCTTTTTTTGCTCACCCCTGTATATGCACCCCTATGTTCACTGCAGTATTATTCACAGTGCCCAAGACATGGAAACGACCAAAAAGTCCTTCAATAGATGATTATATAGAGAAGATGTGGTATGTATGTGTGTGTGTGTGTGTGTGTGTGTGTATGTATGTGTATATATATGTGTATATATATATATGTATATATATATACAGTAGAATATTATCCATAAGAAAAGACTGAAATGCTGCTGTTTGTGACAACATGAGTAGACCCTGAGAAAATCATGCAAAGTGGAATAAGTCAGACAGAAAAAGCCAAGAACCATATAATTTCACTCATATGTGGGAAATAAAATTGAAAGCTACAAATAAACAAACAAGACCAAAAAACAACATAAATTCATAGACACAGACAACAGTATGGTGCTTACCAGAGAGGTAAGTGGGGAGGAGGAGAAATAGTAAAGGGTAAAGGAGGTCAAATACGTGGTAACACACAGAGATACTTCTCACTAAGTATCATTAGAAGCAGAGCTTAAGATTGGCAAAGGTGAACAGGTGACAATAACTCTGGCAAATATAAAAGTGAGGATTAGTATATATTTACATTAAAGAGATATTTTTGCAAGATTTCCAATAAATAAGTTAATTTATATTTTTTTTTCCTTGGTTGACTTAGGAGTTTGGGAGGGGTTCTGTTTTTTTTTTTGTTTTTTTAAATTTAAGTATGGTTGACTTTTTTTAAAAAAACCTCACAGCTCTGAACTTAAGTTTAGAAATAATCATTTTTAGTAAGCAATGGTCCTGCAGAGAAGAGCTGGAAAGATCTTTCTCAAGTACCTATAGATATAGATAGAATTTATAGAGACCAGTCTTCTTGTCTTCATCAGTTGGCACTGCCAACATTGAGGACCTCAAACAAATAAACATTATATGCCTAAGTGTTCTCATATTGCATTTTACTGTATGTATGATACATCTGCAATATGAAAAAAAAGGATTATACATTGGCTTTGTTCTTAAACAGTTCAGAAGACAAATGACACTCATGTGACATGCACCAAAAACCAGTGGGGTAATTAAAAAGCAACACACCAACAAATATGAAACAGCAAAGTACAAATCCAATGGCTAAGTGCTACCAAGAAAAATCTCCAAAACAAAGAACCTTTAAAAAGTTAGGTGGGAGAGATTAAGTTCTTCCAGAGTTACTGTAAGTATCAGAGGTAAGTCTAGAGGGCACTAAGAGGAAAGATGGTAGGGCTATCCCTATAAGAAGATGCAAATGCGTATGTAAATAAGTATGTACATGAGGTTAAATGAGAGGAGGTTGTTTTTTAAGAGAGCCTGTAAATAAAAAGTTGGATTCTTTTCTACCTGAATTTACTAATTGTTGTTCCATCACTCCACAGCCAAGGACTTCTAGCCATTCTCCATGGAAGTTGATCTCCATCTCGAAGGAAGGGTGAGTAAAAGGAAAGTAGCAGTCTACCCATCTAATGTCCAGATCTGCAAAGATGCCAAATAAAAACAGTGTTAAAAGGCACTCTACCCTTTCTCGTGATCAAATTCATCCTTTAGCTAATGACACCAGTTTCTACACTCTAAGTAAAATAAATAGCAAACAAATTAATTTGCAACCTGATAGGGGTAGGCAATAAATCTTAAAACTTGTAAAAAACTGGGTATGTCTTTTTCAATATGAAAAGTACTTTCTGCAGTTCCAGGACCCTCTAAAACTGAATCAATCACCTGTTAAATCCCTGAAACTACCTGGCAGAAGAAAAATTAGATCAAGATCATGGGAAAGCAAGTAATTCTACTAGTTTCTTTAAGTGAAAATGGCATCTTTTCAGAGTTAAAGAAAAAATATTTTACTGTATTATCCTTCAAACTTGCATATCAACAATATGATATCAATATGCATATCAATATGCATATCAACTTGCATATCAGTTTAGGATAATCAACTTTCACTTCTCTAAATATTAACTTTTAATTAAGTTTATGAGCTAATTTTAATATTTAATAAAATTTTAATATTTAATAAAATATTAAAATAAGATCAGCTAAATTTAAGTAAACCATTTAAAAAGTCTAAACTTTTTTTCTACAGATGATTGATAAACATACTTTTAAAGAAACAAAGTACATGCTAAATGCTAGAATGAGTTTCTCAATAAGCAATCATTAAGTATGGTACTTATAAACAATGATATCATTACTTAACCAAGGCAAAGACTAATGAACTCAAAGCCTACAAAGTGCAGAGGTTACTAAAAGCAGAGAAACCAAATGAGATGGTCAGTTAGTAACTAGATGAGCACTGTGAGGAGCACAAAAAAAAAGTGGGCACAGGGCATATCACCAATGGTCTCCACCCTACATTCCTTTCTGTCCATGCAACGATCTTTCTCTTCTTTGAGGAAACACTCCTGGACGTACTCATGCATGATAACATGCCCTTTTGTGAATTTAAAATACCGTGTTTCCTCATGCATTTTAAATCTAATGGGGATCAAAATGTGAAAAAATAATAGTAACACCAAAAATTGCTTCCATTTATTGAGCACTTACTATGCCTCTATCATCTCACTTCACAGATAGGGAGAAAAACGATTAGAAAGACCTAAAGTGTCTTGCCTAAAGGCACAGAGGTAGCAGGTGACTAAGTTATACCCAGGTCAGCCTGACTCCAAAATTCCTACTCTTGACAATTAAAACATTTCCCTGCCCATCAAAAAAAATATTTCAAGAATCCAAAATCAAGTGAGAATAAAATTATGAGACACAGAGACCTTTCCTATACCCCAAATTATTTTGCAGAAGATAGATTTTCCTTTTGTTAATCTATTTTAGTTGCATTTATTTTCCCATTTCCCTGCTAAGGCAAGTGAATAACTAATTTCTGTTTATAATAGCAATACAATATTCCCCCCTTTTACCATGCATGTGGTATAATAGACAAATATTAAACAACACATTTAGCATAGAATTTAATAAATGTTGACATACATATACATTTATGAAACTGTCACCACAACGAATACAATGAACATATCCATCACCCCCCAAAGTTTCCACATACCCTTCCATAATCCTACCCACCTGCCCATCAGCCCTTCCTCTCTCTTCTCCTCATCCTCATTACCCCAGGCAACCACTGATCTTCTTTCTGTCACTATAAATGAGTTTGCATTTCCTAGAATTTATAAAAGTGGAATCATATAGAATGTACCTTTTTTCATCTGGCTTCTTTCATCCCACACAATTAAGATCACCTATGTTGTTGTACATATCAATCGACAGTTCGTTCCTTTTCATTACTGAGTAGGTTTTGCCAGCACTTTTTTCTAATTGAGATAAAAAGCAGGCCCTGCTGCAGGCCAATGGGAGAATGTCTGCAGATCCCCTGAGTCACTCAGACCTTTCTACACAGATTGCCTACGTGCAGAGCAACTGCTGATTCACAACTGTAGTCTGGGAAGAAAGTACCTGTACACCTGTGTGACAGTCCCTCATTGGGATCAATAATCCCCCACCAATATTCTTATTAAAATTCTCCAGAGACAATCCTGCTGGCAAACAGAAATGTGTGATGCACTGGGATATATAACTGAGTGCAAAAGGACAGGCACACAAAACAATTTTCATCATTCTTTCTGGTAACTCTTGGTAGGTAAGTAAAAATCATATTCTGAAAGCAATTTACAAAAATGAGTTTTGTGTACATGGCTTTTTATACTTAGTTCAATTTTTACCAAAAGCAAGAGGAGGACTCAAGGTTTAACATGATGACTTCGTCATCATGTAATTCAACATCACCTAAGTGCCTGAAATATAGGTGAGCTCAACAAAAACTAATTATGTCTTTATACATCCTTATTTATTCCTTTGGACACTCTGAATAAAATAGCATAGTTTACATAGCTTTATCTCACACTTACAAAACCTTAAGTTTCCCCTAGTCAAAGAAAAACAAGTTGAGACTTCAATAAGCCCTCAAAATAATCACAAGTGTTGATTGCAGTAGTTCTATTATCAATGTCTATTAAGACCAAACTAAATCCCTACTGCATAGTCTGTGGGAGGCTGAACCTCCCCAGAAACGGGGCCCGTCTGAGTGGTTGGTACATCAAAGCATAAGCACTGAAGTGAAAAGTGATGTGATGATCTTGCCCCTGCTCCAGAAACCTTCTTTTACTGAAGGGCTTTTTCTTTACTACTTATAAAACTAGGAAAAAAAATTGTAACTTTGGATTTAAATTTTAAAATATTGAATAAATTCTTAAGGTAAATTTCCCATGTGTTGGTTGCATGAACCCTTGTTCTTCTTTGGGTTAAGACCTCTGCCACCACAGCCCTTAGTTTGTTCTTCTATGATCCTACAGGTGACTCACTCAGTAGTAATGAAAGGTTAACTGTTCCACCCTGAAAAGTACAACCAGCAAAGCAAGAAAAGGCAGGGAAGTTAGCCAAAGTTTTTCAGAATGCATGAAGATGGTTAATATAAGTTTCCATTTTAAATCTATATGACCCTGCAATGAATGTCGAATCCATAAACCATGTATTTTCTTTGTTCTACTACTTCAAAGATATCTTCAGTTCTTAAATTCTGCTTTCTTCACACAAACAGGCAAAAACCAAAATTCCATTTTTGAGAAGCATGTGTATCCATTTCAAATATAAGTCGTAATTATTTCTAAGCCAACTAACTATATTAATGCGTAATTTTTGCCAAAAACCAATTCCCTTTTATACATTCTAACAATTTAAATTTCAGTTACACTGACACATTAACAGCAATTTTTTTTAGATCTCTGGTCATGGAATTATTTATTGAATATTTTTATATTACCCCCAAAATATACTTTCATCTGGTTTTCATACTATAACCTCAATACAGTAAGAATAGTTATAGCAGGTTAAAAAGCATCCTGATATGCATCTTATATTAAGAGATATGATAGTGAATAATCAGATCAAAACTCTATTGAGTATGGTTTATTTCAGATGCAAAATATCAGGAGTCAGGAAAAAAAATCCACTAAAAATAGGTATTTTGTGTAATACATTAACAGAGGAAAATTTTTTACAAACATATCCAACTATGGATTCATTATGAATTACACTAACCTCTTATTGAGTTCATAGAGGAAAAATTAAACACACACATCTAGTGAAAAATAATGCCAAAGTGCTTTCTTTTGTTTTGTTTTTTTTTTTGTTTGGACATAAAAGTTTATTAAACCATATTCACAAATGAAGCTCAGAACTTTGTAAAAATTGTCTTAGAACTCTGTGAGATTATAGCCAAGAACCTAGAGCCAAGTAGAAGAAAAAACACCTTAGCACAAAGCAAACCCAGATTCACATCTCAGATTTCTACCTTTTTTGCTATAAAACCTTGGAAGGGTTAATTAACCTCTGTGCACCCCTGCTGCCTCGTTCCCCCAGTGAGCACAATGACAGCTATCCCACCCAGTAGTTCTGAGTAAGAACCCATAGGAACCTGCTTTTTCTCAGAGATCCTCTTTAGAGTTTGGGGTACTATCTGCTTTCTCTCCCGGGTGAAGATGCTGAGTTTGTTCAAGAATGAGGAAGGCCACAAGAGGCATTTCTTCAGTTGGGACCTCAAAAGTGATTAGTGAAAATTCCTTCAGGATAGCAATGTGAGCCCAAATTGAAGAGGTGTATAGGAACTCCACTTTGGCAGGATACTACCTGCCCCTACCTGCCACGGAAAATCAGAGGCCAGGAAAGGCAGCACCGCATCTTGTCCACCCCATGTACCAGCCTCTGGACTTCCTGACCCTTGGCGAGACCAATCAGGGACATAATGCAGGGGTATGTCTGAGTGTGTGTGTGTGGTGGGGGCTGCAGGAGTTGGGAGGGCTCTTCCCACCACTCCCTGACTCCTATGCAATGTTGCCGTGCCTAAGCACTCTCACACATTATAAATATTGAATAGAGGTCATTCCACTGACCTCCAACTCATCTTCATGATAGGCCATATATAAACATAACATTTCATTTCCCTGACTCATTGACACATTGAGGGACCCTTCCTCTGTTTCCCATAACCCTTATATTTAAAGATGCAACTTTGCTATCAGAACCACCTCCCGGAGTTATGAGAGGTTGATGGTCCAAACTATAGCATACACCAGTAATTTTACATATTCTACCAAGGATACTCTCCACTGAAGCAGAAAGCTTTAAAAATTGACTATACAAATATACAATTAATCACTGCTGCTGCACATCCAATTTTTAACAGGTTTTCCCTCCACTGGCATCAGAGAAACAGGAGAATGTGGTACCCTGATCCCAGTACTGCTACTTGCGCTTTCTGCAAAAGGATACATGTAACTGTATACTAATCGGGCATCAGTGCAAAGTCTCACATCCCTATCTCTGTCCCACCCCTCTTCTCCTGGACCTTTATGGGTAAACTTCTAGAGTTCCCATTTTATTGACAGATATAAGGAAATGCAAACATGTAGCTCTGTTTTCTGTCCTTTCTGAGATACAGGATAGCATACTCTGCATATTATTCTGCACCATACTTTTATGCACTTAATGACATGTCCTAGAGGCCTCTTCAGCCAGATATAGACAGCATCTCCTCATTCATGTTCTAATTCCTGTATGGTGTTCCATCAAGTGGCTCTGCCATCTTCACAGAAGAAGTCCTTACTGATATACATCTGGGCTATATCTGAGTACTTTGCTATGAAAAATGTCACTGCAACAAAGTAGCCTGATGTGTCAAAGAGTAAACGCTTTTGTAATTTTAATAAACATTGCCAAATTGTCTTCTATAGGAGCTGTAGAATTTTATACTCCCATCATAAAGGGAGCAAAGGCCACACAATTAATTGGTGAAAAAGTCAAACTAGAAAGCAGGTCCCAGGTGAAGATTCAGTACTCTGCTGATTAAAGCTTTACCCACCCAGCTTTACCTCCATACACAGTTCCCCCTTATGCAGTAACTGAGCACCCACAGACAAGATTCCCAGATTCCTGCTGTCTTCTTCATCCTTGTTGTCTTTCTGCATCTCTTGCCTCGCCTCTAGCACAAGACATGAGTGTCTTCTGGACTGAGTACCTACACAGCTGGCAGTAATGAGGAAGAGGAGACACATCATAGGCCTGAGGCCCCCAGGTGGGTCTATGAACACTGATTCCATTTCTAAGGCCCACCTCACAAGTAGCACAAAGTCACTCACAACTAACAATTCATTCCCTACCCAAGGCCTTACAAACCTGGCAATGTCACCACTGTGACTCTTTAGTGTGCCATATATATCACATGTATCCACATAGCCATGTACCCTGGAGTCTGCAGACTTCTAAGAGGAATGAAATCATTCCAACTACAAAGTTAATGCTAAATAGCATCTTTTCCCTCTCATAGTGGGAAAGAGGGTAATAAAATCTTCTTGTGTGTAGATGTTACCACTATTTCAGCCACAATGACTCTGTTTGCTAAGAAATACACAAAGTAATCAGGGAAAAAAAGGCTAGCAAATTCTCTTGCCATTGGCAATATTGTAACTGATGCCACAGTTTAGTCCTCTGATGTGTTAAAGCATTATTTCAGGCTGTTGCCCTAGGACTACCACGCACAGGAATCTTTTTGGTTAAGGCTTGGATCGTAAGATATTATCATGTCTCCACCTCATAATGGGGTTAGAAATGGAGTGTAGCACAATTTAATAGCCCCTCACTAGAAATCTGGGTATGGTGTCCAAGGCACAAAGATATGAAAGGCTGACATTAACAATGCATGATAATTATCACTGTTCCCATTTTACAGATTACAGAACAATGGCTGAAACAGTTTATGTATCTAATCTAAGTTTACATAGCTAGTAAACATCAAGATCAGAATTCAAAACCAGGTATGTCAGAAAACAAAGCCCTAGGCTGCCCTTCACTGGAACAGACAATGAAAAGTAAAAGTCCAAGATGGCACTATCGTCTCCTTATTCTTCTAACACATAACAGTTGGATAAAAAAGAGAAAAACAGAAAGGAATAATATAAGTGGAANCAGATTACGGAACAATGGCTGAAACAGTTTATGTATCTAATCTAAGTTTACATAGCTAGTAAACATCAAGATCAGAATTCAAAACCAGGTATGTCAGAAAACAAAGCCCTAGGCTGCCCTTCACTGGAACAGACAATGAAAAGTAAAAGTCCAAGATGGCACTATCGTCTCCTTGTTCTTCTAACACATAAGAGTTGGATAAAAAAGAGAAAAACAGAAAGGAATAATATAAGTGCAAAGATTTAAGATAAATACCTCCACAGGCCCAAACATAACAGAAACACAAAACGGTGAGACAAGATAAGGCAGAGGGTTGCTGGGCTCAAAGTCCAAAAACAGGAAGAAAAGCCAGGAACTTGCCTTCTGCAGGATACCACACTGTTTGTTGGCTTTGGATCTGAGGGAGGTTAAAAGGCTGAAGTTATACACTGGGATGAAATAAGCTCCATGGTGGCAAAAGAAGGATGGCAAAATTTGTCACCATCACAGCCTGGGGTTGTAGCTCTTAAAAACCGTAGGCTTAGAAACCCATGCCATAGGTATTGGATCTGCCCCAAATAAGGGCTGGTCACATCTGCCAGATACCTGTCAAACCTTTGTTCTGGATTTCAAGCCTAGCAAGCTGGGTGAAACCAACTGCAAATTCACAAAGGGGAGAAATAAGCAAAATAAGGTAGGACAGGAGGGGAAAAAAAAAGAGAAAGGGAGAAAAACAAAGATAAAAATATTTCTACCAAATATGACTTTGCAAACAAAAATTTCAAAATATATAAATAGATCTCATGCTAAGACAGCCAACAAAACCAACAACTGAACAGGAATTCACTCCAGAAGAAATTAATTTTATAAAACCACCTGAGAATTTTAAAATAAGTATGCTTCAGATACCCTAAGAAATACATGAAAGCACATATCACTGATTTGTATAAAAAAATAGTAAGGCAATCCTTCTATAAACCAGATCCACACAATGCATCTTTTATCCATCTCCCAATCAAATTCTGCTTTGAGAAAAAGAACACTAGCTACTAGTTTCAAAGAATTCCTGTCACAAACATTAAGCAGTATCAGAAAAGAAGTCAAAGAAAGTGATGAGAGAGGGGTAAGAAAAATAAAAAAAGAAGTAAGTCAGAAAACAAAAGGGAGAGATATAATGGGAAAATGGGAGGGAAACAAAAGTATCTAAAAGAAGGGCAGTCAGTGTCAAATGAGGAGAGACTTCCATACATGGACAAGATGGAATAACAAACTAGTTTTATTCTTCCACATGAAAAACAAAAATAAAAATTTAAAATTAGACAAATAGCCAAAATATATGCAACAATGCCAGAGAAGACACTGTGCATTAGGTAACCAAGGACACGGATCCCTGAGAAGTGTGCCCGTAACGCAGCCCCAGGAAGGAAGGAGAACACAAGAGACAAAGTCTTCCCAAGTTGGAGAGAGAGCTGAGAGTCTACAAAGGGCAGATGGAGGGAGAGAAGAGAGCTGCACAGAGTGAGAACTCTGAAGATTTACAGAGGATAGCCTTTCAGAATCGAACTGAATACAATCAGAGCACATGTGATGAAGAAACTTCCTGAAACCAGAAAAGGATCAGTGGAAATAATGCTGAGAGTCCGCAAGGACCAAGAATAGTGCCAATTCCCAAAAGCCAAGTGGAAAACCTCATAATTCATAGGTTATCAGTTACTGAAGGGTTTTATATCAGTTATGAGAAAAATTAACCTCAACCTAAAATACTTACTCATACTACCTAGTACAGCTTTTAAAAGAAATTCAAAAGGATGAAAGTATTTCTAAACAATCCCAAAATAAAGTACATGAATATTATCTTAGGAATACAAAAATATCTAATATATTACAAGGTAAAATTAACAATGCCTGGCATCCTATAGAAAATTATCAGGTATGCAAAGAAACAAACAGAGAAAAATAAATAGCAATTCAAGAGGAAATGGCACAGATGACAGAGCTCATGGAAAAAGACATTAACACACATATAATAATGGTATTTGATATATTCAAAAAACTAAAGGAAACACTGAAAATGTTAAGAAGAGATATAAAAAGACACTAACTGAAACAAATAAATGACATGAAAAAGAAACACTGGATGGAATTTAGCAGATTAGACATTACAGAAAACATAATTGTTAACTTGAAGATTTACCAATGAAAACTATCCAAAGTGACTCCTTTTGTATTTACAAAAGAAAAAAAGTAACTGAAAGAAAGTAAACAGAGACTAGTGAACTGTAACAAGTGGCCAACTATATATGTAATTGGAGTCTCTAAATGAAGGGAGTGACAGAGAAAATATCTGATGAAACAATTTCCCACAATTTCTCAAATTTGATGAAAAACATAAATCCAGATACCCAAGAAGTGCAACCAAACCAGGGTGCAAGAAATCTGACAAAAACTGCACTTACACAAGTCATAATCAAATCGCTTAAAACTCATGACAAAGAAAGTATTTCAAAAATAGTCAAAGAGAAATGAAATATTATGCACAGAAGAATAAAGGTAAATGCAAGGATGACAGCAGATTTCTCACAGGAAGAATGCAACTGAGAAGAAAGAGAAAGAATATCTTTGAAGAACAGAAAGAAAAAAAACTGTCAAGATAGAATTATTTACTCAGCAAAAATATTTCAAATATAAACACAAAATAAAGACTTTTTTTTTCAGCTATGCCAAAGCTGAAAGAATTCACTGCTAAAAGACCTGTATTACAAGAACTATTCATGACAGTCCTTCAAGAGGAAGAAAAATAACATCAGTTGGAAACCTAAACAAAGAGCTGGAAATAATAATTACCTAGGTAAATATAAGACTTTTTTCTAATTGTATCTCCTTAAAAGCTAACCAACTGTTACAAAAGAAACCAAAATGCCTTTAGGAGTTGATAACATATATAGAAATGAAATATATGACAACAATTAGCACAAAGGCCTGGAAGAGACATATGAAAGCACACTGCTCTAGGGTTCTTATACAATAAATGAGTGGTATATTACTTGAAAACAGATCATAACAACTTATGATGTAGACTATAAACAATAAAGTATTCATTACAATAACACCAAAGAAAGTTACCACTAATAAGCCAAAGTACATAAAATTAAATAGTAAAAAAAAAAATCCATAATGAATCAAAAGAAAGCAAAGTTAAGAAAAAAGAACAAAGAACAAATGTGACAAACAAAAAATAAACAGCAAAATGGTCATTTCAACCCAAACACATCAGTAATCACTTAAATAGAAAAACTCCAATTAAAACAACCTGAAAAAGACAGAGTTGAAACACTTTAACTGATTTCAACACTTACTAGAAAGCTACTGTAGAAAAGTATAATATTACATCAAGATAGACAAAAAATAGATGAATGGAACAGAATAGAGTCCAAAAATAGACCCAAACATATATGACTGATTGATTTTAGATAAAAGTACAAAGGCAATTAAATAGAAAAAGGATGGTCATTTTAAGAAATGGTGAGGGAACAACTGGATATCTATGTGCAAAAACTTTAATCCATATCTCATACCATATATAAAAAATTTCAAAATATATAAAAAGACCTAAATATCAAGGTGAAAATTGTAAAACTTCTAGAAGAAAACAGAGTAGAAAAATATCACCTTCAATTAGGAAAGATTTCTCTGAAACCATATCAAAAACAAAATCCATAACAGAAAAAAATGGTTCATTATATTTTGTCAAAATTAACAACATATGTCCTTTGAGAGATCCTGTTAAGAGAATGAAAATACAAGACACAGACTGGGAGAAAATATTTGCAAATCATGTATCTGATAAAAGACACATTCAGAATATATAAAGAAATTTCAAAAATCAATAATAGAAAAACTAATTTTTAAATGAGCAAAAATGTGGGCACTTCACCAAAGTACGCGTATGGATGGCAAATAAGCATGTGATACTCAGCATCATTAGTTATTACAGACATGCAAGTTAAAATCACAATCAGATACCACTGTACACCTACTAGAAGAGAGCTAAAATTAAAGTGACCAGCCACACACTGTTGGCAAACATGGCGAGCAACTTCTGCTCTCACATACTGCTAGTATAAATGTAAAATGGATCAATCTCAAAATAATCATGCTGAGTGGAAAAAAAGCCAGGCCAAAGAAGAATATATACTGTAGGATTTCATTTAAATATATCTACAAAACACAAACTATAGTGACAGAAAGTTGATCACTGCTTTGTTAGTTTGGTAGGAAGATACCACAAAGGGGCACGAGGAAGCTTTTGAGGGTTAATAGATCTGTCCATTACCCTGATTTTTGTAATTTCATATGTGTATAAATGTCAAAACTTAAACTGTGTACTTTAAAATGTTTAGCTCTTTTTTAAAAATAAGCAAAAATGCTCAGCCTAATAAGCACTTTTCTCAATGTATTGGATTTTATCATAGGGAAGTCAACTGTGACCTCAGCAGAACAGTTAAAATCAACAGGAGCTGGGTCAAGCAGAAACAGAAAGGAAGGTGTAACAAAGCATGGCTGAAAAGGAGAGGTGAGGAAGCTTCCAGAGAAGGAAGGAAAGAAGGTTCAATGATGGCAATGGTTTGTTTTATGATAAAGTTTAGAACACATTTTAAATTGATAATTGAGGAAAATAATGGAATGGGAATCAAAAAGAATGGGATCAAGAGGCCAAGCAAACACAAAACTCACACCCAGTCACTTAAATTTCCTTAATAAAATGGATGAGCTTATCCTCTGACAAAGACTAGGAATGCTGAGGCTGTTAATAATCTGGAATGACTGAGAAAGGGATTTGTACAGTGAACTGGCCAAAATTAAGAAACAAGATCGTACTGACCTTGGCCTGGCTAAGGTAGCAGATTATTGAATACAAAATCTGAGCAGACAAGAAAAAGCAGAAAAAGTAGATTTGGGTATCAAGTCAAGGTAGAGTCTTTTCAAGGTTAAGTGTTGAACAAATGAGTTTTTCAAGGTTAGGGGTTTAACAGCTGAGCTGGGCAAGTCAAGGGTTCAAAGGACTTAGAGTGATTGATAACAGAATTTAGATAATATTGTCTCACTATCTAACCCTTTCTAAGGCTAGGGCTAGAAGAGGCTGGAAGAGAAATGATTGAATGAATAGAGAAATTGAGCTTTCGATAAACCTAAGAAGAGAAGGAAATTTCCTTCTCCCATAAATCAATGTTTTCTGGGTTACCTCTCCAACCACCTGAAAGACTAATACAAGTAGAAACAATATGCAATAGGTACAGTTCCTGACCCATTAACCATCTTGATACAGTACCCCTAAAATTTTAAATACTTTTTTCACTGTTCATATACCTCAAGGTCCAATAATTCTGTTTTATTTAACATAAAACTCCAACAATTTCAACTTACTTCTTTAGCAGGAAACCTATCTGCTATACCTTTCCCAACAGCCATAAAATCATGGACTTTAGGGTTCTTAAATACATTCCAGTTCAATTAAACCATTGCTGCCTCAAGCTCTCTCCCAAGAGGTTTCCTTGTACTAACACCTTAGACCAGAGAGATCAACTCTAGCACACTATTTTCTCCATTCACCAGACAGTAAAGAAAAGTGGGTCTTACATCTTTCTTCTTCTGATTCTTAAGGTGATGTCCTCTTTCCACTGGGCACCTCTACAATGCAAGACACTTCCTGTCCCTATTTCATAGCTAGTGATCCCAAGGCTCAGAGAGACTGAGCACGTCAGTCAGCTTTTACCTGACAGTGTAGCCTGCTTTAACCACATTCAAGACACAATGTGCAGAGGCAGCTCAACACTGCCTGAACACAACTGCTGCTTCACTACTTCACTTTCTCGGTACTGTGAGAAAGACAAGCTTGTCCAAATCAGACAACATCAGGGAGCTCAAAAGATCTGATTTAAAAATTACTCAACGTGTGGAATTTTTTTACATTTGTCAATTTTAGGAACAAAGTAGAACTGAAGACGATAAACCTTATTATTATTCTCAATCACTTTCACTTCATTTGTGTTTTTTATAATTTTTTTATTTTTCAATGATAGGTGACATACAATATTACTTTCAGGTATACAACACAATCATTAGAAATGTATACAACTTATGATCACTTCATTTACATTAACAGGGATTCAAGGATAGAGAAAATTTTGAAACAATATGGAAAAACTCCTGAACAGAACAACATTCACAGTACAGAGGTCAGAAATGTTCTGGTTGAGTAGGAACATATGGTCCCTGTGGGGGCTGGGTTGACAAACAGGTTAATTTGAGGGCTGCAGTAGATTGGGGCAGAAGAAGACAGCGAACTGCAATCAGGCCCATAAAAGCCTTAACCTTGGGGGCCAGAATTCTGGAGTTGAAACAGCCCATCAGAATTGCCCCTGGATAGGGTGATGCAGTGTTAGGCCACAATGCTGGGCCTTAATGTTCCTGCCACAACCAGTCTTTGGATATGGGCAACCTTAGGAAGGGCTCATCCTTAAACAAGAAGGCTGCCCACAGGGGAGGCAAATCTCCAAGTGGCTGACAGCTAAAGGACACCTACACTCCTACCAGCAGGGTCCTTGGAAGGGATGCTGGGAGGTACATCTCAGTGACCACCACAAGTCTTTTTTACCTTTTTTCTTTTTTGCCCGTTTTTTAAAGGATTTTATTTATTTACTTTTAGAGAGAGGGGAAGGGATGGTGAAAGAGAGGGAGAGAAACATCAATGTGTGGTTGCCTCTCACACACTCCCTTCCAGAGACCTGGCTTGCAACCCAGGCATGTACCCAGCTGGGAATCGAACTAGTGACATTTTGGTTCACAGGCCGGAACTCAATCCACTGAGACACACCAGTCAGGGCTAGCTTTTTTGGGGGGGAGGGGTTAAATGAATGGGAAGAGACATGACTTGCTCAGGGTAACATAGCTAGTCAACAGCAGAGGATCACAATCCATTTCCCAGGTGGCCTAGTTCATCTAAACTATGCTATGAGGCAAATGCTTTATAAAGAGAAATTCCAATGTTTAGTAAATAGACTGTGCCAAAAAAAAGGGGGGGGTGCTGTAAAACCTGAATGACAGAAAACAACACTAAAATGTTAGGAATTCTAAATCCCCACCTTAGTTGCTCTGATAGAAATAATCTGCCAAATATAGAACAAAATATACAAGAAACAATTGAGAAATGTTAAAAATGACAGCAGATTCTACCAGCATAAAAATAGTCTAAAGGTTATTGTATTTCTTTCTAATTCTAAACTGATAACCTTTCTCATAATAGCCTTAGGATGCTGGTGCAATTGATATGTTAGCAGAAACTTAAATAAGCTGCTTTAGAGAGAGGAAAAAAACATCTGAAACTGAAACAACTGTAATAACAACGAACTGCCACAAGGAAATAGTGTGTTCTAACTTTTAATTTTGCTTTTCAAGAACAAAGTAATACGACACTAATATTTCTAAAAAGTGAAAAGCTTAGATAAACATAAAAACCAACAAAAGAGTTGTTGAATCACTCTGAGTCCTGCCGAAGCAGTTCCTACTCATTAACTAATTAAAGAAAGACTGAATTTGAAGATTTTAAATGATCTTTGGCACCCAGAATGTAATTGAATAAGAGGAGGCAAATAGGGCTTTACCACAAACAAGTGATAAGGAGTCAGAGTAAGGGGAGAGTCACAAGACAACACCCAGGAAGAGGGCCAATTTTATAACACTATGGTTTTCATAGGCTTCACAGTCTCCCAAATATTACTAAAATAATTTATCAAAAGAGCTTACCTCTCACATGGGTTCAGAAGTCAGACCGTCTGAGCTGAAACTGCCTCAAACACTTCCCAGCTGTGTGCTCTTTACCTAGAACTTGGTCTCTATGTCCAGGTTCCCTCATGTCCAAAATGGCAATTACAGTAATACCTACATCACATGCCCTGGCTGGTGCAGCTCAGTTGGTTGGGTGCTGTCTCACAGACTGAAAGATCACTTCCCAGTAGGGCTGCAGGTTCCACGCCCAGTTACGATGCATGTGAGCCGCAGGTGATCAATGTTTCTCCCTCACATAGGAATTTCTCTTCTCCTCTTTCTCCCTCCCTCTCCCTCTGTCTAGAATCAATAAAAAAAATCTTTTAAAATATTACATCATAGATAAAGGTCAAAGCAAAAAAATTCTTGTAAGTGTTTAGCACTGTTCATTGTTATCTCTATTATTGTCACCATCATTAAGAAAGCATTGTACCACCCTGGGTGGCGTAGCTCAGTGGATTGAGCGTGAGCCTGCGAACCAGAGGATTGAGGTTCAATTCCCAGTCAGGGCACATGCCTGGGTTGCAGGCCAGTTCCCGGCAGGGGACGGACAAAAGGCAACCATACATTGATGTTTCTCTCCCTCTCCTTCCCTTCCCCTCTAAAGATAAATAAATAAATAAAATATTTTTTTTAAAAAGAAAGCATTGTACCTGGTATTATTAAGTATTATTAAGAGAGTATTGTACATGGAGAGTATTTGTACCTAGACAGGTTTACCAAGGCATTTTTTTTCTAAAAACTAGCATGCTCCCCACAAAAAACACAAAACAAAAGTGAAATGACCCTCTGGAATGCATTAATCAAGTACAAGGCACTTTTCTTCAGAGTATGGAAGACACATCCCAAGAGTCTTGAGGGAGTTGTTAACATTCAGTGTGGAAACTATGAAAGCAAACCACACCTGTTTTCTATAATACATATTCCTAACCCTTACAGTTCATAAAATGGGCCTTGGTTTGGGTCACCTTCCCACCCTGCTTCATATCTTCCCTGAGAAGCATCTTAGCAGATGTTACAAACATGCAGACACACCTGGGATAAGCTCACACACCCCCTGCCAACAATGGCTTCCTCAGCAATACACACAAATGCACAGGGGGCTAGGCAGAGAGGCACGGGGACTAGATAAAGACATGTGGCTAATGTGTCTTTAAGAATTTTCAGGGTGTATGGCTACTGTGTGAAAAGGGTTAAAAATGATCTCATGGCTGGAAAGAAAAAATAAAAGGCTTTGTTCACAGATGGACTAGTGCATATGAACAATATAAGTATTCTCCAAGCAGGTAAGTTTTTAACTTTAATGCCATTCCACAATAAAGGAAATTTGAAGATTTATAAAATAGCAACTCTAATCTGTAGTGAAATCTGAAACCAAGAGTCTAAGCCAGTAGTATTTTAAAAATAAAGCAAACATTTGCCTAAAGCAAAGAAGCTACAACTTCATTGCCATTTCAAGCCAAGATTGTTAATTTTGGGCCATGGGCATAATGGGTATCACAGTCAGAAAAAAATCATATACTATAGAAATGGTTTTTTATAAGGAAAACAGTTATCTTGAAATTTTCACCTCAATGCATGGATTTAAAAGCTATTCAAATAGAAATATTAAAAATAATAACACAAAGAAAAGTCCAGGACCATATTCAGAGAAGCATATATCCTCAAGGCTCCTGGCAATGTTTTCATAATCTCAACTGTGAACACACATTTTATACTTTTAAAAAATATTTGCTGATGCTTGGAGAGAATGTTAAGGCCATCATCAATACCAATTTGACTGTAGTGCCATAGTCTGATGTAAAGCCATATCTCATTTCATTACACAAAATTAGAACAAATCAGCCATAACTACTGTTCTTTGGTTGTGTTACTATTCCTTCATATGCTCCCTGCTTTTATCATAATTGTCTTTCCCTTCCTTATTCCTTCATTTTTTCCATATTTATGCATTTATTTAATATTTTCCTTTTACAAGGCACGTTAGAAAGTTAGAAAACTGAGGCCTAAACCACTAAATGACCTGTTCAAGATTTCACAGTAAATAGATGAAAGAGGATTTCAACTTTTCTGATTCCATATTACTGTTCCTCAGTGGTCATGAGATTTCTCTGTTAACCATTTTTCTTCCTTTCTCCTCTTCCTCTCTTCATTCTTGAAAGCTTTCTGGCAGGGATGTCCGACCTGCAGCCTGCGGGCCACACGCAGCCCAGGATGGCTGTGAATGAGGCCCGACACAAAGTGGTAAATTTACTTTAAAAATTATGAGATTCTTTTGTGATTAAGTGTTACAATATATTTAATGTGTGGCCAAAGACAACTCTTTCTCCAGTGTGGCCCAGAGACACCCAAAGGTTAGACACCACAGCTCTAGGACTTCTGTTTGCTGTCAATGACGTGTCAGCTCTGGTGTTTCCCAACCAAGAACCTTTCCTGGAGCACAGGCCAGATACTGGAGGCGGCACCTCTCCTATCTGCTCCCAGAACACACTGTTTCCCTGCGACAGCATTTAAGATTCACGTCTCCTTGAAGATAGGCATTGGGTCTAGTTTATTGACTACTGTGATGCCTGCAATTTGGTGGAAATCCAGCAGTGCTTCTTGCTCAGAAAAGTAAAAGCTTACCTCCAAAAAGAGCTCAGATGACCACAAAATGAACCTTCTCCTGAATGCAACATGAGTTACAGAAACAGGTCCTGGTAAGAGGACATCTGAGCTGGCACTAGAAGATGAGTTAGAATTAGCCAGTGAAGGAGCTGGCAGTACTAAACGGAGGTGTGGTAGAAGTTGGGTGGGCAGGTACGGGGGGGTGGGGAACAGTGGGGCTGATGAAAAATAACAAAGAAATAGGAGAAAAAAATTACTAGTCATTAGAGAAAGCAGTATACCTGTCTATTCAGGACCACTCAGTTATCTAACTATGAGGCAGTTTCTAAACCTAAAACACAGCAAATCGTTTGATGACAGAAATGTGTATAGCAAGACATAAATAAGGAGAGCTCTAAGGAGTCTCTCCATAGATCGACAATGAAAAAATTCAGATAAGCCTGAATCACTTTGTAAAGCCACTAGTGATGGGATACTATCTCCCTAACATACTAAAGATCCTTTCTACCAAAACCTGCTTCAAAAATGGCTTGAAAAAACAATCCATCTCCCTACATTCCAATCTTAACTAGATTATATTACTTCTAAAAACATCATAATTCTTTTCTTTTATCATGAAAGTAAAGAAAAACTGGGTATAATAAAAATGTTTACATCAATAATCTCTGTCTGAAACCTGTTTCACCATTACATTATACTACTTTAGTATGAAATATTTCAAACCAAGAGACAGAAATAGAAAACAGCAAATATCTATGTACCCACTATCCAGTTTTATCAAATTATAACTGTTTCATATTTAACTTATCTTTTTAAATAAAATACTATGGACACACTTGAAGCCTGGTTTGTACCTCTTTCTTCATGCCACTCTCTATCCCCTAGAAAAAGAAACTACAGTGAAGCTGATATGCTCTTTTTAAATATATATATTTGATATATAGGATTATTTAGTGGTTTTTAAAATATATTAACTATACACTTAACAATCTGTAAGTCTAGATATTCTAACAAATCTTGCTAAAACAGAGCATCAGAAACTTAGTAAATTATAACAAGAAACCTTTTAAACACACATTTGAGCTCCCAGGCAAGCAGGGGAATCTGGAAGTGTGAAAAAACAGAGA
This sequence comes from Sturnira hondurensis, assembly GCF_014824575.4. NCBI lineage: Eukaryota > Metazoa > Chordata > Mammalia > Chiroptera > Phyllostomidae > Sturnira > Sturnira hondurensis. Next base: position 1,981,382 of record NW_028076902.1, on the reverse strand, counting down.
CGAATCAAGAGTAAGTGAGTAGTCGAGCTCCAGCTGGGGGTGAGAGATGAGACTCCTGCATAGGACCAGGACTTTGTACTCCATCTATTTTTCTATATCTTTGTCAATACTTACAAATATTAATATTTTAATATTTTATTTATTTATTTAGAGAGAGGGGAAGGCAGGGAGAAAGAGAGAGAGGGAAACATCAGTATGTGGTTACCCCTCATGTGCTCCCAGCTGGGGAGCTGGCCTGCAACCCAGGCATGTGCTCTGACTGAGAACTGAACCAGCGACCCTTCAGTGTGCAGGCCCATGCTCAATCCACTGAGCTACACCAGCCAGGACCAAATATGAGATTTTCAAGAATATTTCTATATATGAAAAGTGGCAAAGGATAGCTCATGGTGATTTTCATTTGCTTTCCCCCGATTACTAATGAGGGCAAGCATCTTCTCACACGTTCTTTAGTCCTCTCACTACATCATTTGTCATGTTCATGTTCACCCATTTCTCTTAGAGTGATTTTCACTTGTTTATTTAGAGTTCTTTATATATGCTGAATGTTTATTTGACACAACACTACACTCCCATTAAAATGGCTAAAATTAGCCCTCGCTGGTGTGGCTCATTGAGCCATTGGCCAGACCAAAAGGTCCCTGATTTGATTCTAGTCAGGGCATATGCCTGGGTTGCAAACCAGGTACCCAGGTGTGGGTGTGTAAGAGGCAAACAATGGATGGTTCTCTCTCCCCTCTTTTCTCCCTCCTTTCCCCTCTCTCTAAAAAAATAAAAACTAAAAAAAAAAAAAGGCAAAACAAAGACACTTTGGAGAATGTGCCAACTTCAGGAAAGGTGAATCAAAACCAGTATGTGGAACTTAATGGACAAAATAAACTAACAAAGAAAATAGAAATAGATGCATAGCTGTCAGAGGAGAGGGGGTAGATGGGCTAGGTGAAAAAGGTGAAGGAATTAAGCAAAAATAAAATAAAAAATAAATGGCTAAAATTAAAATGATTGACTATATATCAAGTGTTGTGGGAGATGTAGAGCAACTGGAACCTTCATACACACCTAGAAGAAATGTAAAATTGCTAAACCACTTCAGAAAACAGTTAAGCGGCTTCTCAGAAGGTTAAAATACATCCACTGTATGATTTAGCAATTCCACTGAGAAATGAAAGCATAAATCCATACAAAAACTTGTGTGAAAAATATCTAGAAGCTCTCCCTACAATAGCAAAAGACTAGAAATAATCCAAATGTCTATCAGTGGGTGGATGAATAAACAAACTATGGAATGGCAAGCTTAGCAATAAAAAGGATTAAGTTATTGATATGTACTACAACATGCATGGATCTCCAAATAACTATGCTAGGTAAAATAAGCCAGGCCAAAAAAAATCGTACATATTACAGAATTCCATTTCCATAAATGTAAAAGGTGAAAACTAATCAAGAGGGACAGAACGTAGCTCACTGGTTGGCTAGAGGGAGGAGATGTGGAGAAGGGCAAGGAGGAGGCAGCACCAAGGGACAGGGGGAAACTTTGGGGGTGATGAACATGTTTATTATCTTGATTCTGCTGATGGTTTCACAGGGGTATACCTAGGTCAAAACCAATAAAAGTGTATAAATATGTTCAGTTTATTGTATGGTAATTTAGCATATTGTATACTTTAAATACGTGTACTTTATTTTTTGTCAATATACCTCAATAAAGATGTTCTTTTAAAAAGTTCACAAGGATAAAAGCTTACTTATTTATCTTGTAAACATTTTTAAGTCATAGGACACAATTAAGGAAAATCCCCTAACCTTCTCTTTACAGCTTTCTAAAAACAAACAAAATATTATCTCAAAGAAGTTAGAAATAATTGAAGGGGGTGCAATATAAACACAAATTTTCTTAGAGGAATAATCGAGGACAAGTGACTAAAGTGAGAGTGCAGCTCTTAACAATACTGTTCTTCCAGGGAACTCACTGTTAATATTTTTACTACTGACAGTAGTAATCAATACATAAAAATGTAAAATTTTCCACAGGGCCTGCTCACATGGTTAAGAATCTTGCCCCATATGATGGACCTAGAGAGTATTATGCTAAGTGAAATAAGTCAGTGAGAGAAAGACAAATACCTTAAGATTTCACTCATATGTAGAATCTAAAGAATAGAATAAACAAAACTGGAAAAAAACTCATACATACAGAGAATAGACTGATGGTAGCCAGGGGGGAGGGGAATTGGGGACTGGGTGAAAAAGGTAAAGGAATTTAGAAGTTCACATTACGAGTCACAAAATAGTCACATGCATGTAAAGTACAGCATAAAGAATGTAGTCAATAATACTGTAATAACTCTGTAAGGTGCCAGATGGGTACTGAACTTACTGAGGTGATTACTTTGTAAGTTATATAACTGTCTAAACACTACATTGTGTACCTAAAACTAATACAATATTGAATGTTAGCTGTAATTGGAAAAATATTTAAATAAATAAATAAATACATAAAATGAGTAATAATACCTGTGGTTAGTAACTGTGATTGTGATGATAATGAGGAAAATTTATTAAGCCATTACAATGTGCCAGGTACTCTATCCTTTACATGCATTACTTTATTTGATTAATAAATCAATAAATGTGAAATAAATAAAATGAAAATAAATCAATAATGTGAAATAAATAAAATGAAAAAAGAAAAGAATCTTGCCCCATCATGCAAGTCTGAACACTCATCAGTCTATACACTTCTTCACCATTGATAAATGACTTGATCTTAATCCATTATCATTCTCATCACAGGATATTATCATTTTTCTCTCCATAGTTAATTCTACTTTCATATCTTCTCACTCCTCACATGGAATGAACTAGGAAATCTACTAAGTTCTACATCACTATGGACCTGAACCATTAAGCTACAACTTAGACCAAAAAAATCACAACGAGCATCAGTGATTTCTGAATGATACTAAGTAATGAATATTTAAGCCCTCAAAGACAAAGGTATTTGAGAACTTACCATCTCCAAACAGATGTGTCACAAGCCTGGTAAGTGTTTGCTTAAGGTCAAACTCAACCAGCTTCACAGCCTCCATGGTGTGTGTTTCTTGTTTATGGGCAGAACGAGAACTTTGCTCAAAGAACTGCAGGCTTTCTCCATCTTTTACACCAGCAAATAACTGTAAACCAAGAGAAATAATATAAATAAATAATAATAGTATTCTGGCCATCCATATCAAAAGACATAATATGGGAATAAAATCCATGATCTAATAGGCAATGAACATACTAAATTAGTATTCATTTAGTACCAACTTCAAACAAAAGCATTATGCTACAGTGTTTAGGGAATGGACAGTGTTTAGGGAATTAAAAGACACTGTTCTGATCTTTGCTTATCTCTCTATTTTACGTTTGTATTACCTATAGTCATTTCCTCACAAGATACATTATTCTCAATGCCAGTGCAAATACCAGTGAATCAGGCTTGCTGACTCAAACAGTATATTCCTGACCATGTCACAGTTCTCTCAGAGTGTGTCCTGAAACAAGGTAGAAGGTATAGTCTAAAAATTAAATCCTGTAAAGTCCATGAAGGCAGGAAGTATGCTGAACTTTGCTAACCCTGCATCTCCAAAGCCCAATACAGGGGTGACTTACTATCCAAGAACCAGCAAATAATATGGTAGCTAAGCCTCAGGTAATGCTCTGTGAAGTAGGAATAATAACACTAAATTCAGACACAGTATAAGAATCAAATAAAATAATGCATGAAAAGTACAGAGTACCCGGCACATTGTAACGGATAAATAAATTTTCCTCATTATCATCACAATCACTAACCACAGGTTATTATTATTCATAAGCTGCTTTACCACTAAAATAAAGTGTCCCCATCTTTAACAGTAAAGCAGGTGTTTACCTGCTAGGAGATGGACTCAAGAAGGAGAACAGAACAAATGATTCTACCATTCTTTCCACCTGATGTCTCATGAAATATTTTTCAAAAAACACTTTTTAATTAAACAATAAATTAGCTATTGTTTCTTATGAAATAAGAAAAATCACTTTTTAATAAAATAACAAATTAGCTATTGTTTCTAGTAATATTAGGCTGGATAATTAGAGTAAAACCTCCTCATAAATCTACTAAAAAACACAAAAATTCTTAAAAGCATTGAAGAAGTAACATAATAGAGAGGGGGGAAAAAGCCCAACACAAAGCCAGACAGAAATACTGAGAATATGTGTATATCCAGTGTATCAACTGAAAAACTGAACACTGGTTGTGAGAACCTATCACAGCAAGTGAGGCCAAAGTAAAAGTCTGCAGTGTCTGACCAAGTTAGGTGTCAGGTACACAGCCCTAAAGGATTCATGCTCATAATAAGGATGAGCACAAAAATAAACCAGTTCTGGTAGACTCCTGTAGTCAGGTGTCACATTGCCTGGGTACACAGAGAACCTCAGGCTGTGCAAATGAACTGAGGCAAGTACAGACTAGTTCCTCTAAGTGTCCAGTAAAATCAAACATACAATTTCCTGGGAATCCACTTTTGCTTTCAGGCTTAATTACTCATTATGGCCAATATACAGGGTCTGGCAGAAGTAACGCCTACTTCAGTGGGTTGGTAGAGTAATAATATGAGTGTAATAATTTATAGTTTTAATTCGAACATTTCACCTGGAATGTCACATGGTGTACTTCAGTGTAATATTGTTAAGTTACAGAATTACATGCTTATGGTTTTGTAATAAAAAAAAAGGGACGGTATTTGTGCCAACCCTGTACTTTTAGTAGATCGATCAGAAGCACTGGTGTGTCTGTGTAAATCCGAAAAACATCCCAAAAATATTAGGACAGGATGAGGACGATTGAAAGAACAAATTCAAAACACACCAATGTTTCCCAAGGAGCAGCACATATCCTATTAAGATTTAAGAAGGCATAGAGTAAATACTTTATATTAACAATTCCATATTAATTTGTGTACTAGAAAAATATTCCATATCAAACATATAATTAACACATAGTACAGCTTAAAAGAATGCCAAGTAAAAGAAATCAGTCACTTTAAGATTGTTTAAAAAAATGAAGATTTTAAACCACCAACTTATACCATACACAAAAATAAACTCAAGATGGATAAAAGATTTAAATATATATCACAATACGATAAACGTCCTAGAGGAGAACATAAGCAGGAAAATCTCAGATATCCCACACAGCAATATTTTCAACAATATGTTCCCTAAAGCAAGGGATATAAAGGAAAGAATAAACAAATGGGATCTCATCAAATTAAAAAGCTCTTGCACAGCTAAAGGAAACATCAAAATGAAAAGTGAACTGACTGTATCGGATAACATATTTGCCAATGATACATTGGACAAGGGTTTGATCTCCAGAATATATAAAGAACTCACATGACTCTACACCAGGAAGACAAAAAACCCAATTAAAAAATGGGCAAAGGACCTGAATAGACACTTCTCCAAGAAGAACATACAGAGGGCCCAAACACATATTAAAAGATGCTGAACATCACTAGCTATCATAGAGATGCAAATTAAAACCACGATGAGTTACCACTTTACACCAGTCAGAATGGCTACCATTAATAAATCAACAAACAAGTGTTGGAGAGGTTGTGGAGAAAAGGGAACCCTAACGCACTGTTGGTTGGAATGCAGACTGACACAGCCACTATGGAAAATAGTATGGAATTTCCTCACAAAAGTGAAAATAGAACTGCTTTTTGACCTGGCAACTCCACTGCTGGGATTAACCCTAAGAATCCTGAAACACCAATTCAAAAGAACATATGCACCCCGATGTTCATAGAAGCACAATTTACAATAGCCAAGTGATGCAAACAGCTTAAACGCCCATCAGTGAATGAGTGGATAAAAAAACTGAGGTTCATTTACACAATGGAATACTATGCAGCACAAAGAAAGAAGGAACTCCTACCACTCATGATACCATGGATGGATCTGGGGAGCATTATGCTAAGTGAAATAAGCCAGGCACTGAAAGACAAATACCATATGATCTCACCTATAAGTGGAACCTAATTAACAAGACAAACAAGCAACCAAAATAGAACCAGAAACATGGAAATAAAGACAAACTGACAGTAACTAAAGGGGAGTGGGGAGGGGAATAACGAAGAAAAGAAGGAGAAGAGTTAAGTCAAGTAACACCTATAAAGGACCCATGGACAAAGACAATGGGCATCAGGGGAGGGGACCAAATGTGGGAGAGTGGGTGTGGGCAGGGCAATGAGGAAAAATGGGGACAATGGTAAGCGAACAATAAACAAATTAAAAATATATAAATAGATAGACACACTAAAGTAGAAAATTTAAGAACAAAAATAAATGAAAAAATAACTATTAAGATCTAATAATATATGCAACACATCTGTATATCCAAAAAATACCTGAAACATATACTAAAGACTAAAGTTTAGAAAACTCTGAAAGAAGGAAAAGCACTAATTCATTAGGCCATCTGCACAGTACAACACAGAGTAATAAGACCACGAAAACAAGTAAACTATTATGTCTAGAGAAAACATACATTAGAGCTGGGACTTTAGAAATCAACTAAACCAACCCCAAATAAGGAAACGAAATCCAGCGAGGTGAAGGTCCATAGAGGCTAAGATCACTTAGTATTTAGCCACCAAGCTGGGACTGAAGCACATTCCATCTTTGATTCCAGGGACCTTTAAGTGGCTGCCTCTCACTTAGCTTCATCTTTGAGAGACATCCACTGTTGATGAAATTAAACTAGATACCCATTAACTGAATACAGTAGGCTGTGTCATTTGTTTTTTCACTAGCATTTCTTCTATTTTTCTGATATTTTCTCAAGTGCCATTGCACAAACCCAAATGATCCAAATTCCACCCCTACTGCAACTGCTTACAGAAGCCAGAGTAAGTAGTTCACAGATGAGAAAAAGCAGGTGCAAGAAATTCATCCTAATCAGACTTTAAAATAAACATATGACTGAAGGTGGCACTACAAGGTAAATGGTTGTCCTCCACCCTCCCGAAAATCATGTTTTTTTAAACAGGTGGTATTTATTATGCTATCTATTTCCTGATAGAACTCTTCATATCTCTGTATAAATGTCTCCTGCTATCATATCCAACAGCCAACCTAGTACTCAATGTGGTGATGCTCCTTCTTTACTTGGAATGTAAATGACGGGACTATTTGTTGATACAAAGGGAAACCCCTGTCAACAAAAGATGCCGCTTGCTGTTAGTGTGGCTTTGACCTTCCCATCTACCCCGATGGCCTCTTATTACATGCTGCTGCAGACCTATGTGCTTCAGCTGGAAGCCATCATGAACAGCATCTTGTTCTTCTGTGGTTCAGAGCTGCTGCATGAGGTGCTCACCCTGGGCACCTCTCCAGTATGGACAGGATGTAGAGCACAAAAATTTCAACCAGCAGGCCTAAGGGGCTAAGACCACACAGACTTCTGGTACTTTGGCCAACCCAGTGAGAAGTGGTGGTTCAAGTGGTCCTAGAGAAAGTTGCAGCTTTTCCTCAGCACAAACACTGGGGCAACAAAGCAAGCATAAGACCACTGTGCCTCATCTTCTAAACAGGACCACCAGCCTAAGAGTCTCTTCCACACTCCAGTACAGGGAGGGGCACAGTCGAGGGCCAGGAGGGATCCTGGCCATTCTCAGAACAATTCCCTGCTGATCTCAAGTTCCCCTCTTTGATCATCATGGCCAGAGCATCTCATATGGACCAGATAGGCTCCTTATGCTTCTGGCAGGACCTGAGCCACACTACCTGTATCCTGTATGTGCTGTGCTACACCTGTCACATATTGAGCATGGAGCGCCTGAGGATGGTGTGCTCCAAGTGACACAGAAGCCTCTTACCCTTACTCTTCAGAAGTTGAGCTCTAGAATGTTTTAGTAGCTCACAGGGTTATTTTTCTATTCTCATTAAGAAACAAGCACTATTTTATAATAAATACCATATTTTTGGACCATAAGATGCACCTAGATTTTAGAGTAGGAAAAAATATTTTGAAGCAAAAATTGTGGTAAAATATTTAATAACTTAATATTTCACCAATGTAAATGTAAACAGAACTCAACAGCAGAATTAACAACCATTATTTCTCCGGGGGTAGGGAGTCTTATAGTCCAAAAAATACTATGTATTTCTGTTGTGCAAAAAAGTAAAAATAAATAAAAGTGGATTGCAAAAGCTAACTAAATTAAAAATTTAGAATTTTTTAAAAGATTTTATTTATTTATCTTTAGAGGGGAAGGGAAGGAGAGAAGTTTCAATGTATGGTTGCCTCTCGTGATTCCCCTGCTGGGAACTGGCCTGCAACCCAGGCATGTGCCCTAACTGGGAATCGAATCACAATCGTGTGGTTCGCAGGACCGCGCTCAATCCACTGAGCTACACCAGCCAGGGCAAAACTTAGAATTTTTAAATTAAAAAATTTTAAATTAAAAATTTAGAAATTCTGCCCTGGCTGGTGTAGCTCAGTGGATTGAACACAGGCCCAGGAATCAATGGACCACGGTCTGATTCCCAGTCAGGGCACATGCCTGGGTTGCAGGCCAGTTCCCAGCAGGGGACACACAGATGCAACCATACATTGATATTTCTCTCCCTCTCTCCTTCCCTTCCCCTCTAAAGACAAAGAAATAAAATCTTTAAAAAATGTTTAGAAATTCTTTAAAAGAATATTTTTAAATGGTCCAGACTTTAAAAACATGTTTTAAAAGCAAATAAGAAAGCAAAAGGTCAGAAGAATAATATACATCTATGTAAAATGCTATGAATGGCCAAGTATAAACAGGGCTTGGATGATAACAAAATTTCAAGGAGTTACTTAGGACTTCCCAAAGCAATCATTTTTCTATTTGGACATTTAAAACTACCCACTGGTCATTGGTTTAATCTATATAACCTGCCTCACGTATGAACACTAAATACTTACCCACCCCATCTCTCTGATCCTGAAACAGGTAAAATGATCCTTTGACAAACTGTGCTGCCGCTTACACTACCATGGCTAACAGTTATTGAACATCTACTATAGTAGAATACTATAGTAGATTCCATCCCCCCTTTCTCAAATAAGAAACTTGGGGTTAGAGAAGTTAAGTAACTTCTCTATTACACAGCAAGTTGCAGAGACTAGATTCAACCCAAAATCTGACTCACAACTGCATCTTCCAGGCTCCATGGTAATTTCCAGGACAGAATATACACTATCATCTCTTTGGATTCCATGTATAAAGCATCAACAGAGTCCAATGGATGGGAGTAAGGAATGAATATAAAACATGAAAAGAGAGGCACTACAGTGGTTTCACACTGAGTCTGCTTTTGGTACCCTATATAACATAGTCACAACTTATACTAATTAAATTATTATTGCACAAGGTAAATAAACACTTCAAAAAATAATAAGGTTTTCTCTTCAAATGCATTGCTATATGCAATTGCATCAATGTGAACAGTTATTTGAGGACAATTGCTCTGAAACCAAATGTGAATTACAGCAATGTTCTGCATCATTAACAGGAAGGCATTGTGTGATAGAGAGGCTGATATTTCTGTGGTGCCTATCATGAAACCAGAAGTTGATGTGGTTATCTCAGTGCTTTCTTTCTTCACTAAAGGAATAGGAGAACCAAAGGAAACAGTAATAGAAATGTGGAATAGAAATGCTTACAAGTTGAACACATAAATACTCTTCATATAGGTGAGAAAGCAGAAGAAACATTGTTCAAACCCAAAAGTGGTTCCGAAGAAACCCTCCAGAGGGAAAAGTCATGGGTTTCCGATATTGCTGTTCACTTTATAAAGCTCTAAAAGGTGACGTGACATAGAAAATAATCAAGATAAAAACTTAATTTAAGTAGTCCCTATGGTGGCTGGGGGCTCATAAAAGGCAAGACCCAACAAGAATAATTTAAGCAGGTGAGGTACACAGAAGCACAAGCTCATCGCATTTTAACTCAATCTTTGCTGATGAAACAATTCCACATTCTAGCCTGAGATATCTGGCCATTGGTAACAGGTTTCAGTGTGAGCCTAATCTCACAGTCAGAGAAAAAATCATGCTTGCTTTCTCAATAACCTGAACAAGGGAAGTATTGGAACAAGAAATTGTGGAGCAGCATCAAGACAACATTTTAAAAGGTAAATTAGAAATAGATAATGTTTCCAGTTACAAAGCATTTCTGTATTATAACATTAAAACAAATATGATAAGGTTACTTCAACAGCATTTGAAATTTTAACCAGTTCATAAGCTAATCACCAATTCAGTTAATTTTAGGTACATAAGTCAATCTTTGCCTTTGATAATAGATCAAAAGTCTAAAGCCTATATGAAACAGCCGTTAACAACATACTTGCTCTGAACATTATCAACTGTAAATACAAGTACAAGAAACACAAGTAATGAAGAAAAAAGCCAGGATAACATTAATGGAAAAATACTGCTGGGTGGTACAGACAAACAATATAGTTTAAATAGGTCAGCCCTGGCCATTGTGGCTCAGTCTGTTGGAGCATTGCCCCGTAAACCAAAGGGTTGCAAGTTCTATCCTCAGGCAGGGTCATGTGTACAGGAGGCAACTGACCAACATTTCTCACATCTCCATGTCTCTCTCTCTCTCCCTCTCTGGCCCCCTTCACCTTTTTAAAGCAATAAAAGATTGCTTTAAAAAATAAAGATTGCTTTAAAAAAAAGATTGCTTTAAGCAATAAAAAAATGTTCTTGGGTGAAGATTAAAAAAAAGAAATGAGGTCATAACTATGAACTCAGGCTGTGCAAACCAGAATTTTAATAAAGAAGAGAGGGGAAGTGGAAGGAGTAGGAGCAGAAGGAGGAAAAAACAGGAGGAGAAGGAAAAGGAAGAAGAGGAAAGGGAAAAAGAGAAGAAAGAGAAGGAGGAGAAGGAATAAAAGGAGAAGAAGGTGGGGAGGAATAAGAGGAGGAGAGGAGAGGAAAATTGGGAAGAGGAGGAGAAGCTTTAAAACCTCAATAATAGTACCAAACTGACATTTTGGTGTTGATGTGCTTTGTCTTAGAATGAAGCTATGCCTACAGTCATAAAATATTTCTACAAACTGGTATTTTTAAATGTTTAATTTAGCTGTATGACTCTATTAGAAAGGATCTAACTCAAGAGATTACCAGCTGTATTAGATGGAAATTTTTTTTTTAAATCACTAGTCTCTGAGTAACAAGTAAAGAGGATTCTTTGGCAGCAGGGAGCATGGGGTAGGGGGTAGGGAATGCTGTGAGGAGACAGCATTAGAACTGAGAAATGAAAACCTAAAGGTGCCCATGGGACACAAGAGAGTTGTTAAACAGCTTCTTTTGGAAGGGGAGTTGGGCAGAAGAGACGGGCTCATTTAAAATTTTTCAGAATGATTTAACTGCAGATTACATGATACAGATGCTCTCTTCATTTTTACTTACAAAATCATCAGCAAATTCCATATCACTCATAATGGCTTTGTTATTAATGGACTCCTACAGCAAATAAAAGAGGTTCCTAGTTCTGTGTTCTGCTGGGTGGGACATGGAAACAGAGTGCACTAGAAAACATGAACATGGTGTTAAGCAGAAGAGACTTTTTAATTCCAAACTGCATAACTCAAAAATGACAGGCCAGTATAAAAATCAGTGTCATCTAGAGGCAAAGGAGATACAGAACTTGCATTACCCCTAGTGATGGTATACAATCTTTTCATCAAAAAAAACTCTTTTCATTATTTATTCCTCATTAACCCTATTTTTAAAAGATTTTTTTTGTCTAACAAACTATATTTACTAGATAATGATTAAAAGACACATACAACCAATAGGGTTATACTGACATGATAAAAATCAAGTTGGTATTTATTGTTCTCTACAGGCTTCCCCCCCTCAACTGTATGATTTCTCAAAGAGATAAGAAGTAGGCGTTAGTACAAAACAATTCCAAAGATAGAAGAGACTGTTTAAATTGCTGATTCACTCATGTTCCTGAATTATCAATAGACAAGTGCTCCTCTCACTACCAAAGATCATTGAAAAGGCCACAGCAAGAAGGTCTGGAAATACAGACAAAAGTAAATACAGGTTATAATACATAAAGATTGGCTCACTAATCAATACACATACTAGTGTAAGATGTCAATAATAGGGAAAACTGAGTGTGGGGTACACAAGAATTCTCTGCACTGTCTTCGAAATTTTTATGTAAACTTAGAACTATTCTAAAGTAAAAGGATAATCCAAAAATTGAATATAGGGACCATATACTCTGATTGAGGTCAGCATGCTAAAGAGAGACTAACGGCCAAACAGCAGCATTTGAAATTCTTGCTGTGAAAGAAGACAGGCTACTGTTATTTTTAACCAACTTAGGAGCAACAGGAAAGAATTCTGTGCAACAGGTATGACCTCAAGAGTAAGGAAGATCATCACAGTGCCTTGAACACAGCAGATCCTCTGCTCATGTCTTCTTAATTACTTAATTAATTTAAGACTGCCTCTCTAAGCACAGGCTGAGTCAAGAATCAAATCTCAGAGAGGGAAGTACTAGTTGCTCTCCGGGATTAACTTCAGAGACTATTCTAATCATGTATCTCACTCCTGAAAATGTCTATCCCACCTATACTACTTTCACTAGGGGGAAAATAAAATCGGTTCTTCCTTCTCCCTAAGAGAAGTCATCAGGTAAGAGAGCCCCCAACTTCTAGCCTTTCATTCCTATTGATAAACGCATTTGCCTCTACAATCCTACAATCATGCTTCAATCCTTCATGCCCATCTTAGTTTAGAAACAAAACAAACAAACAAAAAAAAAACGAAAAAGGTACATCTTCTTCTCTAGTCAAGCTCAAAGCATTAGTAACCCCTCTCCTAGTGATTTGAATACAACTAACCCTTTCTGTCTCCTCAGATGTTCTTATTTAGAAATCATCTCAGGTCTCCTATACCTTTAATCTCTGGCTCTTTCTCCTCAGTAAACATATTCCCCTTAAACAAACCGTCTACAAAACAAATGAAATTCCCACTAATCCCATTTCATGCTACAAACTACCCTTCTTCTTCACAGTTCAGTTGGTCATTCTTCACAGCTTCCCCTCCTTGCTTTCCTGTTGCTAAATATCTGTATTCATCAGGCCTCATACTCAGCTTTGTACACTTCTAACTCTGCTTCCTCTCCCCTAGAGGAAAGCAGCTAAACTCATAGCTGCAGCTACCATCTGTATGCATTAGAATCTCCATTTCCAACTTTAACAATGGGGCCAGGGACCAGCCATATATATGCACTTGCCTACTGGATATCTCCACTTGCAAATCCTCCACCTAAACATATCACAAACTCAACTAGCTCTCTTAACCCCTTCCCCAAAACACATTTCTCCATCCTGGGATCCCTAATCTTGGGAATAGTACCAAGAAAGAAAAGTAAGAGTTATTTTCAAATGTGTTTCCTTTTCCCCATGCAGCTACCAAGTCCAGTAGATTCAACCTACTAAACACTCTCAAGTCCATCCTTTCATATATCTGTCATTCCTCCATTTCTCTGTCTTAACGTGCAATAGTTTCTTGGATGATTATAAATAATCATCATCATCATCTAAGTCTCATCATCTCTATTCTTTCCCTACATTGTTCTATTCCATCGACTACTCCACAAAATTCTTTTTCTAAAATGCCAATCTGACTGTATCACTCTTTTGCATAAAAAAGTATTGAAGATTTCTCATTCTTTTTAAAATAAAGCTCAAATTCTACAAGGTTGCCTGGAAGACCCTTCATGAAGCAATTTATTTATTTATCTTTTTAAATTTTTGTTCAAGCACAGTTTTCTGTCTTTTACTCCCATCCCCACTCCCAGCGCTCCCCACCTCCCTCCCATTTCCACCACCCCCGCCCCTAGTTTTTGTCCATGTGTCTTTTATACTTGTTTCTGTAAACCCTTCCCCTTTTCCCCTGAAATTCCTTCCCCTCTCCCCTCTGGTCCTTGTCAGCCTGTGTTCTCTATTTTAGTGCCTTTGGCTATATTTTGTTTGTTTGTTCATTTTGTTAATTAGGTTCCTGTTAAAGGTGAGATCATATGGTATTTGTCTTTCACCGCCGGGCTAATTTCACTCAGCATAATGCTTTCCAGTTCCATCCATGCTGTTGCAAAGGGTAGTAGCTCCTTCCTTCTTTCTGCTGCATAGAATTCCATTGTGTAAATGTACCATAGCTTTTTGATCCACTCATTTTAGGTTGCTTCCAGCACTTGGCTATTGTAAATTGTGCTGCTATGAACATTGGGGTGCAGAGGTTCTTTTGGATTGGTGTTTCATGGTTCTTAGCAATATAATCCTAGCAGTGGAATTGGGGGGTCAAAAGGCAGTTCTGTTTTTAGTTTTTTGAGGAAATTCCATACTGTTTTCCATAGTGGTTGTACCAGTCTGCAATCCCACCAACAGTGAACTAAAGTTCCCTTTTCCCCACAACCTCCCCAACACTTGTTGTTTATTGCTTTGTTTATGATGGTCATTCTGACCAGTGTGAAGTGGTATCTCATTGTGGTTTTCATTTGCATCTTTCTGACAGCTACTCATATTGAGCATCTTTTCATGTGTCTCTGGATCCTCTGCATGTCCTCCCTGGAGAAATGTCTGTTCAAGCCCTTTGCCCAGTTTCTAATTGGGTTGCTTGTCTTCTTAGAGTGGAGTCGTGTAAGTTCTTTATATATTTTGGAGATTAACCCCTTCTCAGAGGTATCATTGGCAAATATGTTTTCCCATATGGTTGGTTCTATTTTTATTTTAATACTGTTTTTTAAGCCATACAGAAGCTTTTTTATTTTAATGCAATCCCATTTGTTTATTGTTTCCTTTATGTCCCTTGCTCTAGGGGACATATCAATAAAAATGTCGCTGTGTGAAATATCTGAGATTTTCCTGCCAATGTTTTCCTCTAAAACTTTAATGGTTTCATGGCTTCTATTTAAGTCTTTCATCCACCTTGAATTTATTTTGGTGTATGGTGTAAGTTGGTGCTCAAGTTTCATTTTTTTGCACGTAGCTGTCCAGTTCTCCCAACACCATTTGTTGAAGAGGCTATCTTTATCCCATTGTATGTTACTGCCCCCTTTGTCGAATATTGATTGACTGTACAGAGTTAGGTTTATTTCTTGGCTCTCTGTTCTGTTCCAGTGGTCCATGTGTCTGTTTTTATGCCAGTACCAGGCTGTTTTGATTACAGTGGCCTTGTCTATGGGCATACCACCCTGAACACACCCATTCTCATATGAAGCAGTTTATACCCACCTCCAATCATTTCCAACCACTTCCCCCAACTCCAGCCCCACCACTGTGCACAGTCCAGGAATTTTTCACATTCCTTTGTATCTTCATGCCTCCAACTCTGTTACCCCCACTATCTGGAACACAGCACACCTTCTCTGCCTGGATCACTTCAAATTTCTCTTTAAGATTCTTTAGTAAGCCTTCTATTATTACCCCCAGGGATAAAGGTTTCCTTGTATGCCTTGGCCATAACCCTTTTATTGTGCTAATTATGTTGTATAGAGTTTCTGGTCTATCTGTCTCTCTCACTAGGCTGTAAACAAAAGGAACAACACTTAGGAACTTATTTTACAACAATTCTGTTCAGGATGCGGTTTCTAAGAACACGTGGGATCTAAACAGAAAGGCAATCTATATCCAATTCAATTCAAGCAAAACTTGCCACTAAGCAGATCACCTCTAAGCCGCAGGGACAAGCTAGTCTTCTGGAGAATGACAGATAAAGCCTGTAACTCCAGTGAATACAGCCTCATATATTTAGCAGACCCACTGTTTATTAATTTTTGGTTCACAGACAGGAAAATAAGAATCACTTATAAAAACAAGCATGCTCACATATCTTATCACATGAATTCCCAAGCCTTCATTTCCCCTGAATGCAGCAAGCAAATTCAATTACGTTATTTAAATCCAACTAAAGCATTTCAGCAAATATTAAGTATTCAAATCACTTTGGAGAAAGGATTGGATGTCTTATTGAGATGAATAGACAGACACATTAAAGGCAGAGCAGACTTATCCAAGTGGATTTCAGCTGCTAATTTCCACAGTTTTTAATTTCCCTAAACAACTGGCCCTAAGTGAGATCTTCTACCGTTCATCATTTGACAAGGCTTGTGTTTGAAAGGGCCAAGTCAAATACAACTCTGTCCTAGGGTCTCCATGGGAAGTCTGTTCCTGTTTTAGTTAATTGATATTGAATCAGTTTTGCCATTCCGTGGATTTTTGTAACACACCACATGCCAATTAATCAAGTTACAGAGATTAGCACAGGGGAGGGAATGCATTAAAGCTCTGCACTGCAAAAGCAGACTTTATTTTCTCCCTGCTGCTTGTCTTATTTCCTCTCCTCACCTGAAACTTTGTGCCAGCGAAATAATGGGAAGAGATTTGTAACAGTCAATGTTCTATGGTGAGAGATGCTACAAAAACACATTGGTGATTGAAAGGCAATTTTTGCCAGGCAGCTGAACAAAATACTGGCTGGCAAGGATTATATACAGGAGCAGAAAGCTCAAGTCTCAAGTGGGCAGGTTCCAATGGGTTCAGCAGTTTTCGTAGAGAAACTACCCCCCTCCACACACAAACCCACTGGACCTTCATTTGCAAACTCATACAGGTCCCGCTAGGTGAGGGGTATCAAACTCATTTCCACCAGGGGCTACATTACCCTTGTGGTCGCCTTCAAAGGGCCGAATGTAATTTCAACTCCTTAACAGTTAAGATATAGTTGCATATTTTCAGTCCTAAAATTATTTCAGCCCTTTGAAGGCAACCACAAGGCTGATGTGCCCCCCACCCCCGCCCCCGGTGAAAAGTTTGACAGCCCTGCACTCGACAGTATCCCCCTTTACTTAAGCCTCCATGACAGAAACCTCCCGGTGAATATAGCACAGAGGCTACTGAGTTCCTTGCTCAGTGACAAAAACCCATGTTCTCAAGAAGCCAGGATAAGAAGTACTCAGGACAGCTAGTTGGTGCCCACATGACTCCCCACAGCCGTTTTCCTGACAGGTCCAGCTGCACTCAGCAGCAATGTCAGTGGAGTATCAGTGATTTCTGCCTCCTCTCATGCCCCAAAGATACTACCAAAAGCTTCTGGGGATCTCCAAAATCTGGTCAGTTGTTGTGCCTGCTTTTATCAACTCTGACATAGTTTGACAAGAATATTTTTCAGTACTTTTCTTTTCCTGGCGTTCTCCTATACAGGTACCAATGGGAGAAAGAAGTAGATTAATATTCTGCCAACATCTAGCCTATATAGAGGAAAATTCAGAAGCATCTATCCATCAAAGCAAGAAGTTACATGAAGCTGTACACACGCTACATGAGAGATTCAATATCTGTATGAGTTCAGGCAAAAAGCAACAATGGCAACAACAACAAAAAAACACCCTGTCCAAGTGTGAACTGGTTCTCATGACAACCACCATTTAAAGGAGAAAACTTCATCCATTCTGCTGTTAACTTTAAAATTGTGATACCCTATCATCCTTTTCCTAGACCATGATGACAGATAAATCAGAGAGAAAGGAACTGCATTTTTTTCCTTCAGGTAGCTAAACAGCTAATTCATGGTGCCACAGGGTGAAATATAACAGTACTGAGACCCATCTAAATTCTACCACCTACTCTAAAGGAAGATGACAGAAGTCATATTAGTAACCAACAGAAAAGACAAAAGTTGCTTTACAAAGGTAGATCAAATCTAAAAACTAAGACTCACAAGATATCTGACTCATGTTGATGATGCACAGGTAGATTGACACTAAACGGGAAGAGGGCAAACATCTACTTTGAAGATAAATACAGGGTATGGGTAGTGGAGCTAACATTTGCTGAGCAACTCCCAGTCACAAGGCACGGGTGCCAGGTTCTCTAACCACAACTCAGGAGTTGTCCCTGTTTTAATAAAGAAAACTGAGGCTCCAAGTGGTTAAATAATTTATCTAAAGTCCTTAGAGTATAGAATTCAGAGCCACGATTTGATTCTCTTCTCAACAGTTCAAAAGATAGTGTCATTTCCAAAAAAAGCATACATGATACCGAGGCTCACGATCAGCTCCAAGACAACAACCCAAAGTTCAAGTCTCTTGTTCAATCCTGAAGGGCAAAAAATGCATAATTCCTTACTTTAATACTTTTATGTACAAATCAAAGCTGCTTACTAGTTATTGGCTAAATGGTTTACTATGACTTTCTAAAACAAGGCACCCATAGGACAAAATTAAGGCATTATTACAATTGATAAGGGACTCTCAAAGTTCTACCACAAAGTCTGGCTGCCCAATAGAAGTGTGATAGTTAATTGTATGTATCCACTTGACCAAGCCAGGATGCTCAGGTATTTGGTTACACATTATTTCTGTATGTGTCTGTGACGGTCCTCCCAGGTGAGGTTAACATACGAATCAGTAGAGTGAGTAAAGCAGATTGCCCTCCCCAGCTTGAGTGGGCCTCATTTGACCTGTGAAGGCATGAATAGAATAAAAAACTGAGTAAGAATTTTTCCCTCTGCTCTTTATTTGTTATGTTATTTTATATTCCAGTTTATATTAATTTCATATTTTGTTTTTTATTTTTTATTCCCCTCAAGCTGGGACACCAGTCTTCACTCAGACTTGGATCCCTACTGAAACTTCACTACTGGCTCTCCTGCTTCTCAGGCCTTTGGTCTGGGCTTCTCAGACTCCGTAATCACCTTACAATAAATCTCTTTATATAAAGCATATGCAGGTGGACAAACACACATCTTATTTGTTTTGTTTCTGAAGAATCCTAACTAATATAAACAAACAACACCAAAAATCTCCTTCTGCCTTAAACACAGTTATAAAGTTGGAATCTCTACAATTCACAATTAAATTATCAGTCGATCTTCAGTGGTACCCTAAGTTGGCTGTAGATTTCAAATGTTGGCAGAGCCTTTTAACAATAAATCAATGTTTGTTGCATCATTATGAACGAATTTTTGTGGGTTACCAGATAAACACTATACAGCACAATATATTGATACATGATAGAATCAACATTTAACAATTCTATCTTATAATTGTATTTAAGACACTATTGTTCAAATAAAAATCATTTATACCACTATTGTCAAAGCGGAGTTAAATATTCTACATGGTCCTACCCACAAAATTCCCTGAGAAATAATACATCATTTGTATCACAGAGTTCTTTTTGCACTAAAAAGGTGAAAGTGTTGGAGCAACTGAACTGAAGAGTTATTCACCTTATCTAAGAATTCACATGGTAAAAATAGTGAGAAATATCCCCCTGGAGAAGGTAACCCAAATTCCCTTTGAAACAATCTGTTATTACAATTCTCATAGTGAGAAAATTATTCTTTCTGCTTATCTAATGCAAATCCTTCTAAGTTTTGGTTTAAGCCTGGGTCATAAACACTAAACAACACACAACAAATCATCTAAACTTCCAACACACAACAGGCCTCCAAGAGTCACCTTTCAATGTATGTGTAGTAAGACAGGCCACAAGATCCATGCCACCCAACTCTGAACCTGAGTCCCATCTCCAGGTAGCTCTGTGCCTAATGAGATTTCTTAACATGGAACAGCTATTTCTATTTCTTGAATCAGAATGGTCACTGCTCAGGAATATCCCCTACCTCCAGACAGAGGCTGTCAGACATAGGCAGAAAATGCTCCTTTGGCTTTCCCAAACACATTCAATTCACCTTCCTGTTCTCAGACAGCCTCTGACTCTTTGATCTCAACCCTCAAATCACTCAATAACTGACATCTGGCCATTTCCAAGTTAGGGAGCATTCCCTGCTTTCTTACAGCTAATGTAACCCTAAATTCTGCTGCTATTTATGTAATCCACCACCAAACATAATCCCAGTTTAGTTCCCAGGTGATCCCAGAAAAGTATATAAAGAAGACAGAAGAAAGAAAATTGCTAAGAGAATAAAGAATAATAGCTTTTCTAATTTACTACAGACTTAGGCTGGGAATTGCTGACATAGAGACTGAATTTTTTTCTCCTTGACAATGACTTCTAATGTTATAATCTAACACAAGAGCATATAATATTTCTTAAACCATATACAAAATCCTTTGTGTGTGTGTGTGTGTGTGTGTGTGGTGGAGGGGGAGTCAAATCCTCCAGCGGATTCTCAAATGGTAAAAGAAAAAGATTAGAAGGCCCTGGCTGGCGTAGCTCAGTGGATTCAGCACGGGCCTGTAAACCACACAATCGCGTTTCAATTCCCAGTCAGGGCACATGCCTGGGTTGCAGGCCAGTTCCCAGCAAGGGACTCATGTGAGGCAGCCATACATCGGTAAAAGGAAAAAAAAAAAGGTTAGAAACCACTGCTATAACGAAATGTTATCAATCATATATATTATATAAAGTCTCTATGGAACTGAAAAATACGATAGTGTTTAGATGACACTCAGTTTACAAAAACTCCATTTTATCTTTCAAATTCATTCATATTTGCGATTTACAATTTCACAGAGAACTACCCCAGAATGAGTCCAGAGGATGACATTAGAGAGTAAATTCAAGGACAAAGGTTCAGAAAGAAGACACCAAATGTGCCTGCAAAGGTCAAACTATCAGTCAAACAGCAAGAGTGTCATCCCTTACATCTAAGAGTAGACCCAGGCTTATAACATACAATTCAACGAGATGTGCATACACAGATTGCTAGCTGGTCCTAAGGCTAGTTAGTAAAGAAAGCTCTCTTTGACTACCATCATTCGTGCACCTACCAAGATAAAAATGTAAAGAATGCCACTCTATCCATACAAGCAGCTTTTAGTAATGTGCCCCAGGCAAAGAAATGTGGTCTCCAGCAATATGTGAAGTCTACTGTGAAACAGCATATCATTGTGAAAATATTTTTGCTACTTTCACATTTTACTTCAACATGTACAAAAATATTGTTATTGTGATTACATGGATTTTGCGCAACTTAATGAGGCCTTCTGGGCCTCGAACAGCAAATGTTGAACATAAGTAGTAATAATTTTCCTGAGATCTTACAGGAATGAGATATAGAGAATATCCATCTGTTTTTCTCTGGATGCTATATTGGCTCAGGAGCACAAACTTTTGCCCTTCAAAATATACTCTATCCTCTATGTGCCCAATGTACAAAGAGCCAATAACTAGAGAGTATCCATACTACCTAAATTATATTCAGAAATTTTAAATTAGATTCAAGAACAAGTGTTTCTGACTTTCTAAATCTGACTTTTCCTGGCACACCCTTTATTGGGTTAATAACAACCTATCTACCTAAAGAATTACAGATATGCAGGAAAGGGAGCAAGCTGATTGTGCCAGTTATCAATACATTGCCTCTGCACCACAAATCAATCCTTCATTGACTGCTCTGTGAAAACCAAGTTGGGCTCTAAGTATTTTTCCTGTGGCATCTGACACAATGTTAAACTCTGCCAGTAGAGGTCACTGCAGAGACATTAGAAAGGAATTCTTGCTGGATGGTGCCCTACAATGCAAGCAGCAGCACTCAGTTCCCCAGGTGGTCCCACAGTAGCTAGTTGCTTCCCCAATTACCCCTCTTAGACAGTTTCATAGAAGAGAGCTTCCTGCAAGACATCTTCCCCAAAACAGCTTTACTGAAACCTGGAGAGCAGATTTTCAGCAAATGCCAGAGCGTGGGTATCCAGCAATTCCAACAACATTGACACCACTACCACCTGTGGCATTAAGTGAGTGAGCACTGGCTAGGAGGAGGCGGGGAGGCTCTTCCTTGGGAGCCCTGTGGCAGTTCTAGGAGTAGCACAGCTGTTCCTTGTATCTGCTTGTTCGGTGCTCTCTAGAGTTCTCTTCTTACTAACCAATCCCTCATTACCCCAATTCTCTGTGGTACACTTAATAATTCTTCCCTGATGGGGTTACAGTATGTTTTCTGCCTTATAATACAGCCCTGACTGATACATCTACTCCTCTGGAAGGCTGGAGCATGAGAAACAGTTGAGAACGCCCAATCAGAAAAGCTGATAGATGAACTATCACACAGTTAACTAGGTCAGCTGCCACCCTTTACAGAGTGGAAGTTGGCAGACTAGAACAAGGAAGACATCCAAATGCTACATCTACCAATGGCTACTCTGGGCAGGACCCTGGGTTAGAGACAGGAGCCACAGAGAAGATAGAGTGACACCCTTAAGGAACTGACTACCCTGCCGGAGATAGCATACCAGATGTACACAAGCCAACAATTCAAGGCAGTACGTGCTGAAAGTTCAGTGAGGGTTATGGACAATAACGTTACCAATCCGTGACAAGGTCTCAGATTAATAGGCTATTCATTTCTGCCTTGTTAAAAGCAAGAAGTAACTATCTGCAAAAACCCTGTACCACAAAAAACAGAGACCAGCCTCTGTTTACATGGTTCTCCAAACTCTCCTTTGTCCTCAAATAATGGGGTATTACTTAAGTCCAATATATTGTGGACTCCTGGCTGTGACCAGTTGCCTCACTGTAAAGAGATACACTTAAGTGAACATGTGGGTAGAGAAAAAGGATTTTAAAAATTAAAGCCGTTTCAATTTAAGGGTGTCTTTAGCAAGAGGAGTCCCTCCTAAAAGGTTTTAAAGAAGAGATTAGGAAAACGCGGTGACTATAATCTATCATGGCCAAATAAAAATGTCTCCAATAAAGCCTCTCTGCATGAGGCCATTAAGGAAACCCAATAACCACATGGTGGAAAATAAAACCCTGTCATTTACGGAAAGATAGGAAAGTGATTTGGGACAGAAAGCAGAAATAGAGAGGCTACCCTTGGCAAAACCACAAGAGTAACAGTGGGGAAGCTTGGAAAAAAGAGCCTAAGAACAGGAGGGTTCTAATGAACCATCTGGAAAGTGGGAGAGAATATCAAAGGGAGCAAAAGGGAAATTTTCTAATGATAAATGAGGGTGGCTTTTAAATAAAGATGAATCACAAAAGATTTCAAAGGGGTTGTTCAAAATGAAAGATATCCACTCCACAAAGGACCGAATCATTACAGGCAAGGAGCTTAAACCACACTCCTACAGGAAGAAATGGTGAATGAAGACTACTTTTTTTAAAGAGCGTTGGAGGTAGGACGGAATATGAACTGGACACAAACATCTTGGTGAAGCAGTATTTTAGTAATGTATTGTGGTCAACACATACCAAAAGCTTACTTCTCTGCACACTCTCACTCATCTTTTCTATGAAAACATTTCCCGTTGTTTCTGAGCAAAGAAAGGCTTATCACAAATAATCTTAAACTGGGGAGGAAGGATTGCTTGCATATGTGAGTATGTAAGAGAAAGAACCTGGATAAAACTGGCCCAGAGGAAGTGATCAAGGAGGAATGAAGACACACTAAGGAAACAAACAGACTGCAGCCAGCAGGAAAAAATAAGCTACAGAATGGTTGCCTCCCCGAGCCCTGGAGTGTATTCCCAGTAAACTTGCACAGAGCAGAGCTGGTGAAACAGGCAAGGCATCACCAGGGGCAAATGAAACATACAGCTTCTTTAAGAACTGGCCCAGGTACCTAGTTTTTCATTAATATTTTAAATCAGATTAAATAAATACATATCTTTGGGCTCCCTCTGGTGTGCCTGTCAAACACAAAATTTGCTATTCTTGACAAAACAAATGTCTCAATAAGTGTTCGGTAAAAATTTAGTTTTGAAGCTTCAGAACTATGGTTCTCAAACGTTTTAGTCTCAAAAATCTTTGTATGCTCCAAATAATCATTACATTTTTGCACCATTTGCAAACAATGATGATGCCAGGTACCATTCACCCCCCTCATTACCTCAGAGGTAATTGCTGTTTCAATTTTGGTGTTTACCATTCTCATGTAATTTTTTCACCCCTACCTACATATTTATCTAACAAAAAAATACTGTGCATGTATTTGTGATATCTGCACATGTATTTGTGTATGTGGAGAAAGAAAAGGCTAGAGCAAGTGAAACACAGAAAAAAAGAAAGCACAAGCAAGTACACAGGGGGGCATGTGTTGTTGGGCATATTTTGAAATACCTATAAAAAGATATCATTGTTTTATATTACTCTATTTTTCTCTCAATATTGTATTAAAACCTCATCCATGTTGACATAAGTACTTCCAGTTTATTTATGTTGATTACTATAAAGTATTCAATGTACAGCTAGATGTACATTGTTCTTTTTAAGTATTTTTTAAAGAATGCTTGATCACAGAGCACACAATTTTTTGGAAACCACCAAATAAGTACACAAAGTGGTGACAACTATTAACACTCTACTAGAAGGGTGTAAGATTTGTGGCTTTTCTAGATACTTGTTATTATCCAGATTGTTAATGTTTGCTAATCTAATGGGTCTGAAACAACATCTGGCCATTCCTGTTCACTGATAAAGCTGGCCTTTATATACTGGCTGCCTGCATGTCTCTTCCATCAACTGGCTGTTAATGCTCTTGGTCCATTTTTCTTTCCTTAAAAAAATTACACAATAAATCATACCTAGAAAGTGTATAAGTATATCAGTGTTAAAGAATAATAAAAGCACATGCATGTGTGCTCACCACCCATATCCATTTCAGAAAAGACAGCAGCAGCAGAAACCCTGCAGCCCCCTTCACGCCCCTACCTGATCAACCCCTACCTTGCTGCGCCTCGCAGAAGTAACTAAATTTTAAATTATTCCCTTGCTTTCATTAACTTTTCTACATATGCATTACAACCCCCGAATGGTATAGTATTTATTTTCCCATTTTTTAAAAATTTTACATAAATCCAACCATACAATGTAAGCTACCGTAACTTTCTTTCTTTGCCTTAATAGCACTTTCTATATTCACTCTTATTGATGTTTATAGTTTTGGTTTACTCATTTTCACAGATATGAAACTCACATACCATTGTTTAAACATACCACAATTTGTTTATCTGTTCTACTCGGTAGAAATACGGGTTGTTCCAAATTTAGGCTAATACTGACAGCACTATGAACATTCCCATCTATCTGCTGATATCAGTACTGAAGAATGTATCCAAAGAATATATATACACACGTAGGACTGGAATTCCAGGTGTGGGTTTTTATACTCCTTGAGAGCATTCTCATGGCTCCACATATTGGCCAATACTTGGTACTGTCAGACTTTTCCCTATTGGGTTTTTTTTTCATAGTGAGACCTTTTTTACTTAATCACCCTAATGTTCTGTTAGTTGCAAGCAAAGAAAATGTCTCCACACAGCCTGCTGCTTGTCTTTTAACTTAGGCTTTTATTAGGCAGAAGTTTTACCTTTGGGTGGTCAATTTTAACAATTTGTTCCATTAAGGATTTTTCTTGTTTAGTGATTCTCAGTTTACAATATCATATTCTATCCCCAAGGTGATAATGATTATCTCTGTATTGTGTTTTTTAACTTTTAAAGAATTCCTTTCAACAAATGAATTGTGTGAATCCATCCTGAACTAAATTTTGCATTTGGTATGAGATAGATTATCAATTTTCTTCTATATAGGTAATTGTCTCAGCAATTCATTATCTCTACATTTATTTACCATCACTTATATTTTATAATAGGATAATAAATTCCCAAATACGAGTAGAACTGTTTCAGAGTTCTCTACCTGACTAACCTCACACTGATACTAAACCATCTTTATAACTAGAACATACAGTCTTGACATCTGGGAAGACGTCTCCCCTTACACTGGTGCTCTTCAAAATTGTTCTGTCTATGCATGAACTGGTCGTCCTTCTCATGAATTTGAAGATCAGTCCTTCAACTTCTCCAAAATACCCAGTGGACATTTTTATTAGATTTGCACTTAAATTTGAATTTATAGATTGATTTTAGGTGAACTGCCATATTCATAATATTGTTTTCCTGCCTATGAATCTACAAATATGGTACAGCTCTCCTTTATTTCTTCTTTTTTTATATCTTTTAACAATATCTAATAATTTTATCCATAAATATCTTAAACATCTGCAACAATTAGACTTCAAAGTTTTAGTTGATACTATGAATGAAATCTTTACTATGTTTTCTAATTGGTTATTACTTGTAATTAAGAAACATACCTATATTTTCTTTGTAACCAACAACTTGGCTAAACTGTCCTATTAGTTCTAATAATCGACCTGGATATTCTATTCAATTTTATAGGTAGATCATCAAGTCACCCACACATGAAGTAGCTTTACCTCATGTTTTCCAATGCTTATAACTTCTATTTCTCTTTCTGGTTTACTGCATTAGCTAGTATTTCCCACACAATGATGAATAGACATAGTAATCACAAGTAATCCTAAAATGTTTATTTTGATAGAAATGTTTATCACAATTCACCACTAATTAAGATGTTTGTTATGAGTGCTTGACAAAATCATTTTTAATGTTAAGGAAGTTCCCTTCTACTCCCAGTTTGCTGAACGTTTCTGTCATGAGTAATTAATGTCATCAAATGCTTTTTAATGTCCTAAAACATAAATGCCTTCAAATTATTTTTCTATGTCTACCTAGGTGATCACACGATTTTTCTCTTTGTATCACTTAATATGGTATAATATAATACATATATAATAATGTGGTAGGCCATAATATACCAAATGAATTAAATTCCTGCAAATATTTAATAATTTTATAGTGGTGCATTTTAAAAGAATCGATGTTCATTAAAAATGAAGCTTCAAAAATTTATTATCTGCTTTGTACTTTAACATGTCTAACCTCATAAATGAGCTTGACGGGTTTCTTTTTCTATTCTCTCACAGACTGTACAAGTCTTTTGAGTTTGGTAAAAACTCAAATGTAAAATCATTGCAGGCTAATGGAAGAAAGGCTATTAATTCCAGATTTAATTGTTTTCAGCTTTCTATTGCATGCAATGTATGCCTTTATACATATTATTCCCTGCCTCCTGATGTTTTTTTTAATCTTTATAGTTGTCTTCCCCAAGAAACCATGGATCACCTCATGAGTATTTGCATCTTCTTACATTCCTAGATCCAGTGCATATTTAGCATGGGTGTGTGATTTTTTTGGATTGACTGATCCCAATGTTTTCCTTCAGTCTTTTTCTTTAGCCCTTTATTAGGAAATTTTCAAATAGATGCAAAAATACAAAGGATATGATTCCTCATGTATTCAACATCCAGCTTCAATAATTAACAATTCATAACCAATCCTCTTACTTTCATCCCCAGGCCCTATCCCATATTATTGTGAAGAAAATCCCAGACATCTGACCATTTCATTCATAGGCATTTCAATATATATCTCTCACAGAAAATGTCTTAATAAAAATACAACACCATTATTGTACCTTAATAATAAAAATAAGAAATAACTCCTTAAATTCAAATATTCAGTTAGTGTTCAATTTCCAATGGTCTCATTTTTTTTCTATTTAGATGTTTTCTCTTGATGGGATCTACTATAGTGATCCTGTCCAAACTTTTGTTTTTCCTACAATTTATATGAAGAAACAAAATTATTTATCTTGTAGAGCAATGCTTTTCAAAGTGTCTGACAAAGGAACAGTTTTAGATTTCCAATCAGCCTCAAACTGAAGCACGGTCCTACTGCACAGAACTACTTAACACCCTGAGTGCAACCTACCCAGAGCATTTAGAGAACAAGTGAAACAGGTTACACTCCATTCAACAAAAGAAGTCCACTAATAATGTGCTTAAATATGCTGGCTTAAATATTCCTAAACACTAATCTTTGCTTACACATTTCTAAGTGCTTACTTTTGATTCTTCTATTTACTTCATTACGTAAATCACCCGTTGGGTAGCATTGCTATATGTAGAATTTCCCACAGGCTGGATTTTGCCTAATACATTTCCGTAGTGTAGTTTAACATGTTTCTTTATCCTCTGTATTTCTATAAATTTGGCAGTTAGATCTAGATTTTGATCAGACTGATTCCAAATTTCTAGGCAAGAATTTACAATTAGCATTGTATTCTTCCATCAGGAGACATGTCAAGTCTGGCTACCCCTCTTTTTATTATGTTAACCATGATCAGCAAACACTTTATCACTAGCACTTAATGTCAAAGCCTCTAGTAAATCTATATGTATAAAAATTTTTCTCTGAGAGACTGTAAGAAAGCTCTCTTCTTTCCAGGCCCATTGCTTTCCTCCACCTCATTTTCTGACACAGGGCAAGTCTCCAGCTGCCCATTGTGAGTCCCCTCCCATTTGCGAAGTTCTTAGGGAGAGCTACATAAATGTCTTATAAATGTTGCCTATGGTTTTGAGTTTTGCTATTCCAGCTGCTCTATCTGTCTTGTAAGATTTGGGATCATTAAAAACATACAACCCACCCTGGCTGGTATAGCTCGGTGGATTGAGCACGGGCCTGCGAACCACATGATCCGGTTCGATTCCCAGTCAGGGCACAGGCCTGGGTTGCAGGCCAGTTCCCAGCAGGGGACTCACAAGAGGGACTCACCATACATTGATACCTCTCTCCTTCCCTTCCCCTCTAAAAGATAAATAAATAAAATCTTAAAAAAAAAACATACAACCTACCTCCCTTGTACATTTTAGAACATTTCTGTTTGCTTTTAGCATCCTAAATTGAACAAAATTCATTGATTTTAAGAGTTTTTAAAAGTTGTTAAATAAATATATTTAAAACTAAATATATGTATTCCAAGTACCTTTTTAACTATATCCCATCAATTTTTCTTTATTCATGTTAACTGTGATCATATAATTTAAATGGGTTCTACCAAGTTTCTACCTGACAAAGGTTTTAAGAATAAAGATTAGGTCAGCCCTAGAACAAGCACTTTAGTTAGGACAAGGAGTTAAAACAACACTAACCCTCTCTCCCCCACACCTTCTTGGAACTGCAACACTTGGGTCAATGGCAGGTTCTGTTACCAGACAGGAGGCCCCTTTTCTCTGACTTCCCAGTGAGCTAAGGCAACACCAGCCTAGGCTCTCCTGTTCCTTCTGCTATGCTAAGCCCT
The DNA here is from genome assembly GCF_014824575.4 of Sturnira hondurensis. NCBI lineage: Eukaryota > Metazoa > Chordata > Mammalia > Chiroptera > Phyllostomidae > Sturnira > Sturnira hondurensis. The sequence goes on along the minus strand of NW_028076902.1, from coordinate 1,952,306 downwards.
TCCTCGTTTCACTGTCCCCAGCTTTAATAAACATACCCTCATAATCACCTGGACCGGTGTGAAATCTTTCCCACATGAAGTCAAGAACCCACACATTACAGGCTTGCCCTAGGCAGACTCACTCGGGAAAGACCACTGTCTGGTAATAGTCTCATGTACACAGCAGCTCCATGAAAAGCAACCGAATACAGTAGAATGGGCAATGAACTCAGAAAACCCAAGCTAAGTGTTAGTTCTGCCACCAATGACTCGGGTAACCTTAGGCAAATCATTAAAGCTTCCAGAACTTCAGATTCTTCATGGCTATAGTGAAAATCATCTATCTCACAAGTTTTTTATTAAGAGAAGTAAATGAAACAATGAACATCAGAGTTATATTTAACAAAATACAACTATATACAATATAGCTATATACATATATGTCAGTATGTATTTTCTTAACTAGAAGGTAGAATATACAGTAGCATGAGATTACATTAGCCATGCCCATTTCCCACTAAATCAGACAAAACACAAAACAAATATAGCACAAGTAAGAATTAATTCCAGCCCTGGCTGATGCAATTCAGTAGACTGAGCGCCAGCTGTGAACCAAAGGAGCGTGGTTCAATTCCTAGTCAGGGCGTATGCCTGGGTTGCAGGCCAGGTCCCCAGTGGGAGCCATGTGAGAGGCAACCTCATACTGATGCTTATCTCCCTCTCTTTCTCCTTCCCTTCCCCTCTCCCTAAATAAATAAATAAATTAAATATTTCTTAAAAAGAATTAATTCCCAATCTCTCTTCCTATTTTCCATGGTCTAAGATATTCTTCACTGTCCCTCCATTAAAATGCTAGTGTGAATCTTGCAGCTTCCTGCCACTGTCATGGTATGCAGGCTTAAAATTAGTGCATTCACCTTTTTCATATTTTTAATGAGGTAAGCTGAGCTAAGTACCTGCCCATTGCCACGACCAAGACATTATGTTACTGGCATCACATCCCCTCTAGCACATTAATTATAGGTGACATTCTTTCACTTGGTCGTATTTCCTAGATTTTGATCTGTCTTTGTTGATTTCCTAATAAATTTATATTCTATTAATAGTTATTATTCCTAACTTAGAAAATGGTTATTGCAAGCAGTAAGAATGCTCATCTAAGCAGCTTTGAGATTAAGCTTCAATAGTATTCTTGTGTAAAAGTAACCTATTGCTGTATTAGCAGAGGTTCACAGGAAAACTGCATGTCCTGAGGCAAAGAGTTGTCTCCTACGACATGACATTTACTACAACAAAGCAATGGTCACTTATTAACCTAAGGATCCTATACTCTATACTATTCCTTTTCTTACCAAATAACCCATTTAGCTTGTGTGGGCAGGAGGGAGTTTTATAATAATTATTCCTCCTGTTTCAATGAACATGTTTGGAGAAAGTGCTAATGGAAAGTAAAAATATTTCCTGTGCCTTATTTAATTCCATTTGTTTCCTAATTTAAAAAAGAAATAGTTTAAAATATATGAATAGAATATACATCAAAGATGGCAGAGGAGTAAGTGGAAGCTACAGTAACCTCCTCTCAGGACCAATCTAAAATTACTAAATTGTAGAGAAATCATCCTGAATAACCAACTGAACACGAACTGGAGAGAAGTATTACAACAATGGATAGATTGAAGAAACCACTTCACCACAAGGTGACTGGTAGGGAATGTGAAAGAGACACAAGAGGGCTGGCGGGACTCCCATAGGAGGCAGCTGAAGATCTGGAGGGATATTTCAGTAGCTGAAGGGGTACCCCTGAGAAGTGTGGGGTCTAAACCCTAGGCTGGGCTTCCCAACCTACAGCACCAGAACCAGGAAAGGAACCCAGATTATATCCAACAGTGAAAGGCAGCAGGGTTTATCTCTGCCAGGGAGAGACAGCTGCAGACACAGAGAGCCTGGTAAAGGGACAACACACACAATTTCTTTTGTAGCCTCTCACCCTAGGCTCCAGCACAGGGAGGGGAGAGTAAACTAGAGATACTGAGAACAGTCTTGAGGTTGGTGGTTCTAGGGAAAGAAGTGGAAGAGAAGCTGCAGGGTCCCTGTGCTGAGTCATTGCCTGTACTTCAGAAGCCATCTTTACCCAGCAAAGCACTAACATTAAACACTAACAAAGACACATTAAAATTAAAATGACAAGGCTTAAAGACAAGAATACTAAATGCCCCAAAAGAAAAGCAGGTAGTTACATACAAAGAAGCACCAATTAGACTATCATCTGATTACTCAAAGGAAACTTTTTAGGCCAGAAGGAAGTGGCCTGAAATATTCAAGGTGATGAAAAGCAAGGACCTACAACCAAAGCTACTTTACCCAGCAAAGCTATCATTTAAAATCAAAGGAGAAATAAGGAGCTTCCCAGATAAGAAAAACCTAAAAGAGTTTGTTAACAACTGACCAGCACTGCAACAAATGTTAAAGGGCATACTTGAAGAAGAAAAAAATAATGAAAGAAAAAAAAAGAAGAGTCTAACAATAAAATTTCACTAAATACATATCTATCAATCATCACATTAAATACAAATGGCTTAAATGCTCCAACCAAAAGACACAAGGTATCTGAATGAATAAGGAAACAAGACCCATACATATGCTGCTGCCAAGAGACCCATCTCAAATTTAAAGATACACACACACTAAAGGTAAAAGGACAAAAAAAAATTTCATGCAAATGGAAAAAAAAAAGCTGGAGTAGCAGTACTTATATCCACAAAATCGACTTTAAAACCCAGTCCATAGTAAGAAGCAAAGAAGGACACTACATAATAATAAAGTGAACAGTCCAACAAGAGGCTATAACCCTAATAAACATTTACACACCCAACATAGGAGCACCTAAATATGTGAAGTAAATCTCGATGGACACAAAGAGAGAGACTGATAAAAATACAGTCACAGTTGGGGATCTTAACACCCCACTGACTTCAATGGACAGATCTTCCAGAGAGAAAATCAACAAGGAGACAGTGGCCGTAAACAGCGCATTACATCAACTTGACTTAATCGATACCTTCAGAGTATTTCAACCCAAAGCAGCAGAATATACATATTTTCGGGTGCACATGGAACATTTTCTAGGATAAACCACATATTATGACACAAAACAAGTCTCAATACATTTAACAAGATTGAAATCATATCAAGCATATTCTCTGACCATAATGCTATGAAACTAGAAATCAGTCACAAGAAGAACACTGAAAAACACACAGACATGGATGCTAAATAACATGTTACTATACATTGAATGCTTCGACAAGCTCAAGAAAGAAATCAAGACACCTTGAAAGAAATAAAAACAGGACACCAAAACCCAAAATCTATGGAAGACTGAGAAAGCAATCTTAAGAGGGAAATTCATAGCATTACCGTCCAATCTCAAAAAAAGAAAAAAAGAAAGATAAAGCTCAAATAAACCATCTAACTTCACACTAAAAAGGAACTTGGAAAAGAACAAAGAGAGCCCAAAGTGAGGAGAAGGAAGAAATAGTAAAGATCAGAGCAGAAATAAACAAAATGGAGTCTACAAAAAATGATAACAAAAAATCAGTGAATCCAAGAGCTGGTACTTTGAAAAAATAAACAAGATTGACAAGGCTTTGACCACACTCATCAAGAAAAAGAGAGAAAGGAGGCAAATAAATAAAATCAGAGATGAAAGAGGAGAAATAACAACTGACTCCAAATAAATACAAAGGATTCTAAGAATATATTATGAACAACCTGGATGAAATGGATAAATTCCTACAAACATATCCTCTTCCAAACAAAATCAGGAAGAATTAGAGAATCTGAATAGATAGATCACACCTAGTGAAATTGAAGGTGTAATCAAAAAACTCCCAACAAATGAAAGTCCTGGACCAGGTAGCTTCACAGATGAATTTTACCAAACATTCCAAGAACTAACACCTCTCCATCTCTATTTCATAAAATTCATGAGGAGGGAAGTCTAGCAAACTCATTTTACAAGGCCAGCATTATCCTAATTCTAAAACCAGAAAAAGACACTACAAAGAAAGAAAATTATAGGCCAATATCCCAGATGAACATAGATGCTAAAATTCTCAACAAAAATATTACACAACCAAATACAGCAGTACATCAAAAAGATTATACAACACGAACAAGTGGGATTTATTCCGGGAATGCAAGATTGTTATAACCCTCGCAGATCAATAAATGTGATTCATCACATAAACAAAATGAAGGATAAAAACCACATAATCATATCAATACATGCAGAAAATGCTTTTTGATAAAATTGAGCACCACTTATGATAAAAACTCTCAGCAAAGTGGGATTAGAGGGAACATACCTAAACATAATAAAGGCCATGTATGACAAACCCACTGCCAGCATCATACTCAATGGGCAAATACTACAACTGTCCCCCTTAAGATCAGGAACAAGACAGAGATGTCAGCTTTCACATCTCTTAAGTGAATTAAGTAAAGTATCAGGATACAATTTTAATATCCAGAAATTAGTTGCATTTTTATATATCAATAAAAAACTAACAGAAAGGGAAATTAAAGAAACAATGTCATTCATAATTGCTACAAAAAATAAAATAAAATACCTAGGAATAAACCTAACCAGGAGGTAAAAAGGACCTGTGTTGGGAAAATTATTGGACACTAAAGAAAGAAACAGAGTTCCAGCCAAGATGGAGGAGTAGGTAGAAACCTTTCACTTCCTCACACAACCAAAAGGAGGATAACAGCCAATCTAAAATCAATAAACAACCAGAAGCACCAGAAAATCAAACTGCATGGAACTCTGACAACCAAGGAATTAAAGAAAAAAATCAATCAGAACAACCAAACTGCTAAGGCAGAATTGGTGGGCTGACTCAGAAAAACAAGAGCAAGGTGGCTAAGGGGCAGGGCTGACTGCTGAGCTAGGCAGTGTTGCCCTGGAGAAACTGAAAACTGAAACTCAGAGTTGACTGTGGGTTACAGCTGGGGTTGCACCCCTGTGGGAGATGCTTCCAGTCTGACTCAAGAGTCTGTTGAACAGTGCGCTAGAGACTAGCAAGTCAAGCTGCATTGTTCCCTCTCTGCCTGCACACCACCCCCCACAGGCAGCAAGCACAACAAAGAGGGTTGCTCTACCTGGGTGAATACCTAAGGCCCCTCCCCTTACTACCTATCAGGTACACCAAGAAAAAGAAATATGACCCAAATGAAAAAACAGAGTATAACCTCAAAACCAAGCAATGAGGAGATTACTAACCTATCTGATGGAGAATTTAAAGCCCTGATAATAAAAATGCTCACAGATCTGATTGAACTTAGTCAAAAAATGAAAGAATAAATGAAAAATACCCTAAATGAAATAAAGTAAAATATTCAGGGAACCAACAGTGACAAGAAGGAACCCAAGATTCAAAGCAATGATTTGGAACAAAAGGAAGAAATAAACATCCAACTAGATCAGAACGAAGAAACAAGAATCCAAAAAAATGAAGAGAGGCTGAGGACTCTCTGGGACAACCTGAAATGTTCCAATATCCAAATTATAGGAGTGCCAGAGGAACAGCAAGAAACTGAAAACTTATTTAAATGAATAATGAAGGAAAACTCCCCCAATCTGGTGAAGGAAATTGACTTCTAGGAGGTCAGGAAGCTCAGAGAGTCCCAAAGAAGGGAGACCCAAAGAGGAACACATCAAGGAACATCATAATTACATTAGCCAAGATAAAAATTAAGGACAGAATCCCAGAAGCAGCAAGATATAAGGAGACAGTTACCTACAAAGGAATTCCCATAAGGCTATCAGCTGATTTCTCAAAAGAAACCTTACACACAAGAAAGGGCTGGAAAAAGTATTTGAAGTCATGAAAGGCAAGGACCTACATCCAAGATGACTCTACCCAGGAAAGCTTTCATTTACTATGGAAGGGCAGATAAAGTGCTTCCCAGATAAGGTCAAGTTAAAGGAGTTCATCATCACCAAGCCCTTATCATATGAAATGTTAAAGGGACTTATCTAAGAAAAAGAAAAAAATCAAAATATCACAATTTCATTTGTTAATATGAAAATATCAAAACTATGAACAATAAAATGGCAACAAACTCATAGCTATTAACAAATGAACCTAAAAGAAAAACAATGAAAACAAAAACTAAGCAAACAACCAGAACAGGAACAGAATCAGAGAAATGAACATCACAGAGAGGGAGTTCAATGGGGAGGGGGAAGAGAGGAACTGGGTGGAAAAAGTAAAGGGAAGAAGAAGCATAATTAGTAGGCATAAAATAGACAGGGAAAGATAAAAAATGTTATAGGAAACAGAGGACTCAAAGAACTTATATGTACAACCCATGAACATGAACTAAGGTTGGAAGAATGCTGGAAGGTTGGAGGGGCCAGGATGGACAAGGGATAGAGGGGGAGGAATTGGGAAAACTGTAATAGCATAATCAATAAAAAATACTTAAGATTTTAAAAAAGAAACAAAACAAGATACAAATAACTGGAAGCACATACCGTGTTCATGGACAGGAAGAATTAACATCATTAAAATATCCACACTACGCAAAGCAATCTACAGATTCAATGAAATTCCTACCAAGAGTCCAATGACTTATTTCACAGAACTAAAATAAATATTTCAAAAAGTTATATGGAACCAACAAAAGGCCCCACATAGCAACAGTGATCACGAAAAAGAACAACAAAGCTGGAAGGAATGACACTAATATGAAACTGTACTATAAGGTCACAGTAATCAAAACAGCATGGTATTGGCATTAAAAGAAGACATATAGCTTAACTGAACAGAATAAAGAGCCCAGAAGTAAACCCACACATTTATAGTCAATTAATATTTTGACAGAGGAAGCAAGCACATACAAGGAGCTAAAGGTAGTTTATTCAATAAATGGTGTTGGGAAAATTGGACAGATACATATAGAAAAATGAAACTAGACAACCTTCTTAACACCACACATAAGAATAAATTCAAATGGATCAAAGACTTAAATGTTAGACACAAAACCATAAAAATCCTAGAATAAAACACAGGCAGCAAAATCTCAGACATTGCTCGCAGCAATATTTTTTCTGATATATCTCCCCAGGCAAAGGAAACAAAAGAAAAAAGAAACAATGAGACTACATCAAACTAAAAAGTTTTTGCAATGCAAAGGAAATCATCAACAAAATAGACTACCCACAGAATGGGAGAATATATTCACGGATATATCTGATAAGGGGTTAACATCCAAAATTTATAAAGTACTTACAAAACTTAACACCAAAACAAATAAACAACACAATTAAAAAATGGGCAAAGGACCCGAAGAGACACTTCTTCAAAGAGGACATACACATGGCCAACAGACATATTAAAAGATGCTCAATGTCACTAATCATCAGAGAAATAGGCAAATTAAAACCACAATGAGATATCATTTCACACCTGTCAGAATGGCTACCCTCAATAAATCAACAAACGAGTGCTGTCAAGGGTGTAGACAAAGAGGAACGCTTTTGTGCTGTCAGTGGAAATGCAGACTGGTGGAAATGCAGCCACTGTGGAAAGCAGTATAGGGAAACCTCAAAAAAAAAAAAAAAAACCCTGGCTGGTGTAGCTCCGTGATTGAGCCCAGGCCTGTGAACCACACGATCGAGGTTCGATTCCTAGTCAGGGCACATGCCTGGGTTGCGGGCCAGTTCCCAGTGGGGGATGTACCAGAGGCAGCTGTACATTGGTGTTTCTCTCCTTCTCTCCTTCCCTTCCCCTCTGGAGATAGATAAGTAAAATCTTTTAAAAAAATCAAAAACAGATCTGCCTTTTGACCCAGCAATCCCACTTCTGGGAATGTATATGAAGGAACCCAAAACACTAATTCAAATGAACATAAGCACCCCTATGTTTACTGCAGCATTATTTACAACTGCCAAGATATGGAAGCAGCCTAACTGTCCATCAGTAGATGAGTAAAGAAAACAACTGCAGGACATTAACACAATGGAATACTACTCAACTGTAAAAAAAAGAGGAAAAATTTACCCCTTGTGACAATGGACCTGGAAACATTATGCTAAGTAAAATAATCCAGTCAGAGAAAGACAAATGCCATATGATTTCACTCATATTTGGAATCTAATGAATAAACTGAACTAACAAGGGAAATGGGGACAGACTCACAGGTGGAGAGCAGGATGACAGCTTAGGTGGTGGGGGTGGGGATTCAGCAAAACGGAAAAAGGACTCATGGACATGGGCAACAGTGTGGTGACTGCTGGGGACTGGAAGTATAAGAGGACTAAATGAGAGAGGGAAGGGGGGGAGGGAGGATGAAGTGGGAGGGAGAGAGAAAGAGGGAGGGAGGGTGGGAGAAAGGGAAGAAGAGGAAAAGAGAAAGAAAAAAGAAAAGAAAGAGAAAAAAAAGCACACAATACTATTAAGATATGAGCTAACAGATTAAATGAGTTGGGTCTTTTGCGAATGACCACTATATTGGTCTTCCTAGTCAAAAAGGCTCAGTGCATCAAAATATATACCTGAAGAATAGCAACAATTAAAGACATCTCAAAAAGAAGAAAATTTAAAGTGTCTACAAACATAAAATAGGGGAGGTTAAGGAATGAGCTTGGGAACAAGAACACAGTTTACAATTTAGACCAATAAATCATCAGTCCTCTCTACTATAGGATAAGAAAGTCTAACAGCATGAACACATTATTAACTTCTACTCACAGACCTGAAATAAACTTATCAGAGGTTTCAGTGCTCTTAACCATCTTAGATTGAGGGTAAATTTGAGCCACTGATTATTCATTCTTAAGAAGAAACATAGAGAAAGGCAGATCAGTATTAAAAGGATAAAGACAAACGAGAGATTACAAAGGTCTACCAACATCTGTAATTAACAAAGGAAATCAGTCTAACTATATTGAGGCTAGGCCTATACAAAGAAAGGATGTCATCAAGGACGGGTGATTCACAAATGCAAAGAACAACAGTTCTGGTTTCACTGAGATAAACTTTAGTGACTGCAATAAGAATATCCATGCCTTCAACAATGAATAATGTCTCAAGACTCACCTCGTGCTTAGAGAAGAGCCGGACGCCCTCCAGCTGGTGGAAAACGGGGTAGTGCTGAGAGTCAATCTGGTCTCGCCGGTAAACATCACCCACCACCAGGAAGGCATCCAGCCCAGCATGCAGCAGGTCCCACTGGTGTGCAGATGTATGTGCTCGGAGCATGTAAGTCTGATTCAGGTAATAGTTGTCTCCCTTCTTCCGGCTTGGGTGGTCAGTTGGGATGAGCAGGCTATCAAAGTTCTGCCAAGTCGTGACCACTGGAGAAAAGTTGTCAAAGACTGAAAACAAAGGAGTCCCAAAGCGGCCTACATACTGCTTGTAGAAGTGCTCCTTCACCCTCTCCTTGACCAGCCAAAGTGGGTGATACTGCTGGTTGTGCAGATTCCTGCCAACACTAGAGAGGACTTTCCGGGAGAGATTGCTGTAGTCATCCTGAGGGTAGGATTGACCCAGCAGCTCCAACACACCACCTGGAGCTCCCCGGGGAGTGAACCCTGAAGCAGCAGGCTGCGAGCCCAAGGCTGGATGCTGATGGCCTCTGGAGACACTACTGGCTTTCCTCACCGGGTAGACACACACACGGGCAATTCTCCTGAAAGGTGAACAAACCATTGTAGACACTTCTCATGGATTCTGGAGAGAGAACAAATGCAAAACACAAGTTAAGATTCACCCTGTGGAAAGTAAATGACTTTCATGTCTCCCTCAAGTTCCCCACTGTTCTACTGACATCTTTGTTCTCCCACCACCTCTCCCCACCACACACAGAATGTCCACTTAAAAATATCGTCCCTGGCTGGTGTAGCTCAGAGGATTGAGCACAGGCTGAAAACCAAAGGGTTGCCAGTTCGATTCCCAGTAAGGGCACATGCCTGGGTTGCAGGCCAGGTCCCCAGTGGGGGCGATGTGAGAAGCAACCACACATTGATGCTTCTAGCCCTCTCTTTCTCCCTCCCTTCCCCTCTTTCTAAAAATAATTAAAGAAAATATTTTTTAAAAAGAAAGAAAGAAAATCTGCTGACAAAGGCTTAGTATTTCCCACTCTAAATAAAAAGAAACTTGAGCATCACTTTTATATTACTAATCTCTAGCTAGATGTCCTCCTTGAGTTTAAGGAAAATTTTCATTATCATATCATGTCATGTTCTGACCCACTTGTGCTGAATAAAGTTTTAAATGTGACAACCTCCTTTTATTTTGACTACACTTTATAACCAAAAAACTTCAGATGGATCATCTAATAAACAGAACTTAGCTAAATTCTGGCACATGGTTATACACACACACAAACACACACACACACACATATGTATATCAAAACTATCAATATAGCAAAAGAGATGATATTTTAAACAGCCATTCTGCACATGTCTGTCTTTCCCCCTCATAACTACAAAGTTCTGCTTACCTTTGACAGAGCAGGACTTTGGGATTATTTCACTACATTAAAAAATGAGATTAAAACATTTTTTGACATTGAGATACCACTTTAAATGGTTATTTTTAGTTAATATTTTTAAAAATAAAAGTAAAAAATAAAGTATCACACAATGTGATAGACCATACCAATGGATAGCTAAAATTATTTTTATAAATGCAAATCCTTTCTATTCTCACATCTGGTCATGTCATTTAAACTTAATACCATTGCAGCATCCCATCAACTATATTTTTGTTTTGTAAAAGAGCAAGTTTCTACTATGCACACACTGTAACCCAGGAGCAGGACTAAACATCCTTAAAAAGGGATTCAGAGCAGCCAGAAGATAAGAGTACTGACCAGACCTTTTTTAAAAAATGCCTAGAATTTAATAACAGCACCAAATTTCGCATGTGAAAGTCACCTCATCAGTCAAGCCATTCATGTTACAGATGAGGTGACAAAGACCCAGCCAGATTCAGCTCACAAACTCTAAGATACAGGGAGAGATAAAACAACACTGAAGAATTCTGGACCACTTAACACAGTATTCTTTGCCCACTGTCACAGAGGTAAGTTTTAAATTGACTCAGAGATCTCAATCATAAATATCTATACATGTCATATCCCTATGTTCATACAAAATTTACTATAACTTTAAGTCACCCAAATCTATCTTCTACAATTTGGAATGTTTACCTATTGGGCTATTTCAAAGCATACAACTATGTGGTTATTTTACTTCAAGTGCTTTACAATCATGCCAAGAAAATACCTAACTTCATGATATGAAGACGCATTAGGAAAGAAGTATATTGGTCCAAGTGACCAACAAAGCATGTCTAGTATGGACGTAGGCTGTACAGTTCACCTAATTCAAAAGTGGAACTGAGAATACCTAGCTCCAAGTTATATTATCATACTCGTGTGACTGCTTATTACAAGCTTGTGCATAGCATCTTCGTCTGACACTGCCATCATGTGAAAAGTTTTCAAAGATACCGAGGAACTCTCTGGATTTATTCATTTCTGAAACTATTTTGCCAGAGTTCTTTCGAGAAATGTTTTTTGGCTCAGTTTCAATGGAAATGTGTCTTCCCATCCACAGTGCTCAGTGCCTTGTCACTGCAGTAGATGTGAATTTTAAATATGTATGTGCCACCTTATGCATCTTAGTGCAAAGTCAGACTGGTAGGTTGTTAGCTACCCAATTCAGTGCCCTTGGCAAGGCATAAGAAAGTATTTTTCCTTCCAAAGACAAATGCTATTATACAAAATTCAGAATTCTTCTGCAAAAGATGTTTCTGATGCACTTACACATTACTAACTTCCCTTTCCTTCTCAATTCCTAGCTCCTCACACATCCAACTCCACTGCTTGGTTCTGTTCCCATAGAAGGGCCCCATCCTCATGTCCTTCTTTGCTCTCCTCACCCGCGTTTCCATTGCAGAAGAAAGTTTCATTTTCTTATCCTCGTTTTCAGACTTTTTATCTACCCACTCAGCCCCTGGTTGTAATTTTCTCCTACAGTCATTTCTCTCCTCCCAAAACAATTGCTTTTTTCCTCTATTATCACCTTTTATAGAAGTTTTCCCACTTCCATCTGAAAAGTAAATTCCTTTTTTTGCCTTTGTCTAGTTTCTCTATTAAGAACTAAGTTCATCTGAGAAATACAAGAGACCCAGGAAGATAAGTACCAGTACNCCTAGCTCCTCACACATCCAACTCCACTGCTTGGTTCTGTTCCCATAGAAGGGCCCCATCCTCATGTCCTTCTTTGCTCTCCTCACCCGCGTTTCCATTGCAGAAGAAAGTTTCATTTTCTTATCCTCGTTTTCAGACTTTTTATCTACCCACTCAGCCCCTGGTTGTAATTTTCTCCTACAGTCATTTCTCTCCTCCCAAAACAATTGTTTTTTTCCTCTATTATCACCTTTTATAGAAGTTTTCCCACTTCCATCTGAAAAGTAAATTCCTTTTTTTGCCTTTGTGTAGTTTCTCTATTAAGAACTAAGTTCATCTGAGAAATACAAGAGACCCAGGAAGATAAGTATCAGTACCGACAGCCATTCTTCTATTGGTACAATGGTCTTCCACGTCATCCTTTCAACAGCTATGTTAGCTAAGTATTATTCTTACTGTTTGACAAAGAAAATAAGGCTCAAATATATCTTGTAACTTGCAAAAACTCAAACACCTATCCATGGACAAAGTTCAAAACTCTGGGCAATTCAAGTGCTTCTCAATGAAAACAGACCCAAAGCTGTTAAATTCAAATTACATCTCTTTAATTACCTATCTTAACCTACCTTATCTGAGCAATATATTTCATACATCACTACATTTTTAAGTGCATAAAGGAATACATGAATCAGTAAATCAATGAATCTAAACACATTAGCTTAGATGGTAGAAATGAAATACCTTTTAACATAAGACCTGAAGAACAAACCTGCCTATGTCCTGCTTTTGTAAATAAAGTTGTGTTGGAACCCAGCAATGCCCATTTGTTTACATATTGTCTGTAGGGCCTTTTCTAACTACCAAGTCAGAGCTGAATAGCTGCCAAAGAGGCTGTATGACCCATAGGTCTAACATACTTAATATCTTGTCCTTCATAAAAAAAGTTTGCTGAGCCCTATTTTACCTTAACTCTAAAAAGTTCTTCCACACTACTAAGGATATCTTACTTGTTACAAATATATGCAGATTAAAGAGCCACTAAAAATAACAAAAGTACAAATGTGGATATTAAATGCACTAAGACTAGTACAATAGTGACAAGAATCAGTACAACAGATGTGCAAAGAACACACTTAGCAGAAATATCCATGACCATGTGACCCAAAGCTATACAGTTAAGTGCTGTGTATTATTCTCAGACACATTAATTGACCTCTGGCCCTGTAGTTTCTCATGTATAAAACACAGAAAATAATACCTACCTCATAGTACAAGGATTAAACTCAATCCTATACATTATGTACTTAACTTATTGCCCAGTTGAGGGACTTAATTTTTTATTTTACTTAATTTAAATTAAGTAAAATAATTTAAATTGCTACATGTGACTAGGAGCTACCACAGTGGACCAGGCAGATCTAGACTCTCATATAATAAAACTGGGAATTCTATACCCCAACAATAAAAAATAATTCCTGAGATTATATCTTAACATATAAACTACATTCTAAAAGAGTGTATAGATTTCAGTTTTTATATAAATTAAAAGAGATATTCAATCTTCAGCATAATAAAAAAATAGACTATAGATGAGCCCTGGCTGGTGTAGCTCAGTGGATTGAGCACAGGCCTGCGAACCACACAATCGCGGTTCGTTTCCCAGTCAGGGCACATGCCTGGGTTGCAGGCCAGTTCCCCGCAGGGGCCAGTTCCCAGCAGGGGATGCACGAAAAGCAACCATACATTGATGTTTCTCTTCCTCTCTCCTTCCGTTCCCCTCTAAAGATAAATAAATATTTTTTAAAAAATAAAAAATAATAAAAAATAGAAAGCTAAAAAGGCCCATTGAAGTCATTTAGTCCACAGCTCATATTTTATATATAAGGAAACCAAGTCACAGATTACCTTGTGTTCCCAAGGATGTGCAGCCAATTAATGATACCCAAAGGTAACAATACAACCCAGGGGCCTGATTCTCAGGGAAATGTACTTTCTACCTAAAGTTAAGACCAGTTATGGTTTCACATGTGAAATCTAAAAAGTTTAATACATACAGGCAAAGAGGTAGAAAGGGGGTTACCAAGGATGTGGAGATGAGAGAGGGGGTACTGAAAGATGTTGCTAAAAGGGTACAAAGTTGTAGTCTGTACAGGGATTAAGTCTAGTGATCTAATGTACAGCATGAGGACTACAGTTAATAATACCACAGTGAATACTGAAAACTTACTAAGAGAGTAGATTTCAGGTACTATTGTTAGACACGCAAAAAAAAACGGTAACTGTAAGGAGATAATATGTTAAGTAGCTTGACTGTAGAAATCATTTCACTATGTATGCTATGTATCAAATCACTAAATTATATACTTTAAATACATAGAATTTTTATTTTAAAAATTAAGTTAAATTTAACTAATTGAGATAAAAAGATATCTGAAGCATCTTCTATGCTCATGGATTGCAGTAGATTCTTTTGTTGTTCAAAAGCCACACCAAGAACCCTATAAATGTTCTTCACTGCTATGAATCTACCACAGTGACTAGCACCAGTAAAACACTGAATAAATGTTTGTTGTGAGAATGAATAAATTTTCTAACTGTTTAAACAGCCTTTCTTTTCAATCTCCCACAGTCTTGCATGTAAAGGAGAAACTAAGCCACGCATGAACTCTACTGGACTGGTGATTTCTCTAAAGTACAATTAGCTTACTGGAAAGGCCTGTGAGGAGCAAACATGACCCACACACAGTCACAACCACACCCAATATCAGGCACACTCCAGATGCAGTACTTAAAAACAGTTTCTACCAAGAAGAATTAAGCTTGACTCAGTCAACAGTTTGGCCTACAGCCATTAACTTTTACTCATAAAAGGGCAAGGTAAGAGGCAGCTCCCTAAGTTCCTGATGGAATTATTATTGGTGCAGCCTTTCTAGAAAGCAATTCAGGACTATCAAGAGACTTAAAACTGTTCATATCCTTTGACAGGGTAATTACCATGACAGGAATTTATCAAAAGGAAATAATGTAAATGAAGATAGAAGTTAAACACAAAGACATTGCATTACAGTATGATTTATAATAGAAAAAAATTACAAACAACATAAACATTTCTAACAAGGGAATGGTTAAATTACAGTAGAGCCATAAAATAAAATATTATACACTCATAAAAATAATGGTTACAGGACTATACAGCCAAGATGGAGACATAGGTAGATACTAGATATACTTTGCCTCCTCGCACAACCAAAACAAAGACAACAACAAATTTAAAAACAAAAAATAACCAGAACTGACAGAAAATGGAACTGTTTGGAAGTCTAACAACCAAGGAGTTAAAGAGGATACATTCATACAGACCGGTAGGAGGCGAGACAGGCAGATGGTGAAGAAAGGACTAGCAGCAAGGGAGCAGCTCATGGACTGGGAAAGGAGGTGGCTGGTGGAAGAAGCAGTACCACATTTGTGTGGAGATAAATCCAGAGGAACAACTGGGCAGCAAGACAAACCAAGCAACCCAGGGTTCAAATGCGAGAAAAGAAAGTCTCAAAACATCTAACTGAAAAAATCTGGGGGGTTGAAGCAGCAAGAGAAACACCCAGCATCACAAAAAATTTTATTAGAGAGACCGACAGGAAACACAAACCCAACCATCCAGCAATCAGCACCAGAAGGGCCCAATTTCCTTGTAGGTGGCAGAGGAAGTGGTTGGAAGTCAGCCAAGAGCTGAGCAAGTGGCATTGTCCCCTCTCAGACCCCTCCTTAACATACAGCACCACAACACAGTGACAGGGGTTGTCCTGCCCTGGCAAATACCTATGGATCTGCCCCTTGTTACATAACAGGCACACAGAAACAAAAAAACATATGTTCCAAATGAAAACACAACAAAGTTCCAGAAAAAAATACAAATCAGCTCTGAAGAGATAGCCAACCTATCAGATGCAGAGCTCAAAACACTGGTAATTAGGATGCTCACAGAAATGATTAAGTATGGTTGCAAAATGGAGGAAAAAGTGAAGGCTATACAAAGTGAAAAGAAGAGAAATGTACAGGGAATCAACCATGACAGGAAGGAAATCAGGACTCAAATCAATGACCTGGAGCAGTAGGAAGAAATAAACATTCATCCAGAACAGAATGAAGAAACAAGAATTCAAAAAAGTAAGAAGAGGCTCAAAAACCTTCAGGACAGATTTCAGTGTTCCAACATCCAAATCATAGGAGTGCCAGAAGGAAAAGAGAAGAGCAACAAATTAAAAACTTACTTCAAAAAATAATGGAGAACTTCCCTCATCTGGCAAAGCAAATAGACTTCTAGGAAGTCTAGGAAGCTGAGAGAGTCCCAAAGAAGTTGGCCCCAAGGAAGCACACACCAAGTCACATCATAATTACATTACCCAAGATTAAAGATAAGGACAGAATCTTAAAAGCAGCAAGAGAATAGGAGACAGTTACCTACAAAGGATTCCCTGTAAGACTATGAGCTGATTTCTCAAAAAAAAAAAACCTTGCAGGCAAAAGGGGTCTAGAAAGAAATATCTGAAGTCATGAAAGGCAAGGACCTACATTCGAGATGACTCTGTCCAGCAAAGTTATCATTTAGAATGGAAGGGCAGATAAAGTGCTTCCCAGATAAGGTCAAGTTAAAGGAGTTCATCATCACCAAGACCTTATTATATGAAATGTTAAAGGGACTCATCTAAGAAAAAGTAGTGTATCAAAAATGCTAACAGTAAAATGACAACAAACCCACAACTATCAACAATTGAACCTAACAAAAACAAACTAAGCAGACAACTAGAACAGGAACAGAATCACAGTAATGGAGATCCCATGGAGGGTTCAGTTGGGAGGGGTTGAGGGTAGAATGGGGGTAATGGTACAGGGAATAAGAAGCAAAATGGTAGGTACAAAATAGGAGGAAGTTAAAAATAGTATGGGAAATGGAGAAGGCAGAGAACTTTTATGTACGACACATGGACATGAACTAAGGGGAGGGAATGCAGGTGGGAGGTGGGGTTGTAGGGAGGAGGGCAATAAAAGGGAGAAAAATGGGATAACTGTAATAGCATAATCAATAAAATATATTTGAAAATAATATAAAAATGCTATTTATATCTGACCCAGTAATTTTATTTCTCAGTACTTATTTATCTGAAGGACAGAGAAACTAATTCAAAAATATATTTGTATTTCTATGTTCATTGCAGTATTACTTATAATAGCCAAGATATGGAAGCATCCTAGGTATTCGGTGATAGATGAATGGATAAAGAAGATAAAACATGGATAAAAAAGATATATTCCATATAGATGGAATATTTATTCAGCAATAAAAAGAATGAGATCTTTCCGTATGTGACAACATGTGTGGACCTGTTGGGTATTATGCTAAGTGAAATAAGTCAGACAGAGAAATACAAATACTGAATGATTTCAGTTGTATGTAGAGTCTGAAAAAAACCAAAGCAAATGAATATGCAAAACAGACCCACAGATACAGAGAACAAGCTAATAGTTTTCTCGATGAGAGGAAAAGGAAGGATGGGTGAGAAAAAAAATATGGCATTAGGAAAAATGAGAAAGCCCTAGAAAGATTTGCAAAGATATCAATTAAGGGTAAAATGACTCCTAAGCTAGTTGGGCAAAAAAAAAAAAAAGAGAGAAAGATTAAAGATGAGCATTTTTCACTCTCTTACATACTGCAGACATTAAATCATTAATGCTCGTATTTCCCTTCTGAGGTAGGAACTATTGTATTCCCCAATTTAAGGATGAGGGAACCCACATGCAGAGTGGTTAAGTGACTCTCTTGTTAGCAGACACTGTCAGTGCTCTGCCTGTATCTGCTTGGTCACTCCTATTTTTTACCTGTAAGTTTGGGGAACAGTTCCCTTTTTCTCTGCTTCCTGCCTCTAGAGCCTGCCTGTCTCTCTGTCTCTGTTTTTCTGGGTTTTTGTCTGTTGCTATTTCTCTTACTGTCCGAGTGCTTTTTCCAGTCCCAGAATCAAGTTTGTCTTTGTGTGAAACAGGCTGGGAAAGTCAGCACTCAGAAAAAAAGCCATTCGTTCAGTTGCTAATGCTTGAAATGAGGATGGTAAATCAACACCAACAAATGCCTGTCACTGACTTAGGGCTACAGTGATGTTTGAAAGTGAACCTTCAAAGAAGGCTGAAAGTTTTCACGTTACTAATGAAAAGATTATATCACACTTTTCTTCTTATGTTAGAAGTTGATCAGTCAGAGTAGTAAATAAGTTGAATAAGTACTGAATTTGATTGTGTTGTTCAATATTCCTTGAATGATGGGGGAATTGCTGAAATGGTGTTAAAGTTAGACAAGTATGAGGAGAGTAGTGATGATGTTGATGGTGACATTATGTACACGTGATAATGGGATTTATATTATGAAATAAATTTTTGGTCTTTGTTGTTTCTAGCACAAGCTCATAAAACAACTCATAATTTCTAATTGTAATTGTAACCTTTGTCATTGTAACTTATAGGGACATCTTTTATTATACTGTTTAGTTTTTTCCCAGTTCTTGAAATGACTGCAGAGCCATGAGGTGAAATGGGTGTCTTTTTTTATTCATATAATAAGCCCTTTTCTACCACACCTGTGTTATGTTAATGAGGTGCTTTTGGTTATTCCCCTATATAATCTGACAATGAGGGCTGGTTGTAGTAAAAACCAATGGGATCTCTGGGGAGGGATAGTGGAACTGGAAATTGAATGTGGTCAGTTGGCCAGTGATTTCATCTTTCATGCCCAGGTAATGAAACCCAGTAGAACCTGGACTAGAGAGCTTCTGGTTTGGTGAATACCTGGAGTGCTTGGAGGATGGTGTCCCCAGAGAATGTATGGAAGCTTCACGCCCCCTCACAGATATCTTACTTTAAGCATCTCTTCTATCTAGCTTTTCTTGAGTTATATCTTTTTGTAGTAAACTAGTAATATTGTCACAGGTAGGCACAGGTAACCAGGTTTTTGTTGATTGGGACAAAGGTTTGAACTGAACACCCAGAGTTTACAGCAGAGAATATGGGAGCAGGCCAACTCCACCAGAGATTGACTTCATGGACTGAAGGGACTCTATTCTTACAGGGCGGATCCTCCCTGGCTAGTTTTGGCAGGCTTTTACTACACATGTACAAGTAGCTGTATTACTTTAAAGCTACTTTACATGTGGTCTCCCACGGTTTTCCCGGATTGGCTGCCAGGGAAGGGGGTCCCACAATGTTACCTAGTTGACCCCCCCTTTTCCTGGGGTCTTCCTGTACTAGGTTCAACTTTCCCTTCACCAGAGAATTATAGCTCTCCATGTTAGGATTGGTGAAAAGGAAAGGAATTATTTATTCAAGTTATACAGACTTAAGAGTAATGACTTAATGCCTTCATCAAAATCCCAAAGTCCCTTAAAACACCCACAAACACACACAGTCCTTCTTTCCCCCTTTGCCCAGTCCAAGGTACCATATCTCAGGAAAAGAAATAGAAAGCAGCATGGTGGTTCTCCACTAAAGCTGCATGATGATTCTTCTAATGGTTGTGGGGGGGGGGTCTCCCCACTCTGGCCAAAGCCACGAGGTTCTCTCTGCTAAAGCTACATGGTGATTTTCTCTCACATGGCTGTGGGAGTCCGCATTCTAGCCCAAAACGCATGGTTCTCTCTCTAATGGCTGCAGCGTCTGTATTTAAATCCCTGTGCCAATCTTCCTCTGCAGTTCCATTTTCAACTCCTCCCACAGTCAGCCACACCTGTCAGGACTCTCATATCCTCCCAGCTTTACTGGGCTGCCATAGTGAGTCTGGACAGGCGTGGCCTCGTGGCGTGGAGCCAATCATCTCCAAGCTCTCACACAGGCACTGTAAGAAGGGCTGGAGTGTTGCCTCCTAGTTACACCTTCCACCTTGGGTGGAAGTCACTCCCTTATCCCTGGCTCAGAGCATGGCCACAGCTGTTTAACATATCTATGAAACCAGTTAAAGGTTATAGATATGTTGAATGAGCATTCTAGAGGTTCTCTGCAAAACTGTTGCTATGCAAAACAAATCAATGGCTCTGCTCCATGTATCCCATACCCTCAGCTCAGACTTGCGGGGGTGAGAACATCCCATATTTTTAATATTTCCTGGATTACAAATCCTTCTTTTGGGGGCCCCCTGGCTGCACCCACCTACAATATGGTTAAGTAAAATATTTTCCTGAGTTGTGTGAACCACTCTAGCAAATTTTTTAAAATATGTTTTATTGATTAAGCTATTAAGTTGTCCCATTTTTGTGTCCCCTTTATTCCCCTCTACCTTGTACCCCCATCACACCAGTATTCCCCTACCTTAGTTCATGTCTGTAGGTCATACATGTACATTCTTTGGCTTCTCCATTTCTCATACTATTCTTAACCTCCCCCTGTCTATTTTGTACTTACTATTTATACTTATTCCCTGTACCTTTTCTTTTATTCTCCCCATTTCCCCTTGCCACTGATATTCTTCCATGTGATCTCCATTTGTGTAATTCTGTTCCTGTTCTAGTTGTTTGCTTAGTTCATTTTGGTTTTTATTTTTGTTTGGTTCGGTTGGTGATAGTTGTGAGTTTGTTGTCATTTACTATTTGTATTCTTGATCTTGTTCATCTTAGGTAAGTCCCTTTAACATTTCATATAAGGTCTTGGTGATGATGAATTCCTTTAACTTGACCTTATCTGGGAAGCACTTTATCTGCCCTTCCATTCTAAATGATAACTTTGCTGGACAGAGTCATCTCGAATGTAGGTCCTTGCCTTTCATGACTTCAGATATTTCTTTCTAGACCCCTTTTGCCTGCAAGGTTTTTTTTTTTTGAGAAATCAGCTCATAGTCTTACAGGGAATCCTTTGTAGGTAACTGTCTCCTATTCTCTTGCTGCTTTTAAGATTCTGTCCTTATCTTTAATCTTGGGTAATGTAATTATGATGTGACTTGGTGTGTGCTTCCTTGGGGCCAACTTCTTTGGGACTCTCTCAGCTTCCTAGACTTCCTAGAAGTCTATTTGCTTTGCCAGATGAGGGAAGTTCTCCATTATTTTTTGAAGTAAGTTTTTAATTTGTTGCTCTTCTCTTTTCCTTCTGGCACTCCTATGATTTGGATGTTGGAACACTGAAATCTGTCCTGAAGGTTTTTGAGCCTCTTCTTACTTTTTTGAATTCTTGTTTCTTCATTCTGTTCTGGATGAATGTTTATTTCTTCCTACTGCTCCAGGTCATTGATTTGAGTCCTGATTTCCTTCCTGTCATGGTTGATTCCCTGTACATTTCTCTTCTTTTCACTTTGTATAGCCTTCACTTTTTCCTCCATTTTGCAACCATACTTAATCATTTCTGTGAGCATCCTAATTACCAGTGTTTTGAGCTCTGCATCTGATAGGTTGGCTATCTCTTCATCACTTAGTTCTATTTTTGGAGCTTTGATCTCTGTTCTTTCATTTGGGACATATTTTTTTTTGTCTTGATGCAGTAAGGGGCAGATCCATAGGTATTTGCCAGGGCCAGGAAACCCCGGTCTCTGTGTTGTGGCAGTGTATGTGGGGGAGAGGTCTGAGCAGGAACAATGCCACTTGCTTAGCTCTCAGCCAGCTTTCAGTTACTTCCCCTGCTACCCACAAGCAAACTGGGCCCTTCTGATGCTGGTTCCAGGTGGTTGGATTTGTGTACATTCTATGACCCTGTGGGTCTCTCTAATGTACTCTCTTGGGAACCTGGGAGTTTCTTCTGCCTCTGCAACCCTCACAGGATTTTACCATCAAAGGTTTTGAGACTTTCTTTTCCTGTACTGTATCCCTGGGTTGTGTGGTCTATCTCACTCCCCAGTTGCCAATTGTTCTTCCCAGTTATCTGCATTCAAATGTGGGACCACCCAGTCTGCCAGCCACAGCCTGGCCCAATGGGTCCTCCATTTACCACCTTGCAACCACCTCCCCACCCCTGCTACCCATCTCCGCCCCTCCTCCCAGTCTGAATGATAATTTCTTCTTCAACTCCTTGGTTGTGAGACTTCCATAGTTTGATTTTCTGGCAGTGTGGTTTTTTGTTTTTAAATTTGTTGTCCTTTTGGTTGTGCAAGGAGGCAGAGCGTGTCTACCTACGTCTCCATCTTCTAAATAGCATTTTTTAACTTCAGTTCTCTCAGAAGGTTTTAGAACCTAATCAATCTATTAATTAAAGCAAGTATACAGTTTTGTTCTATTTTTTATACTTGTTCTTCAGAAGGCATAAAATTCCTTGGTCACCAGGCTCTATTACAGATGTCAAGTTGTTGGGAAGGCAAATGTCAAAGCACTGACTTTCACGAGGAGTAGAAAACAACAAAATTCCACTTTTCTTCCAATACAGCTTATCATTAGTGAATTACATTGAAGGTACAAAGTAGTAAAAAAGTGATCAGAAAATATTTCTCTGGTTATCTCTGTAAATTGCATGTACCTTTCAAACCTTGAAGTAAGTTTTCCCCCATTCTTTTCCAACTTTATCTATTGAAACAATGGGCCTGAAACACCAATACATCCAAGAAGAGTTAGCCAATGGTTAGCATCCTTAAAACCAGCTGGTGATTTCTCATTGGTGATTCTTAATGTTTCTAAAAACCTAGTCCCAGTATAATGCTATTTCATCTATAGTCTATTTTCTTTTTTAAAAAATTTATTTATTTCTCTCTAGAGGGGAAGGGAAGGAGAGAGGGAGAGAAATATCCATGTATGGTTGCCTCTCATGTGTCCCCTGCTGGGAACTGGCCTGCAACCCAGGCATGTGCCCTGACTGGGAATCGAACCGTGATTGTGTGGTTCGCAGGCCCGTGCTCAATCCACTGAGCTACACCAGCCAGGGCTCATCTATAGTCTATTTTCTAGACTCAAATGTTCAATGACTATTAGCAAATCCATCAATACAATTTTTAAACTCGCTTGTGATGAAAAAAAGCTCTTCACTGAAGGCTTTCAGACACTTTACAGGGGTGTCTAACCTCTTAGGATCTCTAGGCCCCATTGGAAGAGGAAGAGTTGTCTTGGGCCACACATTACATACACAAACGCCAACAAAAACTGATGAGCAAAAAATGGTTTTAAATAAATTTACAACTTTGTGTTGGGCTGCACTGAGATCCATCCTGGGCAGTATGGGGCCTGAGGACTGAGGTTGCACACCCCTGCACCATGAAGCTTCTTAAATTTCTGCAGCCAATCTCTGTTTATACCTGTCTTTGACAGTTTTTTTATGGTATGTTCTATGTATTTCATAACCAATAATCACACTGTCAATTTCTCATTGTTCAATCCTATTAATGTAGTCAATGTCTGCACTTTGTTGGCTATGTAATGTTTTCCTAGTGTCACTAGTTTTTATTAAATACTTTATTTATTTATTTTTAGAGAGAGGGAAAGAGAGGGAGAACGAGAGGAAGAGAAACACTGATGCACAAGAGAAACATTAATCAGTTGCCTCTCACATACTCCTGACAGGGTCCTGGCCTACAACCCAGGCATGTGCCCCAACCAGAATCAAAGCAGTGACTTTTGGGTCTGCAGTACAACACCCAGCCCACTGAGCCACACCAGTCAGGGCCTTATCACTAGTTCTTGGTCATCACTGCCCCTATAAAAATTCCACAACTAGCCTTTCAGTTTCTTTCGGTTATATCCAGAGGAGCCTCTACATATATACAATACTTCAGAGATATACCACAATCAGGTTTATAATAATTCTGTTATAGGTGCCATTGATAATAATAGATGCTTTCAGTTCTTTTTAAAATCTCACGGCCCAGGGTAGGCCGCCCCAAAATGTCCCACCATAGTGTATTGCTTACTTTGCATAAGTTACTTGACAAGCAGCTGGAACCAGAGGACACACAGACCCTCCCTTGTCTTCTTGACAGAAGGAAATAAATCTCCCTTGTGAAAGGTACCCCCTTGCTCCAAGAGGGAAAGACACTCTTACAGCTAGGTTAAGGAATCTGGATCAAAAAGCCTGTGTGAACAAACTTTGTTGCCTCTTTGCTAATTTACTACCCAAGCCCAAACTTTGTTTGACTTCATCACTAATGAATACCCCAATCTTGCTTCAATTCCTAATTAATAAGCACTAACTTTTTGCTGTCCTGTCAGTTAATCACAAATTTTTTATTTCTTAGTTTAAAGGGTATAAAAATTTGGCTAGTTCATCATTTCAGAGAGCATCACTTATAATTCTCTTGTACACGTGTATTAAATTGGTTTTTCTGCTCTTAATCTGGTCTTATGTCAATTTTATTATTAGCCCAACTCTAAGAACTTAAGAAAGCTAGAGGGGAAGAATTCTTTCCCTACTTAATAACAGTTATCCACAGGACTCTCTCTAACCGTTTTTAACATTTCCAAAGTGCATTTAAATTCAGTTACACACAACCAGGCTACTTTATAACCCAATTTATAACAGAAGATACTGTCTACAAATTCTGGAACTAACTAGGCATAAGGAAACTTAATTCTGCCTGGCTTGCTGGAAATCAATTTAAATAAACTAGATGTTTAAAATAGAAATATTCATACTTTCATTTCAAATGAACCTAGCAGTAATTATCTGTGGATATGTACATCTCTCCCAGTAGAAAATAACTAATATAAAAGCAAATGGACACTCTATTTTGAAATCATTAACTTTCAGCAACATGTAATGCCTGAGAGAACATTTTAACACATAACTGTACTAAGAGCACACCATGCTCATTCCTTGAGTTTTGTCCACTTCAACACAATTTTATCTTTCACAGCATCTGGTGTACTTAATTACTAGAAATAATGGTAGAAACTAATAACAATAGCCATGCTTTTCTACCTTGAGTACTTTAGCAAAGAATAAAGAGAATAAATTATTTTCACTAAGAAATCACCAATGTGTGTTTTTCTGATTGATTCTAGAGCGTGTAAGTGACAAAAAAAAAAAGCCCCCAAGGCAGGAACCTGCAGCTCCAGCACACAGGAGAGTCTACAGCTCAGAAATACCAGTAGCCCCTTACCATTCACAAAAGTTCTTCTCTCGAATGGATAAATGTAAGTAAAGTTTACCTCAAATGACTATTTATCCATCATTGGTTTCAGCAATGTATTTAAAGCATGGCTTAAAGCTACCAGCAAGAAATTGGTGTTGAGCTTTGCCTGGGGCATGTGGCTTCCCCAAGCTGGCAAAGGCCCAGTGGCAATATTGAGTATGCCATTTGTCAAGACAATTATGCAAGAACTTGGCAGCTGTACATAACAGGCAAGTCCATCGAGACAGTGCCAGAGTATGCAAGCTCAGAGAGTCTGAGAAATCCCTTGACACTTCAATCTTCTTTTGTAATAGTTAACTGATACATAATAACTTTATTAAAATTAAGTCTAAAAGGAAAAAGAGGAGCAGGGAAAACAATTATAAAGACAATCATTATTTGAATATACAATGCTATGTTCTCATTCAGAAAAGATGTCTTTTCATCACTATAATCCAGTTGAGAAATTACTACCATAGCTATTCTTTGCTAAGAAATGTCATATTTTTAAGAATGAATGATTTAAAAATGTTCTGTCATACTAGAAGCTTCTTAATTATCAAGAACAGAGGACTACTCAAGAGAACAGTGTTTTGTGATGGACACAAAAATAAATGAAAAAATATAACTTTAAATTTTTAAAAAAATTTTACAGATCATTATATCTGGTTGCAAGAGAAATCAGTTTTGCTGTCATAAGTAAAAAAGTTAAAGTCTGTGATTTTAAAAATACATGAGGGAATTACTGCAGACCAAAGATCCTCAAAAAATCATTTAAAGCTTGACTAACATGTCTAAAAATATCATCATATTTAGAATTACAGGTGGACTCCCAATCACATTTTCAATACTTTTACTTAAGAAAAGTATGTATCATCAGTTAAAATCAAGCTCATGCTACCAATATCTATTAGTATCAATGAATACTTCCCTAAATATGCCATGGAAAAAATTCCTCTCAATGCACATAGAAGTACAACACACACAGACACACACACATATAATTAAAATACCAAACTCATCCTGTATGCTTTTTACCATCTCCTCAAAGTCAAGTGAAACATCAAAACTGCTAACTTCAACTTAGATCAACCTACTAGTCATCATTTATTTTTGTTTTTAATGAAAGGTATTTACTATAGTTCTACATATTCTGTATTTGCAGCATGACAACATAATTATCCCCTATATCAAGCATTTAAAAATAATTTTATAATTGTGCTAATATACATGTGCTTAAGAGTCTTAAAATAAAAAACTACTCAGCTAAAGAAAAAAATAGTTTCACCCAGAAATAATATAGCAAGCAAAATGACTACAGCAAGTAAAACTACAACTGGTTTTAAATCAAATCACTAGAGTGCATATTAAAAACTACTTCAGGCAATTAGAAATATTATTTTATAAGAAGAAATAGCCTCTAGGTTAAAAATTATTTTCTCCTAAGTGTTCTTAATAAACTGATTTTATCTAAGATTCTCCAAATAAAGTCACTGCATAAAATCCTAAAGTCTTGGCTATGGTGGAGGAAAGAGTAAATTATAGTAACCAAAGGCTTTGCCAGTTCTTAGTTATGCAATTATTAAGTAAAGGCTAAAAGCCTCAAACAGTTCCCTACCTACAAATGGTGATGACATTACCTCCTCCCTGATGCCTTTTCTTTATTCTTTTAATGGTTTCTTTCATAAAAACACTGTGAAAGACATAAACTAATCTGCCCAAAGTCATGTCCATTGCCTCAAAGTACTAAATGGCAGCATCAGGATTCAAGCCCAGACCCTCTGACTCTTGCCTGAGTCCAATTTGCCACGGCCATTTCCACGGCCATTTCCAGCCTACCATAAGTTCTTTGGAGATTTTTCAAACACAGCTTCCACTGACATGATTCATAATCGCTGAAATATTTTATCCCTATGAAACCATGTCTTATTTCCCATACATTCCTAAGACAGAAGGCACCTGCCTCCTCTTTCTTCCCAACTGTTTCCTGTATACACAAACTTCACTCATTGGTTAGGATGCTATAGTCAATCTACTAGACATTAAGCTACTTAAAGACAGGAACAATCATTTTGTCATTAAAAGGAATGCTGTTCCAAGTCAAAAGGAGTAAACACCATTACAAGCATCTATGTTATGTATTTTCACATTACTGTTTCACTGAGAAAAAATACCATTCATTAACTCACAGTAACATTTCCAGTGCTCAAGCCTCTCCCCAAAGAACATCAAATCATGAAGTAGTTAAAAAACCAAAGCACAGCACTGATGTTCATTTAACAAGTCACTTATAAAAATGGAAGTCAAACAATAATCTTTAATTCTTAATTCAGACAAGGTTGTTATGTGCATGCCAAATAATATTCTTAACATATTGGCAAGATGGCGGAAGAGTGAATTTAGTACCAAAAATGAGGGTTCCATCAGTTCCCATCAGTCCCAGTCATATTAAAATGCCCCTGTAAAAACTATAGCTCTGAATTTCTCTATAAGCTTTGTTAGGTTCTAGGGATTAGCTAATAAGTGAAGCACCTCATTGAAACTGCAAAATAAACAGAAAATAAAAATAACATCCACAGTCAATTCTCATTATTCACGGTAGTTATAATTTATAACATCTCTGAGAGCACTGAATCAGTGATACCAAACCATTGCTCCTGAGGGAAATAGAGTTAGTCTTCCTGAGCCTCTGGTCACATTTTATCAACTAATCAACACATAACCTTGTTTTGTATGTGTTTCAGTGTAGACACTCTATTTAATATATACTGCTGATTCATTACCACTGAACTGGACCCACAACCCAACAGCACTAGAACTCATTGCCTGAATGAAGCTTATCTACAATAGGTAATTTCTCCATAAGGCACATCACAACCCTTTTGCATTTAGGAACACTAGTCAGTACTTCAGCACTACACCTGGGGGTCATTTTGAACAGCAAAATCACGTGGCACTAAATAGATGGAAGAAAGACACTTTTACAATATGAAAGCTGTAATGAGAAGGCAAACTGTTCAACCTCAGGTCAGAACCTCAGGTGAAGGACAATAAAATCTTTGAAGCTTGCCACATGTCCTCAAATGAATTGGAAGTCCCACAAGAACTGGTTTTGAGGTTACAAATAAATTTGAACAATTAAGTAAATCCTGTGAGTAATAAGGACCACCCAAAACCAGTAACAGCAGAGGCCTCCCCAGAAGAGAACTGGATGGCTGCTAGACAGAGGTAGGAGAGAAACTTACTTTTTCACCATATAACTTTTTAATCTTTTTAATTTTGTAATGTGTGTGTGTGTGATTGAAAATGTCATGACGTTTGCTCAGAGAAAATAGCATTAAACATATTAATAATCTAAAAAAAGTAATATTAAGCTTTGAGTTATAACAGTAAAAAAACAAAAAATAAATTTAAGAATAAAAGATGATGAACATACGATAGCAATAATGGGAAGAGAGACAGTAGTCCAGAAGCTAATATCAGAAAGAAATGGGAAAATAGTCCCAGGAGTCTCCAAATGACTGCTGAGAAGAGACAGCTGGTGTGGGCTATTGGCATGCATTTCCAGGGGACAGTGGAATTTCAGGGAGGAAGAGACAATGGTTGGAAGTGGCAATAAGGAAGAAATGGAGCACTCCCACTCCACTCCTTCCCACTCCAGCTCCAGAGAATGTGGGAGAGAAACTGATGGGTTATCAAAAGCAGTATCCTCAGGGTAAAGCCAGGTTTTAGTTAGAACAAAAATCTATGCCATGTTCAGAGAAGAAGCTCAGTTAGATGAGACCTGACTGATGGCAGACTGGCCTGTACCAGAGTTCTGGTACAATATCTTAATTCTTGACACTCAAATTACGGTAGAAGTAAGAATGGGGTGATTGTTCCGATATTTTGAGCCTTCATGATCTTGGCATCTGTGGCATCCTGCTCCTCACTCACTGAACAGACGAGTTAATAAGTGAATCGATGGCTGCCCATGAACTGGCTCAGACTGTGGAACAAAAAGTTAGGACACCAAGACCCACTCAGCTTTGCCAATTTATCTGCACTGAGAAAGGGGAGGAGCCACAATCTGAAGTGAGGCTGCACCCCTCACCACCACCATCTTGCCTCTCAGAGAAGTGCACTGACCCTGGGGATCAGGGGCTTTGCCAATACCCTGGCTTCTTCATCATTCACAATGGGCAGTAAGAAAAGGAACAGAAGGGACAGGGTGACACTGTCTCACTGAGGCTTGTGGTGTGCCCGCCCCACAGCATCATAAATGGTATAAAAGCAGCTGCGCTTACTTTAGTGATGGGGCGGGGCTAGAGCTGATCTGAGCATTTAAGCAACAAACCCACCCCTTGGCAGACATCAGTGGCCAGTGTCTGAGCTGGTAACTGCAAATTCGTTCTCCCTCACCTCCTTCCCTCCCTATTTCTGCCTCCCCAGTTTCAGTTCTCCCTTTTCTCACCAATTTCTTAGATTCCAGCTCTAGGGAAAGTACTTTAGAAAGATCTAGGAAAAAAGAGCTAGCAGGTGTTTGTCATCTTAACTCTGATACACCCTCTATCTGGGAGACCTTGGGCGGCTCCCTCCACCTAAATCGGCCTCTGTTTTCTTTCTAAACATTGTGATGGTAACTCCTGCCCTGCCCCTCCCAGCTTGCAAGGCCAAATCAGATACTGGACTGAATATTCTTCACTAAGCACTGCATACATGTGCACGTGAGGTGCTGCTATTGTTACCAGAATTCTGACCCCTGAATCTTTGTACGCCTCCAATTCACATATTACTGCTCTACTGGTCCAGTATTATGGATAAGGAGTTGGGGCCTTCGGGCGCTGACTTGGATTAGAGGAGGCCATGAGGGTGGGATTAGAGACCTTATAACATTCATGACAGAGTTTGCTCCCCAGATCTGCCACGCAGAGATATAACTAGAAGACAGTTTGGCCATTTGCAACTAGAAAGAGAGCTGCCACCAGACAAGGAAACTGCTGGCACCTTGATCTCAGACTTTCAGCCTCTAGAATTGAGAGAAATAAACTCGTTTATGAGCCACCCAGTATATGGTGTTCTGTTACAGCAGCCTGTAAGGGGTACTGTAGACGCCCCCACCAGGGGATGGAGACTCCACAAAGGTGATGGAGTGGACAACAATAATATCTACAGTCGGTTTACTACCTGAGAACACATACTGTGTACCCAACACTTCACACAAGACACACGGGCCTCACAGTGATCCTACAAGGAACCACCACAGCCACCTGTTACAGGTGAGGCTTCTGACACTAGGAAATATAAGTGACCTGCCCGAGTCACAAAGATGCTGAATGGAGATGTTGGGATTTGGACGTAGGTTTGTCTAACACTGAAGCTGACATTCTTCTCCAGACATGACACCCTACTGTCTTCTTTGGTTGTTGCCAACATATCCTACTCTGTGGTCCCTGCGATGACACCCACGCTGTTGAGGACCCCAGCCCAGGATTCTGCAGCTCTTCCACACCAGGGCCACCAGTGGCTGGCTGAAGCATGGGAGCTGATCTCTCAGAAATGACAGTCAGTGGCCCAAATTCCCACATGAAAAAAACCATTACATATGTAGGCTGAAATACAAACTTTCACACCACTTTCTTCAGAACAGCACATACAAGATTTGATACCTTACTTAAAAAAACTATTTTTTATCCATTGAATCTCAGACAATTCCTTAACTTTTCTATCAACTCATGTTTCTTCACCTACAAAATGGAGAGAATGCTGCAGGCCACAGGTGGGTGGGAAAACCTAGTGTAGCCATGTGAGTGAAGGAGACAAGCGTGTAGGAAACACTCAGCAAGTCTTGCCAATGAGAGCAGCCGTCCACAGAGACTCCCACTCACTGCTGAAGACACCACTGCTTTCTCTGCAGGATTCTTCTGCATTCCCTGTCTTTACCTTTCATCAGGGCCTCAGTATCTTCCTCTGTTATGAGAGCAATGATGTCCTACCTCATCTCTCCATTTTCAGGTGGAATATGGTTTCTTTCTATCCCTCTTCACTCCAGAACTCTCACTTCTATTCTAAGACTCACAGTCTAATCATAAAACATTCTGGCCATGAAGCTGACCTCTCTGTCTCCACCTTAACCCTTGCTTAAGCTGGAGAACCTTTTAGAGGACATCCTAATAGAGAGGATGACCATGCTAGCTCTGAGGTTAACTCTTGGGATTCAAAGTATTAGCTATTCTAGTTTACATATTTGAGGTTCAATTTCCCTAGCTGTCAAATGAGGGCTAATTATTACACTGTCTTAATTAGGTTGTTAGGACAATAAATGAGATAATAAACTAGTAAAAAAATACAGAATCAAAGTAAAAAGAAGTGAATTCAAAAATGAAAAATCACAAATATCTGGAGTTTCTTTATATTGAGGGAACTGAGAAGAGACTCTCAGAAAGGAAACAGCACAGAGAATTATCTAAAAGCAAAAAAATCCCTATGATCTTAAGCTCCCAATTCCTACCAAAGGAGAGGGCTGTCAGGAGCATGATATAAAATGAAGATATTTTAGAAATAATTACACTCAGCCAGACCGGTAAGAGGGGTGGAGTCAGCAGCGGAGCGGGGTTGGGCCGGAAAGATCTTTCGGTCCAACCAACCCAGGAGCGAAGGCCTAGGAGGTTGGTGGATCCCAGGCGTGGGGTGACAATGGGCGGACCCAGTGAGGGCACAGGGCAGCTGGCTGACTGCAGTCACACATTCACCTGCAGATAAACCAAGCAAAAGAGCAAACAGGGAGACTGCTCAGGCTAGGGCCCCAGCAACAAGAATTAGAGCCTGAAAGCACCAACTAGAAAGACTTTCTCAGGCTCAAGGGGCTGGGAAAGGCTCCCAGGCTCACAGAGAGTTCATTGGAGAGACCCACAGGGTCCTGGAGGGTGCACAGGCCCACACACCTGGGAACCAGCACCAGAGGGGCCCAATTTGCTTGTGGGAAGCCACAGAAAGAACATAAATCTGAGAGAAAGCTGAGCGGAGCAAAGCGCCATTTTTTTCCCTCTCTGACGCCGCCCCCACATACAGTGTCACAACCCAGAGACTGGGTCACCCAGCCCGGTGAACACCTAAGACTCTGCCGCTCATACATAACTGGTGCAAAGAGACCAAACATTATGACTCAAGAACAGCTCAAAGCCCCAGAGTCTAAAATTCTCTAAGTGACAAGGAAATAGCCAAACTTTCAGTTCAAAACACTGGTAATCAGGATGCACACAGAACTGGTTGATTTTAGTCACAAATTAGAGGAATATATAAAGGCTGAACTGATTGAAATGAAGGGAAATGCACAGGAAACCAGTAGTGATGGAAAGGAAACTTGGACTCAAATCAAGGGAGTGGACCAGAAGGAAGAAAGAAACAACCAAACAGAAAAGAAGGAAAAAACAAGAATTCAAAAAAATGAGGAGAGGCTTAGGAACCTCCAGGACATCTTACACGTTTAATATCCAAATTATAGGGGTACCAGAAGGGGAAGAGGTACAGCCACGAGTGGAAAACTTATTTGAACAAATAATAAAGGAGAACTTCCCCAGTCTGCCAAAGGAAACAGACTTCCAGGAAATCCAGGAAGCTCAGAAAGTCCCAAAGAAGTTGGATCCAAGAAGAAACACACCAAGACACATCATAATTATATTAGCCAAGATTAAAATGAAGGAGAGAATCCTAGAGGCAGCAAGAGATAAGGGGACAGTCACCTACAAAGGAGTTCCCATCAGACTGTCAGCAGATTTCTCAAAAGGGACCTTACAGGCAAGAAGGGACTGGAGAGAAGTATTCCAAGGCATGAAATCCAAAGACCTACAGCCAAGATTGCTCTATCCAGCAAAGCACTCATTTAGAATGGAAGGGCATACAAAGTGCTTCTCAGATAAGGTCAAGTTCAAGGAGTTCATCATCACCAAGCCCTTATTATATGTAATATTAAAGGGACTTATCTAAGAAAAAGAAGATAAAAAAATATGAACAGTGAAAGGACAGCAAACTCACAGTTATTAACAACCACACCTAAAACAAAAGCAAACTAAGAGGACAGCTAGATCGAGAGCAGAAACATAGAAATGGAGATCACATGGAGGGTTAGGGGAGTGGGAAGAGGAGAAGGGGGGAGAAGGTACAGAGAATAAGTAGCATAGACAGTAGGTAGAAAATAGACAAGAGGGAGGGCAGGAATACTATGGGAAATACAGAATCTAAAGAACTTGTAGCACATGGACATGAACAAAAGGGGGGGAATGGTGGGGGAGGGGTGTGCAGGGTGGAGGGGAGTGAAGGGGGGAATGGGACAACTGTAATGGCATAATCAATAAAATATATTTAAAAAAAGAAATAATTACATAGTAAGGAATGAGCTTTACACATATGTTAATTTTTCCAGAAAATTTGAACTTATTATTTTAAATAACACTTAGAATCATTTTGTACATTGGTTTTCAAATTGTGGTCCCAGGCCCAGCAACATCAACTTCAATAGAGAAGCAGTTAGAAACAGACTCTTGGTCCCCCACCCTTGACCGAAGAAATAGGACCTCTGGGGCAATGGCAGCAGTCTGTGCCTGAAGGAGCCTTGAGGAGAATTCTGATGCCAGCAAGTGTGAGAAGCCCTGGTATAGACATACCTTGAGATGTTACTATACCATTAAATAGAGGCAACAGACCCAATTTAAAACTTTCTCAATAATGACAGTCATCCTTTAGAAAAAGCTATTGTCATTCTGTGCAATCATATAGTTTTTTAGTGATTTTAATTCTTTTGCCTCTTGCTTTGATTTTAGTTGGCCACCAGATACCCTACCACTATTACAATAAGAGTACTAAGTCCTGCTAAGTAGATTTTCACTCTGTTATAAGCTCTTCTGGAAACAAAATAATTAATTAAGCTCATTAGAGTTGAATCTAAGTATTAATAAAACTGGGTGCAGACCTAAAGAATTAAGTGCCTGGTTTGCGCGCAGGAGCATTGAAATGGCCATTTTTTTTAATTTTTAGAGGCTTGTAATTCCAGGCCTGGGCTGTGTAACAGAAGCATGACATGGATAGAAAATTATTCCCTAGAAAAGATGCAGATGTTAACATATTGAGATTTGGAAAATATTCCATCAATTAGACTACAATATTTCTGTGACTATTGTTACAATAATTCACTTTAAAACAAACAAACAAAGTGGAAAAGCTCAAAGTCTGGTTTCCCCATCTGCTTCAGGCTCTATTCTTTCAGGCACCTTCAACATCAGAAAGGACTGCTCTCTCAATGGCAATATATTGAGGAAGTACTGTATTTTGCCATGTATGATGCGCATCCTTATTTTTCCTTCAAAAATGTGAGCAAAAAAACTGTGCATTACACATGGCAAAATACAAACTTCAAATTTAAAATCAGAGGGAACTTGAAGATAAGCTAGACCAACCACGGCATTTAAGAGAGGAGAAAACTGAGGACCAGACACCCAGCCAACTACAAACCAGGCCTTCTATTCTCCAGCCAGCAACCAGAACTCTTTCCATGACCCATGGTATCTTCCTTCACACGGAGAAAACACAAGCACCAACCCAGCGGCAGACAAACACTTGAGCAAAGTAAGCATTACATATTTTAACCATTTTAAATTTTAGATTTTAAAAATCAATGCTAATCTTCTAAAAAAGGAGCTGTATTTTTTAAGACTTCCTCCCTCCCAGAAACCTATGTTACCCTCCAAGACCACCATGGCAGCTGTTGACCTACTGTATAAATGGGAAAGGAAAAAAAGTTGTTTTCAAATTTTTATTGCCAGAGATTTGGTCTGTTAGGCATAGTGTCATTTCATGGAAATTGAAAGAGTATACTGCTTCTAAATGAATGAATAAAGCAAAACAAGAAACAGTGAGTACTGGCAACAGCTTAAGCGCTCAACTCTAAGGAGCCAGTGAAATACACATGGTACACTGAAGTGATAGAAGACAGCAATT
The DNA here is from genome assembly GCF_014824575.4 of Sturnira hondurensis. NCBI lineage: Eukaryota > Metazoa > Chordata > Mammalia > Chiroptera > Phyllostomidae > Sturnira > Sturnira hondurensis. The sequence continues at coordinate 1,917,094 of NW_028076902.1, read as the reverse complement.
AAAACTATTTTTTGACATGAAAGAGGTAAAGCAACTAAAAAATGATACAAACAAAATGGTGCTCTCTTTATTTTCTATGTATGTAGGTGTCTCTTATCCTAGAATACCTACTGGAAACATATAAAAGGAATAGAATTAATTGCAGCTTTTTGGGTTATGGCATTTCCTCTGATTCTCCCACCCTGCTTTTACGCACTGAGCTTTTCTAACAGGGGGAGGAGAAATGTACTTTGTTAGGGAGGATCAGTTATTCCCCGTCAATATTTTGATCAAATATTTCTGAAAATCTTCCATAAGCTATTAAAAGGAATACATCAGAAATATGGTTTTTCTGGATTGCTAAATTTCAGGTCCACTAACCAGCAGCTGTTTCATGCTAGTTTGGAAAGTTATGCTCTTGCATTCTAAAAATATTAATTTTATATTCTCCCATCCAGTTGCTTTGTTTGATCATATAGCATATTGTTTCTCATAAAACTAAAGGAGAGGAGAGGGGAAAGAGTTTTCCTCAACCCTCTTAAAGCCCCTGGCTGGGTCTGAAAATTAAATTGACAAAAACAGATTAACAGAAGAATAACATACTAATTTTAATAAATTTTTACATGTACATGGAAGCCTTCACAAGAGAATGAAGAAGTGGCTGCAGCAAGAAGCTTTTACACCTTTTAGACAAAAAAACAACAAATTCATGAAGAATTGACAAAACAAAAAGGTTAGATCAAAATTTCCTATCATGGTGATAAGAAAGTATTTCTCCTGGTTCAGGGATGGTACCTTTCACATAGGAGAGTTATCTTCTGCTTTAGGGGGAGAAGGGTGTTGAGGGTTGAGGATATACAGAGTGACCATGCTTGTCGTAATAATAAGAATGCATTCCTTAAACTTAAGATTGTCAATATGCCAAGGTGCTATAATTGGGGGTAGAGTGTCCTAAACCCCATCATATTCATGCAACCAATTGAGCATCCAGCATTTGCACAAAGTGCCTCACATATCCCAGCTATAAAGCCAGGTCCTTGGAATACAAAGATAAATAAATAATGACCTACACACAATCTCATCTCTCAGTCTGATAGAGACAGCTATGAGGAATTCTTACAAGAGTGGAACAAGTATGATCCTGATGCTCTCTGAAACTTACTATTTTCCCTGGATAATGACCCACCATTTAAATGCTCCTGAATCCAAAATATTTATAACCAGACTTGTCCTCACTTTTAGTATTTTTAGAACCTATTGGTAAACCTTGCAGATAGTAGAAACTTAATAAATGAGTAAATAAATAACTAAATGTAAAATATACAAAGGGATACAAGAAAACCTGGTTCTCCATAAGAATTAGCTCCCAGCTTCACAGAAGAGTTTGTTGGAGAGATCCACAGGGTCCTAGAATATACACAAACCCAACCACCTGGGGAATCAGCACCAGGAGGGCCCAATTCACTTTTTGGTAGCAGAGGAAGTGACTGAAAGGCAGCCAAGTGCTGAGCAAGTGGCATTATTCCTTCTCGGATCCCTCCCCAAATACATTGCCACAATGCATCCATGTGGGTTGCCCCACCCAGGCAAATACCTAAGGCTCTGCCCCTTACTAAGCAACAGGAGCACTAAGATAAAAAAAATAATGGCCCAGATGAAAGAACAGATCAAAGCTCCAGAAAAAATACGACTAAGGGATGAGGAGATAGCCAACCTATCAGCTGCAGAGTTCAAAACACTGGTAATCAGGATGCTCAAAGATATGGTTGAGTATGGTCACAAAATAGAGGAAAAGTAGAAGCTATGCAAACTGAAATAAAGAAAAATATACAACGAGCCAACAGTGAAGGGAAGGAAACCGGGACTTAAGTAGTTTGGAACAGGAGGAAGAAACAAACATTCAACCAGAACAGAATGAAGAAACAAGAATTTGAAAAAACAAAGAGAGACTTGGGAAACTCTAGGATAACTTTAAACATTCCAATATCTGAATCATAGGGGTGCCAGAGGAGTAAAGGAAGAGCAGGAAATTGAAACTTATTGAAAAAAATAATGGAGAACTTCCCCAATCTGGCAAAGGAAACAGACTTCCAGGAAGTCCAGGAAGCTCAGAGTCCCAAAGAAGTTGGACCCAAGGAAGTACACACCAAAGTACATCATAATTAAGTTACCCAAAATTAAAGATAAGGAGAGAAACTTAAAAGTAGCAAGAAAAAAGAAGACAAAGGAGTTCCAATAAAGCTATCAGCTGATTTCTCAAAAGAAACCTTGCAGGCAATAAGGGTCTAAAAAGAAATATTTGAAGTCATGAAAGGCAAGAACCTATATCCAAGATGACTCTGTCCAGCAAAGCTTTCATTTAGAATGGAAGGGCAGAAAAGTGCTTCCCAGATAAGGTCAAGTTAAAGGAATTCATCATTACCAAGCCCTTATTTTACAAAATGTTAGAGACTTATCTAAGAAAAAAGAAGATCAAAAATAGGAACAGTAAAATGACAACAAATTCACAACTATCACCAACTGAACCTAAAACAAAAACAAAAAGAAACTAAGCAAATGAACAACTAGAACAGAAACAAAATCACAGAAATGAAGATTACACACAGAGGACTATCAGCAGGGAGGAAGAAGGAAGAATGGGGGAAAAGGTACAGGGAATAAGAAGGATAAATGGTAAGTACCACAATAGACAGGGGAGGTTAAGAATAGTACAGGAGCCCTGACTGGTGTAGTTCAGTGGATTGAGCATGGGCCTGTGAAGTAAAGGGTCGCTGGTTCGATTCCCAGTCAGGGCACATGCCTGGGTTGTAGGCCAGGTACCCAGTAGGGGACACATGAGAGACAACCACACATTGATGTTTCTCTCCTACTCTTTCTCCTTCCCTTCCCCTCTCTCTTAAAATAAATAAATATTTTTTAAAAAAATAGTATAGGAAATGGAGAAAGCAAAGAACTTATGTGTACAAACCATGGACATGAACTAAGGGGAGAATGTAAGTGGGAGGGAGAGACAGAGTGGAGGAGAATAAAGGGAGGTAAAAATGGGACAACTGTAATGGCATAATCAATAAAATATACTTTAAAAAAGAATCAGTTTTTAGTAGAGAAAACTGAAAAACACTACCTCATCCAGGTGAGTAAACTCAACATCTATAGTAATAAGCGATGTTGTAAATATGTGCTCATGATATAATGTATCCATGAAAATGACTGCTTACCACTGTGGGTGTTCTCCAAAAACACATCACCCTGGACTAATCATAAGAAAAACACTACACAAATCCCACTTCAGAGACAGTCACAAAATACCTGACAGGTGCTTTTCAAAATTGTCAAGGTCATCAAAAACAAAAAAAGTAAAACTTTATAGCCCAAGACAAAAATGACTGAATGTAACGTAAAATCTTGGATGGGATTCTAGAACAGAAAAAGAACATTATGTTTAAAAAAGAGAAATCTGAGAAAAGGATTTTAGTTAGTAATATATCAATATTGATTCATCAATCATAACAAATACACCATACCAAACACGAGATGTTAATCACAGGGGAAACTGGGTGTGAGACATGTAGAAACTCTTTTGTGTTCTCCTCCCAATCTTTCTGTCTAAAAGTGGTCTAGAATAAAAACTTTACATTGGGTTGGCCAAAAAGTTCATTTGGTCTATTCCCTAAGATGGCTCTAGTAGTGCTTAGCTGTTTTCAATTTCATTCAAATCAATTTTGTTAGACTCTAACAGCTGTCTTATCAGCATGCACTAAAAAAAGACATTAAAATTGGTGAATTTTTGTGTAGCCATTTTAATACTGAAGATGGAGAAAATACACAACATATTCAGCATATTATGCTTTATTATTTCAAGAAAGGTAAAAACACAACTGAAACACATGCAAAAAAGGGTTGTTCAGTGTGTGGAGAAGGTGCTGTGACTGACCAAACATGCCAAAAGTGGTTTGTGAAGTTTCTTGCTAGAGATTTCTCATTGGATGACGCTCCATGATTGGGCAGACTAGTTGAAGTTGATAGGGATCAAACCCAGACACTAACTGAGAATAATCAATGTTATACCAGGAGGGAGACAGCCGACACACTCAAAATATCCAAATCAATAAAGTCACTGATGAAAATGAAAAATGTCTTTTATTTTATGGAAAAAACTAAGTGGACTTTTTGGCCAACCCAATATGGAGTATATACATACACACAAAGACATACATGTACATACATATATATTTCTAAAAACACAAGTGATTAAAGGTTTAAATTTAATAAGACTAATAAGTTTTATTACTTCATCAAAGATGTTTTCAAGTGAAAACAAAAATCTTGCTGGAATTTTCACTGCATTAAATGTATACACCAACTGAGGGAGAAGTGACATCCTCAGTATGCTGAGTCCTCCAATCTGTGAGCACAGTCTGTCTCTCCATTTATTTAGATCTTCTTTGATTGCTTTCATCACCATTTTATAATTTTCAGCCTACATATCCTCTATATGTTTGTTAAATATATTCCTAAGTATTTCATTATCTTGAGAGTAATCAGTGTTTATGATTTTGGTTCCCACATATTGCTTACTAGTATATAGAAAGGCAATAAATGTTTAGTTAGCATCATATCCTGTGACATTTCCTTGGGGTATATTCTTTGGAATTTTCTAAGACAATTATATCATCTGCAAATAAAAATTCTTTTATTTTTTCCTTTCCAATCAGAATGCCTTTGATTTATTTTTCTTGCCATATTTCAGTAGCTATAACTTCCAATCCAATGCTGAATAACAGTGTTAAAACCAGACATCGTTGCCATCTTCCTGCTGTTAGAAAACACTGTTTCTTAGTATTAACCATGATGTTGACTAGAGAATTTTTACAGATGCCCATTATCAAGTTGAGGAAGTCCCCCTCTACTCTTAGTTTAGTAGGGATAAGTAGACATTAAGCAAATAAACACAAATTGTTTCATACTGATAGTTGTGAAGTCCTATTTATCCTTTAAAATTCACTTTAATTTAATATTTCAGAGCCAGTGTAATCCACCACCATACCAGTAAGCAGAAGAAAATCACATGATCATATCAACTAATATAGAAAAAGCGTTTGACCAAATTCAATACTTGTTCAAGGTAAAAAGTTCTCACCAAACTATCACCTCCTTAGTGGATTATTTGTTTTGTTCAAAGCCCAATACCAAGCCTTGTGCCTAGCACACAATAAGCACTCAATGAATATTTGTGGAAAGAAATGAAGAATAGAACACACAAGTACACTGCCATGGCCAGTCTGCCAGGATAACAGAAGCAGAGATTTTGCTGGGGAGTGGCCAAAAGACAGAGCCCCTGCCTCACAGGGTATACATATACTAATTCAAGATTCTTCAATGACCTAAACATAAAACTTTTAGAAGAAGATGTTTAAGAATATTTTTGTAATTCGGAGTGGACAAAAGTTTCTTGGAGCATAGAAAGCAATAACCATGAAAAACAATATTGACAATTTTTTTGAAAATTAAAATTTTCTGTTCTTCAAAAAAATCTTTTAAAAAATGAATAGGGAAGCAAAAGACTGAGAGAAACACTTGCAAAACATGAATAGGACAGCTGTTACATATAAAGAATCCCTACAATTTAATAATAGAAAGAGAAATATCCCAGTTAAAAAAAAAGACTTCAACAAATACTTCAGAGAAAATATACAAATGGCTGATAAGCACATAAAAAGGTCTGTGACAGCATTAGTCAGCAGGGGAATGAAAATAAAGCCCAGTAAAACACCACCATTATTATTATTATTACACCAATAGAAAAACTAAAATTAAAGATAACACCAAATGTTGGCAAAGATGTACAACAACCAGAACTCTCAAACATTTTTTGGTGACAGTGTAAAATTATATAACTACTTCAGAAAAAAAAGTCTGGCAATGTTTTATAGAACTAAACATATATCTACCCTATGAACCAACAATTCCAATCCTAGGTATTTCACCAGGAGAAAATGTCCACAAAAAGACTTATATTAAAACATTCATTGTAACCGTATTTGTAACAGCCCCAAACCAGGAACAGCCCAAATGCCCCTCAGCAGAAAATGAGTAACGAACAGCAGTACAGTCATACAAGGGAATGCCATGACACAGACACACACACACCACTACCCACAACACGTGGATGAATCTGAAAAACATTATGGCAAGCGAAAGGCAGCAGTCACGAAAGAGTGTATATTGTATAGTTCCTTAATGTAAGGTAAAAAGAGCAAATAAACTACAATGAAAAAATCAAAACAATGCCTTCTAGAAGGCGGGAATGAAGTCTGATTCTTGAAAGAAGCATGAGGGCACTTCTTGTGCTAACGGTAATGTGTTATACCTTGATAGGGAGTTTGAGTTACACAGGTGTATATATTTGTTAGAACTCAATGAATGCTATACTTAAAATCTGTGCATTTCACTACAGATAAATTTTACCTCACAAAAAGACTTGTATTAATTATATGCATTTAGGTAAAATCTGCAAACTACTTTGAAATCTACCCCTCTAAAAAAAATTAGATAGGTAAGTGAATAGAGGAAAAAGCATAGCAACATGTTAATTATAAGAATCCAGGTGGCAGTTATTTGGAGAGTCATTGTAAAAAGTTTTCAAACTATATTGTATATTTGAAAATTTTCATCATAAAGGAATAAGCAAGAGAGAAGAATGGAATTGGATCACTTTTGAGTATAGATGTTGCTCTAACCAGCATGGCTCAGCTGGTTGGGAATTGTCCAGCAAAAGGAAATGTCACTGGTTCAATTCCTGGTCAGGGCACATGCCTGGGTTGCAGGCCAGTCCCCAGTTGGGGCATGTGTGAGACAAACAATAGATGTTTCTCTCCCTCTCTTTCTCCCTCCCTTCCCCTCTCTCTAAAAATAAATAAAATCTTCTCAAAAAGAGTATGGATGGAAAATAAATAAAATCTTCTCAAAAAGAGTAGCATTTCCAGGGTTCAGATCCTAGGGCTCTATAGAAGTGGCTCAGGAAATGCTAGGGAGGTGAAAATTAGATAAGAAAGTGGGGCACAGGCCCTAATGACACCACAGCACTTCTACATTTATAAACTGGCATTTCAAAAAAACAATTTTAAAGCCTCCGATGCTGCAAAAACACACAAACATAAATGGACAACCACTGCTGGAGATAATAATGAATTTTATTCACCCAAGTACAATGGGCCTCAGTGATTAATAACATATGGATATAGTTCTCAGGAATGGTTGAGTGAAATATGCAGAGTGGTGCATTCTATGTATTCTCAGAGAAATAGAATACTTGAAAGGGCACTGAAGGCCAACTGGTTTAATACCCTGACTTTCCCGATGAGGCACTTGGGTCCAGCTAAGATAGAGACAACTCATCCCGGGAGTCAGCATGAGGTAGACTGCACCCAGGCTTGTCAGGCACCACCCACCCACTGCACACTCCTCCTCTGCCACAATCCCCAGCACCCTGAAGAATCTTTAATGAGATTTTCTGGTTATTCTGGTGACAATGTATTTGAAAAATAACGTCTGTGCTTTATATGACAAAATGTTCCAAAAACGAAAAGTGCACTCTGTTCATAGCTACCTGTGAAAGATTATGGCCTGTTTTCTGATTTTGACATTTATTTGAAATGCAGATTCTATTGTCTAACCTAATATGAGCTATGGACATAATTAATATAAATGTGAAAATCTCAGGGTGAAGTAGGAGAATGGCAAAAAAGGAACATGCTTAAAGTTCAAGCCACTTTCCTGTGACACATTACAGCATTAAATTGTCTGCTGTTGTCAAACACAAAATTCAAACACTAAGCTGAAATTAGTTTCCCCTATAAATCTCCATTACCTGCTCTGAACAAAGAGCACATGGACCTCTTTTGCACATGTGCGTCTGAGAAGCTGTGGGTAAACTCTATTAATGGAGCTCTGGAGTTGATCTTTTGGTATAGTCAAGATGCCTCTCTTAATTTCATCTACCTGAGGGGAGGTGACACTCTGTCAAACACACTCTGGTAGGCTACCAGTTTTATAATCTATGCAGTCCTGGGTCTTTCTAATATCTTTTTTTAATTGTTGTTCTATTAGTTGTCCCAATTTTCCTCTGTTGCTCTCCCCTGCCCCACTCACCCTCATATTAGAGGATATTACTTTGAAATATTGAAACAGCACCATGACTTTAAGACCATTCACCTTTATCGCACAGAAGAAAGAACACCTCTAAAAGCTGCTTATCTTTTTAATAACACCTCTTGTAGAAGGTCTGGTGAAAGAACAATGAATAATAAAAAAATAATAATTGCATTATTATTTTTGAGTCATTAACTGAGCACTTTACATATATTATCTCATTTAGTCATTATTATAATTCAAAATTGATATTACTTTATAGAAAAGGAAAATGAGGCTCCACAGTTCCATAGCACAAAAAGCGGCAGTGGTAAGAATCAGAAGCCCAGATCTAACTTCAAAGCCCAGAGTTTCTCCACTGAATTGGATCGGTAATGGATAATTTTCAGTTTACCCAGACAAATATCACTCACTGTCACTGCACTGCTTCCAAAAGTTGAGCAGAGTGTATCATTTGGTGCAGCGCAGCCTTAATACAGAGGCTTCCAGGAGATGCACTGCCCACCAGCTCTAACAACACACTGCCTTCTCCCTAACCACTGGCTCAACTGCCAATGCTTAGCTTTTCAGTTCAGCAGAATAGGGAAGTAGCGTGTATTCAAGAGGACACCACAGGTTACCTGAGACATAGGAAGGAGGCCAGGCAGCTACTCTGACCGTGAAAAAGACATTTGCTCTCTACATCAGGTCATTCCTTCAAGTCAGTTGGATCTGTTAGAAATCCTTGTTATTTCTTCTCTGGGCTTATGATGTCTCTATGCCCCTTACTGCCTCTGTCTCCAGGTCTCCCTCCACTTCAGTAAGAGGAGCAAATAGTACCCATGGAAAACCAGGTCCTTGCCCACAACAGCCAGTATCTCCACAAGCAGCAGCTGCTCAGGCCTTTCAGAATCATGATTTTAGACTTAGATAAATTTGCCCTGGAAGCCATTTGCTTTGAAGTCACCACATAAAACACAGTAGCTTCTGTAACCTTTGCTGAGCTGAAACCTAGTCACCCACCTACAAACAAAGAGTGAGATCTCTGAAAAAGAGGTGCGGAGGGGCGCAGCAGTCACACTGATCACAACAAAAAAAAGGCAGAGGGAACTTCAGAGGAGAGCAATGCTCATTCATGTACAAGAATCAAACTTTAGTTTATCTCAGCTAACAAACTATTTCTTATTCTCTTAAAGGGACTAAGGAGGTGAATTTCATTTTGAAGCTCTTAAAGGGTAAACATAACACCACAGTCTTCAGAGGAGAAGAGCGAGAAGTGTGGGGTAGACAACAAACGAAGGCCCTCCTCTCGCACAGAACAATCCCCAGACAGGTTCCATGTACCACTGCCTCCAACAGAGATCACTCTTTCCCTCTGTTGGTGACCTCAACTCTCTATGCCTGCCTACTCCCCTCAGCATCTTTGCATGGTCTTATTTTCCACTTTTGTCTCTAGTTCTCTAATTTGTCTTATTTTAACATTTTATCATAAACTTAAAACCTACCTTCAATCATTTGAGTTAAGAAAAAGGTAAAATAATAATAATAATAATAAATCCCAGTTTCCAAGCTGTACCTGGCTGGGGGCGGGGGGGGAGAGGTAAATACAATAAACTTGTTCAAACAATACCTAAGAAAGAATATTCATTTCTGTGTAAGGATCTGAATATCCCCAGTAGAATCATATATCACATTGAAAAAGAATTTTGAGAACCATAGGACCAACTTAATCATCTTTCAGAAGAGGAATAGACCCAGCAAAGATTCGACTTAATGAAGATCACAACACTGTTTACGGGCACTCCACTACTTCAGAGCATTACTTTCATGCAATCAGCACTTTCAAACATTAAAAGGAGACATGTTCAAACCACTTTCTCTGAGCCTAATTGAGATGTCCATGCACCAGCTGATGAACACACACAACCCCACTACTTCATCACCATAAAGCAAAGTAATCAACAACTCCAACCAACACTTATTTATGTAATTATTTAAATACTGTGTGCACATTCACTTATATTAGTTGCTAAAAATGAGTGTAACTAAAAGAACATTAAATACTGATACTAATAATACAACTGAGACAAAGAAGGACATAACTAAGTATATAAAAGGGATGACTCACAGTCAATTACAAGATGTAAGCTGAAGGACTCAGTGTTCAGAGGGAAAAGTAAAGCTATCTCGAATCCCAAGACCAGAACATCTAAAGACTGATGAGGGGAAGGGGAAGCGATAAAAAATTTAAGATCACAAAAACATTAAATAAAAACTAGCGTCAGAAAAACATACTAGTAACTCAAACACAGAAAGCAAGTTCATCGGTTTGTTCACAGGTATATATTTTCTATTTATCAAGATAAGGGAGCTAATTCCTTAATTAAAAAAGAAGAACAAGAAAAAAAATCAAACTCTACATCATGAGTTTCTGCTTTGCCCCTTCCAAAACCATCATTGATAATGCCTTACTTCTAATAGTATTAAAAATATATTTTACTGATTATAGGCAGTTCTATTACTGACAAAAACAAAAATTAAGCTTCAAGAGTACGGCTTTGTAAAAATTACCTACATTTCAATTTAACATATTCTTTTCTTTTTTTTTTTAAAGATTTTATCTATTCATTTATCTTTAGAGGGGAAGGAGAGAGGGAGAGAAACATCAATGTATGGCTGCCTTCCATGCATCCCCTGCTGGGAGTTGGCCTGCAGGGAACCGGCCTGCAACCCAGGCATGTGCCCTAAATGGGAATCGAACCGCGATCCTCTGGTTCACAGGCCCGCGCTCAATCCACTGAGCTACACCAGCCAGGGCTCAATTTAACATATTCTTAATGTTGTTTTTAAAATATATGTACATTGTAGGACAGGTGAACATAAAAATATAGATTTAACTTCTCTGGAAATATATAAACCGCATGTTTAACTTCTATACATTAAAGTCTTAAAACCCTTCTCAGGAATGCACTGTGAAATGAAAGTGGACAATAGTCTGTAGTATGAGAAGAAAGATGAGAATCCACAACTCTTAGGCAGTATATATTTTACACTTCTTTTCTAGGTTTCACTACCATGAGTAGACTGCATAGACTAGGAGACACCTACTCTGGCTACTCATAAGCTATTGTTAACTGTTCATGGATATCAGGAGAAAATTCCAAGATCCATAAGGATATAGATAAATGAAGCACTTATAAATGTTCTTCTACTCCATTTTTCAGCCATGAAAAAATGTGGTCAAAGGCTATCCATGTTTACCTTCAATTACCCTTTAAAATGAAGCACATCCAAGAAAATTAGTTTTGGCTCATAAGCAAAAATTCCTGGAGTAAAAAAGGACATAAACGAAACCACAAATAACCACTGCAACTGTTGGCCTTGCTTGTAAGCTCCTAACTACAAGACAGAAGCAAATGAGAAGTGGGAAGATAAACTTTTTCCTTCAAGAAAGGAGACATGAGATTACTGAGATCTAAAAGGTAGCCGGAGCATGAGTATCTAGGATTTCCATTCAAATGTAATGATGTGGTTAAATAAATAAACTAAAAAGAGTAATATTGGACTTCTGGCCAAGATGGAGGCATAGGTAGACACACTGTGCCTCCTCGCACAAACCAAAATAAAAAAAACAACAATTTGGAAACAAAATAACGGTGGGGGGAGGTGGGGAAGCAGGGATGGGAGTAAAAGACAAAAAATTGTACTTAAACAACAATTAAAATAAATTTTAAAAAATTTAGAAACAAAATAACAACTAGAACTGACAGAAAATTAAACTATGGAAGTCAGACAACCAAGGAGATAAAACAGACACATTCATCCAGACCAGTAGGAGAGGCGGAGTCATGCAACTGAGCGGACAGCGGTCACGGGAAAAAAAGCAGTGGCTCCAGGCGTGCAAGTCCACCGCGGGCGGACTCTAGGCACACAGGCAGTGGCTGGCAGACCCCAGGCACAGGGTGGCAACGGGCAGACCCAGCAAGGCAGTGATTGTGAAGCTGGGCACAGCATGCAAAGCAGCTGGCTGACTGGGTGGTACCACATTCACTGGCAGATAAACCAGGTGAAACTGGGCAGCAAGACAGACTGTGCAACCCAGGGTCCCAGCGCCGGGAAGTAAAGCCTCAAAACACCGATTGAAGACACCTGTGGGGGTTGAGGTGCCAGGAGAAACACTCATCCTCACAGGAGAGTTCGTTGGAGAGACCCACAGGGTCTCAGGACATACACAAGCACACCCACACCCGAATCAGCACCAGAAAGGCCCAGTTTGCTTGGGGGAAGCCCAGGGGGACTGAAATACAACTGAAAGCAGAACAAGTGCCATTGTTCCCTCTTGGACCCCACTGCCACATACAGCGTCACAACCCAGCCACTGGGTTGCTCTGCACTAGTGAACACCTAAGGCTCCACCCGTCATGCATAACAGGCAAGACAAGACAAAAAAAATGGTGTTCAGAAGAACACGTCAAAGAAGAACACGTCAAAGTCCCACAGCAAATACAAGAGATAGCCAACCTATCAGATGCACAGTTCAAAGCACTGGTGATCAGGATGCTCACAGAATTGGTTGAATTTGGTCTCAAATTAGATAAAAAAATGAAGGCCATGTTAAGTGAAATGAAGGAAAACACACAGGGAACCAATAGTGGTGGGAAGAAAACTGGGACTCAAATCAATGGAGTGGACCAGAAGGAAGAAAGAAATAACCAATCAGAAAAGAAGGAAGAAACAAGAATTGAAAAAAAATGAGGAGAGGCTTAGGAACCTCCAGGACATCTTTAAACATTCCAACGTCTGAATTATGGGGGTACCAGAGTGGGAAGAGGAAGAGCAACAAGTGGAAAAGCTATTTGAACAAATAAAGAAGGAGAACTTTCCCATTCTGGCAAAGGAAACAGACTTCCAGGAAGTCCAGGAAGCTCAGAAAGTCCCAAAGAAGGTGGACCCAAGGAGGAACACACCAAGGCATATCATAATTACATTAGCCAAGATTAAAATGAAGGAGAGAATCCTAGAAGCATCAAGAGGTGTGGAGACGGTCACCTACAAAGGAGTTCCCGTAAAACTGTCAGCCGATTTCTCAAGAGACCTTGCAGGCAAGAAGGCGCTGGGAAGAAGTATTCCAAGTCATGAAAGGCAAGGACCTACATCCAAGACTCCTCTACCCAGCAAAGCTTTCATTTAGAATGGAAGGGCAGTTAAAGTGCTTCTCAGATAAGGTCAAGTGAAAGGAGTTCATCCTCACCAAGCTTTTATTTTCCTTTATTAAATGAAATGTTAAAGGGACTTATCTAAGAAAAAGAAGATAATAATCATGTATAGTAAAATGACAGCAAACTCACAATTACTACAACCACACCTAAAACAAAAGCAAACTAAGCGGACACCTAAAACAGGAGCAGAGCCACAGAAATGGAGATCACATGGAGGGTTAGCAACAGGGGAGTGGGAAGAGGAGATGGAGAAAAGGTACAGAGGATAAGTAGGTACAGAGCATAGATGGTAGATAGAAAATAGGCAGAGGGGAAGAATAGTATGGGAAATGTAAAAGCTGAAGAACTTATGACACATGGAGATGAACTAAAGGGGGAGAATATGGGTGGGAGAGGGTGTGCAAGATGGAGGGGAATGAAGGGGGGGAAATGGGACAACTGTAATAGTATAATCAATAAAATATATTTTAAAGAGATTCAAGTCTGCACTAACTATCCATAGCTGGCCAAGATTCTACAGGTAAGGGAGTTAGTTCCCCAGACTCCTCCCACCATTAGATGCTAGTCACTATTACTCTTCACATTACCAGTGCATTTATAAAGGATACCACTCAGAAACCGTTGAATGGAAGAGATATGCAGGGGGATGTTTGGGGAGGTTGTAGGGTAAGGTGGCTGAGTCTTCTCAGGGCATGCCCCCCTCCCAACACCTGGGTGTATTCACCAGTAAATACTCTCTGAACCCCATTGTTTAGGAGTTTTTTAAGTGTTCATTTTATTTTGTAACCAATACAGGGGTATTGTGGATTAGGAATTAAAAATTCAGGAATATACCATTAAAGTAATTTCATGTTTATTAATAGACCCCTTTGGATTATGCCTCCAGGCTCTCTTGGAGATCTGTTCATTTATTCAGATGGGGTAGTTAGATTTGGGTAGTGAGAACATGCAAGCTTTTGAATATACTTCGTAGCTTCTAAAAGACTCAATAAAATATTAGTAGTATTATAGGAGACATTAAGTCAATACTTGTTGATTGATAATCTCCCAAATAGTTTTTGGACTTTTATTTCTTATGGACTGTGAAGTGTTCATAGGTGGTCTTTTGATAAAAGATTTAATTTTTTTCTTATTTTGGTTAGTTGAATGAATCATGGTACTCTTTATTTAATGTCATCCTTTTAAAGGTTTGTTTACTCTACTATTGATTTGTAGTTTTAAGTGCTTTACATTTAGAAACTAGTAATAAAAGGTTAACTAGAGCCATGTTTTAAATTTTGGAGTATGTAAATGTCATGCTTCCCTCATTTACAGTCTTCCATGTTGCACTTGTTTGAGCCCTTCTTGCCACGGAGAAGGGGTCACAAAATAGTGTTCTCCTGCTGGTTGGGGTTTTCCTTCAGATAAAGTGACTCTGAAGGTCAAGTTTACTGAGATTTATCTCTCTTTGGAATATTAGGCCCAGTAGGGAATATACAAGGAAGGACATGTATAAGGGAGAACTGGAGATTGGGGGGCCTAGGATTCACATTAGTTGTTACTGGGCCATACTAACAGAGTAGGGTTAAATCTAAAGGGAGTATGACAGAATTGGGCCATGAAACAAGGTGTGTGTAGTATTCCCAAATGGTTAAAGCATATTTCAGAGAACACTTGCTGCTTTGTAGGGCTTAGTCCCATTCCTTTATAGTCATTGGTCTTAGAGGAGGTATTACTCTGAACCCATTGTTCCATATTACCTGTGTAACTTATGATCTCAGAGATAACTTGTGTGAAGATGTATGCATGGTTTGGTGAAAAGCATGTACAATTTCTTAAAGACTTATGTGTGAATTACTTTGCTAATGACTTTAAATACTGTATTATTTTATTTAGTCTTCATAGAAACTTTGCGAAATGGATGTTCTTTATCCCCATTTTTCAGACATGAAACTGATGTCCTGAGAGGTAACATTTTTCTCAGGGTCCAGGTTAGATTTGGGAAGTACTGGTGGTGGATTCAAACCCAGGACTGTGTCATTCTGGAAATGTGTAACAGACACCAAACACCTGTGTAGCAAGCACTGGGCTGGATACTGGAAATGCGAAGAAAAATTAAACTGCTCTCCCCTTTAGGAAGATAATACCATATCATCTTCTTTGGAATGCTAAGGAGATTCCAAAATGACTTAATTAAAAGCACTGCATAAATGCATTACTTTATATTTGGTTGGCAATGTTTTTGTGCCAATAGGAAATGCCAAGAATCAATAGGAACAAGTGTATGGTTATAAAAAAGAAGTGAGCAGAGACATAGAAAGGCTAATTGAAAGCATGGAATGTTAAGAAACCTACAGATTTATTTATGTGAAGTTTGGAAGATGATAGTCTAGCAGTTTCTAGCTGGTTTTAATGACTGATAAACTGAAAATGGCTGAGCTACTCAGATTAATGCAATTTGCTTTATTTAAACCATGCTGTCATCCACCTTGAATTTATTTTGGTGTATGGTGTAAGTTGGTGCTCAAGTTTCATTTTTTTTGCACGTAGCTGTCCAGTTCTCCCAACACCATTTGTTGAAGAGGCTATTTTTACCCCATTTTATGTTACTGCCCCCTTTGTCGAATATTAATTGACTATAGCGAGTTGGGCTTATTTCTGGATTCTCTGTTCTGTTCCACTGGTCTATGTGCCTGTTTTTATGCCAGTACCAGGCTGTTTTAATTACAGTGGCCTTGTAATACAGTTTGATATCAGGTATTGTGATGCCTCCTTTGTTCTTCTTTCTCAAAATTGCAGCTGCTATTCGGGGTCATTTATGGTTCCATATAAATTTTTGAAGTGTTTGTTCTATGGAAAACAGTATGGAATTTTCTCAGAAAACTAAAATTGGACCTACCCTTTGACCCAGCAATTCCACTGCTAGGATTGTATCCTAAGAACCCTAAAACACCAATCCCAAAGAACATATGCACTCCGATGTTCATAGCAGCACAATTCACAATAGCCAAGAGTTGGAAGCAAACTAGATGCCCATCAGTAAATGAATGGATCAAAAAACTATGGTACATATACACAATGGAATTCTATGCAGCAGGAAGAAAGGAGCTCCTACCTTTTGCAACAGCACGGATGGAACTGGAAAGCATTATGCTGAGTGAAATAAGCCAGGTGTTGAAGGACAAATACCATATGATCTCACCTTTAACAGGAAGCTAAACAACAAAACAAACAAGCAAAATATAACCAAAGACACTGAAATAGAGAATAGGCTGACAGTGACCAGAAGGGAGGGAATTTCAGGGGAAACAGGGGAGGGATTTAGAGGAACATATATAAAGGATACATGGACAACAACTGAGAAGGGTGGAAATGGAAGGGAGGAGGGGAGCACGGGGGGTGGGATGGGATGGTAGTAATAGAATACTGTACTTAAAAAATAATTAAATAAATTTAAAAAAAATAAACCATGCTGTCTGAGAGAACCCTACTTTTAATGCATGTGAAATGTTATGTTGGGTATAGGGTGTTTTAGGGTCAGAGGAAATGAAGCAAACAAGGGCAATATTACATGGTTTCAAAATCATTTATCAGTACATTGCCTATGATACTGTGCCCGAGCAGCTAATGGTAATGTGTGAAGGGCGAGTATGGGAAATGGTCTTATTTGGAAGGATCATTTGAGTCACGACAAGGGATGAGCAATATTAAAAATATAGTGGAATACAGAAGAGCAGTATTACAAATGTGCTTTCACTTAGCAAAGTGAATAATTCTTAGTTGACCCAGCTCTTAGGTTCATTGGCAAAATCAGGAATGTTATATTAATATTGTTTCTTATGTGACTTCTTTAAGCCCAAATACTTTAGTTTTATATTGTTAACTTCTAAAATGTACCATTCTGCTTTTTGGATTGTCTAGGCATTTTTCTTCACCAAGTAGTATTTTTATGTTTTGATGTAATTATGCTAGTGAAATTAGAGAAAATTTAAAGATGTGCTTAGGAGCCATAACTATTTAAGTGGTACTGTATATTTTAATTTTACTTAAAATAAATAGGAAATGAGGATAAGGAAATTTTTATGTATATGTATGTGTGTGTACGAGACACATTCTGTCGGGAATAAGTCCAGGCACTGTAAATATAACGAGAGTGGTTAGCATGACATCAGTGTAATGTGCCATCCATGAGGAGTGGACTGGAATGTTCGCATGAATGAACAATGAAGACTTCACTGTGCTAGTCTGTGGAGGTAGTAGACGCCATTGAGTGAGCATGTGAACTGTGTGGCAATCACATTCAGATGACTGAGCAAGTAGAGCAACAATCTTCATCAAATTTTGCGTTAAGCTTGAACATTTTTTTACAGAAACTATTAAGATGATTCAGAGGGCCGCACAGCTATGGGCAATCATTAGCTATGGGCAACTGGTGATTAGCCCACTCATGCACCAAGTCTCATGCAGGGTTTTTTGGAGAAACATCAAATCACAGAGGTGACTCAGCCCCACTGCAGCCCAGATTTGGTGCCCTGTGACTTCTAGCTTTTCCCAAAACTAAAATCACCTTTGAAAGGGAAGAGGTTTCAGACCATTGATGAGATTCAGGAAAATACAATGGGGAATCTGATGTCTATTGGAAGTACTGTGAGGTCCCAAAGTGCCTACTTTGAAGGGGATTCAGGTGACATTGTCCTATGTACGATGTTTCTTGTAGCTTGTTATTTTCTTCAAAAAAGTCTATTTTTTCTTATTACGTGGCTGGATACCTTCTGGACAGACCATGTGTGTTTATATGAAATAAATCTCATTTCCTCTGTGTAGCATTTATAATGATTTTCATTTTTACAGATGAAGAAATTCTGGTTTCAGGAGTTTAAATGGGAGTAGTTAAGTCACGGTCAGAATTTGAACCCAGGTGTCCCCCCTGACCCCCCACCAAAAAAACAAAACGAAATAAAAAACCTTGTTTTTGCTGGAGTGTGCTGCTGTTTTTAGCTTGAAATGACTGAACTGCAGTTATCAGCA
Organism: Sturnira hondurensis; assembly: GCF_014824575.4. Classification (NCBI taxonomy): domain Eukaryota; kingdom Metazoa; phylum Chordata; class Mammalia; order Chiroptera; family Phyllostomidae; genus Sturnira; species Sturnira hondurensis. The sequence goes on along the minus strand of NW_028076902.1, from coordinate 1,898,759 downwards.
AGATTATAAAGCATGCTCTTGCCAGTGGGTTGGAGCATCATCCAGCAAACCAAAAGGTTGCAGGTTCAATTCCCATTCAGGGTGTGTACAGGAGGCAACTTATCAATGTTTCTCTCTCACAGTGATATTTCTCTCTCTCTGTCTCTCTCCACCCCCTCCTTCCTCTCTCTCTCTAAAAGCACTGAAAAAATGTCCTTGGCTAAGGATTAAAGCAAAACAAAACAAACATGATGGTAAAGCTGTAGTGTTGTTTTGATTTTCTTATTTTGAGTACCACATTATATTAATTACTTTCACAGGAGTCTTATAGTGAATCTAGAAAATGTGTAAGTTTCCTGGCTGGGTTTTGAGCCTTTTTTAAAAGGATATGTGTAATCACCTATAGCAGAGGAGGGGGCCTTTCTGAATTGCTGGTCTCTGTGTATAATTGATTTTTAGAAACACTTTATGGCAATTGTTACTTGTGAAACTGCTATTTGTTGTTTGTGCTTCTCGTTTGACTGGCCTGTTGGTATTTTGAGCAATCCCCAGCCAGGTGTGTTAGACCAACAACATACATTAAGTGTCTGGGTTTTAACTTTGAACTCAGGCTTCACTCATTTTGTTGGTATGTACTCCATCTGTTTTATCTTCCCCATTCCCCTCTGCCTCTCCAGACTTGACTCATCATTGAGTACCTAGGTGGAGCCTCCCCTTTTCCATGAATGTATTCCCAGTAATTTTCACATTTGCTGATCCTTCAGTACCTTTGTGGGACTTTATGGCTGTTATAGTCATCGTTTGCTCTTTTATAAACGTATTTCTATCCATCTACATTGAGAATACCCTGATGCTTCAGTTTCATATGGTTAAACTTTTTGATATCCTGAAGAATGATAAACAACTGTATTTTGGACAAAGTAGGATGTAAAAATACCTTCTTACAAATTATGTAGTGTAACTTTATTTAAGTAAAGCTCTGTGGCAGTAGAGAAGTAAAGTGGCTTGATCGTGTATGGTGTTACAGAGTGCCAGGAGTGTGGTCTCATACATTGTTGGTGGGGTTTGTCGGTGGAGTGCTAGTGCACTGCACCCTGCTTGGGAGATCCCATTTGGCCATATGTGTTCAAATTTGAAATGCATTTAAAATTTAAAAACTGATGTGGAATTGTGCACCTGAAACCTGTATAATTTTGTTAACCAGTAATACCCCAGTATATTCAATAAAAAGGAAGAAAATAGAATTTCTGTACTTAAAAATATACATAAACTATGACACTGCAATTAAACTTTAAAAAATCTTTTTATTTTAAAAATGTTTTATTTATTTATTTTTACAGAGAGGAGAAGGGAGGGAGAAAGAGAGGGAGAGAAACATCAGTCGGTTGCCTCTTGGCACAGGACCTGACCAGGGGACCAACCTGCAACCCACGCATGTGCCCTGACTGGGAATAGAACTGCTACATTTTGCTTTGCACTATGACACCCAACCAAGTGAGTCACATTAGTCAGGGTTGCAATTCAACTTTCAGAAGTGTATCCTAAAAATGCTAGTATGTGTATGCAAATACATGTGCAAGAGTGTTCTTTGTAAACTTGTCCATTTCAGACCTGTCCCCATCTGATCCTTCGTGATGACTTAAGCCTGAAAGAGGAGCAAGTGCTCTCCTGAAAGCTCGAGGGAGAAGTGAGAATGACAAATGGAGTGACAGGGAAAGACATAAAGTGCACCAGGAAGTGCACTTTATATCTTGAAATAGAAATGTATGCTTGTGTTTCCCAGATCTCTATTTGAAATGATGGAAAAAACTGTTTATATGGTGTAGGATATTGAAAAGGGCATCAGCATTTCAAAAAGCTGGTAGTATTGAAGCTTTCTGGTTTGATGGACTGTATTCATAAAGCAGTAAATAGGTATGTTTTAACTCTTTGTGTCTTGTACTTTTATCAACATTGAAATCTAGAATTGATTTAATTAAATGCACAGATATTATTCAGATAGAATTGGGTTCAAACTCTGTTTTTTCTGAGCACGTATTGTTAGGTGAAAATTAACATGTTACTAATTCAGTAGTAATTCATGTTACTAATTCAATATTAAATTATTTTTAGTATTTTAGCAATGCACTTGGGTGAAGTAAGATTACAGTGGGTGATTCAATATATAAAGATGTCATGGATGAGTTTTCACTTTTACTTCTGGAGAATTATGTTTTTGGAGAAATTGTGTGAGCAGTAAACAAAGAAAATTGAATACCTAGAAAAACAGAAAGTGAAGAAGTTTTAGCATTTGATATACAAACACAGATCTCAGTTTATTTGGCCATATTATACATTGTAAGTGATAGTACTGGTTTGTATAATAAGTGCAGTAAACAGTGAATGCCTATGCATTGAACTCCATTCTTTTTGTACCTTTGCAGCAGGAATTTTGCCTTTCACATAGTAGAGACAGGCAAGTTTTGTTTTAGATTGTGCTGAACCTCAGAGGTGCTTCCCCACTTCCTTAATGTCTTTCCCATGCAAACTCAGAGAAACACGGACCTATTCAGCACAGACCTCATGTAATACTTAATACAGAGAATTACAGAGTCATAAATATAACTGAACTATTAATTTTCATCTGTGTCTTATTGTTTTATTTTTATTTATAAAAATGTTTCTGTTACCTTTGGGATTAAAGCAAGCTGAAAGATAAGGTTTTTATTTTATAAAGACCTCAAAGTAGAAGGAAAAAAAACTTACTTCTAAATACATCATTTTAGAGCTTTAAAATAAGAATCTTTTTCTCTTGAAGAACAAAGACATGGCAGTCCGATGTTTTTTAAAGTGTCAGAGACTTTATTTAATACCCATGTAATTGGAAATTGTGAGTTTTATCTAAGTGTTTCTAAAACCACAGATATTTCTTCACACCTATGCTATCTCTCTGAGCAATTTCAAAAGCCCAGATTTTTTTCTTGAAATAAAAACGTATGCTTGCGCGTCCCAGATCTCTATTTCAAATGATGTAGAGAACTATTTATATAATATAGGATATTGAAAAGGCCATCCACATTTCAAAGAGCTGATGGTCTGCCCCAGAGCTCAGGTAAACAGTCACTGACTTCATCATTCACTTCAAAAACTATTCCTAATTTCTTCTATAACCTTTCAAAATTTTTGATGTTTGTAAACATCAATACTGTTAAATTCTCATGTGATCAAATTTATATATCTTTCATTTATTTCATATACTTTTATATAACAGTCATTTGTAACCCACAATTAGTTAAAGAATTACTGATAGTTTTGTTTTTTATTGTTTTGTTTTTTAAAAATATATAACAGAAGTGTACACAACTCTCTATGATCTATTTTGGCACATGGCATGGAGTGAAGATCAGTTTATTTTTCTCCTGCATATATAGAAGAAATTTTAACACTATTTCTTTATAATTTATTTCTTCATTGGTTGATGAAAATTTAAATTAAGTTTTAAAATATCTCAATCTATTTACTGTGGCAGCCTTTGTGCCAGCTTTCATTATTGTTTCTTTTTTGTTATTATTTTTAAAAATTTCCTAGATTCTGTTATTTGTTCAATTTTTCAAATGGACTGGAGGATCTTCTAACCTTCCCCTAACCACTATAGAAATTTCCATTGGGAATTACATTAAAATAATAGGGGTAGAGCTGGAATTTTATACTGTTCAATCTTCCCATGTAAAGTTATTTCTATTTATTCTGACCTTCTTTCATGGTTCTTAGTATATTTTTATAATTTACTTCAAATAAGCCCGTTCATATATATGTTATTATGAAAGATGTTTTTTATTATAACTTTATTTCCTGTTGGTCATTGAAAAATGCTCTTGATTTTATTAGTCCTCATCTAAGGATATTTTTATTGATTCCAGAAAGAGATGAAGGGAGAGAGAGAAGAGAGAAACGTCGATGTGAGGGGAACATTGATTGGTAGCCTCCCACGCACTCTAACTGGACGCGAACCAGCAATGCAGGCTGTACCCTGCTGGGGAATTGAACTCGTGGCCTTTTGATTTACAGGATGATGCTTCAACCAACCTAGCCATGCCAGCCAGAGAAGATTTAAAATTTTTTTAAATTTATAACTGTCACCATACTATTTCCTAGTATGCTGTTTTCTAGCTCATGAATTATGTCCCCTCCATAACAGAAAGTTGAAACCACATACCATATTTGCTCCTGGGTTTACTTCCCACCTTTCTGTACCTTTACCTGGATGCAAATACATGTCTTCTTTCTTTTCTCCTCAGCGACCTTTTGCATAACTCCAGTTGTCCTACAGAATCAGTTTAGAATTGGCAGGATCTGTTCCCTGTAGATGCTTCTGCAGCAGTGACTTGCCTTTCCTTATGCTCCAAAATGCCTCCCTTCCTTTCCACCCACCTCAACCCACCTCAACCCACAAGCCCCTTTTCTTGCCTCAGAAGTTCACCTTATTGATGGGACTGTCTCTGATCATCTAGTTTCTGGAGTCCCAGGGCACTTCGTGGTATTCTTTTTGGTATTTAGCACTCTATAGCTTACATTCTGTGTATTTGAGACATGTTTATAGTTTGCCACAGTATTTTGCGGCTAAGTTGCGTTAGCAATGAGTTTCTAGTGTCACGGCCCTATTTGTTGAATGAATGAGTGGGAATCTCCTTGTATTTTGGTGCTCAGTGTTCTGGAACACAGTTTTTGCAATTTTCCTATGTGGTTCCCAGATTTGCTACTCTTTCCTGTATATGTTGTATTATCTCAAAAAATATTATCTTAATAATGATCCTGGTAAGTGCTTATTTGCTATTCTCCCCTGAATGTGTTTTTTTTAAAAAACAAATCAACAATGATCATGACACATGCAGTTATACCACATATATTCTTTTGTGGCTTCATGTGTTGCTGTTATAAAAATGAGTTGAAATTAAAGGAGTTTCTAAAGTAGTTTTTCCATTGCAATTTTAAATAAATTACTTTAAAACTATACCAAAATGACCAGAAAAAAAAAAGGTGGTAAACATACCGGTGTGGCCAAAGCTAGTACTTTGTGACTAGTAATGACGGTACTTCTCTGTCAATTTTTCTCCTCAAGTTAAAGAGGTACTCTACTGCTGATGAGTTATCTCTTAGGAACTATTACACTTTATTGGGAAGGTTTTATCTCAGCAATAAATCACTCAATTTTGCCTGTCAAATGTTCCTAACCAGCTCATTCAAATATAACTATAATGTTTTTAATCATGATTACTGAGGAATAATATCTAATAATATAAATAACAATATCCAATGAGCTCTAATTATGCACCTTTTACATTTAATCATCACAATAAACCATGATTGATATTGAGTCAGTTTGGAGGCCACATTTTGTGATAAAGTATTTTGCCCTGGTAAAACTTGTCATCTAAAGCTGTTTTTCACTGGCCTTGCTCCTGTCACAAACCTCCATTGTCCAGGAAGCAGACTTTGTTCCATGACTTGGGTGATGGCATGTGTTCCAGGCCGATGGATGAATGTGTGCATCCTAGATGTATTCTAAACTCAGTGATTATTTTTATTAGATCAAGTATAAAACCCCAACTAAAGGCTGTTGTAGGTGAAAGGTTAATCCTGCCGCCAATGTGTTTTTATTTCTGAGGTCTCAGAATGCTTTGTAGGAAGTCTTACTTTTCAGAGGAGAATTGAACCCAGTTTGGAACATTTTCCTTAAAAATCAAAGTCAGGAATTTCGTGTTTTAAAAATTATTTTTATCACACGTTTCCTAGTATTAGAAAACAACATGACCATATCCTTGAAAGAAAGATGGAAGTGGGTCTCAGGACAGGGGCTACCTTAAGCTCCTCTTGTCATGGGAAGAGGGTCTTTTCCTGGGAGCTGCCTGTTGTTTAAACTCACTGTTGAGCCATTTCCTTTCTGTCTGGGGGTTGCTGTGGCTGTATGTCAATTGGTTGTTGGTGGAGGAGGAGCTTCAAGACCTGAGAGGGAATACAGGACACAAATGGATGGACAAATGTTTTTATGGACTGAATTACATATGCGCACTTGTTTCACTCCCTTTGCCTGCTGTGTGGCCATGTGGAGAGATTTCGTGTCCTGTGAGAGTTGTGAGGGAAGTTAGCTTTTCCTGGGAGACAGTGGGTAGATTTTGGCTGTCTGTTAGTGTTGTGTCCCCACGCCGTAAAGGGACTTTTGTGGTGCCACCTTTTTTTTTTCATTTTTTCTGCCTTGCGTGTCTTCACTATTACCCGAAAATTCATTTTTACTTTTGGTGGATTATTTCTATCTTCAAACATGTAACCTCAGCACAATATTTAGATTCTCCATGGTGAAAGAATTATTTGAACAGAAGCAAACTATTTATTTTTAAAAATTCTAAAGATGTATCAGGGAAGATTCCGCTTCTTATTTAGTTTCACATCATATCTTCAGAATAGCAAAATTGTCTGCACTGATTTCTTTGTTTCATTTTTTAAAATTAATGCTTGTACTTACATAATGTAGTTGTTTATTTACAGTATACTTATTTAGAGTATGCTGAAAATGCAATAAAAAAGGAAAATTAAAGAGCCCTTAATTCTCTTTTTATTTTTTTTTTGGGGGGGGGGAATTTGGTTTTTACTACTATATGCTATTTTATTGAATGGTTTTTGCCTTTTTATATCTTCTTATTTCTCAGGATATCAAATCTTATGAATTAGTGCCAAAGTAGCCTGTAGTCACACAATCAGTAATTTCAGTTGTACCTGTAGCTTTTATTCAAAACATCTAAATGAATGGGAAATCATTTGCTCAACAGTAATTGAACACACACTTTGTTGCTACACAATAATTAATATAATAGAAAGTTAGTGCCTGAATTCAGCACCTATTTGTTATCTCACATTTTCCATAGGTGAGAAGTCTAGCTGTAGCTCAAGTGGGATTTTTCTTCAGGATCTTTCAGGGATGAAATTAAGTTGCTAGTCGGACTACATTCTCACCTGGAACTTGGGTTTTTCTTTCAAACTCATGTAGTTTTTGGTATAGTATGTTTTTCAAACTATATTATGGAGGCCTTATGTTTTTAGGGTGAACTAGATAGAAAATACAGTTCTGTGGTTCTGTTCCTGTCCTAGTTGTTTCTTTAGTTTGTTTCTGTTTTTGTTTTAGGTGTGGTTGTTAGTAATTATGAGTTTGCTGTCATTTTACTATACATGATTTTTATCTTCTTTTTCTTAGATAAGTCCCTTTAACATTTCATTTAATAAAGGAAAATAAAAGCTTGGTGAGGATGAACTCCTTTAACTTGACCTTATCTGAGAAGCACTTTAACTGCCCTTCCATTCTAAATGAAAGCTTTGCTGGGTAGAGGAGTCTTGGATGTAGGTCCTTGCCTTTCATGACTTGGAATACTTCTTCCCAGCGCCTTCTTGCCTGCAAGGTCTCTTGAGAAATCAGCTGACAGTCTTACGGGAACTCCTTTGTAAGTGACCGACTCCACACCTCTTGATGCTTCTAGGATTCTCTCCTTCATTTTAATCTTGGCTAATGTAATTATGATATGCCTTGGTGTGTTCCTCCTTGGGTCCACCTTCTTTGGGACTTTCTGAGCTTCCTGGACTTCCTGGAAGTCTGTTTCCTTTGCCAGAATGGGAAAGTTCTCCTTCTTTATTTGTTCAAATAGCTTTTCCACTTGTTGCTCTTCCTCTTCCCACTCTGGTACCCCCATAATTCAGACGTTGGAATGTTTAAAGATGTCCTGGAGGTTCCTAAGCCTCTCCTCATTTTTTTTCAATTCTTGTTTCTTCCTTCTTTTCTGATTGGTTATTTCTTTCTTCCTTCTGGTCCACTCCATTGATTTGAGTCCCAGTTTTCTTCCCACCACTATTGGTTCCCTGTGTGTTTTCCTTCATTTCACTTAACATGGCCTTCATTTTTTTATCTAATTTGAGACCAAATTCAACCAATTCTGTGAGCATCCTGATCACCAGTGCTTTGAACTGTGCATCTGATAGGTTGGCTATCTCTTGTATTTGCTGTGGGACTTTGACGTGTTCTTCTTTGACGTGTTCTTCTGAACACCATTTTTTTTGTCTTGTCTTGCCTGTTATGCATGACGGGTGGAGCCTTAGGTGTTCACTAGTGCAGAGCAACCCAGTGGCTGGGTTGTGACGCTGTATGTGGCAGTGGGGTCCAAGAGGGAACAATGGCACTTGTTCTGCTTTCAGTTGGATTTCAGTCCCTCTGGGCTTCCCCCAAGCAAACTGGGCCTTTCTGGTGCTGATTCGGGTGTGGGTGGGCTTGTGTATGTCCTGAGACCCTGTGGGTCTCTCCAACGAACTCTCCTGTGAGGATGGGTGTTTCTCCTGGCACCTCAACCCCCACAGGTGTCTTCAGTCGGTGTTTTGAGGCTTTACTTCCCGGCGCTGGGACCCTGGGTTGCACAGTCTGTCTTGCTGCCCAGTTTCACCTGGTTTATCTGCCAGTGAATGTGGTACCACCCGGTCAGCCAGCTGCTTTGCATGCTGTGCCCAGCTTCACAATCACTGCCTTGCTCGGTCTGCCCATTGCCACCCTGTGCCTGGGGTCTGCCAGCCACTGCCTGTGTGCCTAGAGTCCGCCCGCGGCGGACTTGCATGCCTGGAGCCACTGCTTTTTTTCCCGTGACCGCTCTCGGCTCAGCTGCATGACTCTGCCTCTCCTACTGGTCTGGATGAATGTGTCTGTTTTATCTCCTTGGTTGTCTGACTTCCATAGAGTTCAATTTTCTGTCAGTTCTGGTTGTTATTTTGTTTCTAAATTTCTAAGTTGTTGTACTTATTTTGGTTGTGGGAGGAGGCACAGTGTGTCTACCTATGCCTTCATATTGGTCAGCAATCCAGATTTGAATTTAATTACAGGAAACCCAGTTGGTATCTGAGAGTTGGAGAACTGGTTAATAAGTTTTCATTTAGTTTCAAAAATGTTACGAGTAAAGCCCTGGCCAGGTTGCCCAGTTGGTTGGAGCACCCTCCAGTACACCAAAAGGTTGTAAGTTCCATCCCCAGTACAAGTGCATGGGGGAGGCAACCAATCAGTCTCTCTCTCACACTAATGTCTCTTCTCTCTCACTCTCTCTCTCTCTCTCTCATCAATAAACACAGCCTAGGGTAACAATTAAAAAAAATTCTTGTGATTAAAAAAACAACTCAAGGCACCTCAGCCACAAAAGGACAATTATAGTCAATCAAGAGACACTGGTAAACTCATACCATATTTCACTCACATTCATAATTTTGAATGATCACTCTAATGTTGAAAAAAATTGAATAAAGTAAAGCATGTGACTAATTTTGGAAACCAGTGTGCTACAGAAACTTAAAAATAATGTACTAGGAAGTCTATTTCATGTAACAAGAGAATTATTCTTCTAACTTACTTATGAGATGGTTGGCAACCACTCAGTTTTTAAAGAAACAATGTTCACTGGAGTGGTCAAAATCTATCAGGCCACTGGATAAATGCAACAGCACTAACCCCAGATTCTACCTATCCAAGAATTTAGCACACCAGAATCTACTCACCACATAAAACAGGACCATTTTGAAAAGGAATGTTCTGACCTTGCAGCTGGGATGGTAGCACTAGAAACTCTCCCCCCTCTAACTTCTCAGACAGGGCACTCCCTCAGATCAAGGCCCAGAGGGGCTCATTTCACCATAGCTGCCCCCACAGCAGAAGTTGGCTGGTGAAGGTTTATAAGATAATATCTGGCAGCAGTAGTGAGGAACAGAAGAGCTCTTTAGCACATAACTGGGTTCATCTATAGTTATTAAACTTCCCTACCGTTGACACTCAGATTCAGAGAACAAAGTTCAAGCCTTAGAGTTGCAGTGAAAAAGGTAGTCCCAAGACGAATGGTTTAGAAGTCATTCTTACTACAAAAGGTTTTCAAACAACTTTATGTGATTTTCTAAATCTTCATCTAAGGTTATGCTTATTGATTTCAGAGACAGAAACATCAACGTGAGAAACATCAATTCATTGCCTCCTGTACGCACCCTGACAAAAGATCAAATCCACACCCCAGGTACTTGCAACATTTTGGTGTACAGGATGTCACTCCAACCAACTGAGCCACCTGACATCATATCATATCATGAAATCCAAAAGAAATAAAATATGAGGTACCGAGACACCTAAAACACACTGTTATCAGTTACACTTCAAAGTCATAAACTTAACATTAATAAAAAGAGGTATATGTAATATATTTCTCAGGTGTGATGCACCATATGGACTGCCTTAGGAAATTGAGGCAGCCACTCCCCATGGTCCTAAAAGAACTCTGGAGACGAGAGCTCAGCCATATCTTAACTCTCACCCAGTTAATTTTTCATAACATGGCATTTTCCATGAACAGACAGACACAAAGATCCTAATATAAAAATGAAACAGTGGTCCTCCTACCTTCATATCATTCATGCTCAAAACCAAAAGAACAGCAGGACTGCTCTGCAAGACCACACAACTATTCTCTTCCAGACCACAGTCGGGGTGGCAGATGAGAGAAGGGAGACTGAGTTGTCTCCTAACATTAAAATAGTTTCCTACCTGACATCAAACTGTATTACAAGGCAACTGTAATCAAAACAGCCTGATACTGGCATAAGAACAGACACACAGACCAACGGAACAGAACAGAGAGCCCAGAAATAAACCCAAGTCTCTACAGTCAATTAATATATGAAAAGGGGGGCAGCAGCATAAAATGGAATAAAAATAGCCTCTTCTTCAACAAATGGTGTTGGGTGAACTGGACACCCACGTGCAAAAAAATGAAACTCGAGCACCAACTTACACCATGCACAAAAGTAAATTTAAGGTGGATAAAAGATTGAAATATAAGTCATGACATCATTGAAGTCCTAAAGGAGAGAACATAGGCAGAAAAATCTCAGATATTTCACATAGCAATATCTTTATTGATACATCCCCTAGAGCAAGGGACATAAAGGAAAGAACAAACAAATGGGATCTCATCAAAATAAAAAGCTTCTACACTGCTAAAAAATAAAACAGCATTAAAATGAAAAGAGAACCAACAATATGGGAAAACATATATGCCAATGACACACTGGACAAGGGTTTGATCTCCAAAATATATAAAGAACTCACGTAACTCCACTCTAAGAAGACAAACAACCCAATTAACAAATGGGCAAAGGACTTGAACAGACACTTCTCCAAGGAGGACATACAGAGGATCCAGAGACATAAGAACACATGCTCATCCTAAGTCCAAAGCCAGACAGAGACACAACAAAGAAAGAAAACTGCAGGCCAATATCACTGATGAACATAGATGCTAAAATCCTCAATAAAATATTGGCAAATCGCATCCAACAATACATCAAAAAGATCATACACCACGACCAAGTGGGATTCATCCCAGAGATGCAAGGATGGTTCATAATCGACAAATCACTAAATGTAATACAGCACATAAACGAAAGCAAAGACAAAAACCACACGATCATGTCAATAGATGTGGAAAAAGCTTTTGATAAGTACAACACCCATTTATGATAAAGGTACTCAGAAAAATGGGAATAGAGGGAGCATTTCTCAATATAATAAACACCATATATGAAAGACCTACAGCCAACATCATACTCAATGGGCAAAAACTAAAAGTTTTTCCACTAAGATCAGGAACAAGACAAGGTTGTCCACTTTCACCACTGCTATTCAATATAGTATTGAAAGTTCTAGCCACAGCGATCAGACAAGAAAAGGAAATAAAAGGCATCCAAATTGGAAAGGAGGAAACAAAACTGGCATTATTGGCAGATGACATGATAGTGTACGTGGAAAATCCTATAGCCTCTACCAAAAAACTGCTGGAACTAATAAGTGAATTTGGCAAAACAGTGGGATACAAAGTCAATATCCAGAAATCAAAGGCATTTTTGTATACCAACAATGAAACAGCAGAAGCAGAAATCAAGGAAAAAATCCCATTCGATATAGCAAAAACAAAAATAAAATATCTGGGAATAAACCTAACCAAGAAGGTAAAAGACCTGTATGCAGAAAACTACACAACACTGAAGAAAGAAATCAAGGAAGACACAAACAAATGGAAAAATATACCGTGTTCATGGACTGGAAAAATTAACATCATCAAAATGTCCATACTGACCAAAGCAATAGACAGATTCAATGCAATACGTATTAAAGTAACAATGGCATATTTCACAGACATAGAACAAACACTTCAAAAATTTATATGGAACCATAAACGACCCCGAATAGCAGCCGCAATTTTGAGAAAGAAGAACAAAGTAGGAAGGATCACAATACCTGATATCAAACTGTATTACAAGGCCACTGTAATCAAAACAGCCTGGTACTGGCATAAAAACAGGCACATAGACCAATGCAATAGAACAGAGAGCCCAGAAATAAACACAAATCTCTACAGTCAATTAATATTCGACAAAGGGGGCAGTAACATGAAATGGAGTAATAATAGCCTCTTCAACAAATGGTGTTGGGAGAACTGGACAGCTACATGCAAAAAAAATGAAACTCGAGCACCAACTTACACCATACACCAAAATAAATTCAAAGTGGATAAAAGACTTAAATATAAGCCTGGAAACCATTAAAGCCCTAGAGGAGAGCATTGGCAGGAAAATCTCAGATACTCCACGCAGCAATGTTTTTACTGATATGCCCCCTAGAGCAAGGGACATAAAGGGAAGAATAAACAAATGGGATCTCATCAAAATTAAAAGTTTCTGCATGGCCAAGGAAAACAGTGTCAAGATAAGATAAAAAGAGAAGCAACAGTTTGGGAAAAGGTATTTGCCAATGATACCTCAGACAAAGGTTTAATCTCCAAAATATACAAAGAACTCACAGGACTCCACTCAAAGAAAACGAGTAACCCAATTAAAAAATGGGCAAAGGACTTGAACAGACACTTCTGCAAGGAGGACATACAGAGGATCCAGAGACACATGAAAAGATGCTCAATATCACTAGCTATCAGAGAGATGCAAATTAAAACCTCAATGAGATACCACTTTACACCAGTCAGAATGGCTATCATAAACAAAGAAACAAACAACAAGTGCTGGAAAGGTTGTGGGGAAAAGGGGACTCTAGTTCACTGTTGGTGGGATTGCAGACTGGTACAACCACTATGGAAAAGAGTATGGAATTTTCTAAGAAAACTAAAAATGAATGTGCCTTTTCACCCTGCAATTCCACTGTTAGGAGTATATCCTAAGAACCCTGAAACACCAATCCAAAAGAACCTATGCACTCCGATGTTCATAGCAGCACAATTTACGATAGCCAAGAGTTGGAAGCAACCTAGATGCCAATCAATAAATGACTGGATCAAAAAACTATGGTACATTTACACAATGGAATTCTATGCTGCAGAAAGGAAGAAGGAGCGCCTACCCTTTGCAACATCATGGATGGAACTGGAAAGCATTATGCTGAGCAAAATAAGCCAGGCGATGAAAGACAAATACCATATGATATCACCATTAACAGGAATCTAAACAACAAAAAAAACAAGCAAGCAAAATATGACCAAATACACTCAAATACGGAACAGGCTGGCAGGGACCAGAGGGGAGAGGGGAGAGAATCACGGGGGAAAAGGGGATGGACTCACATGAACAAGAATAAAGGACACATGGACAATAATTAAGGTGGGGGAAGAAATAGGAGGGAGGTGGGGAGCACTGTGGGGGTGGGGCAGGGCTGGGAATATAAGACAGAAGACTGTACTTGAACAAGAATTAAATTAAAAAAAAAAAAGAACAACAGCTCAAAGCCCCAGAACCAATACTTGTAAGCGACTAAGAGATAGCCAACCTATTATATGTACAGTTCAAAACACTGGTGATCAGGATGCTCACAGAACTGGTTGATTTTAGTCACAAATTAGAGGAACATATGAAGGCTAAGCTAAATGAAATGAAGGGAAATGCACACGAAACCTATAGTGATGGAAAGGAAACTGAGACTCAAATCAAGGGAGTGGACCAGAAGGAAGAAAGAAACAACCAATCAGAAAAGAAGGAAGAAACAAGAATTCAAAAAAATGAGCAGAGGCTTAGGAACCTCCAGGACATCTTTAAACGTTCCAACATCCGAATTACAGGGGTATCAGAAGGGGAAGAGGAACAGCCACGAGTGGAGAACTTAACTTGAAGAAATAATAAGGGAGAACTTCCCCAATCTGGCAAAGGAAACAGACTTCCAAGAAGCCCAGGAAGCTCAGAGAGTCCCAAAGAAGGAACAAACCAAGGAACATCATAATTACACTAGCCAAGATTAAAATGAAGGAGAGAATCCTAGAAGCAGCAAGAGATAAGGAGACAGTCACCTACTAGGGACTTCCCATCAGACTCTCAGGTGATTTCTCAAAAGAGACCTTCCAGGCAAGGAGGGGCTGGAAAGAAGTTTTCCAAGGCATGAAATACAAAGACCTACAGCCAAGATTGCTCTATCCAGCAAAGCTTTCATTTAGAATGGAAGGGCATATAAAGTGCTTCTCATATAAGGTCAAGTTCAAGAAGTTCATCATCACCAAGCCCTTATTATATGAAATGTTAAAAGGACTTATATAAGAAAGAGATGATGAAAAATATGAACAGTGAAAGGACAGCAAACTCACAGTTATTAACAACCACACCTAAAACAAAACCAAACTAAGAAGACATCTAGATCAGGAGTGGAACCACAGAAATGGAGACCACATGGTGGGTTAACAACAGGGGAGTGGGAGGAAAAGAAGGGGGAAGAAGGTACAGAAAATAAGTAGCATAGATGGTAGGTAGAAAATAGATGGGGGGGGCAAGAATAGTATGGGAAATATAGAATCTAAAGAACTTGTGACACATGGACATAAACTAAAGTGGGGAGGGGTGTGCAGGGTAGAGGGGAATGAAGGGGGGGATGGGACAACTGGAATGGCATAATCAATAAAATATATTTAAAAAAATAAAAAAACAAAAAAACAAAAAAAGAAGAGATGCTCAATATTGCTAGCTATCAGAGAGATGCAAATTAAAACCACAATGAGATACCACCTCACACCACTGAGAATGGCCATCATAAACAAAGCAACAAACAACAAGCATTGGAGAGGTTGCGGAGAAAAGGGGACCCTTAGTGCATTGTTGCTGGGATTACAGACTGGTACAGCCACTATGGAAAACAGTATGGAATTTCCTCAAAAAACTAAAAACAGAACTGCCTTTTCACTCAGCAATTCCACTGCTATGATTATACCCTAGAAACCCTGAAACACCAATGGAAAAGAACCTATGCATCCTAATGCTCATAGTAGCACAATTTACAATAGCCAAGTGCTAGAAACAACCTAGGTGCCCATCAGTAAATGAGTGGATCAAAAAACTGTGGTACATTTACACAGTGGAATACTACACAGCAGAAAGAAAGAAGGAGCTCCTACCCTTTGCAACAGCATGGATGGAAATGGAAAGCATTATGTTGAGCAAAATAAGCCAGGCAGTGAAAGACAAATACCATATGATCTCACCTTTAACAGGAACCTAATCAACAAAATGAAAAAGGAAGCAAAATATAACCAAAGACCCTGAAATTGAGAACAGGCTCACAGCGACCAGGGGCAAAGTGGAGGGGATTTCAGCAGAAAAGGGTGAAGGTATTGCAGGAACAATTATATAGGACACATGGACAATAACGGGGTGGGGGGAGGGTGGTGGAAACAAGGGAGGGAGGTAGGGAGAGGTGAGGGGAAAAGGCAGAAAACTGTTCTTGAACATCAATAAAGAAAATAAAAATAAAAATAAAATAAAAAATCTAATTTCGGATTAAAAACTAAGATCCAGTTAGGCTAAGTTCCTGGAGTAAACATGAGAATTCAATGGCAGAACTTAGACTAAGTGGGAAAAATAAAGAGAGTGACAGGTTTACCTCTATAATTTCGTTTCTTCTCCTTACTCATATTCTACTTTTCCATAGAGTGTTTTGTATGTTCTTTTCTGCCCATGACCTAATATTGTAAAAAAACATAAAAGTTTGAAAGATTAAAAAAATATGTTCCTACGTATTTTCCTAAAAATGTGACAGGTAGACTCTTCCCAATTCCTTTTCTTATTTTGGAGGGAGGAAGTTCTTTAATGCTGTCCTATACTGAAATCTAGTGTAGAGGGATGTCTGATTTAACATTAACAAATATAAAAGATAAACATTAAGATATTTTTAAATCTATTAAGTTCAGTATTTTAAGGTAATCTGCAAAAAGTAACATGAATTTCAAGGACTCTCCTACTATTTAAGAACAGATCTATTCTATCCCATGCCTGATCTCTGAAGAGGATAAAATTTTGCAAAATTCTACGAAATGTCAGCTGTATAAACCAGGAGTCAGTATGTTATTTCTTTTTTTTAATAGTTTGTTTTTACTGTATTTTTCCATTACCATTTATTCCCCTTATACCCTCTTCTACCTTCATGCACCCGCTTGTCCACATGATCACCACACTGCTGTCCATGTCCATGAGTCCTTTTTTACTCGATCCCTCCATCCTCCAACCCCTGCTCCCTCAGCTATCATCCTGGTCTCTATCTATGAGTCTGTCTCTATTTTGCTTGTTAGTTTGGTTTGTTCATTAGATTCCACATAGGAGAGAAATCATATGGTATTTGTCTTTCTCTGGCTGACTTACTTCACTTAGCCAATGAAATAATGTTCTCCAGCTCCATCCATGCTGTTGCAAAGGATAAAATTTTGTCTTATGCCTGAATAGTATTACATTGTGTAAATGTACCATAGTTGTTTTATCCACTCATCTACTGATGGACACCTGAGTTGCTTCCAAAATTTGTCTATTGTAAATCACACAACCCAGAATAATATCACTGTCCCAAGGGACCCGACACAAGGTGAAAGGCAGTGCAGGTGTAGCTGTCTGCTTCCTGCTGACTTTCTATTTTCTCAGGTAAGGCAGCTTGTGGCCTCATCAGTCCCAGCGTAAAGGGTCAAGAAGAAAAATAGGGAAAGGTCAGCTCAGTGCTGCAGCACGCAGCGATGCAGGGTGTAACTGCAGACCCTCTGGGCTGTCTTCACAATCCACAGTGGACCTTTTCTGTGTGTGCTCTTCATCAACTCCCTTCACACACTGCCTAGATTTTGGATTAAATAACAGAAAAAAAGTGTGCATTAGCATGTTGCCTACTAAATAATACACAGTAAAGAAATGTTAGTTGCTGTACTAAATGATCCTGGATCACAATCCTTTGGAGTTTGTCCGGTTGCATAAGGGTAAGATAGGAGGTGACTGTCATGGCAAAAACAAACAAAGTGTGTGTATAATCTAAATTGTAAAAATATATAGGTAACATTCACATTGTACCTGTGAATGTTCCCCAATAGTAGGTGAGAAGTCACCTCACCAGTTTCTCCCTGACATTGACTGTTGAGTTTTTGTCAATTCTGCCAATTAATGCTTAAAAATGTATGTTTTTTACTCATTTGTTTTAAATATTTGTAATATTTAAAATGTTTTCATATTTTTATTAAACCTTTGTAATTTTTCCCTTAAACTTTCTGGCAATTCTTGACTTTACTACTGGAGTGACCATTGTTTTCTAACAATTTCATCCATCACATATATTGCATGTCAAAATTATCTGGTCAATTGCATGTCATCCTTTCTTATGATGCCTGATAAGAAAAATAATCATTGACTAAATTTATCACTAAGCAAAATTGCACTTTCCTAAACAGTAGACAATTTTTTTCATGGCTACACTGAAAATACATGCAAAATATTTCTGATACTTGTGACTCAGAAACCTGCCGCTTGAGCTGGAGGAAGATTGTACACCCTACCAGAAATGCTCACGTCTCCTGCTCTTCAGCAACTGGGTGATACTTACATCCCTGAGGCTTGGGGGCCAGACACAGGTGAAACTGGCCCCTGCACAGGGAGGCAGTCAAAGAAGCAGGGACCACCCCAGTCCCTGCTTATAGCTGGACAGCAGAGAAGCAGCACTTAGCATACTCGTTAGGTGTACACAGCATCAGGGAGCAAAAAATTAGTAATGCATCATCACTTTGGCAATTTCCTTAGCTGAATATTCAAGCTGGAAAAAGATCTGCCTCAAGTGCTATGGCATGCAGTATTCAGCAATTTCTCTTCCCTTTGACAGAGGAGAAAAAATTTAAAACATCTACAAAAGCTGCCCACTTACAAAAGGATGAAATATCAAAAAGGATTAATATGCCATGTATCTATGGGGTAACCAAGCAACATAGAAATATTATTTTTAATCTAAAAAGACTAACCAAAATTATAAGGAACACTTAAAAGTGAAAGCCATATTTGATAAAGTGTCAAATTGCTTAAGCTCTGCATCTGTGAGCTACATAGAAGTACAAGGAACCAGATGTTTGCCAGTGCTTGCTAACAAACTCCTTCCTGCTGCAAGATAGCATGTTTCTCAACATGACAATCTAAGGAGGCAGGGAAGGGACAAAGGAAATATGTGATCTGTTCTCCGTGGAGAGCCTATCTGACTCTCCTTCCATGGAACACAGAACTCTTAGTGCACATCTTTCTAGAATAGGGATTATACCTCAGGGGCTCAAGCCAAGCCTAGAAAGGCTAGATTTCATCATTTCATCACGGCTTTACAATAAACAGCTACAACTTCTCAAACGCTGTTTGTAAATAGTTAATTATATACCTGGTTTGGGTCCCTGAATGTGTGCTTTTAATATGTTGGTAAATGGAAATTCATGTCACAAAAATTTTTCAAAGGCTCCTTTACCGACATGTTCAAAATACAAGAAACAGAAGAACTAAGAAAGGGAAGGGAAGATGGTTCAGAGGTGGTAGGATCCATAGTATCACATAAGAGCAGAAAGAAACTGTAACAAACACTTTGGTAAAAAATGAGTCTCTTCCCTGCAATTACCCCTAAAAAGAGTGGTGATCAGCAGGTAAGGGTGGGAAGTGGAGTAGAATCAAGTATACACTAATTGGTGAAGAGAATAAACCACAGAAGAAAAATGCCAACCAGTTTCAAGCAGGAAACATGTAAGTTCATTATCCTCGCTCCTTTCCCAGCCCCTGTACAATAGGGGCTGCTATCACTGCAGAACGAGTCAGCCATGCAAAGTCCTTGGTGAGACCAGCTTCCTGCCAGCTATTACCTAAGGCCCAGCAGTAACGAGACCTTCACGGGCTTGGTCATTCCACTCTGTCCTCCCAGCCAGCTGACCCAAAACCCTGATTACAATTCTGGATGACAGCTGCTCTCAATCCTACATATTCATAACATAAGAGAAACTCATAAT
Organism: Sturnira hondurensis; assembly: GCF_014824575.4. Taxonomy (NCBI): domain Eukaryota; kingdom Metazoa; phylum Chordata; class Mammalia; order Chiroptera; family Phyllostomidae; genus Sturnira; species Sturnira hondurensis. Next base: position 1,879,431 of record NW_028076902.1, on the reverse strand, counting down.
GAAAAGTCTGTAAGAAAAGCATAAGTCACTACTTGTGTAACTTTGGGTATAAGGAAAGCTGTAGGAAAACTTTTGTGCATCTCTTAAATCATGATGTAAAAATAACCCTGTCTTTAAAAGGCCAAGCCTTGATATCTCTATCGAGCAAAGAAGGGTAGCCCAAGATGTCAAGAAAGACATGCAACATTATCCTGTCTGTTAGAACTATGTCAGTTTAAATGATCCAGTAGGTCTTTAAAATAAGTAATAGAACATAAAGAAAGAAAAACTTTCTTGAGAGAAAAATACTGCAGATTAGAGGGAAAACTTCTAGAATTTTCGGATTTTACAAAAAATTATTTGCCATATTCTATCCTTATGGTTTTATCATCAGTACCTCCATAATAAATACTTTTTTCTCCCTGAAAATGCACATATGCTTTAAGAAAAAAAAAAAGAAATCCCACCCAGAAATAGAATTATTGATGTCATAAGCTAATAAAAGTAATAACATTACAGTGGCTTCCAAGATAAAAGTTTTCAAATAAAACAGTAATTTTTGGTAGGTATTAGAGAAGATGGGACCCATCACCTATAAACTAGTAGAAATAATCCACAACAATCCAGATTTTGATTAATAACACAGGAGTTTAGTCAGATGAAGAGGAATACAGACATAAAAATCAAACTCCCATCATTATCTCTGGAGGAATTTCTAAAACTCTCCCTGTGGACACAAGTTTTTGTCTTCAAAAAGAACAAACAAAAACCAAACCAGCCAAAACAAACAGCAGTCAGAGAACGATGAATCCGGCCTGGGCAGACACTGAGAGGAATTCAGGGCCCAAGTCACATCTGCAGGGGCCCCAGGGAAGGCGGGCTTTCACCAGGACCACCCTGTCCCACTCAGCAGGAAGAGCCCTCAGTGACGTGCAGCTTGCTTCTCCACCTCATCAAAACCAAAACGAAACTACTAAGAAATAATATGTTAAAACTTAAGTTCATTATTTAAAGCATGCAAAGCATCTTGTTGTAACTTCAACAATGGAAAAACAGACCTATCTGCTGCCTGGCAAAACCAGGAGGACTGTTTCACAAGAACATGCTCTATGCTTCACAGTCTCATCACCAAGGAGATTGTGTTCAGCCAACTTTCCTAGAGCATATAAAATAGAGATTATACTCTACACTTCTATCACCCCCTTTTAAGAGTGCAGTGTTAATGCAATTACTTTATAATTCTTTGGAACAATTTCAATGATAAAATTTTATTAAATTAAAAGAACACATGATTTATTTCACCACATTCCCATTAGATATTTAGATCACTTTCCGTGTAAATTTACACTTATTTCCATGATTATCTGATGGACATTTGTTTGGTCCATTAGACTGCAAACCCCGTGTTTGTTTTGGGTCACCATTCTCCCTCTATAGTGGTGCTGGAACCGTACCAGGTAGACTGCAGCATCTGGTGAGTGAGTGAGGAGACTACCCCTGGATTCTTGGCTCAGATCAGCCTCACCCACAGAACATTCCTACTTCACCTCAGCTCTTCTATTTTTCTATCATTCTATAGTTCTACTTTTGTAAGCCCCTTGCAGAGAAAAGAGAAAAGTGCTATTTTCTGAGCAATGTTAGGTGCTGACCACTGTGCTAGTCATATTCAAGAAGAAAGTCTAAGCCAAAAAGGGTTGCACCTCAGCCTAAAGGACATGCCAAAAACTTACCACAAAATTTTCAATCCAGGGGCCTTCCAGAGGTCTTCAGTGGCCTCACAAGGAATCTGACTCTCGTAAAAGTTCAATTCCCACTCTAAATGTCATCTCTGGTCCCTATGCCCGGGGATGGTCTGAGAAAACATAAGTACACAGCACACTGAGGCTCAAAGGATATGCAATGGTGCCTGCTCACTGGGCAGAGAGATGTGAGCCACTAGCTCAGGAGTGGTGCACTAGAGTTCTAAATAGCTGTGATTTTATCAAAGGGGGGTGGGGGGAGGGCAACAGCAGAACTTTGTGACATCACATGCAAAGCAGGAAAAATGTAAAGGAGAAATCCATGAATGTTAAGTCATTAGTCCATTCCGGAGAAAGGAGTAGAAAATAGGATTCTGAGACTTTCTTGACTTGGGATCACACTGTACTTGTTCTCGTAGGTACCTTCCCAAAATAAAGATATTGTGCTACCACCAACCCCTCAAATTGGAAGTCAGAAAGTGAGGTGTGAATTATCATTCATTCAGCTCAATAAAGGCCTCTATTTTCTTCTATCTTAAATGATACTTTGAAAACTAATAAATTACTAAGATTTTTATTTCACATATGAAAAACAGGAAAAAAAACGAAAAACTCAATACCAAGGTTTATTTTAAAATATTCTAAGACATTTACTTTCCTGAGAGGCCATAAGAAGATGAAAAAAGTATCCTGGCCAAAAACTAGCACCAAGACACCAGACAGGGGAGACAAGACAACCTGGACCCCACAGCCCAGCCTAGCTGCCACGTAAAGTCACTGTATGAGTAAAGCCAACACTAAGTGTAACAAAAGGACTACCCAATCAAGAATTATGGGAAATGATAAATTATTGTTTAAATTCTCCTGAAAAGCAAAAGGCATTTACTTTCCTTCACACCATGTATTTTTAGTAGCTATATTTTTTGTGACGTGATTCACATCTTTAAGCAGCTGAACAAGCATCTAATTACACTGCATTAATGATTACAGGAAAATGCTACAACACTTCCTACAACACATCTCTAATGACTTCCTAAGGATAAGACATTGTGTGTGAAGGATTTAGGGACAGAAGAGGAGAGGGAAAGGTGATGACTGGAGGTCCAACATCCAACCAGATTTACTTTAGAGACAGGATAATTTTCCAAAGTGAAGTTATTTATATGATAGATCTCTATATGGATGAAAAATGATTCTGGAGTATATACTAAACACAGAAGACATCTACCTAATAGGGATGAAGTAGATATAACAAAACTTAGCACAAAATTTTGCCCTCTCTGCAATGCTCTCACCTCACCAACCTTGCACTGTCCTAACTTTGTCTCCTTCAAGGCATAGAGGCCAGGGATCCATTTTGAGAGGGAAATATAAATGCATACAAGAACATCAAACCTCAACACTCCCACACTCCCACTCCATCTCTACTCATACTATTTCCTTCCCTGTCCAAGTCCCACCCTAAACGCTCCTGTCCAAGTCCCACCCTAAAGGCGACTTTTACAAATTGCAAGAACACATCAAGCCCAATGCATGAACCCACATTTTTATACAATATTTTAAACAAACATCAACACCATGAAAAATGCAAATCACAAAGCTTACTAAAATTAACACTAATATCAGGAGAATAATGGGACAATGGTCATTTTGTACAGGTACCCAAGAACAAGAGAAATCTATTATTTTTCTTCCCTTTGGGACCCAAGAGTAGGTCAGATCCTCTCTGTAAGACCAGCCCTTACCAATAACTGTCATTTCAGATACAGATGAGAGATGACTACAACAGTAGCTTTCAGTTAAAAAAATTTTTAACACGCTTCCTTTGACACCAAAAACTTGAATTCTTAAAAAGCACAGTTTTCTTTCACCGCCTAGCTCATTTCACTTAGCATAATGCTCTCCAGATGAGCTCATCTATAAGTGGAACCTAATCAACAAAACAAACAAGCAAGCAAAATACAACCAGAGACACTGAAATTAAAAACAAACTGAAAGTAAACAAAGGGGAGGTAGGAAGTGATAATGAGGGGAAAAGAGGGAAGGGTTTTCAGGAACATGTATTAAGGACACATGGACAAAACCAAAGGGGGTAGGATCAAGGGTGGGAAGTGGGAACAGCTGGGGTGGGGGGGAGTGGTAGGACGAAAGTGGAGGCAACTGTACTTGAACAACAATAAATATAAATAAATAAGTAAAACACTGAAATATTTGAAGGGAAAAAAAAGCACAATTTTCTCAAGATTCGAGAGACCAAAATCAATTTCCCAACCTGTCCTACCCAATAAACATTTTTACTTTCTTTCAACCATTATTCCATCTATTAAAATGGCTCTTGACTTTAATATCCATGCCAGTCTCTGTACTGCTTTAAGAGGTCAGAAGAAAGCAAAGAAGTGAGAGAAGGAAGGAGCAAAATGTTTTCAAGCCATAGAATAAACCTGACACTTTGTAGAGCTAAAAGCTTACAATACTCAGTTCAGAAAATAGCAGCAATGGGTTAAACTGAAGGTCAGTCAACTGGTCAACTGCTTTCACTCTCCATTTGTGGATCTTTACATCATCAATGCATCTGCAGCTGCCTTCCTCCAGCCTGCCTCTAGCTGTGCTGACCTCTAGGAGAAAAGCATGTCCAAATCTGTAACACCATGGAGGCCAACTTGCATATTAGAAGGCCTACAAGACCCCATCTTTCGGGCTAAATAAAGTTCCATATACTCTTAGTATGTCCAGCACTCTGAAAAGCTTCACTGTTTTTTCACAAATGCCGTGTAAATTTGTACTCAGGACCAACTATGCCTGTTTGTGCAGAGAAGATGTAAAGGACTGGAGACAAATTAAATCACAAGAGGCGCTTAAAAGTAGTACACTAAATAGTTGGTTGTCTCATCTCTCATATGACTGAATTATTCATTTAAGAGATACAGTAAAATCAATCTCAAAAGGTCACCAAAAACCAGCGTACTAGAGGCCAGAGTCCTGGACGCAGGGAGGCCACAGAGCATGAGTGTTGAAGCTTAGGACTCAAGCTCTGCCACTCACCAGGTCCATGATGTCAACAAGCTATTTAACTTCCCTCGGCATTAATTTCCCAATCTACTAAATGGGCATTTGTGGCTAAAATACACTGGAGTGGTATAGAAAGTCTCTCGACAATAGTAAATGCTACTGTTATTTGTTGGTGTTACCATCATTGTTATGCAGTATGCTCAAGGAAGTGACAGTCCTACATTCTCTAAAACAAATATACATTTGAACTATTCAAATTAATAATTCCCTCCCATAATCTATCATTAAAAGCAACTCAAAAAATAAGATGAAATGCTTCCCCATTAAAATTTTTTCTTTGATATTTGTATAAAATCAACTCCCCTACCCATGAACACAGAAGAAAAGAGGGAGAAGAGCAGGGGAGCAGAGAAATGCTCCAGTTCAGTCGAAGTTTCACCAGGTGCAGGTAGAGGGGCTGGCCTCTCCTCTTACTGCCCACGGACTCCCGGCAATCCCATAAACTCACCTTTCAGTTATTTTGGTCATAATGCTTTGAATGTCATGGAGGTACCACAGAGTTTCTCAATTAAATCCCATGGAAAGAACCCCACAGCAATTTGCACTCCATCCTCCACCAGACAAAGTCCTCTGAGCTGGCTAGGCCTTTCACATACCACATACAGCTAAGGGAAGCTGGACCCACCTGAGGCTCCAGCACCACTGCTGGTACAGTGGGTGCATGGGAAGACTACTGGGCCTCTATGGAGGCTGTGCTTGGGTAATAGCCTTTGTCTCCAGGCCAGGTAAGGGATTTACAATCACTTTGCTGTCCTGCTGGCCTTCCACCCTGACCTCTGGTCCTCATGCCAGTGATCTTCTGTGTTAGAGAACAAAGAAAACGTGGGAATGGCAATATGCCACAACTGGGGTTGACAGAGACCTTAGGCTCAGTGTGACAGGACGGGCGAAGACTGCAATGTTGGTGGGATCAGTTGCAGGCCGGGAATTCATGATGATGGTGTAGACCTCCAGCTGGGGTGCTTGTAGCCCTGAAGCCAAAAGGAGGTCATTCCTAATGTTCACGCTTCAGGGCATTAATGAGTCATGGTTCTCTTCCAACTTAGAGCCCTTGCACAGGATTCACTCAGTTTGCCAATGGTCCCGAGACTAAGAGTGGCTAGCCAGCTGAGAGGGGGCACGGGTGCTAGGTGCTGAACATGCCACCAATAACTTACGGAAAAAAATCCAGAAGTCCATTTATTTCTTATCAGTAAAAAATCTTTTTTCTTACCATAAATAGAAAGTTTTTATTCCTTTAAAGAACAAATCATTTAAACCAAATCAAAGGCCTTAACTTAATAGACATAAACCAAAGTAACAGTTTAAAGCATTCGATATTGAGGCACATGACATATAACAGGGGAAATGCTTCACTATCTTAAGCTTAAAACAAACTTTGCTCCATTAACAGCTAACTTCTGCTAGCACTTGGGTATAGCTGAGGGTCACAGTGTACCTGCAGAACTGAAGAACAGCTGTGTTCTACAAGTACTAAAGCATTTTAGACTACATTGGTAGGAATATATTTGACAGTGAAGGGAAGAGGGGGAAAAACCTCACTCCCCTCCCACAGGGCATTTGACAGCCCTGCAGAGACCCACAGCAGAAAAGCAGACTTCCCCTTGTTCAGGCTTAGTGAATTCTCTATAGATGCTGGCAATGTCTGCAGTTGTGAGTCCTCTGCACCAGTGCCCAGAAAAGGCATTCGTCCATCAAGTTCATAGAAGTGGCCATCAACACTGTTGAACAGCATAAATGAAAGTTCATTTTGTCATCTACCTGACATTGGCCTTCCTGTGTCAAGGTGTCGTGGGCTGCCTGAATGGCCGAATTCTTTTGGAAGCATTTTTCTGTCTTCAGGGGACAACTTCTCCATTTCTGAAAACTGTTTCAGGACTAACCCTCTTCAAATTCGTTTGTCCTGTTTACTGGCCATTGCGTGTGTAAGTCTGATGGCAACACAGGAGTTCCCAATGGTCTGCTCCATGAAGTACATTTTAGGACTGATTTTTTGTCTGTTCAGCTTTTTGATCCATTTTTTCCTGAAGTTCTCGTGCTGGACCTCCTCCTGCAGCCCCACCACATTCATGAAGTGCCACTGGCCAGCAACCCCCACAAAGGCCGCCATGTCATTCATTTGTTAATGCCCCTCAGTTTTAGGTGTAACTCCACAAACCACAGGAGAAACTACAACCCAGAAATGATGAAAAACCTCTTCCTTTCCTTATGTAAATCTAAGTTTCTGACCCATATCATTTCCCTTCTCCCTGAAAAACTTCTTTTAATATTTCGTGCCAGGCTGACTGATATACTAGTGACAAATTCCCTCAACTTTTATGGATCTAAGAAGGATAATTTTGCTGAATACAAAATTCTAAGTTGACTAGATTTTTTTTTTCTTTGCTTACATGGTTTCTGAAGAAAAGTCTGATGTAATTCTTATCCTTGTGCCTTCATAGGTATGGTGTTTATTTCCTCTGGCTTTCTTCAAGTTTTTCTCTTTATCTTTAATTTCCTGCAGTTTAGTATCATATATCAATGTTTAGATGTTTTGCAACTTACCTGCGGATTGTTACCTACCTGAATTTGTGGTTTGAGGTCTGTCATCAAACTTCTTGGCCATTGCTACTTCAAATATTTCTTTTCCTTTCTTTGTTTCTTTTCCTTTTAGTATTTCCATTACCTATATATGATATCTTTTGTAATTGTCCTACAGTTCTTATTCTATTCTGGTTTTGTCATTCTTTTTCCCCTTTGCTTTTCAGTTTGGGAAATTTCTACTGACGTATTTGCAGGCTCACAAAATGTTTCCTTGGCTCAGTTCAGTCTACTGATAAGCGGAAAGGCATTATTCACTTCTGTTACAGTTGTTTTTTTTATTTCTAGCATTCACTTTTGATTCTTTCCACAGTTTCCATCCCTCTGCTTGAATCCATCTGCTTTTGCATTCTGCCCACTTTTGACATGAGAGCCCTTAGCATAATCATATTTTAATTGCCCAGTCTGATACTTCAAAGATCCCTATCATATTTGATTCTAGTTCTGATGCTTCATTTGTCTCTTTAAATTGTGTTTTGCCACCCTGGTTGATATGGCCCTGAGCACTGGCCTGAGCACTGGAGTGCCAATGGACTGAGCACTGGCCTGCAAAGCGGGGTGGACACTCCATCTGTTCCCAGTAGAGGCACCTGCCTGGGCTGCAAGCCAGGTGCCTCTCTCTCTCTCTCTCTCTCTCTCTCTCTCCCTCTACCTCCTCTTTCTAAAAAATCAAAAAAAATTTTTTTAGTTGTGTTTTGCCTTTCAGCATGTCCTGTAATTTTTTGTTGTTGTTGAAAGCCAGACACGATGTACTGTGTAAAGGGAACTTAAATAAGCCTTTAGTGTGAGGTTTTATGTTTATCTAATTAAAAGATAGGCTGTGTTTACTGTTTGCTGCAATTGTGGGTGTCAGAAGCTAAACTTTCCTCTAGTATCCTTGTTTATATCTTCCCTGTTGCCTTTGGCTCTCCCTTTAATAGGGTCAGAGCCTTGAAGTTCTTTGAGTTATACTTCCTTGTCATAATCCAGGAGCCTGATTAATATGGTGGTAAGATGTTAGGGGAGAAGAAGCCCTCCACGGTGCTACAATTAGGTCCCAGTCTTTTAGTGAGACTAGGCCCCTGGGCACCTGGACTGTGACTTTCACAGGTGTGTCTTGGCTTTCTTTCTCCTGGTTAGATGAGACCAAAAGTCTAAAGGGAGTTTGAATTGGGTATTTCTCATTCCAAGTCAGTTAGATTCTGATAAAAGCTTAACAAGTCTGTTAAGCTTCGGTAAATTAATCTAAGGGAAGGCTTTTGTTAAGGAGAACAAAATGCTTTAGATATACTTTAAAATGTTTACTTTTCTCCTCCCACTGCCAGAAAAAGGAGAGGATTTTTCTGAGGCTGTGGAGGGACTACTGGAAGCAAAATTCATGAAAGCATAAAAGCTCTTCCAATCCCTCCCCCATACTGGGCCCTGGTTGTTTTAAATTCTCAAGCTTATGCACACCAAGCCTCCAGGAATTTATCAACTACAACTTAACTATTCCTACCAATCCTGGTAGTGTGTATGGGGGTCCCGGGGGAGAGGTTCTGCTCCTGACTTCTGCTTCTGGTAAACTGTGATTCTTGGTACCTACTTCTCTCGCCATTTCATAGTGCAACAGTTTGCCCTGTGAACTCAGTTCTCTTATGTATCTAGAAAGAGTTGTTGATTGTCAGCTTGTTGAGCTTATTTTCTTACTAAGAAGACAGAGTGTAAAAACTTCCAAGCTCTTTAAATGGTGTCCTGTTAAATACTTTGGTTTATTAATGTATTATTTTGATAGCTTTATAGTCCTATTTATAATGTTCTAACCATCAAGTGTTTTTCTTATAGCATGCAATCTGAAGGAACTATTTACACACAGGAACAAATACACTCAGCACATAGAAATGTTTAGAGAAGTAGCTAATCTGTCCTATAGTGCCACTCACCATAGATAAATCTTGAGTTGTACCTCTAGCTGTTTCGATTACAATGATCTTTTCTTTATAAGTAATTTTTAAAACCAGATGTCAGCTGACACAAATACGGCTCCATTAGTCCATTACAACTGCCAGTTAAGCATCTGGATATCCACCAGCACCCCTCTCCATAATTAAGCCCTAACAAGATGACAAAATAAGCAACAAAAGTATATGTTGCTTTACTTCTCATTCACTACTCATTTGTTGATGCCACACAAGCTGGCAGGAGGGAAATGATTTCATTTAAATAAAGCAGTCTCCTATATGATCTTTTATCATGGTCATGTGCCTCTGAACATGCATTTATAACCAGCCCAGCACAACTGTGTTCAGTATTCTGGTGCCCTCTGTTCCCCTCTCCTCCAAAAATCAATGTAAGCTTTAGAAAGAAAACAAATTCTTTTCAAGATAATACAAGAAACATCCCCTAAAAATGGTATTTATAAAAAATTGTGTATTTACTCTTACATGTTTAAACTTCAGTCACCTTCATAGTACTCTCCATTTGATGCAACACACCTATTGAGACTTTTTCCCACTACTCAAGAGTTTTTGAACTCATTGATTTTGATGCCTTTTTTAATTTTACCTCTTCTACACTGGCAAAACATTTCCCTTTAAGTACTTTTTTATCTGGGGAAACAAAAAAAAGTCACTCTGGGAGAAATCAGGTGAATAGGGAAGGCGGGGCATGGGGGTCTTCCCTTTTTTGGTCAAAAACTGAACACTCAGCACAGTGTGAGCAGGTGTGCTTATAAATCACACATCACAACACAGGTAAACACATAAAAAGCCCCTTCAAAAAAATTTCACTGAGTCTGAATGCAGCTTCTCATAACAATGCCAGCTGGTGTGCTGATACAGAAAGGTTCCCAGGACATTCCCCTAGTGGCAGAAGCCTGTACTACAAGAGGCCTGATCTACAGAAGATAATTCTGTTTTGGGGGGGCCTCCCTCACATGTCGCAAACAGTAGATCTTGATGCTTTGGGAAATACATGTTGTTGTTGTTATTTTTAATTTATTTTTTCCTTTTTTAAAACTGTTGTTCAATTACAACTGTCCCCATTTTCCCCCCATTACTCTTCCCTGCCCTACCCACCCCCAAACTCCCACATTCCCTCCCTCCACCCCGTTGTCTTTGTCCATGGGTCCTTTATACAAGCTCCTTCATGACCCTTCCCCTAATTTCCCCCATCACCCTTAACCCCTCCCCTCTGGTCAGTCAGTTTGGTCTTTATTTCCATGTCTCTGGTTCTATTTTATTCGCTTGTTTGTTTGGTTACTTAGGTTTGTTGCTGGTATGCTATTCTTTCTTTGAAAAATAGCGGAGGGATATTACTCCTCTGCAAATTATTATCTTTCAGATTATGAGTTGTTGTTTTTTTCAGGTTGTATTTGATAATTTCTCTTTGCTCCGCTACCTCACCATCAAATGAAATTCACATCTACCTCTCTGATTTTTGGCTTCAAAACTTACTCATTTAGCCAGATAAATCTATAGTGAATTTCATTACATATAATTTGTGACTCTAGAATCACATTCATGTCAGCAAATCAAAATATCACAGAGTTTGATTCCACTAAGCAGGTGCAGGGTGCAAGGAAAGGGATGGGACAGCTTTCCACAGAAGTTACAATGGGGAATGGTAAAACAGTGCACGATGTAAAAGATTCTCTTTGTCTTACAATATCTAGCATCATGTGAGGGAAGAGGGGCGTAATACTTACTAATGCTTAAATCCTTGTCCAAGATTATATACTACCCCGGTAGGCTGTTCCTTATTCCAAAAATATTATTCCTGAAAGTCAAGTCATTCAAACAAACATGGAAACCTTTACATTACAAAAGATTCATAAAGCACATTTTTCACATAGCCATGAAGTCTTTATAAAATCATCATCAATGAATTATCTCCACCCAAAATTTTTCTGCTTTGTCCTTTAAGAGTTTTGTATGTTGGATTTTCTTAAAATAGAATACAACTTTACTTTTGTTACATAGATTGTATTTCTTTCCCCCAAATCTCCAGATTGCTATATAAAATTTGCCTCACAAATTCTCCAAAGACTTTTCAAATGAAAGTAATATAAACTCTCAATTATATGAAAAGTAATGAAAACTGTATTTCCCCAACTACTACTCCTTCTTGACAAAAGGGAGCTGAAGCTCTTGAGATGCCACTGAGCCACTGACAAGCCATCAGCCACCAGGACTCCCATGGATCACAAGTATGGGAAGAATCCCCTAGAGTAGATCTCTTATGGAAATGAGATATACAAGTTGATTAATCCTTAGAGTGAAAAAACCATGCAATTAAACTGAAGAGGAACAAGATACAAGCTCCACCTTAGGTGAAATCAGACTACAGGCAGTTCACCAAATGAGGTCATTGCTTACAAAGTACTGATGAACTTCCTCAGCTATTTCTTAGAAGGAGAAACCATCAGGACTGGTGATCCCAGCTGAAAAACAGAAACAACCCACCCCACCCCTACATCATCGCTTGTCTCCCTGCTTTCACCTACCCAGGCCAATTGCTCTCTCTCTTCCACCCCACACACCCCACTGCATTCATCACAAGTCCTGTTAATCCACCTCATTAGTATCTCAGGGATCCATCTACCTCTTTTCCTCTGTACCTCTTTCCCCCGCCCCCATCATACCACCTTTATCTACCATGGCCCCTTAGTTGGTTTCACTGCTCCAATTTTAGCCTTTCAATCAATTTTCTCCCAAACAACCAGTGAGGTCTTCCAAATTTACAGATCTGATCAAGTCACTCTACTGGTTAAAAATCCTTCAGTGATTCCTCGGTATCAAAAGTGTCTCTATAGACAAAATCCATGTTCCTCAGTATAATTAAAAGGCCTTCACAAACTGGTTTGGAGGTTCCCAAATTTTGCTACACCTTGAAACCTCAGAAGCTTTACAATTCCCAATACCCCAGCACACCACATACCAATTCAGTCACAAAAAGCAAAGTATAACACTACCAATAATTTCGGAAGTGACTAGGTAACCCAAACTAGCTGATGGCAGTCTCTCTTTTTAGCACAGATAAAAAGGTCAAATCCTTCTCATAGCTCTCAGTAAACAGGCAATCTGGGACCTGGGTGAAGGACTTTGTGGCATATTCCAGACAAGGGATTTGTCTGACATATCCCTCCCAGACAAGAGGAGGATGAACTTCCAACATGGGATTTATATCATCCTTTAATAAACTATTATCTGTGTAAATAGCATTGAGGTTTGTTTTTAGGGGGGTGGTTGTTTGTATTTCACTGATAAATTTGCTTTGGACTCACTGCACCTTCCAAATTTTCTCTCTCTCTCACACTAATCCTCACACTTTCCCACCCAGAATCCTCAAATCCGAGTTGACGTCGTGCTATGCATTCTCTGGCTACTTGTACTTGCCTTAAGACAAGGTCTGCCTATGGAGCTGATGGTAGACCCCATTAAACACCAAGTTCTCTAACAGCTGAGACATGACCTCCCTGGTGATCACACATTTCCAACAGGAAGCACCAGTTGAAAGTTCCAAAGAACAGGACCATGTCTTCACTGCTCCACACTGATTGGTCTCCAGCACTTGCAGCACTTGCACATATTAGGCATTCAATCTTTAATCTGAGTCCAGGTTAGACCTCTTAAAATTGGTAAGTGTTAACACCGAGACATGGCTCTTTAAGAAATAACAGCCCAAACACACAATACAGTGTACAGATGATGTGCTATGGAATTGTCACCTGAAACCTGTACAATTTGTTAACCAGTGTCACCCCAATAAACTCTACTAAAATGAAAAAAAGAAAAAACTGTAAACAAAAATAAATAAATAAATAAATATTAGTGGGGTAACCAGTAAAATCTGATTAAGCCCTGTAGATTACATAATAAATATTGTATCAGTGTTAAAAATTAAAAGAAGAAACAACAGCCTAGACCAAGGGACAAGACAAAAAAGCCCCACACTTCATAGCATATCCTGGGAATAACCCTACTTTTCAAAACCTTCCTATTTAAGCACATTTCCAGCAGCTATAGAAATGAGCTAAAGCTTTAAGTTTTGTTATTCCCTTGGTTCTTCCTGCTGTCTTAAACTAATATTCTGTACCACTGTCAACGTACTTTCTAAGTTGGCAATATTTTCCTCAAATGTCAAACAGTAAGTCCTCAGATAATAAAGACAATTCCCAGTCTACTTCCCAGAGCTGTTATGAAATATAAGTGTGAAGGTACAAACAAAAAGTCTTCTGAAACATGCAAAAAAAACACACAAAAGTAAGCTATGAGACTTATTACAGATTAATAGCAAACAAAGCCCAGCAGAATTTCTTACTGAAATTTTTATACTTTAATTTCTGAGGATAAATGAATGCTATGAATGAAACTGCCATCCTTTTGAATTAAAGGAGCATTCACAATGATTACAGCTTCATTCATAATCTAAACTGCTTCCAGAAGATGGTCCCAAGTTATTTGCTTATTTCTAAATTATCCACAAGTTCCAGGCATTACACACATCTAAAAAGCTCATTAGAAGTCAAAGAGCTTTATGCACCTACATTTGGATTGTAGATGAATATGTGTACTGCATAAAACCCATAAACATTCAGAAGATTCTAAGATGCATGGAAAGTATTTAAACTAACTTTTACCCCCAAACAAATCTACAGTGGGTAAATTCATGATGGGGAGCAGAATTTGCCACCATAAAACACACCTTTTTGAGATACTACTTAAAGCTGATCATTTTTAAGAAATAAAAGACTCAGGAAGAACTTTTAATCTTCTTCTAACTGCCTAAAAGAATCTAGATAGAGGGCCTGCTCCAGAAACAGAGCTATCATAAATAATTATCTTAGATAACTAAATTTTAATATGAACTAAGTCTGGCAGACAGAGTCCCGAGAAGTCAACCAACAAAATCTCTCCTCTGTGCATACAGGTAATGATGAGAGTTTTATTAGGATCACAAATGTGTCAAATACACACTCAACTCATACACCATAACTAACACTGAACATTCTTCCTTTGAAATTAAAAAAAAAGTTTCTGTTCAAACTCAGAATAACACAAAGCTGTAATTGTATGGAATTGAATTTTGATTCTGCACTATCTCTTAGCACTCAGTACAAATCTCTAAGCCTCTACTGCTCTGGACCCCAGTCTGACTACTGCACCAAGGTTACAATCTCTAGGCATATTTCTATGCAGCTACAAGAGGAAATACTCAGGCATATAAGAAAAAAACCACAAAAATCATCAAATACACATCTCTTGAGGGCACAGGGGATGACAGTAGCAAAACAAGCACCCCAAATTTTCCCAACACTAGATCAGGAACCAAGAAACCCATTGAGTTCTCCATCATCAGCCACTATCTGTGTGACCTTGGAGAAGACACTCTAATGGGCTCAGTTTCTTCATCTGTCAAAAAAAAAAAAATCCCATTAAATGATCTGGTAGGTAGCACATATGAGTGAAGGGGCTTTTCTGGCATTACCTGTCCTGAATTTTCCTCTTTCTTTACCCCTATGAAATCTGCTGCAGGTTTTACATGAGCACAAGAACTGTGGGATCCCATTACTTACCTACGGGTCTTTGATAGAACCTCTGGGACCATAAAGATAAAGTATGACTTTTCCTCATTCATTCATCCACCCAATCAGAAAACACAAAATGACCACTTACATAACATAGAAAACAACACGCTAAACACTATGGGAGACAGGTATAAAATTTTTTCATTTCATTTTTTTTAGGATGGCTATCGTCAATAAATCAACAAATAAGTGCTGGGGAGGACGTGGAGAAAGAAGAACTCTTGTACTATTGGTGGAAATGCAGACTGGTGCAGCCACTGTGAAAAGCAGTGTGGACATACCTCAAAAAATTAAAAATGGAACTGCCTTATGACCCAGCGATTCCACTTCTGGGAATTTATCCAAAGAAACCTAATCACTAAATCAAAAGAACACAAGCACCCCTATATTCATTGCAGCACTACTTATAATTGCCAATATACGGAAGCAGCCCAAGTATCCATCAGTAGATGAGCGGGTAAGACAATCATGGGACATTTACCCAATGGAACACTACTCAGCTGTAAAAAGGAAGAAGTGTTAACCCTCTGCAACAGCATGGATGGCCCTGGAGAACGCTAAGTGAAATAAGCCAGTCAGAGAAAGACAAATACTGTATGATTTCACTCCTATGTGGAATCTAATGAAGAAACTAAACTAACAAGCAAAATAGAGACAGACTTGATAGACAGAGAGCAGGCTGACAGCTCTGGGGGGGAGGGAGGTTAGGGGGTAGACAGATGAAGCAAAAAGGAAAAGGGACTCATGGACAACAGTGTGGTGACTGTGGGGGTGGGGGATGGAGGTAGAAGGGAGATAAATGGTAATGGGAAAATACAATATAAAATAATTTTTTTAATTTATTCATTTTAAAAGGTACAGACAGCCCCTACGATAAGGCACTTAATGTTTACCATCCAATGGACAATATAAAGAACTGAAGAAAACTGCACTGACAAAGACCTAGAATTGCTGATTAATCATAGTACTGTTTCCACTGAGCTTACATGGTACCTCAAAATCCTTCTCAACACAAGCACTCCATTCGCCATCCCGAAAGAATATAGTAACTAGGTGAGGTTATTTTTGCTGCAGAGGTTAGGCATGCTCCTGAGCAGATACCCAAGTTCTTTCAATGCCTGCACCCTGCCTGTCCTATCAAACTCCTTCCTCATGCCCCTCCAAAGCATTAGATGTTCAGGAGAAGTAGGGGTCACTAAGAACCTTATCACAATGGCTGAATGCTTTCATCAATTCACATTTACCAACTTTTTAAAAATTTCAAACTCCGGGGAAACAAAAAAATACAAAACTTGCTTTTTGCCATTTCTAGCACATTGCTATATCAAACACTGAAATGGATAAATAGTATACTGTCATTAGTTATGTGCTATATCTTATAACAAGAATAATGCACAGTATCACTGAGACTTAAATCGATAAACAAATGAACAAACGAGTTTCACAAACACACACACCCCTTCTCCTCTCCTCGCATTGTGAGAGGCTGTATCCCTAACCCTAGCTGGCCATCTGTTAAACAAATAACTCTGTGATAGCATTATAAATTGGTTCCACTCCTCTGGAAAGCAGTCTGGCAGTATGTTTTAGAAGTCATAAAATTATTCATACTCTTTGACTTAGTAATGCCACACCTGGGATTATATCACAAGAAACTAATTCAATATATGGAAATAGCTATATGCCCAATGATATGCTTCCCAGTATTATTTATAATTGTGAAAAGTTGGGAACAATGTACATGTCAATGACAGTTAAATAATTAATAGTAGAGTATGACAAAAGAATCTTATGCAACCATTAAAATGGTAATGATGAAGATTATGGAGCAAAAGGGAAAATACAGATATAAAACAATGGGTACAACTATGTAGAAATCATTGAAGAAAAGTTTAAAACCAGGTAATCTTGGTTTTAGGATAGAGAATAGGGTGTTCCTCTCTTCCTATTGTCTTTTTGTAATACAGCTGTAATGCTTCTATGAATAATCTTTTTCTATAAATAATCTTTTGTTTAAAAAAATTAAATGCAAGCCTTTGATTGTAACAATAAACAGGAAAGAGACTACATCAGGCAGCACAGCCTGCTCCCTGAGCCAGGGAAGCAGGGCAACAGCAGCATTCTACACTGCATGGGGGGCGCGGGATTGGGGCACAGAACAGCTTCATGGAGAGCCACCTGGAGGTGCTGAATACTTGTCGACAACTGCCGAAAAAAGGGCAGTGCCCATCTGCTAATCCCAGTCAATTCCTTCCTTTATGAGCATCCCGAGGCAGAGAAGTCTCCAGACACACCACACATGCTGTCAGCTTAGTTATCTAAG
Organism: Sturnira hondurensis; assembly: GCF_014824575.4. Taxonomy (NCBI): domain Eukaryota; kingdom Metazoa; phylum Chordata; class Mammalia; order Chiroptera; family Phyllostomidae; genus Sturnira; species Sturnira hondurensis. The sequence goes on along the minus strand of NW_028076902.1, from coordinate 1,862,195 downwards.
AGATTTATATGGGGTCACACTAGACTATAAGATCACTTATTTAAAGTAAATAAAGTCAGATTTTCACATTTGTAACCACGAAAAATGTCTGTGGCCAGAAATGCAATACTCATAAAGACTGGGGGAAGAAAGCAGAAACCACTTTTCACTTCAGGTGAAGCAAGGAGTTTGGTACCACTGGTGTTGACAGACACATGCGTGACTAAGAAACAGGAGTCAAAGTGAAGGCATTTCTGGCCTCTCCTGGGCTGCCTCAGGGATGAAGGATGCAGGAGATGAGGAACTGTTCAATCCTGACAAAGATTAATCAGATGGAAACGGATTGAAGCTTCAGGCCACTTAACCCCACATGATGTATCAGCTCAGGAGCCATCCCAGGAACAGTCCCACAAAGGGATGTCTTACAGAGCTCCAGCCCAGTTTTAAAGGGCTAGCATTGAGGGAATCTTGCCCATTCTCTGAACTGCTGCTCTTCTTTTCTCACCTTCATCCCTGGAGCCAAGTATCTCTTTATATGGCAGTCTCAATAACCAAGTTCTGATCACCCCTACTTCTGAATTTCTGCCCCAAGTACATACCCAACGGGCAGCAGAGCAAAGAAATTTCAGAAACAGTTTTTGAAATCAGACAACACTAACTTAAATTTCAAATTATGCTAACCTCCTCTCTGTTGACCTTAGGAAAATTAATCTCTCTAATCTTCAATTTCCTTATCTATAAAATCTGAAACTATGTCATAAGATCTTTATAAGGTTTAAATGGAATAACAAATGTAAACCCCAAAATCTGATACCTCGTAACGTTTTAATAAAATTTGCTACACAGGCCCTATTGTTCCTCATCTGATAGCATCCTGCCTGTCTCTCCTTCCTCCAAATCCTGTCCCTTAAACATGAACAGCCCAGACCCACTCTCCATTGCTAACTCTCCTTATACTGACCACATACCTGTCTATACTCAGCTTGCCTTCTGTAATTACCCCACTACCCAAACCCAGACATATTCATTTCTGAACCATGATCTGATTCTACTTCCCTACAATGTAACACCTTAGACAGAGGACATACACAGCAATCCTTTCAAAAAGCTTGAGTATTCAGGCAGTACTGCCTGGGTTCAAAGCCCTGCTTTCACTTGTTAGCTAATGTGACTTTGGTCAACCTCCTTAAACTCTCTGTGCCTCAGTCTTCCCATCTGTAAAATAGGGAAAATAATAGTGCCTACCTCATAAGATTATTGTGGGAATCAAGTGTATTAATAAAGCTGACAGTTGTGTCCAGCACATAGTAAGTAGGTTCATTCACTCACTCATTCATTTGTTCATTCATTCAAATCCTCACCTGAGGATGTTCACTGATTTTAGAGAAAGAGAGAGAAAGTGGGGGGAGGGAGGGAGAGAGAGACAGACAGACAGACAGACAATGATGCGAGAAAAACATCAATCTGTTGCCCCAACTAGGGATTAAACATGCAAACTTCAGTGTATGGGACGATGCTTCAACCAACTAAGCCACCTGGCTAGGGCATGCAGGTCCTTTTATTTTAACTTTGAGTCCCCATGAGAACATTTAGGCCAGAACTGGTTGGTTAGCTACCTATGCTATTCCCCTATCATCAGAGAAGTCAAACATCTTTGCTACTCTCTGACAACAGGGGAGATTAAGTACAGGCTCTCTTGAAGAAAGCCTCGATATTCCCAGTGTGGTCCACAGGTCAGCACTCCTGTCATGTAAGAGTCCATTAGATATGCAGATCCTCAGGCCCCACCCAGCCCCACTGAAATGGAATCCACATATTAGCACATTTTGTAAGTCCAACTGACTTAGGGTTGTTAGAACACAGATAAGAGGTGTGAGAGGTGAACCTGAAGCTCCGCTGACCTAGGAGTATGCTTGGAGTACAGGTGCCCCAGTGAAAAGAACAATGCAATCAAAAGAGAAAGTGCACCAAGAAGTGAGAAAACTGTTGTCTTGGCATCTGTAAGTGAGCAAAGAGGAAGACGAGTGTGATTGATAACTACGGAAAAGTGTATAGCTAAGAAGACAAATGGCAGAAGGAGCTCCTTGGAAATTTCTCAGAGGGTAGGCCCCATGTCTTACTCATCTTTTCCAACCTCTAGAGAATGCTGACACAGAGTAGGTGCTTCACTGTAATCATCGGACACTACCTTTACCTTTGTGTAAAAATTATCCTCATTTTCTATAAAAATAGAATTTTTCATTTTACTAAAAATGCAATTCTTTCGTAGTTATACTAGTGGTCTCTCCCTGTCCTACCACAACATAATTGATTCTATACTTCCTGTAAGAAGACAACACAAGCTATCATTGATACAAGGGAAGCATTTCTGAATTATTTCTCTTAGAAATGATGTTTGCTTGAAATACCCAGAAGGTGGGCTGGAGTGGGGTGGAACTGGGTAGAGTGGAAACAGGAAGAGGAACTGGCAGAACATCCTTTACAAAATAATGGGCTATGTTTTTAAAGAGAATTTGCTGGCACCTCGCTGTCTTTTTCATTTCAAACATGTTAAAACTACACTAAGCCAAAAGAAAATTAAGTGCGCCTTTGCTATAACCCCTGACCTTTTCCTAGTGACATGTGTAACTAAGCCCCTGGAGGTCAACACCAAGGAATAATTAGCAGGAAGGAGAAAAGGAAAAGAAATGAGAGTAGAGACTATAAAAATCATACCAACTGATCTACAAGCCTCTTAAAACCCTTTCTAGGGAGCACAGCCTTCATTTTCTAAGACATAAGAAATGACCACATGCCCTTGCCATTTATCTCAGCAATCCGTTCCTTTCATCCAACAGTACTCTTGCTCTACCTCCCACTTCCACACACACCTGTCACCAAGGTAATTTACTAAGGGGAAAAACTGCACAATTGTGAAAAGAGAGCTATGTTCCCAGCCCAGTCCCCACAACCATCAAGAAATTACCTGAATACGAATGCTATATCAAACCCAAATGTCTTTGAAAAAACCAAGGAGGATCAATGGCAGATGTCCCTAAGAGAATTTCTTCTACATCATTCTGAATCAGTAGCTATGTATGAATGTAAATAGACATAACACAGTTACACTAAATACATTTATATGTGCACATACATACATACATGTCTATATTTCTCTGCTGTGCCTATATCTGAATAGGTTTTAGAGTGGGTAAGGATGTCCTTGACTTCAACTATTAGAGTGGCCCAATCATTTCCTCCTCTTAAGTGAGGTCACTGAAAGAGATACAGAGGGGAAACCGCCATGCATCATACCTCCTTTCTGCTTCAACTGTGACACATATTCCCTGCATTTTGAAAGTTCACAATATGCTACTTTGCTCTTATGAAGGACATTCATTAGTACCTGTTTTCATTAACCAAAAGAAATCCAAAGAAATAAATGTCATGAGGATGTAATGTACAGCACAGGAATACAGTCAGTAATATGGGTATAGCTTTCTGTGGTGATAGATGGTAACTAGACATCATTTCATAATGCATACAAATACTGAATCACTATGATGCACACCTAAATAGGTATAAACAGCATTCAGTGTTTGAGATGGTATAGAGAAAGCATGTTACCCAGGCAGTGAGTCCCATCTCCAAGCTCCTTTCCCAGAACTGTACTCAGCATCTTTGCATCAAGACACGTGACTTTGAACTGTGTCTGAGCATCTGTACTTTATCTTGATTTATCTTGTGCATCCATTAGCAAAAATGTGTCCTAAGATATCAGAAAAACCTAAGAGCACTCGTAAGTGCTTATGTTATACTTAGCATAAAACTGAAAGTAATTAGGTGTATTTGGTATGATTTGATAGGTTATTTTTGGGCCTGGGAACACTAAAAACTTTTCCATATAAATGAATGGTAATTGCTTCTTTGCTTTACCCTATTTCAGCATAAAAGATTTCATGGAACACCCTACTTTCAGAAAACAGAATCAAGGAGGGAACTGCAGTACAAACAAGGACAAACTTTTAAAATTTTAACACTCATTTTAAAAACAAAACCATTTGTTTCCCCAAACTCCAAATCTCACGTCTAAACTTTGATCAACTTTAAACCAAATAATCTTAAAGTCACAGTCACACAGGGAGGACAATGCCAGATTCATCACTGTCTTTTTAAACAAACTCCCAAGGCCCAGAATGGGTAAAATAAATTATTCCTCTCCACAGTCCCCAACCTTTTTAGCACCAGGGACCAGTTTCATGGAAGACATTTTTTCACAGACCAGCAGGTGGGGGATGGTTTCAGGATGATTCAAAGGCATTACATTCAAGCTCACCTCCTGCTGTGCACCCTGGTTCCTAACAGGCCCAAACCAGTACTGTCTCAGGGCCCAGAGGTTGGGAATGCCTGCTCCAAACCAAAGAACCTTCAGATTGACTATGTGGTATAATCAAAGATACAGCCAGATTTCATGAAGTGATGATCTGGCCAAGTGTTTCAATGCACAGAAGGCAAACACTAGAAGTGGTGAGGGTATAAACAAGAACCACAGAACCGGCATCTCAAACATCATCAATCTTTGCTTCACAAAATGAAACTGCCATTGAACCTAGAAACTGACCTGGAGCTTACACTGAAATCTAGGAGAGGAAATAGTTGTCCTTCCTGTATATCTCTAAATTCAAAGCTCTGCAAAGTAACTGAGCTCTGTCCTCTACAGCAACCAGCGCTAAATTATATGAATATTAGCATACTCCCTAAGGATATGAAAATAATCTTTTCTACCACAAATAAAACAAGAGATTCCCTTGGTATAGGAGGAATATATTCCACCAATCCCCCTAATGAAAATATGCTGAGAATAGACATTTCTGTATCTTGTGACATAGCAAAAAGCTCAACAGCCCAAAGTACTCAAGAGAAACTAGAGCAACGATCCTATACTTTAACAAATTATCTGTGAAGCTATTTAAAAATCCTAATAGCCAGGGCACACACCAGACCAGTTACATCGGGGGCCTCTGGCCTCATTATTCTTCAAGCTCCCCAGGTAGACTGCAGTATACATCCAAGTTGGTTCTCAACCACCAAATTAAAGTATATTTTAAGGATAACTTCCAGATCAGTGAGTATCTTAGTAGAATTGTGGGCCCTTGACACGAAGGGACCAGAAGCTTTTGTCTAAAACTAATACCCAGCTATGTAAGTGTGCTGTATAAGCCATTCGCCCCAACCCTAGGAAAGGAGCTCAGACTCGTGCACACCCAGAAACCCCTCTTTTAAGCAGGGGGGTCAAGGAGGCCCATCAATCTCTGTTTTCAAGGATTCCTCCTTGGAGAGATGTAAGCAGCACTGGAGACAGACCGCAACATGAACCCAGCTGAGCCAGCAATGCCCAGAGACGGCACTATTTTCAGAAAGCCAAAAAGTCACCTGATGAACACTCTTTGAGAGAAAATGCACACCTTAGCAAAACACTCACAGGGATTGAAGGATAAGTACATTTCTTAGCTGTTGCTCCTGTGTTGATAAAGCTGGAAAGTTTACTTTATTTGAATTAAAAAAAATAAAGTCCTCAATGTTTACCATTGATACCCTCAATTTAAATCTACCTTTAGAAGGTTTTTTTTCTTTTTTTTAAACACTTTATTTATTTATCTTTAGAGGGGAAGGGAAGGAGAGAAGGAGAGAAATATCAATGTATGGTTGCTTCTCATGAGTCCCCTGCTGGGAACTGGCCTGCAACCCAGACATGTGCCCTGACTGGGAATCGAACCGCCATACTCTGGTTCACAGGCCCATGCTCAATTCAATGAGCTACACCAGCCAGGGCCCTAAATCTACCTTTAGAAAGTGTTGATTGATTTTATTTGAAACTCCAGCAGGGCTAGGTAGAAAAGGTATTAAAAACTCCAAAAGAAACAATCTGGATTTATTCAAAACAATTAAAAGCAACATTTTACCCAACAAATTTAAATTAAAAAAACTCAAAAACATTGCATTCATTTTTAAATATCTTAAATAACAGAACAGTTAGAAGCATAAATTTAGAAAAGCAGTAACAAACCATATATAAACATTCAAAAATTACTATCTTTCTATACAATATGGCATTTTTAAAATAAGAAAGAAAGAAAGAGAGAGAAAGAGAGAAAGAAAATGAAAGGAAAGGAAGTAGGGATGGAGGGAGGGAGGAAACCCAACCACTAAATCTAAACTTGTCTGACAACATGAACTCTGAAGGCAGACTACCTGGGTTGGAATCCAGGTCCTGACACTGTATTAGACATAGTGCCCTTAATCCTGTCTCTGTGTCTCACCTTACCTGTATATCTAAAGTTCTGGGGTCTAATTATAGGGTTCAAATTCAGATTTGCACATGTTAACTATGTGAGCTCATTTAACCTCTTTGTACTTCTTTTCCTTCTATAAGGAGGAATTGAAATAAGACTGAACACTGAAATAAGAATTATACCTACCTACTATCTGGAGAAATTAAAATCCTAGTGCACTGCTGATGGAAATATACAGTGGTGCAGTCACTGTAGAAAACAGTACGGCAGTTCCTAAAAATATTAAACAGAATCACCATAGGATCTAGCAATTCAACTTCTGAGTATATACCCAAAAGAACTGAAATCAGGAACTCAAGTACATTTACACTCCCCATGTTCGTAACAACATATGTATTGCCAACTGCCAAAAGGGACACATAACCAATGTTCACTGACATATAAATGAATAATGTGTGGTACATTCATACAAAGGAATATTATTCAGCCTTAACAAAGGATGGAAATTCTGACACATGGCACAACATAGATGAACCCTGAGGACATTATTCCAGTGAAATAAGCCAGTCTCAAAAGGACAAATACTGTATGATTCCACTCTTACAAGGTACCCAGGGTAGTCGAATTCATACAGACTGAAAGTGAAATAGTGGTTGCCAAGGACTGGGAGGAGGAATGAATGGGGAATTAGTGATTAATGAGTACAAAGTTTCAGTTGGGGAAAATGAGTAAGTTCTGAGATGGATGGTGGTGGTATTTTATACAATAAAGTAAATGTACTTACTGCCAATGAACTTATACACTTAAAGGTGGTTAAGAGAGTAATTTTTACAACTTTTCTACTTTACTACAATGAAATAAAAATAAATAAGGAAGAACAGTCCCTATCTCCTAGCGTTGTTGTAAGGATTAAACATGTGCTGTGTTTAGAGTGCCCAATACAAAGAAAGATCTCCATAAACAGCCCTGGCTGGTGTAGCTCAGTGGATTGAGCAAGGGCCTGTGAACCACACAATCGCGGTTCGATTCCCAGGCAGGGCACATGCCTGGGTTGCAGGCCAGTTCCCAGCAGGGGACTCACGAGAGGCAACCATACATTGATATTTCTCTCTTTCTCTCCTTCCTTTCCGCTCTAAAGATAAATAAATAAAATCTTTAAAAAAAAAAGATCTCCATAAACATTAGCTACTATCTTATTTTCCTGCCTTTATAGCTCCCTTCGTTGTAGCATCTATTTCTAGAGCTAATACCTTCTGCAATGAGACAGGTTCAGCCCTGGGCTTCCTTCTAATATAAATGACAAAAATTCTACTGCAATAGAATAAAGATAAAGAAACCACCTAATTTCTGCAGTTTTCACACATAAAGCTGAAATGATCACATTAAAACAATAACAACAACAAAACTGATCCTGGCTGGTGTGGCTCGGTTGGTTGGAGCATGATTCCATAAACCCAAAGCAAATGGGTTCAATTCCCAGTCAGGGTACATGCCTAGCTTGCAGGTTTAGTCCCCGCTCAGAGCACATACAAGAGGCAACCAATCAATGTTTCTCTCCCTCTCTTCCTCACGCCCTTGCCCTCTCTCTAAAATCAATGAGCATGTTTTTGGGTGTGTATTAAAAAACTAACACACACAAAAAACTAACTTTATTGTCTTTACTTCCCAAGTGGTTTGTTAATAATTTTGCCTCAAAAATAGGTTCATAGGCTTATGCTATCATATAGGTCTAAAAGCAGGAGAGAAGGAAGTCCCCCTGCTATTCATAAATACTCTTCCACTTTTTATCATAACCAAGACTATTTCACTTCTTTGCTTGATCACTTAAAAAAAAAAACCTTTTCTTTTAAAATTTCCAAGCATACACAAAAGTAGAGAGCTCAGCTAGCCTCGAGGCATCCAACTTAAAAACCAACTTTACCTTTCTGACTCTACCTAGCACTCTACCTTCCATACCCCAAGAATTAGAATAAAGACACCACATCTACCACTGCAGTAATGTTCATCTCTAACAGTCATCATGATCACTATTTTTCGTTACTTTTAGAGGTTCTTTTTTGATATCTTCTTACCTTCCTTTCAATTTTTCCTTTGAAACTATAAATAATGTCTATACCAACCTTGCCAAGGTTATTGTAAGGGTATAATAAACATAAAGTACATAGCTTTGTTTATGATACGCATTAGATTCCTGAGAAACATTACTTCTCCATAGACTACCACCTCACCCTACTCTCCAAGACAAAAAACTCCCCCGACACCAACACATGCACACATCCTTCTCCACTCTTTGTCGCTTACTCCTCCCTTCCCTTCCTAAACGTTAGACCTTGCTTCCTTTCTGCCCCGTCTCTTTACTAAGCCAAAGATCCCAAACACAAATGCCTAATCAGAGATCTACTCACCTAGAAGACCCCAAATAAGTGGAAGCATATAACATGTTCATGAATGAGAAGAATTAACATAATTAAAATGCCCATACTACACAAAGCAATCTGTAGATTCAATGCAATTCCTATCAAGATACCAATGACATATTTCACAGAACTAGAACAAATATTCAAAAAAATTATATGGAACCACAAAAGACCCCGAATAGCAATAGTGATCTTGAGAAAGAAGAACAAAGTTGGAGTAATCACCCTATCCAATCAAACTAGACTATAAGGCCATAGTAATCAAAACAGCATGGCACTGGCATAAAAACAGAGATGTAAATCAATGGAACAACATACAGAGCCCAGTAATAAACCCACACCTTTATACTCAATTAATATTTGACAAAAGAGGAAAAAACATACAATGGGCCAAAAACAGTCTATTCAATAAATGGTGATAAAAAATTGGACAGATTACATGCAAAAAAAATTGGATCACTTTCTTAAACTATATACAAGAATAAACTCAAAATGAATTAAAGACCTAAATGGAGGGGAGAGAATCACAGGGGAAAAGGGGAAGGACTCACATGAACAAGTATAAAGGACACATGGATAATAACTAAGGTGGGGGGCAGAGATGGGAGGGGGGTGGGGAGCACTGGGGGTGGGCAGGGCTGGGAATACAAGAATGAAGACTGTACTTGAACAAGAGTTAAATTAAATAAATAAATAAATAAATAAATAAATAAATAAAAAGACCTAAATGTAAGGCTTGAAACCATAAAAATCCTGAAGAAAACACAGGCAGTAAAATATTGAATGTTGCTCGTTGCAGTATTTTTTCTAATATATTTCCTTGGGCAAGGGAAAAAAACAAATGGGACTACATTAAACTAAAAAGGTTTTGTACAGCAAAGAAAACTATCAATAAAATGAAAAGACAACCTACTGAATGAAGACATTCATCAATGATACATCTGATATGGGGTTAATATACAAAATTTATAAAGAGTTCACACAAGTGAACACCAAAAACACAAACAATCCAATTAAAAAATGCAGAGGACCTGAGTAGATCCTTCTCCAAAGAGGGCATACAGATAACCAACAGACGAATGAAAGGGTACTCTAATGTCACTAATCATCAGAGAAATGTAAATTAAAACCATAATGAGATATCACCTCACACTTGACAGAATGACTATTATTCAATAAACCAACAAACAATAACTGTCGACAAAGATGTAGAGAAGAGAAAACTCTCATGCACTGTTGGTGGGAATGGAGTCTGGTGCAAATATTATGAAAAACAGTATGGAGAGTCCTCAAAAATTAAAGATGCAACTGCCTTATGACCCAGCCAATTCCACTTCTGGGTATATATCCAAAGAAATCCAAAACACTACTTTGAATATATGCACCCCTCTGTTCACTGCAGTGTCGTTTACAATATCCAAGATATGGAAGCAGCCCAAGTGTCCATTAACAAACAAATTGGATAAAAATAGTTGTGGTCCAAATATACAATGGAATAATACTAAGCCATAAAAAAGTAAATCCTACTATTTGCAACACATGGGTGAACCTCAAGGGTATTATGCTAAGTGAAAAAGTCAGACAGAAAAACAAATACCATATGATTTCACTTATATGTGGAACCTAAAAAAACAAAAGCAAAAAGAGAGAGAAAAAAAGAGAGAGAGAGAAACAGACTCATGGAGAACAGACCAGACCAATGGTTGACAGGGGATCTGGGGTACTGGGTAAAAAGGTGAAGGGATTAAGGAGTACAATTGGTAGTTATAAAATAGTCCCAGGGACTATTTTAGTACAGTTACTATTTAGTACTATTAATGTACAATATGGAGAATATAGTCAATAATATTATAATAACTGTATTAGGTGTCCGGTGGGTACTGGAAATATTAGGAGGAACACTTCATCAAATATATGATTGTCTAATAACCATGCTGTACATCTGAAACTATTACAAAGTAATACTGAATGTAAACTGTAACTGAAAAATAGAATTTATAAAACTCAAATGGTTCTGTTGTTTATCTTTTCCCCAAATTTAATAGCTTGTGGTGTTAGAACAGGCCCTTTCAGCCACTACCTGCTCAACCCTCTGGCACCTTTCCTTCAAGAGAGCTGCTTCAAGTGGTGCTGGATTTCAGAACTAAGACTAGATGTCCAACTTATTCAAACAAAGCATCCTACTAAAACCAAGTGATAAATGAAAGAATCAAGGTTAAGCAGCAGCTTCTTATGCTGGATAAAACCAAGCTCCTTGTACCAGATCATGTCAATAAGAGTGAACTTACCAAAATAACTAGGCACTTGGCAGGTAAAGACTCATTACGCCCTTTCCTAGTAGTAAATACACCACACTGTGAAAGTGTCTATATTTACATCTGAAGTGTATAAAAATGAGATAGATGAAGGTGGAACTTATATATGGTATATGCTCTTAGGAGACATTTTGAAAGAAATTTTCCACTTAAGACTAATACAGTGCTTCCATTCAAGCACTGTTAAACCCACCCCCAGGGGATAAAGGGGATCATTACCAATTATGTTTGATCTCATCAACTAATCATAGGTCATCAAATAGCAGTTTGTCAACCTAGAGCTTTTGTAGTACAAGTAGAAAAACTGAACTATATTCTCCATCAGTGCATCCTTTTGAAAAACTGTATTATTTAATCTAAGCTGTCTTATTTATAGACTTCACAAGTTTAGAAATAAACATACTAGGCATTTTAAGTCACCATAAAATAGACATCCATAATACTTTGATGATCTTTTCATCTATGGAATTTGCAATCCCAGTGGTAATTCAGTGAGATACCACATCTTATGTCAACAGAACCAGACAGTGTTCTGCGCATCTAGAGAAATTTCTCTTTAAGAAAGCATAAGTTGTCAAATAATACTGCCAGCCCCCACAACCCACGAATTTGCCATAATAGTTGGTACAAAGCAGATAAACATGAATTACAAACTCTCTTATCCTAAGACTTTTGTTGACCAGTCCAGATTCCTAAGTATGAAAATGACAGACCCAAAGTCAACTCTCCTGTAATTTTAAAAAATGTACCAGTAATATGCAGCAAGCTAGTTCCTATTTATTTTTTCAAAATAATTTCATATGTAAAAACATCATTATTCAATAGCAATCTTAAAAATCTTATAATTTTATAACTAGCTTCTAAAAAGTGCCCAAACATAACAGAATGGCATTACTTCTGTTTCAGATTTTCCCTAATATAAGAATGCAAACCAGCACCTGATTTGAGGAACTACACAGCAGGTATACCATTTCCAGTCTTTTTGGTAGTGGAAGTAACTAGAGAATACTCACACTTTTGAACATTAAAATTCAAAAGTAAATCCTTCTCCTTTGGCTTAACTCTGGAATGTGATTTGTATTGTATATTGTGTCATCAAAATATTTTATTAAATTATTCTTACATTTTTAAGACTAATTCAGCTAGCACTGTTAAAACAAATGAACCATCAAAAGCCTCCCAGTCCAAGTGCACATCAACTGTCAAGAAATGCAGCACATGGAGGAAGCGTACTCTTCACAACCTTAACACTGAGAGTTACACATCTCATCAGTTAACTCAGAATAAATGACTCGACACTTTTGCCAACTCAATGTGATTTAAAATGATATTCATGTGAATGTCTATTGTCATTGTAGGCTATCTATATAACTGTCAAAATTTATCCTTGTATATCTGAATATCTATATCTATTAGTAAAAGTTATTTATTATAATGTAAGGGAAGAGCAATGTTATTACATATGAATACAATATAGATAATTTTAAGTATACAACCTTAAAATAGTAAGTAGATTCAGATTCTGTGGAAAAAATCAAACATACTGGAGGGTTCTTTAAGTCTGTGGCAACAGTCCATGAATCTACCTGAACTCTTCCTACAAGTAGCTCAAAGAATTCTAAGTATATACGAGTTACCATAGCCTTCAAAATTTGACCCATTTGATGAGTGAGAAAACAGACTCAGTAACTGTGCTGCTTAAAATCAGAGGCAGTGAAGTAATGGCACAGACTAACCAGTAGCTCTTTTCTCGCATCTGTGCATCAAAAAGCCAACAGAACAGTATTTTTCTTTCTCTGTTTTAAAAGTATGCTCTTAAACTCTATGGAGGAAAATGGAGGGACTTTTGTATGTGCCGCGCCCCCTCCTCCACCTGTGGTCTCATTTCTACTCACTCCTATCCTCTGCCTTCAGTGGAGTAAACAGCTTTACATTTTATTAGGTCCTAGACAAAACAGTGCAGGGCACTGTATACTGAAAACCACAAGCTATGACTATGTCTTGGAATGGTTGCCATCAACTTTTGTAGTGTCAGAAAACATAACTGGTAAGAATTGAGAGCACAGGAGAGAAGGTCAACTTGGGCCCTCAATAGGCTGACAATGAGGCATCAGAAAAAGCTGCTCCAAACTACTGACTAGGAACCAGAAGAAGACAGCAAAAACTTAGGACAGATGGTGGGACAAGATATGACAATCACAGGGCTCAGCACAGATGGAAATGCAAGACTCGGAGAACAAAATCTCTGCCACCCAGTCATAACTGTGACATTGCTGATGACCAGAGAAAAAGAACATTGTGGATAGAGTGACAACTCCTTGATAAATCTAAAGAGGGCTCTGGAAACCAGGCAGAATGGGTGGAAGAAAGAAGACAGGAAACAGAAAAAAATGAAAATGTCACAGGAGAACCAGACAGATACCCAGACTGAGAAGGTGAATACTCTAATAAGCACAGGGCTGTGGTTTCATTTCTACTCACCCCTATCCTCTGCTTCAGTGTTGTGGACCGCTCTGCCTGGTTTCAGGAATTGTAACTACCTTCCATTGCTAAGGATAAGCAAGTGACCTCCAGAATGCGAGCCACAGGAGACAAAGTTTGTCTCTGGTAGCAAATGGTGCCTCAGTTTCCTCTCCCTACCCCCCAAATCATGGTCTATGTTGTTGACGGGTAAGTCTCCTCACAGCTGGGGGCAACCTAAGCCAAACTTGATCACTTGGGAGGCCATCATGGAAGGACTGCAGGGCGGGGGCACCACAAAGAGCCAGAAATGGACTCTTGCCCACCCACCCCCGGCTATGTGACATAGCCCAAGTCCCCATGCACTCTGGGAGAAGCCCTTCCTGGCTCTAATCCCCTTAAGCCTGAATACCTGCTGGAGAGGGGTGCAGCTCCTTGCCTTGCCAAAATGGATGGGGGAGGGGCAGGAAATCTGGCATCACAAAGAATTCCTGAAAAATGTGAAATCTGCTCTGCTAAAAGTGCTTTCATTCACATGATAAGGGTCCAAGCAGGAAATGAGTATGTCTCCCAAAGTTTCTGCAACTCCCTTCCTGACAGACTGACTCAGACGAAGCTCTCAGATTTCTTTGACATGTTATGTACTGTTTGATCCTTGCCGCCCTGTATTCTGTGTATTACAACCCAATAAAAGCCCCTGGAGGAAGGAGCTCAAAGCCTTTTTTCCCTGAGAAACTGGCCACCGCTCAAGGCCTTTATCCTCGCAGAAACTGGCCACCTCTCCTCCCTAAGCAGATCATGTCTTATTTACTTTCATATGCGGCAGACAGGGGACTTGCAGGAAAAGTCACCCCCACACTTCAGTGGAGTGAACAGCTTCATACTTTCCAAAAGTATGGCTACAAAGCACCTACTGAAAAGGAGACTGGCACCACAAGAGGTTGGGGTATGACTGATGTTGATCTTAAAGAATCTCTCCCACTTGTAATAATGGTATATTTTTTCTGGAATACTTTTCCACCTAACCATTCATATGAACAAAGCTACTGACACAGAATTTGTGCCTACTATAATATCCACCAAGGAAGGAAATGACATTAACAGAAAGTAGGTTGACTCTAGAAGATTCTATGTCTGGGAAGGAGGATAGCTAGTAGGTGGGGAAAGCACGTATGAACAGAAGACTGAATGTCCCCTTCTGCTAGCCTGCACCAGGCCCGCGACAGGCTAACTCAGGAACAGGAAGAGCAAGGGGAAACAACTAAAGGAAAAATGGCTACTCCCAGGTACCAAGAAGGGAATCAGGGTAGGGAGAAGCAGCACTGCCACAGGGAAGGCACAGGCTTTGGGAAGGACTTAGAACACTGGGTATACTGTTCTGAGTACCAGAAGAGGATGCCAATGAGTACAAGCCCTGCTTTGAAATCCTCTATCCTCCCATTCTACCATTTTCTTTTTGTTTATACCATTGCCGCCACTGACACAATCTATAGCAAATAAGTACAGCCCAATTCCCCACAGAACTATCTGAGTAGCCACCTTAAGCAAAGGAAATGCCTCAGGCTCAATATGCAAAATCAAGTACAACAATGTACTACAGGACTTTACAAAACCCAGGAAATGTTCTTCTTTGCTTTGGAAATAATCAACACAAAACCAATTTATCTTCTCAAGTAATAAAAAATATTGTCAGGCTCTTTACCTAAAGATACATTCTTGCCAGAGCTTAGCAGAGATTAGAGGCTAATAACTTAGCCTCTACCAGTTACTGGGTGAGAACATGCTCCATGCTCCGGGGCAGGGGTTAGACCCAAGCACACAAGCACAGCTTTTCTTTTTTAGTTCGGGTGGACAAGATCCAGCTGTCCCCACTCTCATGCAAGGAGGAAACAGGACCCACGAGGTGTCTACAACTCCAAAGATTCTGAAGTAGTATCAACATTCATCTGGCAATTATTTAAAATATAGAAATTATTTTCTCTCTCTCCCCTACCTCATACATATACAGCAAACATATATGATATATGCTACATGCATAATTATATAATATACAAAGCACATATATAATTATTATACATTAGATACATACCTATATATGACATAATATATAGATAAATATATGTATAAGAATATAGTATAGCCCAGGCTGGTGTAGCTCAGTGGATTGAGCACGGGCCTTCGAACCAAAAGATCGTGGTTCGATTCCCAGTCAGGGTACATGCCTGGGTTGCAGGCCAGTTTCCAGCAGGGGATGCATGAGAGGCAACCATACACTGATATTTTTCTCCCTCTCTCCTTCCCTTCCCCTCTAAAGGTAAATAAATAAATCTGAAAAAGAAAAAGAATATAGTATATATAATTAGGCATACTCATATATTTACACTCGAACACACTCATACAACACACATACATATACTTGTGTCCTGTATACAGAATAACAGACGGTAGGACCATGGGTAGGGAAAATCATTTTATATTCTAAAGAGAAGTATTAACTGCTTAACGCCTTTATGAAAAGCAGTATAAATTACTATTAGTGAACAGAGTAAGTCAGATCATAATTCTATGAGTACTTATGAACAAAGGGAAAAGTAGCAAGTAGTGTGCACTCATTTAAAACAATCAATCTAATGTTCTCCTTAAAATTTAAGCCTACAGGAATTATAGGATGTCTAGGAAATTATAAAGTGTCTGGGAATCAATTATTCAGTGGGAGAGGAACAAAAAAACAGTTTATCCTGGGTAAGAAGAGACATAGAAGGGCAGAGCTATCATAGTATCTGAAACGCCATCATGCAAAAAGAGGGATAGATGTGTTCTAACCAGATGGATGACACCACGAATGGGAATGAGAGAAAAAATGTAGTAATGATAGCTGCAAACAATATCTAACAATAAGGGCAAAGAACTGGAGTAAAGAAGCCCTAAGAAGAGGAGCAGCACACTGAGACTGTTAGGATTGCAAGGGAAAGCTGGATGCGGGAGGCCTCTACTGGGATGGCTGTGGGAATTGCTCATTGGGGTGCATCACTCACTGCTACCACACAGAGGCACTATCCCTACAAAAGCTACTGGAACATGATCTAAGTGGTCTGCAGCACTGAGAAAGATAGGAATTGCTTTCTACCTGCCCTACCAAACTGCTAACAGAGAAAACAAAAAAGCAGTCTTCACTGAACAGAAAAAATGGACTTACAATGTAGCCTTACACTCAAAGAATAACTATGAGCATATACCTTGTACAAAGATTAGCCCTTGATGGTCCTCCATGCAATCCTGTAGACTAGAGTCTATCAAAAGTAGTTAAGAACAGGATTTTGCTAATACAAATATAGCACACATTAAGAAAAATTTTCAGAGGACTTAAAATATCTATTCTCTTCAAAAACCAAACCCTACCTTTTTCATGAACCCAAGCCTCACATTCTTGTGCCCAGTTTCTCCTCTCAAGAGTCTTCCTGGGTAGTCCTTCCTCTCTTCTCCCTGTGACTGATTCCATCAGGCATCTCCTAGGCACTGCTTCTGTTAACCTCTTTGATTCTTATACCTGATACTTCTCAACTTTGACTGCTTCCCCACCTTAAATAAATCACACTCCCCTCAACCTCTTTCCCTCTTCACCTCTTCAAACAATGTCTTTTTCTCTAGCACACCATGGTTCTTGAAAACAGAATCAAAATTTGCTGCCTGTCCTCCTTGTTCCCCCTTTTCCTCCTTGCTAACTGGTTTCTCAGGGCTTGCTGTATAGCAGGTGCTCAATACATGCTAGAGGCAGAATTATTAAGAAAATGTTAGATGTTACAATGAACAGAAGCAGGTATGCCAAGTGGAGAAGTTCACTTGGGGTGAGGGGAAAGAATGAGTTTATTTTAGACACACTGTGTTTGAGGTGATGGCAGGATATATAGACGGACATGCAAAGCCATACATGGAGGTCAGTCCATCTTAGTGATGTCATACCTGAAAGAAGAAGGTCAAGTAGGGAGGCTCTGGGCAGACAAACAGAGGCACTATGAGAAGCCACCATGACGCTGACAGTTCAACTCACAGTATGACAGAAGTTTAAAAAGGTGAGCATTTCAGGAAGGCCAGGTGACACCACCAGTCACAGTGTAAAATGCCACAGCTAAACAGAAAAGTAAAGACTGTAAATGAGGCGAGGGACAATTTAATCAGCAGGAGGATACTAATGATCTTGGAAAAGCTGTATCAGTGATAAGATACTATGAATTATATGCAAACATCCCAAACAAAACATTAACAAGCAGAACTCAGAAACCACCAAGGGTCAGCATGCATAGAATACAAGAATAAATCAAGGAAAGAAATGTAATCTTCTAATTTGCCCTATAATCAAAGGAGGAAAATCATATGACAAACCATAGCATTCATTCTTCACTAAAAAACACTTAATAAAACAGAAATAGAAGACTGTTACCTTAATATGATCCCAATATATATTCACCAAAACTCCAGAATCACAATTTATGAGAAACCACTAAAAACACTCATGAAAGTCCAACTTCTAAATAGAAAAATGAGTGTCAGCTGACAAAATGTTGCCCAAAAAGGAATTACAAATGCTTCTGAAAATTATAAAAATATGCTCAATCTGACTCAGAGAAATGCAAATTAAAATGACAATTAGATACTTTTTAATGTACAGATTGAGAAACAGCATATTGTTTGATATACTACTAAGAGGATCTAAGAAACAGACATTGCTGGTAAAAAACCTATGGAGGACAATTTGGCAATATCAGCATTTAAGATACATACATCCTTTAATTCAGCAATATCACATGTAGTGAGATAAACCTATAGATAAACTTGTGTGTGTGTGAAAAATGTGTGTGTGTGTGTGAGAACAATACTCCCTAAACAATGTGATGTAAGAGCCAAAGACAGGAAGCACATTTCCCTTAACTGGGGACTAGCTAAATAGATTAAGAATAAAGCATCTCTGTATGCGTTCACACAGGCAGGTTAGTGATAGCTCCAAGACACGCTGTTAAATGATAACAAGGTACTGATGATTGTGCATGGTGGCTAACATTTTTAACAAGAATACATATGTAGCTTATGCATTTACACACAAATATAACAAAGTGTGTAAGAGGTGATAAGAGCTGAGGGACAGAGAGACAGGAGAGAGGTTTAATTTTCATTTATTCCTTTTGAATATATAAGATATGCATTACAACCTAGAGATGTTATGATCACTCGTGACATTCCCCTGTCCCTCATTCCCTACCTTCAAACTATAAAGCCCATGAATTCTTCTTCACCGGCTTTTTCACTTTCACCACAACCAACATAATTTAGAGACATTCTGTAACTTCCTCCAAGATAATTAAACAGCCTTTAACCACTTTCCATATAAATAATTACCTTCTCTGATTTACCTTAGCTATGCACCATGCTCAGACTTGTCCTTCTAAAGCACAACTTTACTAAGCTTCAAAAGGCCCAAATTCCACTTGACCTATGAAAGTACTCTCCAGAGGCCCATGGCCCTTCTCTCCCCAGGACTACATCCCTCACATCTGCTGAACCGAAATGTTCCCAAGGACTAAAACTACAGCTGTTTCCCTCACCCCAACCTGTAAATCTGAACTCTGGTGTCTCATCAGTTTCATCCCATTTCACGTATGTATCCCTTCCACACATGTACCAGCTAAAATGGTTTGAGACCTTGAACGCCCACTGCTTTACAGGCCACTTACACCAGGAAACTTTCCCTGATGTCCAATCAGGATGTGATGGCACAACTGTGTGTATCTTTCAGGGCAGCCCTCACGTGCTCACTGTGACGCTGTCTTCTAAGCACCTGTGCCAACGGTAAGCCACTTCCTCAGAGCTG
The DNA here is from genome assembly GCF_014824575.4 of Sturnira hondurensis. Lineage (NCBI taxonomy): Eukaryota > Metazoa > Chordata > Mammalia > Chiroptera > Phyllostomidae > Sturnira > Sturnira hondurensis. The sequence goes on along the minus strand of NW_028076902.1, from coordinate 1,842,889 downwards.
CATCTCCTGCTCCGCTCCGTAGGCTCCCGAGTGTAGTGATGTACCCATAGCCAACAAAGAGCAACTCATTTGATGAAGGTAACACTTCCCTTCAAATTCCCAAAATTCCTTTAGCTCATTAAATGACTAGAAAGCCATCTTGAATCCATAGCTTAGATGTGCTTATTTCTGCATAGTTGACCGGTGTTAACAATGATATATGGGTAAGTTGGATGGCATTAAAAATATTAAATAACTGCTCCTGATTCTTTTTGCCTTTCTCAGTGCAGACTGATGAAAAGCTTGGAATACCAAACACATGACTACACACATTCAACAAAGTCAATTTTACCACCTGTCACTTAGAAGTAATTTTCTAGAGTTATTGGGTTTTTTTAATGAGAGAGATGACCTTTCTCAGGGTGAGCATGTAAGGTTAGTGATAGCTAGGAGCAGTGACTAAATTGGATGGTTTCAAGTCCTTAACAAGAAGTGTCTACCATTTCCCAATATAAGGCAATTATGCATTTAGTTACATGAAGGTCCTTTTAAAAGAGGTGACCTCTGTAGACATTTAAAAATCAGTATTATACTGGTTTGGACAATGACTCTGGAATTACATGGAATGAAAAAATTCACCATCAGACTGATATAAACAGAAAGCAGAACAGTGGTTACCAGGAGCCGCAGGGAGTGGAGAATGGAGAGTTACTGTTCAGTGGGCACTGAGTCTGAGATTATGAAAAAGCTCCAGAGAATGAACAGTGGTACTGGTAGTACACCAAAGCAGATGTATTAATACCACTGAGCTGAACACTTAAAAACGGTTAAAATGGTAAATTTTATAAATATATATTTCTACAGTATGTTCTAGAAACTGATTTTAGTGAATTTTTCATCTGTCTCATTAAACCTGAAACACCATCCTGGCTGGGTGGCTCAGTTGGTTGGACTATCATCCTGTACACGGAAAAACGTTGATTCGATTCCCGGTGAGGGTACACACCTAGGTTCAATCCGTAATCAGGGTGTGTACAGAGGGCAACCGAGCAATGTTTCTCTCTCTCTTGCTCCCTCTCTCTCCCTCTAAAGTCATTAAGAGGTGAGAATCCTCAGGTGAGAATTTAAAAAAAACAAAACATGAAACAGCCGAGAAAGCAGTTAAGTGACACAAATCTAATTCAATGGGGAATTTAAGCAGTTCATATATTATCCTAGCTGTTCTCCTTCTTCCTCTAAATTATCTGTTTTTTTATCATTTCATTTCTTGAAGCACTAACCTGTGGATGGGCAGGTACACAAAGAGCAATTAATTTTGTTACTTTTTAGTAGAGGAAAAATGTGCTTAAGTGAGGTTTCTGAATTACTGTAAACTTTAGCTAGCTGTGTTCTTCCATACCACTATTAACATGGGTAATCGAGATATGTTCATCACAAGTTAATCAGTTTCTATTTAAAGGCAAGTGGTCATTATTTCTGCCAAAAGCAACATGTCACACAAACTTCAAGTAGCAACATACTGACAAAAAACTGGGTAGATCATTCTTTTCCCAAAAAATGGAGTGGGCACCGTGATCCCTCAGTCACTGCCCCATAGACAGCTCACAGGTCAGGGACTGAAAACACCCCCAGCCTTCACGAAAGACAGGATTGAGGGGAAACTCCAAACAAAGAACTTCCTCAGTGCCTGTGCTGCTCAAAAACTCTGAATGCTTTTGCCCAGCAACTCATCCCATTTATACACCTTGCCATCTACTGTCTTCTCATCTTCTTCACATAGCCTTTTCAACTCAAGTTGCTAATAGTAGGTCTCTGGCTGTGGTATTAGAATTCATTTTCCCTTTAAAGGAGCTACACAAAGCAACTGTAGGATGCAACCCCAAGACCCCTGAACAGCATTGAGGCAGGAGGGCCATGAGCTAGTGCTTGGGCCATTTGTCCTCTGGTACACACATGGCCTCGAAGTGTGACCTCCACTAAAATTCCCGCCTTTAGAAAACAGATAAAAACCATTAACGCAAGAGACCCAGTGCGCACTCACACACAGGTGTTTTCCCTCTCTCCCCACACACACACCATGCTTCTTTTCTCAGGTGATTTCTTTCTTCTAAGCTCCAAGGGCCCTTCTTTTGCCTCTGTAACTTGTTTCCTGAGTCCATGCAGCCCAGCTGGCTCACTGCTTTTACCTCTGTGCCTTTCTAAATAAACTTCTTGGTTTACAGTTCTTGGCTCTGAATTCTTCTTAGCCAAACTCAACAACTGATTTAACACCACCACTAACAAAACCCCTTACCCTCTTTAAAGACATTATTGCTGGGTCCCATGTCCAGAGTTTACAATTGTAACTAGATACTGGTGTTTTTTCAAAGGTTCTTAGATATGACGGAAGGACCTGTTCCCAAATAAGATGAATGCTAATGCTGTGAGGAAGGAGCATGGGGAGCACTGAAAGTGGTTGCTCACAAAACAAACCCATCATAGGAGCTTCAGAATATTTTTTGTATCAAGAGAAATGTTTCCAAAGCCAACAGACCATACTAGGGCCAAGTAACCTTCAAGAGCTATGCTGGCTCCGCCCCCTCCACTCAGTCACCATGGAGACGTCACTAGGGCAATGCCTACATCCCAAGGTCCACATTGCAAGCTGTCAAAGAGAGTTTAACAGGCTCCAACAAGCCCTAACCAGGTGGAGAGGTGACAGTGAGGTGACGTCAGAGCTGGCAATCATCTTCCTATGCTAGCCTGGCTCAGGAGCCTGCCTGGGAGCCCACCCTAGACAGTGGTAGGGTACTGGCAGCACAAGAAGCAGGACTGCCAGTGGCAGATAGAGGGCAAGCTCAGTGTAATGGAAATGGACCCAGGGAAGCCAGGCTGATTCCTGGGACAGCCTGGAAATGTGAGAGCCCTGGGACCAAACTCCTGCAGCAGAAAAAAGGCCACACAGTTTACTTTCACCACCAATGAAGTGGAAACCAAAGGCCCCAAGGACCAAAGTGTCTGTGCTGCTGAGGCCCAGAGCCCCAGCCAGGGCTGTAATGTCACTCAAGGCCGCCCCACCAGTACCCAAGTGATCTGGGATTCACAGGGTTCTAGGCGGTGGAGACTTGTGCTGAGCTCATATCACAGGAAGCAGGAATACTTGCCACAAGGAAGGATACTGGTATTCTTCCTACATCATATTTCCATTTAGTAAGTAATTTTTTGAAGCCAGAGAAGCCAACAAAGGCAGAGATGGGGCTTATAGAAATGACAGAGGAAGTGATGAAGCTGAACCAGCAAACAAACTCAAATAGTAAAAAGTGGTGGGCTGCTACATAATGAACATTTACCTGTCCAGGCTGAGACTAAGTTCAAGTTGGCAAACCTGATCCACAGATCTAAGGAGTAAAGAAGGGAAATTGAAAATCAGTGGAGGAACTATGCACAACTAAGTCATGAGATCCCACAAAGGAGACAAGAAATAGCCTTCCAGTATGTGACACTAACTTCAGAGCTTAAAACAACACAGCTCTTGGCAAAGGAAAAGCTGGAATCTGATTTGAAGCAGCAGTTGGAGGCAGTGAGGAGGCAGTTTCACTGATAAAGGAGAAGCAGTGTGGGGAACTGCAAACATTACAGGAAGAGCTAAAGCAAGCCTGAGCTGAGACAACTGCAAAGGCCTATGCCTGGTACCTCCAGGAAAAACCATTACCGGAGAAGCAACTGAATCAGCTGACTGCAAACATTTTGGGAACCACAGAAAGGAGCGGAAAAGGAAGGCCAAAGCCTGGGAGGTGGTTGCAGAGAGGCATGCTTCTGAGTTGTACCACCTCCAAACAGAGAGCCTGGAGTTACAGAGGTGGTGCGGCAGTCCTAGCTGTGTGTGGAAGAATCCCCCTCCACCACCCCTACCCCAAGCCCTGGCAAAGCTGGTTAAAAATTTAGAAGCAGCAGCTGCAGCAGGAACAGTTGTATATGGACTACTTCTTCCCAGAGAGGTAAGGAATAAGCAGTAAAAAAGGTGCTCCAGAGCACAGAACTTCCTCCCTAACCGCCAAATCAATCCACAGTAATTTCTAAACTATCACTGATTCAATAAGGACTAGAGCAACTATTATTAGCTGCTACATAAACCTGGTTAGCTTTGGGACCTCATTGCAACTGTAAAATATCCATCATGACGTGTTAGTGTGAAGAATTAGGTGCTTTTTTTCCTAGCAGAACTGCTAGGTATTTGTGTAACCAGCTTCCCTTAATTGGTTTTTTATTTAATTAATAAAAATTAATTGTTATTAATTGTTCATTGAAGTTCCTCAAACTTCCAGATAACCTAACACCATCTGCCAAACACTCATACATAAACCAGGTTGAGAAAACCACCTTAAGAGAAAAAAAAGATTTGTATGATTTGTTTCATCTAGCTGAGTCAGATTTCTTTATAGAGAAAGCACCTTTAAGGCTGACATCTCAGACTGACTTTATATATTATATTTATATTATACTTCATCTCAGAGCTTTCTGCTCTGCAAATGACCAATATCAGTTTATATGTTATATTTATATATTATATCAATAATATATAAGTATATTATATTCATATAATATATAAATATAATATTTATAGAATATATATTATTGATATTATATATATGTTTATATAATATTTATATTATAGTCAGTCATCTCAGACTGACTTTATATATTTATATTATACTTCATCTCAGAGCTTTCTGCTCTGCAAATGACCAATATCAGTTTATCCTCATTCCTTTTGACCAACTCAGAACATAACAGCAAAGTGTTTTTAAGCTTTTTAAAAAAGTTTGTGCCAGTGACCAGGTAGCTCCTTCTATAGTTTGCTAATAACAGCAAGCTCAGTCAAGGCTAGGTGGAGTGACCTTTTGTGTGATGCAGCCTTTACAGTTTCAGCTTTCATAAATGGAGAACGTATATTGCATCAACTCTATTGAAATGTTTTCTGTGAAGTAGTATGTCTAGAATTAACGAGGTGGCTGAATACTTGTTGTAGAAAGGTATATCAAAAAGGTTTTTAAATATCTGGATGGCTTTTTAAAGAATCTTGCGCCACCTATTTCCTTAGCAACACCCTAAATCCTAAAATGCCAAGATTACTTAATGTTAAATATAGTAATTACCTTAGTTTTAGGTCCTCTATTATATTTTCTTTGTATGTGTACATTTAATAGTACATGAAATGCCTTTTGTAATTAATATGTGCCTTAGATTTATGTCTACTTAATAGAACTGGGAACAGTATTTTAAATTAGTATAGACTTTTAGGGTATGTTTTTTTTGCATTTATGACACATTGATGATTAGTCTAGTGATTTATTTGAATGATGAAGTACAGGAATATAACTCCATATTTTAATGTTGCTTTTCTATGGAAATTTTCAGTAATAAAAACCTTCAAAATAATTTTTTGAATTCTATTTTGATATGTAAAATGAATTCCTTTAAATTGCACTACAAAAAAGACTCTCCCTAAATGTGCTTTTAACTTATAGCTTTAAATATGTAGTTTCTTTTTCAAACAAGCATTCTGTTAATATAGAAATAAAAGCCTACTTGGATTAAGTAAATACATAAATAGAAATAAAGGTTCTCAACAGTGTAATGTAAGGCCAGAGTAGAGAATCAGTGGTCTAACAAAACCGAAAGGTGATCTCCACCTGTCAGCTAATGTGATCTGGAGAAAACTACTGGGATATAAGTTCTGATGAAGCCAGGTCTGATCTCTGAGCCTGCTTAGACAGCTCAAATCCTGGTCTCTCTCCTATGTGGAAGCATGAGGGGAGGATGGCCTGTGAGAGAGGAAAGAGCTTGAGCTGACAGACAGACAAGAGTTCAAATCCCAGTTACATTAACTAGCTGTGTACCCTTGGACCATTTGTGAAAGTTCTTTCATCCTCAGCTGCCCCAGATGAAAAATGGCACTCATTATACCTCGTCAGAGTTTTACTAAGATTAATTTGAATGAAATGTAAAACAACTAGTATAGGTTTCATCCTATTTGTCAGCAGAGTCCTAGCTTGTGGGGTACCTAGGGTGGGGGTTCTGGATCCTAACCGCAAGATGAGGAACCTGGGACCTCGGGAGGTGAAATGATAATTACCCAAGGCACAAAGCTAATTAAGTAGCAGGGCTGGGATTAGAACTCAGGTTTCCTGCCTCTGAAATTTCTGATCAGTATCATTAAAGTGAGTGAATGGAAGCAAAACTCCAGTGACTTCTTAAAAGCACATCACTGGATGACCAGTTGTAGTAAAATTAAATTCTAGTGTGGGCTATTGAGGGGGTCCTGGTTTGCCTGAATGACTACATTAACATTGCCTTGGAGGAGATGGAAGAATAGGTAAATGGACAACTGAAGAAAAAGTAAGTGGATCCATTTTATCTCAGAAAAATTCAATGCATTGTATGTACACTAGCACACAGAAGAGAGAGATGTGAAGGCATCAAGAATATACTGCCCCGGCTGGTGTAGTTCAGTGGATTGAGTGCAGGTCTATGAAGCAAAGGGTCACCGGTTCGATTCCCAGTCAGGGCACATGCCTGGGTTGCAGGCCAGGTCCCCAGTGGGGGACACATGAGAGGCAACCACACATTGATGCTTCTCTCCCTCTCTCCTTCCCATCCCCTCTCTCTAAAAATAAAAATAAATAAAATATTGTTTTAAAAAAGAATATATTACTTTTTATACTTTGATATATTTATATGAAATTTTTTGGTTCTTTTGTGATATAATTTGTCCTAGTTCCTAATAGTTGGTGATTTTCCACTGGCATGTAAGATAAATGAATACATAAATTGTGAATTTAATTGTAAAGAATATTTTCATATTTGTTTCATTTCCTTTCACTTCTATGTCGGTGTGCAGAATACAAAAACAATTTTGTTAAAAAACAAAATCTATTTCTCCCTACACAATTTTTAACTTGTTTCAAGTAATGTCATTTGATTCGATTGCTTTACTTATTCAACTAACTAAAATGATGATATAATCAAAACACTTTAGAGATGTCCTCCTTTAAATATATATATATATATTTATAACAACTAATACAGCAGGTATTAAAAAATGAGAGCTGGGTCAACTTCTGAGCAATCCAAATGAGCCATAGCAATAAAGAACAGAAGCATCCTTTACATCTCTTCACATCTGAGACATATTCAATAAATTCTTTTCCAAACTTTCACAGCTATAAATACAATCTCCATATTTTTCTGAAGCCAATACCAAAGATCTCTCATAGCCAACTAATGGAGAAGATCATAACTTGTTAAACAAAATTGCCTGGAAAGCCTAATTCCAAAAAGGATAGAATCAATGAATCATTTGAATGTCAAAACAAAGAAGAACAATTCAAAAGTCTTACCCTACTTCTAGAGAAGAATGAAATACTTAGCCCAGGGGCAGTGAAGAAATCCAAATCCTAGAACAAACATACCCCTAGGGCTTTAGAGTCCTATGGCCTTAAGTTCAAATTCTAGCTTCAACTTTTCAGTAAATCACACACTCTTTGAGTTTTAATCTATTTATCTGTTAGATGGGAATAGTACTATCTTTCTAAAATATTTCATAAAAACTAAAAGTGGGAAGAATGTGTGTAAAGTGCATAGAACAAATTGAATTTCATTTCTTTTGCTCTGCCTGTATTTTGATTTCTGGTCATGAAGTTTCTGATAAATTACAAAAATTATATTTCCTCAAATATTTCCTCTTCATGAAGCAAACAACTCTCAAACCCAGGGAGCAAAAACTCACAAACAACCCAAGAAAAGATACTAGAGAGATGGTGGCGTGAGCTGACCTCCAGGTGTCTCCCCTTGCAGTTACAAGCTGGACAGCTATAATCAATAAAGGAGTCCCCGCTCAACACACAAACGCATCTGAAAGATCCACACAGTGAGACATCAGAGCAAGCCAGGGAGGCAGAACCAAGGAAAGACAGAGACAAAGGCCCTAAGCATCCATCTCTTGCCCACCTCAGTGGATGCAACAGGAGTAAAAAGGTTGGCGTACAACCCCCACCTGGCAAACTGAAGGGGCAGAGATAGCAACAGAACTGAGGTGGTTAGCACATATCGAGCCTGTGCCAAGGGTCATGACAGAAAAGCAATGCAAAGGGTTGCGGAATTTAACAGCCCACCGGCACCAGACAAATGATTCTGCAGACATGGGATCGTGCCCACCCAATCCTCCCGTAGCCAGTCCAGCAGTAAAATCCTCACTCTGCAAACAGTGAAAGAGCTGGAAAAAAAAAACTTTGCAGCCTAAGTGGTTTGTACTCATTACACCAGAGGAAAGAACTGAACCCTGGAAATATGAACTCTTCCCTCCAGTCCACCCCTCCTCCACCTATCATAGTGGAGCCTGGTAGAGGCAGTTGGGTCAACTTCAACACAGTGGCTCTGCTGGCAGCACCTGGCTACAGGAAGGCAGAACCAAGAACACAAATGCCAGCAAAACCATAGCCTGCCACTTACAATCCATGAAGAGTGGTGCCCCAAAACCAAAGCCACAGGGGATGCAGTGAATACGGGGTGTTTTTCCATGGCCAAGACAACACTGCCCCACAAAGATCCTAGAAGCCTGGGAAGTGCAGATAAGAGAAAATAAAAACTTAAGCTTCAGCACCACCTACTGGAAAAAAAAAGGAAAGACATCTATTATCAACCTGCTAAACAGTGACCAAATACTTAAATTTAACACTTTATTTCCACAAATACCCAGGCAGAGAAATAATCCATCAAGCACAATAAATAACCCAGGTAACAAGCAAATTCAAAAAGAAAATTTAAAAGTCTCCAGAGAATAAACGTAAAGACATGGAAGACTGAGATTTAAATGACAGAGAATTTAAGACTGCAGTTCTAAAAATAACTAAAAGAGATATAAGACAACTTAGAAAAGCCATTCAGTGAACTCAGAAATAACATCAATGAGCAAAACAAGTACTTCACCAAAGAGATTAAAACTCCTAAATAACCAAAGAGAAATTCTGGACCTAGAGACCCAAAAACTGGGATGAAGAACAAACCAGAGAACTTAGGAAAAACAGAGCAGACCAGATAGAGAAAAGAATTACTGATATCAAAGACTGACATCTACAAAGGACTCGAGTGCAAGATCAGAGAGATTGAGGGTAAAAAATAAAACATGAAAGAATATTAGAAGAACTATCTGATTCCTTTATTTTTCATTTTTTTCAGTATTTCATTTATTTATTTTTAGAGAGAAGGGAAGCAAGGGAGAGAGGGAGAGAAAAATTGAAGAACGAGAGAAGCACCAATCACCTTCCTCTCTCACACCCCCAACCATGGACATGGCTTGCAACTCAGGCATGTGTCCTGACCAAGAGTCGAACTGGCACACTTTTGGTCTTCAAGACGATGTTTAACCCACTGAGCTATACCTGTCAGGGCACTATCTGACTCCTTTAGAAAAAGTAATATAAGAATAATGGGTATACCAAAAAGAGAGCAGAGAGCCTACTCAAACAATCAATGAGAGATCCCAAAGCTATGGAAAGAACTGAATCCTCTAATCCAATAAGGTAACAGAACACCTAGTTATCTCAATCCTTCTCCAGGCACATCATATTAAAACTGTCAAAAGTTAATGACAAAGAAAAATTCTCAAGGCAAACAGAAAAAAACATAACCTATAAAGGAAATACCATTAGATTCTCATGGAATTTTTAGTAGGAACCCTACAAGCTAGAAGAGAATGCAATCAAATATCCAAATTATTAAAAGAAAAATCACCAGCCAAGAGTAATATATCCAGCAAAGTTATCCTTTAAATATGAAGGAGAAATGAAGGCTTTCCCAAACATACAGAATCTGAAGAAACTTACCACCACAAGACCTGCATTACAAGAAATACTGAAAGGTGCTGTTCTACCTGAAATGAAAGCACAAAAGGACACAAAACTGTCAGGTGACTAACAGAGAGAAGCTGGAAATTACAATCCTATTCAGAATAGGATATTAAAAACTTAAATATAGCAAAGATTAAAGGAGGTAAAAGCTTTAAAAAAGAAGACAATGGCTACTGTGATCTGTAAAGAACACACCATAATAAGGAATCATTCTGAAAACAAAAACATACAAGGAGGGAAGGACTAAACTCACACAAATGAGGAAAGGTACAATGCAATCAAAAGATAAAGGACTAGTGCACACACAAAAAACTTTTTGCATATATGTAATGGTAACTACAAAAACACAATCTAGAATGAGACATAAAAAATTCAGAGGGAAAAAATCACAGAATACCACAAAACTGAAAAAACAAACACAAGGGAAAAAATGGAGATACAAAACTACTAGAAAACAAAAGATAAAATGGCTATAGGAAACACCCATGTATAAAAAAATCACCCAAAAGGTATGTGGACTGAATTTACCAAATAAAAGGCACAGAGTAGCAGGATGAATCAAAAAAAACAAAACTCAACTACATGCTACCTTCAGGAGACACATCTCAGCTATGAAGACAGAGACTCAAAGTAAAGGGGTGGAAAAATGATACTCCAAGCAAATAACATCCAGAGAAAAGCAGATGTAGCCACACATGTATCAAACAAAATAGATTTCAAGATAAAAAAGGTAACAAGAGACAAATATGGAAATTTTATCATAATAAAGGGGAAAATACCTCATGACGTAACACAATATATATGAACCCAACCTGAACACATCAAACTATATAAAGCAAAACCAACAGAACCAAAGATAGAAACTGAGAAAAATACAATAATAGTAGGGGGACCTAAATACTCCATTGACAACAATGGATAGAACATCCAAACAGAAAATTAATAAGAAAAAATACTGGCCTTACATGAGACATTAGACCAAATGGACACGATTGATATTGACAGAGCTTTTCACCCCAGAACACTAGAATACACATTCCTCTTTAGTGCATGTGGAACACTCCCAAAGACAGACCATATGTTGGGGCACAAACTAGCAACAACAAATTTAAAACTGAAACCATACCAAGCATATTCTCCAAAAAAGATTCTTTAGAATTAGAAATCGACTGCAAAAAGAAAGCTGGAAAGCCTCAAATATATGAAGATTAAACAACATGTTAAATAATGACTGGATCAAAGAAGAAATTCAAAAAGAGATCAAGCCCTGGCTGGAGTGACTCAGTGCAGTGAGTGTGGGCCTGCAAACCAAAAGGTTGGCAGTTCCCAGTCAAGGCACATGCCTGGGTTGCAGTGCCAGGTCCCCAGTAGGGAGCACACGAGAGGCAACCACACATTGATGTTTCTCTCCCTCCCTTTGTCCCTTACTTCTCATCTCTCTAAAAATGAATAAATAAAATCTTTTTAAAAGGAGAGAAATCAAAAAAATACATGAAAGACAAATGAGAATAATAGTACAATATGTCAAATTTGAGGGGATACCACAAAAGTCATAAGAGGGAAGTTTATAGCATTATAGGTCTACCTTAAGAAACAAGAACTATCTCAAATAAACAATCTAACATTTTACCTTAAATAACTGCAAAAAGATGAAGCCCAAAGTCCACAGAGGGAAGGAAATAATAAAATTAGAGCAGAACTAAACAAAATAGAAAACTAAAAACAATACAAAAATTAATGCCACACAAAGCATATTTTTTAAAAAATTCAAAAGCTGACAAAGATTTGACCAGACTCCCTAAGAATAACAAAACAAAAGACACAAAATCACAAATGAAAGATGAAAAATCACAACAGAAACCACAAAAATGCAAAGGACTACACTAGAAAACTATGAAAGGCTTTCTACCACCACATTCGATAACCTAGAAAAAAATGGGCAAGTTCTTAGAAATATATAACCTTCCTAGACTGAATCATGAAGAATCATAAAATCTAAACAGACTAATTAACAGTAAGGCAATTTAAACAGTCATCAAAGACCTTCGAAAAGTAAAAGTCCAGGACCAGATGCCTTCACTAGTGAATTCTACCAAACATTCAGAAAGAATATTTATCTTTGTCAAGTTCTTCCAAAAAAACACTTTCTAATGCATTTTATGAGGCCAACATTATCTTGATACCAAAATCTGGCAAAGACAACACATACACACAAAAATTACAGACTAATATCTCTGATGAATATAGATACAAAAACCCTGAATGAAATACTAGCAAACTGAATATAATACATTAAAAAGATAACAAACACATCATGGTCAAGTGGGGTTCATTCCAAGGGAACATGGATGGTTCAACTTAAGCAAATCAATAATGTCTCACACCAAAATAGCATCAACAAAATAAAGAATAAAAATCATATGATCTCACAACAGAGTCAAAAAACCATGTGACAAAATACAACATTCATTTACAATTAAACCACTGAACAGTATAGAAGGAAACTATCTCCACATAATACAAGTCATAAATGACAAATCGTCAACTTATATCACACTTTACAGTGAAAAACTGAAAGCGTTTCCTCTAAGACCAGAAACAAGACAAGAATGCCCACTATCACCACTGTTATTCAACGCAGTACTGGAATTCCTAGCAAGAGCAATCAGACAAGACAAAGAAATAAAAGGCATCCAAAGTGGGAATAAAAAAGTAAAACTGTCACTTTTCTGAGAAGACTTTTTATACAGAAAACTCTAAAGATTCCATTTAAAAAACTATTAGAAACAATAAACAAATACAGTAAAGCTGAAGGACAGAAAATCAATATAAAAAATCCATTGCATTCCTATATATTAACAATGCAGTATCAGAAAAAAATTTAAAAATCCATTTGCAATTGCAAAAAGAATCATAAAATAAAGACATTATGAAAAAAACTGAAGATGACACAAAGAAATGGAAAGCTATTCTGTGTTCATAGATTGGAAGAATCAACATAGCTGAGATGGCCATATTACCTAAAGCAATATTCAGACTTAATGCAATCCTCTCAAAATAAATACCAATGGCATTTTTCAAAGAAAAACAAAAAAAATCATCAAATTTGTATAGAATCACATAAGACCCCTAATAACCAAAGCAATCCTGAGGAAAAAAGAACAAGAACAAAGCCAGTGTATTTTTTAAAAAATACTCCCTGATTTCAAATTACATATACTACAGACCTATAATAATCAAAACAGTATGGTCTTGGCAGAAAAATAGACACACAGACCAATGGGACAGGGCTGACTGCCCAGAAATAAAAATACATTTATATGGGCAACTAATTCTCAACTAAGGAGCCAAAAATACACCATGAAGAAAGGAAAACTTCTTCAATAAATGGTGTTGGGAACATTGGAAAGCCACATGAAAAAGAATGAAACTAAACTGCTATTTGAAACCATACACAAAAATTACCTCAAAAGGGATTAAATATTTGAATATAAGACCTTAAACAATAAAATGTCTAAAAGAAAACACAGGGCTAAACCTATGGACCTTGGTCTCAGAGAGGATTTTATGACCTTGACCCCAAAGGCAAGGAAAGTAAAATAAAAAATGAATGAATGAAACACATCAAACTAACAAGCTTCGGCACAGCAAAATAAACCATCAACGAAACAAAAAGGCATCCAACTGAATGAGAGAAGATATTTATAAATAATACCTCCAAGAAGAGTCTAATATCCAAAATACATAAAGAACTCATATAATTCAACAAAAGAAAAAAAGCAAGCCAATTATAAAATGAGTAGAGGACCCGAACACTTTTCCCAAGACATACAAATGTCCAACAGACACATGAAAAGATGCTCAACTTCACTAGCTATAAGGGAAATCAGTATCAAAACCACAATGAAATACCATCTCACACTTGTTAGAATAGCTAGTATTGAGATGAGAAATAACAGCTGTTGGAGAGGATGTGGAAAAAAGAAACGTTCATACACTGCTGGAAATAATGTAAATTGATATAGCCACTTTGCAAAAACAGTATGGAGGTTCCCCCCACAATTAAGAATACTGCTGTCATGTGACCCTGTAATCCTTCTTATGGTTATCTTACCCCCTCAAAACTGAAAACTTTCATTCATAAGGATATGAACATGGTCACTGCAACATTATACATGGTAGCCAAAATGTGGAAACAACCTTATTGTCCTTCAATAGATGACTGGATAAAGAAGTGTTAAAAATATATAATGGAATACCATCTGTTCTTGGCCATAAGAACAGATGAAATACTGACATCCGGGTCAACATAGATGGATTTTGAGGGTCCCATGCTAAGTAAAATAAGTCTGATGGAAAAGGACAAGGACCATATGACTTCATTTATGTGTGAGATGTAAAACAGAAAGCAACAAATGAACAAAAAGCCAGTCACAGACAGTCAACAGAAGAGTGGTTACCAAAAGGAAGTGGGTAGGAGAGCACGAAGAGGGTAAAGGAGGTCAAATGTACGGTGAGAGAGGGAGGCTGGACTGTGGCTGGTAAGTCTACAATGCAATATATAGATGATTTACTACAGAATCGTATACTTAAAACTTACATAATGTTATTAACCAATATTACACAAATGAACTTAATTTTTTGAAAAACAAGAAAAAGACACTAGGAAAGTATCTTTTGTGTGGCAGTTTCACTTTTGGAAGTGGGAAAACTAAAAAAAGAAGAGGGTAAGATACAGATTGAGATACAGATTATTTATTTCTGCTGAATACTGACTTCAAGTCCTATGCAACATTCCCAAGGTCTAAACCTTAAAACTACTACAAATATATTGAGGAAAAAGAGCAATAACAACAACAGTATAGGCTTTCTTACTGTTTCATGTATAATAAACTATATATCCTCTAAAATCTTGGGGCTATTATCAGCTGAACAGATCTCAATAGAGGTACTAATCGATTAATAAGCAGCAAACAAATCACGTTAAATTATGATACTCACATAGGAAATCTGTATCAAATACTTTCACAACTAAATGATATGGAAACTGAGATGTATAATCAATTTACAAACAAATGTCACCGATTAAAATAACAAAACTGCCATGGGTGGGTGGGCTAGGAAGGGAGTAAAAGACGGAAAACTATACTTCAACAACAATTAAAATAAAATTTTAAAAATTTAAAAAAAGAAAGTATAAGATGGAAAAAAACCTGCCAATTTCCACCTGATTTATTTATATAACTGTTAACTGAGTAACTTGTGGACAGTTTCATACAATTGTGATGATCATAGTAAGATCTATGTGAAGCAGAGATATATAAAAAAATTAGACTCATATATACATCGATTTATTTTTCTCAATAGAAAAGATAGGTC
Organism: Sturnira hondurensis; assembly: GCF_014824575.4. Lineage (NCBI taxonomy): Eukaryota > Metazoa > Chordata > Mammalia > Chiroptera > Phyllostomidae > Sturnira > Sturnira hondurensis. The sequence continues at coordinate 1,827,644 of NW_028076902.1, read as the reverse complement.
TACAAAGATCCATTTACATGCTCCCATCTGAAACATCACAAGCAGTATCACTGAAACACTGATTTAGCCATTTAAAGGCTTACTGAGTATTTAGCACTAAGAACTGAGCATACCCCTCAAGGAGCTCACAGACTACCAGGGAACCAGAGTGACGGGTAAATCCCCCTCTAAAACTCAAGACAATGTGGCTATTGGAGGGTGGTGGAGGAAGTCACCAACTCAACATGGGGGAAGAGCAGAAAAGATTTCATGGAGACTGAATTTTCAGTGGTTGGTGGCTAAACACCATGGGAGACTGTGTGCTTCTCGTTTCAATTCTGCATTCAGTGGCTTTTCATCGGTACCCTGAAATTGGGTGGAAATACATCCACCATAGCCAAACAATATACCAAACAATAGAAATCAGGCACACCACCCATAAACCTCTACCAGCATGCAAGTGATTTTGATGGCAAAGTTCTATGCACTAGAGACTACATGTGCAAAAGAGTAGAAGCATGAAAATTCAAAAAGAACGTAATTCAGGATGAAGTTCTGAGTACTTCAGAGTGTATAGAACAAATAAAGGAGTGGTAATGGATAGGGGAAAAAAGGGAGGTTGGGACCCTGATTTGTTGGGGCCTATATCTAGAACCTACCTGTATGTCACCACCACCGTGAATTAGGGTTAAGATGGGGGCCAGGGGGAAGAGGAGTCACTGAATTACAAAATACAGAGCTTGTAACATAAACTGCACTGGCCTGAATATCCAAAACTACGGAATTCTCAGATAAGGAAATAACCATACCTGAACTGAAGCTTACAGAGCTGCTATTCTTTGGCAGAGACAAACTGCTTTGATCCACAGATCAGTAAATTAACGCACAGAAAGTGCTGAACGAAAGGGGGGAAGAAAAGCAAAACAGAGGAAGAAAATACTCACCAGAGAGAAGCTACCCTAAGAAACAAAGAAGTATTCAGACAAATTGTTCTCCAAAATCTAAGGAATTAGAGATAAAGTAAAAAATGGGGCAGGGGGTGGTCTGTGGGAAGGTTAAAGAAGATATAGAAAAGATCAAAAAGAGATTATAAAACAACAGAAAATAAATATTGAGTAAGTATAGCTCAAGACATAAAACAGAATAATGAAGCTAATGCAACTTAAGTGTCATATTAGAAGTAACAAGATGTTAAATAAACATGAACAAAAACCCCATCAGGACAGGGAGAACAGGTCTGAGAAGCTTTACAAAATGAAATGTAAAAATGACCAGAAAGAAGATGCTAGATATGTAAGACAAAACAGATCTATATTCACACTGTTGATAATAGTGCAAATCTAAACGTCGGTATAGCCAAGTAAAAGAAATGCTTAAATTGAGAGTATGGAAGAGGCTTAGTCAATAAAATTTAATTCCAAATCTCAGCAGGCCAGGCACTATTTATTTATGTCTCCTTGTTCTATACCAGCAATTTTCAACTGGTGTGCTACAAGATTTTTAAAAACATGCAATACCTAACTATTTTAGCCCAGGACACTGACCTCTTCTCCCTTAGACTATCAATGAAAAAAAATGACAACAGCCAACACAACAGTAGTAATCAAGTATGAATGAATCAAAATTACACCAATTTTTTGGTCAAATAAGCAAAAAAACATATTTTTGTGTGTGCTACAGAATTCTAGTAATTAGTTTTTGTGTGCCACGAGATGAAAAAGGTTAAAAATCGCTGTTATGATTGTTACAAGCATTAGATAAGAAAACACATTAAGCAGATAGCCCCAAACCTGGCACAAAATAAGCAAAGAGTAGTTCCTTCAGTGCAAACAAGAGCTAATGAGCTATGAGCCAGGAAGGTCAGAGAGACGAAGGAAAAAAACCTATTATAACAGAGCCATACACTTTTTAAAATTCACATTACTTAGCTTCAAATACAAGAATTCTGTGGCGTGAAAGAAATCCGATTTTGAAAGGAAAGAAATAAGAAAACCAAGGAACATTAGTAAATCATGAAACTGCAGCACTAGTAAGATATTACATTGAATTATTGACCAGTCATTTGGCAAATATTTATTGAATCCTATGCAAAGCACAATCAATCTAATAATTTATTTCAGCATCTATCTGCTAATAATATGTTATATGGCACGTAGACAAATTTAGAGGCAGATCAGAGGTAAAACAGATGGATCGACTTGACTGATTGCTTGTAAATATTTACAAAGGGGGTGGGAGCCAAGGATGACCCTCTTAGAAGAAGAACGAATGTCCACTGAGTGATGAGAGGACATGCCTCTGCCACATGCAGGGCATACGCATGTGTTCTGCCACCGCGGAAGAAACTGGAAACAGCAGTTAACCTAGCAGAAATATCCTGGCACTACTATGATCTGACCAGGAGCCCATAACCTTCAGTCTGTGAATAAATTCTAACTTTGAAAAATTATCTCCATAAAATCCGACAAAGTTTTAATGTCTGCTGTACAATTCAAAATTACTTAAAAACATTAGTTAGTCACAGCTTTTGATCAATGCATAGCTTTCCAATCACTAAACTACCTGCATATGTTTGAAAAATAGGAGGACAAGCATACGACAGAAACAGGAATTCACAAACCTTTTCTCTCAGTGGCTCCTGTAGTTGCTCGGCACACAAACTGGAAACCACTGTTCTACCTGATTGAACTAACTGGCAGAACCACGAATCTTTGAAAACTCATGTTCCTCAACCTTAAATTGCCAAACCTGCAGTATAGTGGTTCTAGAGGGGAAAACTGATACTGCATTGGAGAAAAGGTTCGGAGAGATTCTAGCGCAATAAAACCAAAGCAAAAGTTTTATCAAATTACTGATCAAGTAGCAAATATTCAGTGAATACATCTTTATTCATAGTAAAGTTCATTCACTCTAATCATATTCGTTTAAGTATTTACACACTAACTATACTTTTTCAAGCACAGGACCAAAGAGAATCCAAAATAACCTAACCCTTGAACAACTAGGGCTTGAAAACAAATGCCTACCCAGGGTAAAACAGAGTACACTGTAGGAAGTTGCTAAGTATTAAAAATAAGAATTCAGCCCTGGCTGGTGTAGCTCAGTGGATTGAGCACAGGCCTGCGAACCACACGATCGTGGTTCGATTCCTAGTCAGGGCACATGCCTGGGTTGCAGGCTGGTTCCCTGCAGGCCAACTCCCAGCAGGGGACGCAGGAAAGGCAACCAGACATTGATGTTTCTCTCCCTCTCTCCTTCCCCTCTAAAGATAAATAAATAAAATTAAAAAAAATAAGAATTCAATGAAAATTATTCAATTTCTTAAGGCTCCTTTCAGGTTTCATACCACCGACTCAAACAGGGCATGATATAATCTGGAAAATACAAACATTATGGAAACAAACAGTCCTCACTTCAAGTACCTAACCTACCATAAGAACTGGGGCCACTTCTTGAAATTCCCTAATCCTCAGGGTTTTGTTTTGCTTCATCTTTGGTAAAATTGGGGTAACATGCCTACCTCATTCAATTAGTATGAGAACCAAGTAAGAAAGTGTGTCAGATGTCCTTGCACTGCCTAGCAAAGGTTAGAAAATGTTTGGAAAAGAAAGAGGACTCTAAGCATTGTCTGTGACCCTCAGGAAAATCTGGCACATGAGACTCAGGACTACACAACACTGACATGTGATCATCCTTCCCATGGGGGCAGACTAACGGATTATTAATGTCAACCCAGGTAACGCAGGGCTGCAGTTCCTTCCCAGGAACAGGCTGCAGAGCTGCAACGGGTAAGGCTAAGGGAAAAAGTCTGCAATCTCCTGTTCTGAAATGCCTGATTGCTTAATGTCCATGTTAGTATTCAGAAACTTTCTTTCAGAAGCCCAACAATGTAAGATTGTAATTAGATATAACTATGTGCCCATGGTTTCTCTATTCAGTAGAACAATAAAAGTTAGAGACCTTCCCACCTTCCCTCCTTCCCACACGGCAGGACAGCCAACTAGTCACCAGATTCTACCCTAAAGCACAAAGAGCCCTTTTGTTGCATCACACAGGCACTGCCACCTGAATCACCTACTGCAGAGGAAGCCACAGCAGATTGGAGACCCAGAGCCATCTAGACTATTAAACAATCAAAACTCACAAAACAATATACAAATGATGTATTATATAATTATATTCCCAAAACCTATAATTTTATTAACCAATGTCACCCCAATAAATCCAATTTTAAAAAAACCTCTGGGCAGAGGGCTGCAAAGATATAGGGATCCTTTAGGGAATAAAAAGGAAGTTAAGTCTTTGATGAGCTCCAGACTCTTGGTTCTTACAATATCTATCTCTTTACAAACAAAGCAATCTAGTGCCTTGTCATGAGAAGAAGGCCTCCCTAATTTTGGAAGATGATAGGACACAGGGTATACAGATTAGCATTGTCATCACAAACTACTGTACCAAAGAGGGTGACCATATACCTTGGTTTCCCCAAGACAGTTCAGGTGTGCCTGTGTCCCAGCATCATTACTTAATAGCACCCACTTTCAGTGATCTCAGTGTCTTGACTTCGGAAATAAATGATATAATCACCCAAATGTTAAACGACTTGCCTAAAAGGATATAGAAGAGTTTGAGACAGCTGTGAAATGTAACCAAATTGACAACATCCTAATCAAGTTTTCTCCCTTCCTATCACATACACACAACACTTACCACCATTTCAAAAATGTACAATAAATCTCCCTAGAAACAGTAAAACTATTACCAACAGTCTAGGATTACAGGCTGCTGAAACTAAAAAAATTTATTTAAAAGCATCCCATTGTAAGTCAGTAACTTGAGTCAATAATTCATACAGCCTCTCCTGAGACTAACTAGCCTTTTACAAAGAAAACAAGAGATTCTAAACGCAATTTTAAATAACATGCCTGGTAACCAAGCACAACAACCTGCTAAAATGAGAATCATTCCCATACTTCCAAGGATAGCCAAAACATAAAATAAAAATGTTCACTACCAGGGGCTCTTCATGTCAAATTAGAAAAATAGTGCCAATAAAGCTTGTTTTAAGACAATACAAAATTGTAGGAGAATAAATCCTAACACAAGCGAAAATGTATCCAAAATACTTACCACTTTTCTGAAGAAATTGCCAAGATGCTTGAGCAGTTAGTATGCTAAGGACTACACTACGACCTGTTATAAAATCTCACCTTCAACCATAACCAGGAGGGAACAATATCACCTGAACAAATAAAACAAACTCTGCTGTGGCTGAAATCTCATGTCATCTAAAATTGGTGGTAGTGGTGGAACAGGAAGATGGAAAATGCAGAAATCTAAGGATTTCAGTCTTCTTTCATTCAATCATTCAAGAAATGTTTACTCAACACCCACTACGTACTACAGTTACAATGACAAACTAGACCCTGCCCTCTTATGCTGGGAGAAACCAACATGAAACCACTAACTTACAATTGTGCAGGTATATAATTTTAAAATACATAAAAGTTAATGTAGCCCTGGACGGTATGGCTCAGGTGGTTGGAGCATTGTTCCATACACCAAAAGGTCACAGCTTTGATTCCCAGTCCGGGCACGTGCCTAGGTTGCGGGTTCAGTCCCCAGTGGGGGCACGTGTGAGAGGCAACCAATGGATGTTTCTCTGCTTCTCTCTCTCCCCCCCCCTCTTCTCCTCTCTCTAAAATCGAGAAGCATGCCCTTGGATGAAGATAAAAAAAGAGTGACAGTAAAGAATAAAATGATACAAGAAAAAATAATAAAAGGAAAGGTGTAATTTAAACTGAGGTTAGGGACTACTTTGATGAAGATGGGTGAGTAAGGTTAAGTAGTAAGTAGAAATCAAGACTATAGAAGCTCAATTATAAGAGAGAGGGATCCTCATGTACAAAAGTTATGAAATGAAAAAAAAACCTATCCTGTGTGTACACATAACCAATTTCTATAAAGAAAGTACATGAGGAGTTCTGACCAAGATGGAGGTGTAGGCAGAAATGCTTTACTTCCTGGCACAACTAAAAGAAGGATAACAACCAATTTAAAAACAGAGACCACAACTGCCAGAAAAACATTTGCATGGAAGTCCAACAACCAAGGAGTTACAGAAATATTCACCCAGACCGTAAGAGGAGCAGATATGGGCAGCTGGGTAGAGAAAACACGTGGCCAGGCAGCGGCTGTCGGACTGCACGGGCAGTCCCACGCTCACCGCAGACAAGCCTGGAGGAGAGGGTTAGGAACCACTGAGACAACTTACAATGCTCCAACATCCAAATCATAGGGATGCCAGAAGAAGAAGAGGAAGAGCAAGAAATCGAAAACTTATTTGAACAAATAATGAAGAAGAATTTCCCTAATCTGGCAAAGGAAATAGACTTCCAGAAAGTCCAGTAAGCTCAGAGTCCCAAAAAAATTGGACCCAAGGAGGAGCACACCAAAACACATCATAATTAAGTTATCTGATATTAAAAATAAGGAAAGAATCTTAAAAAACAGCAAAGGGAGAGAGTTACCTACAAAGGAGTTCCCGTAAGACCATCAGCTGATTTCTCACAAGAAACCTTGCAGGCAAGGAGGAGCTGGAAAGAAGTATTTAAAGTCATGAAAGGCAAGGACCTACATCCAAGATGACTCTATCCAGCAAACCTATTATTTAGAATGGAAAGGCAGATAAAGTGCTTCCCAGATAAGGTCAAGTTAAAGAAGTTCACCATCACCAGGCCCTTATTACATGAAATGTTAAAGGGACTTACCTAAGCAAATGAAGATCAAAAACATGAACAGTAAAATGACAACAAACTCACAACTATCAACAACAGAACCTAAAAACAAAAAAACTAAAACAAAAAACTACAACAGGAACAGAATCACAGAAATAGAGATCACATGGAGGGTTACCAGTGGGGAGAGGGAAAAGGGAGGAAAAGGTACAGGGCATAGGAAGCATGATCGGTAGGCACAAAATAGACAGGGAAAGGTTAAGAATATAGGAAATGGCGAAGCCAAAAAACTTGTATGTACAACCCATGGACATGGACTAAGGTGGGGGTGGGGATGGTTAGGGGAACGCTGGAGGGAGGGGAATGTAAGAAGGAGGGGGATGAAGGAAAGAAAAAAATGGGACAACTGTAATAGCATAATCAATAAAATATACTTCTAAAAAAAAGAAAGTAAAAAATAAAATAAAAAAACATGAAAATATCCCAAAGCTTCACAAGGAATACAGAGAAAATGACCTTAAATTCACAAGTATACTAAAGACTTTAGCAAGGCTGAAGCAATGAAACTCTATTTCTGCCACTACATCAAGATGTACTGAGCTGCATGATAGCCCACATGGGTTAAGATAGAAAGATATTCAGTTTTTACTTAACATGAAGTCTGAAGGTATCCAGTTCCAGGGTTCATTTAGCAGATCACAGAAGTCAGGGCTTCCAGTTAGAATCTTGTATTCTCTTGTCCTTTCCCTCAGGTTTTTTTCCTTGAGGATGCAAGATGGCTGCTGAGCTTCAAGCATGAAAATCATAAATACTCGGGCACAGGCATTTGTTTCAAGGTGCTCAGAGATTTGAAATAGGTAACTATGCCCACGCTTCAAAATGCCAAGGAGGGAAGAAAGTACGCCACCTGGTAAGCTTCTACTTCATGACCTCCATTTTCACTTTCCCCTGCACTCAGAATTCAATTCTAGGAATTTTTATAAAGATAATCCCCCCAATAAAAATATCTTGGGTAACTGAAGCTAACTCTGTATTACTGCCTGCCAATATTACTGTAATCCATTTCATACAAGCCAGGCTTTTATTACTCTTAAATTAACTGAAGCTCACAAGTACACATATAGGACACAGGTTTGCCAAGCCGAATTGCCTCAGTTGTGCTCAACAAATACATCTTTAAAGTTATAAAATAGTAAATTATATAAAAGTATTCACTACAATGGTAAATAAAACATGAATTGTTTAGCTTCTGTTGGTAATAACATTCTCCAGTATAGTACCGCAATGGACTGAATGCTTATGTCCCCCCTAAAATTCATGTTAAAATTGTACATTAAAAACCAATGGTATGGGGAGATAGAGCTTTTGAGAAATGATTAGATCATGAGGCCTAAGAAATGGGATTAGTGGCCTTGTAATAGAGGCCCCACAGAGATCTCTTACCCCTCACACCATGTGAGAACACCAAGAAAGCCAGAACTTCTGTGCACCAGGAAGCTCTCACCAGACACTGAATCTGCTGGCACCTGGGTATTGTACTTCCCAGCCTCCAGAACTGTGAGAAATAAATTTCTGCTGTTATAAGCTACACAGTTTATGAAACTTTATTACAGTAGCCCAAACAAAGACAACTATCAAAGATTGCAGGATAAAAGAGAATGAATACAAGTACACACACATACACGCAGACACATTTCTGACACAGAGCTCCTATAGCCTTTGTAATTTTCTAAGTGGTAATATCACTGGGAACATCTCTGGTTCTAATAATTGTCTTTGACCCCATTCCCAACACAAGGCTCCTAAACCCTTGTAAATTCCTATGTCGTAAGAGCACCAGGATGCTCTTTTGTTCTCATGAGGTGGCTCTAGGAAGGCTCCTGGATGGCGAGGGCTGGTCACCTGAAAGAATCATGATTAGAAACTTGAAACTTTTAGCACAGCTCCCTAACTTCTCTAGAGAGGGAAGAGGGGGCTGGAAATAAAGTTAATAACTGATTATGCCTACATGAGGAAGCCTCCATAAAATCCCAATAGTATGGGGTTCAGAGAGGGTCCAGGTGGGTGACACATCCACACTGGCAAGATGATGCACCCCAACTCTCCAAGGGAAGAGGCGCTTCCCAGATCTCATCCTATGGAACTTTTAATCTGGATGTTCATGGCATCCTTTATCATAGCCTTTAATAAACTGGTAAATGTGTTTCCCTGAATTCTGTGACCCACCCTTACAAATTAATGAAGCCTGAGGGGATCTTGGGAACCTCCAATCTGTAATCAAATCAGACCATTGTGGGTAACCTGGGGACCTACTACTTGCGATTGCCATCTCAACAAGGCAGTCTGGTGAAATCCAGTGCTATCTCTGCGTAATGTCAGAATTGAGCTGAATTTTAAAACATCCAACAGGTATTCCAATGAATTGCTTGGTGTGAGGGAAAAAAACCCTAACCATTTGGTGACCAGTAGTGAAGTGTTCTGTGTGAATAATAAAGAAGAGACACAGGAAACACAGTAAGGAACAACTGTAAGTTTTTCCTTTAAAAAGACAGGTTGTGCTTCCAAGAGAGAGGTTAACTTCACAAAACTCAGTATTGTATATCTTGAGATGGTAACAAAGTGTTTTGCCAGTGATTAGCAAAACATAGACATTTTATTTCTAAACAGTCAACATTGAGAATCCTACATGTTTTCTGTGAACAACCAACTGATCTGGACAAACAAGAGATGGCAGCTATTACTCCCCCTTCAAAGAAGTCAGTCAGTACTCCCAATGTACCTTCAGAAGAATTACTGAAATGAGATGTTTGTAAAGTCCCCAACAAAGCCTCTGGAAGAGAAAATTAACTCAATAAATAATAGCTATCATTATCATGTGTAGAGCAAATCATCCCAATGAACAAATCATTCTAAAATATTCAGACAACATAAAAACATTATTCCTAAAATTTATCCCTCATAACTAGTAAAAAAAAAGAAGGTAATCTTTAACAGAATATTTCCATATACCACATAGTAAAAGACTCCCCATGTTGGTGGGATTTTGTACTAAAAAAAGTGGACAAAGAATTTGGAATTTTTTAACTTTTATTTACTGATTTCAGAGACAGAGAGGAAGGGAGAGAGAAAAAGTAAGAGAGAGAAAAAAACATCAATTTGTTGTTTCACTTATTTATGCATTCATTGGTTGATTCCTGTATGTTCCCTGAACAGGAATCAATCCGGCAACCTTTACACATGGGGACAACACTCCAATCTACTGAGCTACCTAGCCAGGGTTAAAGGGAAAAGAATTAATTTGAAAAAGAAAGATCCTCTAGAAGTGAGTGACACTGGATACACTTTACAAAAAAAATCAATTGTCAATCTTACCGTAGTTGTAGCTACAACTAAGGGAACGCTTAGCCTCCAATCAATGAAGCATTCTTTCTCAGAGAACAGATTTTCTTAAGATTTGAAGAGCTTCCACAGAAATTTGTGTCAGAAAATCCCCCCAAGAGGTAATGTCTCTCACACATACAACCAGACAACCTAAAAAAGGCATCAAGTCTTTTCAAAGAGATGTTATAGAAAAAATACATAAATTTATCTAAAAAGAGTAAAGCCTAGCATAAAAATCAACATTTGAGAGTTTCTGAGTATTTATTATAGTTCCTATACAAACCAGTTAGCTTTAAAAATAAGTGAGAATCCAACTAAATTAAAATTCAAGTGTGAGTAAAATTTACCCATTCCTAAGCTGGCATTGAAGACCTTCTATGAAAGTATAGCTTCAGAGTCAGATCACTTCCTGGGCCAATGCCCACTCCCCACTGCTTCCTAGCTGTATAACTCCAGCTAAATAATCTAACCTCTCAGTTTTTCTTCTCTTATATGAAGATAACAGCTTTCCCATCAGGTCTCCAAAGGACTCACGGAGGTCGTAAAAGAACTCAGCTGCTATCTACCAGGTGTATCTTACTATACTTACCCTCATGGCCATCCTGCTCTAAATAAATCATTTCCACATTCCCTAGGCCAAGATCTTTCCCTAGACCTCATTCAGGCCCTCTCTTCTCTACCCTTTCAAGGGTAAACCTTTCTGCAGTAGCCATCTTACCACCACACCCACCCAAGGCCCAGCTCAAACCTAAATCTTCTCAAGTTCTACATAAACACTACCTCTTCCATAAAGCCCCCTAATTCCCACAGATCACTATTTCTCTACCCTGTCTTCATTCAATCCTCTGGGAATTTAAAAAATAAAAACTCCAAAAGGCTGGCCTCAGCCATGCTTTGTTGGTCTGAGGTGTGGCCCAGGAATCAGCTATGAAGTTACCTCTGCATGCTCTGAAACCTCAAAACACTTCACAAGTATGTCCCTTGCAGGACTTTGTACTTCCTATTGCATACTTTAATTACATACAAATTGTATTGAAACTATAACTCTTGGGAAACAGAATCAGTATTTGATTTATATACTCAAGTATCTGCAAGAACAGTGACTTGAACTACCAGACTAGTCAACTACCATTGAATGGGCAGGCAAAGAAAGAGAATTTTAATACTCATAAAATATACAATTCAAAAATATGGTTTGAAGCAAAAGCCTAACACCACTTGAAAAACTAATAGATATTTCAATAGTTCAGATGTTAAGTTCTGCCTGACACATGTGATCTAGCCAATGTATAATATAAGAAATGACATATTCCCAAAACAAGAAACATGATTAAAACAAAGTAGGTCCAGAGCTAACCATGTCTTGGGTCTCCCCAGACATCCAACTGCTTAAAACTCCCTGAATTGATCATGCTCCCTTATGCCCCATGCTATAAATGCACACCACAATCTCTAACATACTACTGTACATTCTTCACCTGGGTCTTACTACTCATTGTGAAAATACCTTCTATGATGGACAGCTTTCCTGTAGGTCAAAATCCTAGTTTAAGTCCCTCCGCTGTACTCCCCTAACACTTGATAATACAGGATCCAGCAGAAGTAAAGCTTGAGCGTGGTTGGGAGGGTATGTAAATGCCTTGTACAAGATGGACAGCAATTTGAACATTTCACCTGAAATGTCATATGGCGTGCTTGAGTGTAATACTGTCATGTTACAGAATTACATACTTATTATTTTGTAATAAAACAAGGGCATTATTGTATGGACCCCGTATTACCCCTAGCATAGCACCTGTCAAAAATTATTACTCTGCTTATCTAGGTCCCCATTGGTTTCTTCAGGGAGAGGGAGACTCCTATCATTGTAACTCAATCATCTTGTATAATGTACAGCACTTAGGAAGGTTTCAATAAATGGTGAATAAATAAATGAATGAATGAAAAGGGAAGAACTTTAGTTTGTTCATCTGTAAAACTGAGTGAGTTGATGTCCAAGGCCTCTTCCAGCTTCATATTCTACTAGAATAAAGAATCAATAAAAATCAAGTGACAATTATGTATATAACTAAACTTGGATCCATTTTTGAGTTGAATAATATCTAACCATAGTGTAACAAGTTGATGTTTTATACAAGATTTTCTTTATATATCATTTTATTTTTTTAATATATTTTATTGATTATACCACTACAGTTGTTCTATTCTCCCCCTTCATTTCCCTCCACGCTGCACACCCCCTCCCCCACCATTCCCCTCTATACTTTATGACCACGTGTCTCAAGTTTAGATTCTATATTTCCCCTACTATTCTTGCCCTCCCCCCTATCTATTTTCTACCTACCATCTATGCTACTTTCTGTACCTTCTCCCCCCTTCTCCTCCTCCCACTTCCCTGTTGCTAACCCTCCATGTGATCTTCATTTCTATGTTTCCGCTCCTGATCTAGCTGTCTTCTTGGTTTGCTTTTGTTTTAGGTGTGGTTGTTAATAACTATGAGTTTGCTGTCCTTTCACTGTTCATATTTTTCATCTTCTTTTTCTTAGATAAGTCCCTTTAACATTTCATATAAGGGCTTGGTGATGATGAACTCCTTGAATTTGATCTTATCTGAGAAGCACTTTATTTGCCCTTCCATTCTCAATGAAAGCTTTGCTGGATAAAGCAATCTTGGATGTAGGTCTTTGGATTTCATGACTTGGAATACTTCTTTCCAGCCCCTTCTTGCCTATAAGGTCTCTTTTGAGAAATCCGCTGACAGTCTGATGGGCACTCCTTTGTAGGTGACTGTCCCCTTATCTCTTGCTGCTTCTAGGATTCTCACCTTCATTTTAATCTTGGTTAATGTAATGGTGATGTGCCTTGGTGTGCTCCTTCTTGGGTCCAACTTCTTTGGGACTCTCAGAGCTTCCTGGATTTCCTGGAAGTCTATTTCCTTTGTCAGATTGGGGAAGTTCTTCTTTATTATTTGTTCAAATAAGTTTTCCACTCGTGGCTGTTTCTTTTCCCCTTCTGGTACCCCTATAATTCAGATGTTGGAACGTTTAACGATGTCCTGGAGGTTCCTAAGCCTCTCATTTTTTTGAATTCTTGTTTCTTCCTTCTTTTCTAGTTGGATGTTCCGTCCTTCCTTCTGGTCCACTCCATTGATTTGAGTCCCAGTTTCCTTTCCATCACTATTGGTTTCCTGTGCATTTCCCTTCATTTCAATTAGTTTAACCTTCGCATGTTCCTCTAATTTGTGACTATAATCAACCAGTTCTGTGAGCATCCTGATCACCAGTGTTTTGAATTGTGCATCTGAGAGGTTCGCTATTTCTTTTTCACTTAGAGTTATTGGCTCTGAGGCTTTGAGTTCTTCTTGAGCCATATTTTGGACTGTTCACACCTGTTATGTATGAGGAGCGGAGCCCTAGGTGTTCACCAGGGCGGGGCAACTCATTTGCTGGGTTGTGACGCTGCTGTGGGGGCAGGAGCAAAGGAAAGCAATGGCGGTACCCTCTGCCACCTCCCGCCGCTGGGGCCACATGCTCAGTCCCACTGCCTGGGAATGTGCAACCACAGTCAGCCCGCTGCCTTGCATACTCACTGGGTTCACCCGCTGGGGCCTGCACAGTCCGTCTCACTGCTCACTCCTCTGCTGTTTTATATGCACGCAAATATGTGCCCACGGTCAGCCTAGCCTGCACCCTCACTGGGTCCTTGCTGCCACCCCAGCTGCCTGCGCCCCTGGGTCGGGGATCTTTCCTGCCCAACCCTGCTCCACTGCTGGCTGCACCCCTCTTACCAGTCCCAGTGGAACAGTTGGTTGTTGTCAGACTTCTGTATAGTCCAATTTTCTGTTCTTTGGCTGTGTCTTTGTTTACTAAACCTTTGTTGTATTCCAACTTGGTTATGGGAGAAGGCACAGTGTTTCCACCTACACCTCCATCTTGGCAGAAGTCCTATATATCATTTTAATATTTAAACCTAAAGACAGCAAATTGCTGTTACATTTATTTTGCTTATTATGGTAAGATAAATTTCTCTTCAAAAAGCATTAAATGTTCATTAGCAATCTAAATTTTAACATAGGGTAATACATTTTACATAGGTAGGGAAAAAACTATAGATATTTCATGACTATGGGTAGGTGAATATTAAGAAAATATTTACATTTGAGGTTTAAACAATAGTAAATGGGTTATTACCCAAGAGAATATTCAGCCCAGAATACATGACTATTAAAAGACATATGAGTAAGGTCCATCCAGCTTCTGGCCCAATTCCACTTTCAACCTCAGAGCAATTATTACCGAAAATAGTCATCTCTACAATGAAGATGTATAAAAGAAGAGCTTTGACTTTAGAATTTGATCATTTTTATTAATCTTTCAAGGCAATGATATATAACATATGGTAAATCATTTCCAGTAAAATGAAAGTATTTTCTATGAGGACTTAGCTTACTTACAGTCAGCTGGGAAGTTATCAGATTCCTAACCTTGTACAAACAGGTGATTAAGCTATACAAACAAACTAAACTTTACATACTTGTTTGGAAAGTCTTAAACAACTACAAAAAAGTTAAAGTCATTTAGATACACTAATTATGCACATTAATGATTAAATTGCTTGAGTTACACATAAACAATTATTGTACAATAAATATCCCAACTTCATTTTCTAGATGAAAGCAAAACAGAATAAAATAATACAATTTCCACTATTTTTAAACAAGGCAAAATAATTTTCATGTTTTTTCTTCTTTGATAATTTTTTCTATTTTTAACTTGCATCAACATTGAAGTTTTCCCAGCTGTTACGTCTGTAATAACATGCGATTCCTTTGGTCCTAAAGCCTTTAAGTAATGCCAAAGGATAAACTCAAAATATTAAAAGCCCTTTCAACAAACCTTAAGGAAAGACTTGCCCCATGACCTGATCAACCTGCGAGAGTGACAGAAGCTCAGCTTCCCTGTAAAAAAACTTAGAAACTCACTAATGTATAAGACCTTTAAAAAATCAGATGGAAAGTTTAAAAGGATTTCAGTAAAAGTATTTTCCTTTCCATGCCTTTTTAAAAATGTCACTGCATTCTAAAGAGCAACACAACAAGTATATATAAGTAAGTGTGGTAAGGTCAAAGAAGTGTTTCGTGCCCTTAATTCCTGAAAATTACGAGATTTCTTTGATATAAAGCAAGTGCCATTTCAAAACCAGATGACCTTAAACAGAGGAACAAAACCATAATTCAGTGGTTGGATTAAGGAAGACGTAAATGCAAGTTTGTTTCCTACCTACAAAGTTATCCCTTTCTGCACGTATTTGAGGGCAGAAAACTGTGGCTCTTCCTCACATGGATTACATACAGGAAGAGTCCAGAGACAAGTGCTTTGCAAATACAGCAACAAGAACTAGATCAAGCTTCCCTGCGCCCAGTCCTACGTTCAAGGACCAGAACCACCAATTTTATCCACCGCTGTAATACGATAGTTCAGAAAACTTAACGTCTTAAAAAAACAGGCAGGGAGAAAAATCAGTCATGGAAAGCTTCAGGAGAAAACTTGTTCAGCGATACAGTGCTTGAATCCCTGAAGTATGCCCAATTAATCACCCACGCCTAAAGCCCAGACCACCCCACCTTTGGTACACATTTATTAAATAACAAAACTCTAAACTGCTCATGACTGAAATGCAAAATCCCGAAAACTCAAAAAATAGCCCATAAAGGGAAAAAAAGCCATTACAAAATAACTTCCTACCACTCCAACCGCCTATGTCGCACCCCACGCTGCAGCCAGACCCGCACTCACTCACCGCTCGCCCGGGAGGCCCAGACCCGGGTCGTTTAAAAGCTGGAGCGCGGTAGACTTGCTTACTCTCCGGAGAAAGATTCTTATCCCCACCTCAGAGCTCCGTTCAGAGCTTGCTGGGCGCTGCCATTTTGACAGTAAAGTGGCCCTTGCCCCGAGGCCCCCTACCCAGTAGCCCTGAGCGGAGCCGGAGCGCCAAGGAACCACTGACCTCTGGATTCTGCGGCCGGACGCCGTAGCACCCACGTGCAAGGAGTTGCCCACATTCAGGGTACACGGACAGAGAACGACCTTAGCAAAAGGACCCCGGAAATCCCAAACGACCTCTCAGGCAGCTCCGAGGTGACCTCAGCGGGAGGGGCAACTGCTGCCGGTGGAAGGGAGTCTATAAGGCAAGCGTTCAGTTACCAGGACAACGAGGCCTCACGCCCAGCGGAGGTGCAACCCGGCCCTGTGCTTAGAAACTCAACCGTCCTCGCCGTGACCCGGTACGGTTCCGGCGAAGGCATATTTTGACCCGCTGCACGTCCTCAGTACTCCTCAGTACTCAACTCTCTGACCTTCTCCGTTCCGGAGGAGAGTGGCGCTGTGCACGAGCAGCCCCCAGGTCCCACGCCCATGGCCTAGCTCTGTCCCTTCTGGGCCCCTCGTGTTTCCCACCCTCAGCCCGCTCCCAGCCCTGCTACAAGCCAGAGCCTCCTTAGGGAAACGCGAGCACGACTGCCTTCCTCGTGGGCGCCTCCCCCTTAGCTGCCCGAAACCCGCCTGCGCCCGCCTTTGCCCGCCTCCCCAAGCCGGGAGCGACGCAGGTTGTCGTCTGCAGCGGCCGGAGGCGCGTCCGCTGCTCACCCAGGCTGAGGCCTGACCTGCTAGCGAGAGGAAACCCTGCTACATGTTATTTCGTTCGTGGTTTTGCATAGGCTGAAACTTTGTGGTTGGGTTAAACGCGGGACCTCCGCGAAGAGGACCCATTTATTATTTTTTTCCCTTTTCAAAATGGCAGCCTCCAGTCGCGCGCAAGTGTTAGATCTGTACCGGACGATGCTGAGAGAGAGCAAGCATTTCAGCGCCTACAATTACAGGTGACCGGACGGGCGGCGGGGGTCGGGAGGTCCGGGGTGCTGGCTGCCTGGGAATGTCTCCGATTGCGGGGAGTCCATGTCCCTGACCCGGGATCTTGGATAAGCGGACTCCAGCCCCGGAGCGTGGTACTCTAGAACTTCGCGGGGAAGGGCCAGGGATTTGCCCCTCATTGTATCAAAGATAAATGTTGTGCGCCCCCTCCCCCAAGTTGGACACCGCAGTTTGTGCTCTGGGAGTATGGTTATTGGCGTGTTTCTGCCATAGGAAGGATGGTCGTGAAAGTTAGCACCAGTTCGTTGCATACGTAGAACTTCCTACAAAATTGTAAGAGTCCACAGAGTGGCTAGTCAGTAGCACATGTCCACAAGCTAAAGGCTCGGTCACTCTACCTTCTCCTCTCTTTCCTTACATGTGTTAGCCATTTTAATTCCAAGAATCAAATCCGTCTACTTGGGATAATAGGTGGGAATGAGAGAATTGGAAGGAGGAGACACAAGTAGCAGTAAAGGAATAAAGGTCTCACGAAAACTTCAGGCTCTGAAACGTTTATCGTGGCCTCACCAGATGGGGAGCCAGCTACTGGGATCTTAGCAGCAGGAGAATGACAGTCTAAACTCTTAGCATCCTTAATATAACGCACAACTTCCCTTCCTGCCCCATTCTCCTATTTGCTGAGTCCCTTATTCTAATTCTTTGCTTTCTATATCTTTTGTGCACTTTGGAGCCTCAGCTTTACCTGTGGACTTTTCTTTCTTCATTCTTTCAGATTTGGTGTCTTCTAGTAAGGAACTGACTCTGCATTTGAAACATATTCCCAAAGCAAGTGTCTGATAAGACCAGCTCACTTCGTTATACCAGGTGTCACTTTTGGTGATTAGCCAGCCTGTGGATTGGGTTTCCTATTAACAAGGCCTACCCTTAGAACACAGCTGGTTAAGTAGTGCCCCACTCCCTTCTGTATGAGCTGGCAGCCCCTTTGATGGGTAGACTAGTACAACCTCAGCTGGCCAATAGGACACTAAATCTCTCAGGGGCTGTCTAGTTTTTAGATACCCACGTGGAAAAGGAACGTATGCAAACATCTAAATCATACTGATGAGATTATATTCACCTGGTCAATTAGTTAACCATTTCATGGCAGTGCATGGTTTTATTTAATGACTTTGGCTTTGGAAGGTAATGTTTGTAAATAGTAGTAAAATTAACCAAGTACTTAGCACCAAGAAGTTAACCAAGTCTGTTGAAAGAACCCACAAACTATGCACATTAACATGTGGAAACCAATAATTTTCATGTTTGAAAGAAGATATTGTGTCATTTAAATTTGCTGAGAATAAAGAACTGTGGATCAGCACACAGGTCACACACTGGAGAGACAGCAGCAGGGAAGATCTGGGAGCACTTGGTAGAAAGCCCGCATAATATAGAACCTTAGACAAGTCACTCAACCTCAGTGTTTCCATTTTCTTGCTTGTAAAATTAGCCTGATGTAGGTAATCTCCAAGGACCCTTCCATTTCTAAAATTCCATTTGGAAATGACTTATGAGCCGGGCAGTGAAGTAGACTTCCAAGACAGTTTTTTTTTTTTAAGTGAATAAATGCCAAGTCAAGAGCAGTAAACTAGAGAAAGTCATTCAAGACTGTACCTGGTAGGCAGAAGATTGAAAATGAGTTTCAGTGTGAACTACTATAAGGCAATATACATTTAAAAAATTGTTCAAATTATACTTTCAGTAATACTTTTGAGCTAAGTTTATTATCCTCATATAAATATATACTGTTTCCTCAACTCACAGACCTAAACCCTGAGATTCCCACTAATATTATCTCCTAAAATAAATTTTTTAAAAACCTTCTTATAAAATATGCCCTTCTTTTCTATTAAGGCTATGTCTTGTGACTTTCAAAGACAGCCCTTCATACCTGTACTCTTCTATCTGGAATGGCTTTTAATCATCCTTGTCTTGAGTTTGTCCCCTTCCTTTGAGATTCAGTTCAATCATGACCTTGGGACAAAGGTTTTCCTGATTCTTCTCATTCCACACCCCCAACACCATCTAAATGGGTTTTGTTTCTATGTATTCTTTTACTTCAATGCTTTCAAAACAGTCTGAAGAATTCTTTGCACAGTGTCATAGCAGACCCTGAAGATAGAAGAAAGGTGAAAGCTTGCACTTAGCAAGGCACCTACCATCAATGGCTTTTTTTTTATACAAACCTCTGTGGAACACACTTATAGAAATCAGTGGTAAGTGCTATGACAGGCATGCACAGATTGTTGTATCAAGAATGCTTCCCAGCCCTGGCTAGTGTAGCTCAGTGGATTGAGCACGGGCCTGCTAGCTAAGGGATCACGGTTTAATTCCCAGTCAGGACACATGCCTGGGTTGCAGACCAGTTCCCACTGGGGGACACATGAGAAGCAACCATACATTGATATTTCTCTCCCTCTCTCCTTTCCCTACCCTCTAAAGATAAAGGAATAAAATCTTTAAAAAAAAAAAAGAATGCTTCCCAGAACATGGCACTGGATCAGAGGCATGAAGTGGCACAGTAGGCTCAGACAAACAGTAGATAATGACAAACAATAGAATAATGCTAGAGAGCAAAGTGTAACTCAGGGGGTAACAAAAGACAAGACTGAGATTGGAAAGGGTGATATTTTTGAGGGCCAATGGGCCATGCTAAGGAACCTGGAATTTATTCTTCATTAACAGTCAGTAAAGAGCTTTAAGCCATAAAGTGACATGGCCAAATTTGTGCATTTGGTAGACCACTCCAGCAGCAATAGAGAAGATACTTTGAGGACTAAATACAAGAATACCAAGTGGGAATTGGTTACAATTACAATAGTGCTAAGGAAAGATTAGGGCCCTGATAAGGGCAGGAATAGTGGAAGATGGAGAAAAAAGAAATATTTGATTAATTAGAAGGTAAAATTGTTAGTACTTGAATGATTAGATTCCGGAATAAAGAAGAGAATCCAAGGAGAGTCTAGAATGGCGTCCAGGTTACCAGTTAAGCTGAAGCACAGAGAGGTTAATGGTAAAGTGCCATGAACTCTGTGAATACAGAAGGATGTCATAGAGTGGTGAGACTTAAATGAGTTAATTCTTGTCAGATGCTTAGAATTATGCCTGGCACAAAGTATGCAGTACTTGGAATGTTATAAGTAGAATTAAAATCTTATTAGGTGAAATTTCCAGGAAGAGTATTTAGGACAGTAGTTTTCAACCAGAAAAGTTTTATTTGACAATGTCAGGAGACATTTTTGGTTGTCACAACTTGGGTAAGAGGATACTTCTGTCATCTAATAGTTAGTGGCCAAAGATACTCCTAAGCACAGGACAGTCCTCACAACAAAGAGTAATCTGGCCCCAAATGTCAATCATGCCAAGATTAAGAAATCCCAGTTTAAGATGAGAAGATTAGTTGGCTTAGTATGCTGTTTTCAAAAACATCAAATTTTAAGGTGTTAGTCAAAGAAGAACCCCTAACGGAGTCCAAGAAGAGACAACCTAAGAGTGTGGTCCTCAGACTTCCTGGTCTTGTTACCAGCAATGTCCCTTGATTCTTGAGTTTAGCAAAGAAGGAATTCAGAACCAAGAACTCTAGCACAAGAGGCAGTTTATTTAGCATGAAAGTGAAAGTACACTCGAAGAGAAGGTTCTAATGGGTTGCTCAGAGAATTGACTTGACTTTTTAGAAAATCACAGGTACAGAAGAAGTGAGCCAACTGGGCTGTGTGGACTCAGGAAAAATGTTATAGAAGCAAAAGAAGGGCCCTTAGGGACAGGTTCAGGGGGTTAGCCAGGGACAAGCTGCCACTGCTTGCTGCTCCCCTGGTTGCAAGTCTTGTGGGGACCCTTAGAGTTTAGGAGAGAGAAAGCCTAGATAAACACCTGAAGGAAGAAGGCAGGGGTGTGCTCTAGAGAGAGCATGAGCACTGGGCCCTTTGTCTTAAGGGTTTTTATCTGTTCTAAAGGCAGGAATTTTATAGGAAAATACTCATCAGCTTTCCATGTGTATTCTTTAATATGCTGATTCATCAAAATGAGCATATAGGTCAGTGATTGGTCACTGCTAGGGTAAGGGGTCATGGGTCATTGCGTCTAGTCCTGATGTCAGCCATGACTTAGCTTAATCTGGGTTTGCTGCTTTTCTAGGTCTGGAGCTAAAATACAGTTGAGGCTTAGATATCATCTCTAGTTTAACAAAAACACTGTCTGTGGTCAATAGACCCAACACTTTGTTCCTGAGATTATTTGATGCTGATCAGACCTTATGTCCTGAGAGCCTAATTCTTAAGGGAGTGAGTGGACTATGCAACGGAGAAAGAGGCAGGTGAGTCAGAGTGTTGGATGAGGCCAGATTGAATCAGCTCTCAGTTTCCCCATTTCCACATGGCAAGGAATTCCTAATTTCTTACTATCCTGCCTCAGTCTCAGGATTCTTTTATACTGTTGAATGTTATTAGGTGCCAGAAAGCTTTGTTTGTGTGGCACATAGTTATCAATGTTTATGGCATTAGAAATAAAAACTAAAACTCTTAAACACACCTATTTTTAAATATATTTTTATTCAATGTTATTACAGTTATCTCATTTTTTTTCTCCTTTTTATTCCTCTCCACCCTGTACCCTACCTCCCACCATCAATCCCCCACCTTAATTCATGTCCATGAGTCATACATACAAGTTCTTTGGCTTCTCCATTTACCATACTGTTCTTAAATTTCCCCTGTCTATTTTGTGCCTACCATTTATGCCTCTTACTCTCTATACCTTTTGCCTCACTCTCACAACTCCCACCCCAGCTGATAACCCTTTGTGTGATCTCTATTTCTGTGAATCTGTTCCTGTTCTAGTTGTTTGCTTAGTTTTTGTTTTTGTTTTTTGTTTTTTTTTTTTAGGTTAGGCTGTTGATAGTTTTGAGTTTCTTATCATTTTACTGTTAGTATTTTTGATACACTACTTTTTCTTAGATGAGTCCCTTCAACATTTCATATCTTAAGAGCTTGGTGATGATGAACTCCTTTAACTTGACCTTATCTAGGAAGTACTTTATCTGCCCTTCCATTCTCAATGATAGCTTTGCTGGATAGAATCATATTGGATATAGGTCCTTGCTTTTCATGACTTTGAACTTACTCCCAGCCCCTTCTTGCCTGCAAGGTTTCTTTTGAGAAATCAGATGACAGTCTTATGGGCACTCCTTTGTAGGTAAACTATCTCCTTTTCTCTTGCTGCTTTTAGTATTCTCTCCTTATCTTTAATCATGGGTAATCTAATTATGATGTGTCTTGCTGTGTGCCCCCTTAGGACCAACTTCTCTGGGACTCTCTGAGCTTCCTGGACTTCCTGGAAGTCTATTTCCTTTGACAGATTAGGGAGGTTCTTCATTATGTTTTCAAATAAGTTTTCAATTTCTTGATCTTCCTCTTCTCCTCCTGGCACCCCTACGATTTGGATGTTGGAATGTTTCGACTTGTCGTGGATGTTCCTAAGCCTGTCCTCATTTTTTTGAATTCTTGTTTCTTCATTCTGTTCTGGTTGGATGCTTATTTCTTCCTTTTGTTCCAAATTGTTGATTTGAGTCCCTATTTCCTTTTTTTCACTGTTGGTTCCCTATACATTTTCCTTTATTTCACTTTTGTATTTCTCATTTAGAAACTTAAAATCCTCAAATACATTCTTCACTTTAATAAATGTAACTTTAAACTCCATGCTAGGAAAGTCTTCACTTCATTCTCAAACTAAAACCTGCCTTAACCAGAAGCTCTACTTGTGTCGGAATTTTCATCCTCATGTTGTTTTTCATCTTTTATCCCTTGACTCAATTTAAGCTACATATCACCTGGGACAGCTATCAGGTTGGTGAGCATAAAATGTTGCATTTTGTTTCCAGGTATTGTTAACAAGTTGATTAGGCATCCCCTCACTATCAGTAAAAAAAATTTCCCACTTTTTAAGCCTTGAAATGCCTGCATATGTTGTAAGGAATCAAAGAAGCCATAATATTCTGTTATTGGCAGCCAAGTAATAGTTTTGCTTACCATAAAATGTTGAACAGATCGTACCTCTCTGTGAAAACTGCTTTAACTTTGTTATTGTAGGCTATGCAGGAACACGAAGAAAGATGAGGAATAAAAGAGAAAAAGACTACTGTTAATTTTCTAAGTTCTTCTCAAATTGTCTTAAGTTCGTTCTGAATTTATTCTGTTGAGCTTATAGACAGCCTGTGACATTCTTCTAGAACTTCTGTAACCTGGTCCCTTCCTACCTAGCCCCGCAGCAACTGAAGCAATTCATTTGTGTCAAAGGAAAACAGTTTGTCAGACTTCTGAAAGATGGATGGATT
Source organism: Sturnira hondurensis (assembly GCF_014824575.4). Taxonomy (NCBI): domain Eukaryota; kingdom Metazoa; phylum Chordata; class Mammalia; order Chiroptera; family Phyllostomidae; genus Sturnira; species Sturnira hondurensis. The sequence goes on along the minus strand of NW_028076902.1, from coordinate 1,804,308 downwards.
ATTCATTATCAGTAAACATGCTCAAAATTTCAAAAAAAAATGGTTATTAACTTCTGTCATGTTGAAAGATAATGGTTTTGAAAAGTAAGTAAAAATAGTAGTTAACTTAGAGAAGAAAACATTTAAAATATTGAGTAATATAAATTTGTTGGGGGAAAATAACATTATTTTTTATTCTGACAATAGAGGGAACTGTTAAATAATTAGAGGCCTGGCCAAGTGGCTCAGTTGTTTGGAGCTTCGTCCCATGCACCAAAAGGTTGCAGGTTTCATCCCCAGTCAGAGGACATACCTGGTTGTGGGTTCTATCCCCAGTCTGGGAGTCTGTGAGAGGCAACTGATCAATGTTTCCCACTCTGATGGATGTTTCTCTCTTTCTCTCCCACCCTGCCTCCTTTTCTCTCTAAAACCAATGAGCGTATCCTCAGGTGAGGATTTAAAATAATAATAATAATAATTACTATTAAACCAGTGTGTCTTTGCTGATTTATTGAGTTTATTTTCTCTGAATTTTCAATTTGCCCTTATTTCATTTATATTTTACCTTGGCCCCTAAGGCATTTTAAAAACTTACAAGAATACATAAAATAAAATATAATAAAATGAAATAATTGTTACAATTAAAAAAATAAGCCCTGACTGTTGTGGCTCAGGGGATTGAGTGCTGGCCTGCAAGCTGAAGGGTCACTAGTTTGATTTCCAGTCAGGGCACATGCCTGAGTTGCAGACCAGGTCCCCATTTGGGGGCGTACAAGAAGCAGCCACACATTGATGTTCCTCTCTTTCTCTCTCCCTTCCCCTCTCTCCAGAAATAAATAAATAAAGTCTTTTAAAAAGTAGTAATAATAATAAATGAGAGAATCAAAGCAAAGAGAAAATAAATGCAGCAAATATAAGAAAGCGGAGAGTAAAGTTACTACCAAATTCAGTTATAAGTATATCGGTCTTTCTTTTCTTTTTAAGTAATATATTTTATTGATTATGCTATTACAGTTGTCCCATTTTTCCCCTTTTATTCCCCTCCACCCTGCACACCCCTTCCCCACCCCACCCCCGCCACTTTAGTTCATGTCCATGGGTCATACATATAAGTTTTTTGGCTTCTACTTTTCCTATACTATTCTTAACCTCCCCCTGTCTATTTTCTACCTACCATTTATTCTACTTATTCTCTGTACCTTTTCTCCCTCTCTCCCCCTCCCCTGCTAATAACCTATGTGATCTCCATTTCTGTGATTCTGTTCCTGTCCTAGTTGTTTGTTTAGGTTTTTTGTTGTTGTTGCTTTAGGTGTACTTGTTAATAACTGAGTTTGTTGTCATTTTACTATTCATAGTTTTGATCTTCTTTTCTTAGATAAGTACCTTTAACACTTCATATAATAAGGGCTTGGTCATGATGAACTCCTTTAACTTGACCTTATCTGAGAAGCACTTTATCTACCCTTCTATTCTAAATGATAGCTTTGCTGGATAGAGTCATCTTGGATGTAGGTCCTTGCCTTTCATGACTTGGAATACTTCTTTCCAGTCCTTTCTTGCCTGTAAGGTCTCTTTTGAAATCAATCTCTTTAGAAATCAGTTGACAGTCTTACAGGATCTCCTTTGTAGGTAACTGTCTCCTTTTCTCTTGCTGCTTTTAAGATTCTCTCCTTATCTGTAATCTTGTCTAATGTAACTATGATGTACCTTGGTGTGTTCCTCCTTGGGTCCAACTTCTTTGGGACTCTCTGAGCTTCTTGGACTTCCTAGTAGTCTCTTTCCTTTGCCAGGTTGGGGAATCTTTCCTTCATTGTTTGTTCAAATAAGTTTTTGATTTCTTGCTCTTCCTCTTCTCCTTCTGGGGCACCCCTATGATTCAGATATTGGAACGTTTAAAGTTGACTCAGATATTCTAAGCCTCTCCTCATTTTTTTGAATTATTCTTTCTTCATTCTGTTCTGGTTGAATGTTTCTTTCTTCCTTCTGGTCCACACCATTGATCTGAGTCCCAGTTTTCTTCACATCACTTTTAGATTCCTGTACATTTTCTTTTATTTTACTCAGCATAGCCTTCATTTTTTCATGTAATTTGTGACCAAATTCAACCAATTCTGTGAACATCCTGATTACCAGAGTTATGAACTGTGCATCTGATAGGCTTTTTGTCTCTTAGTTGTATTTGTTTAGGAGCTTTGATCTGTTCTTCCATTTGGTCCATTTTTTTTTGTCTTGGCACACCTGAGCCACGAAAGGTTAAGTGCCTAAGGCAGGTTCTTTTTTTTTTTTTTTAAGTATCAGTGAGATTTTTTAAAGATTTTATTTATTTATCTTTAGAGGGGAAGAGAAGGAGAGAGGGAGAGAAACAACAATGTATGGTTGCCTTTCGTGCGTCCCCTGCTGGGAATTGGCCTGCAGGGAACTGGCCTGCAACCCAGGCATGTGCCCTGACTGGGAATCGAACCGCAATCCTCTGGTTCGCAGGCCCGTGCTCAATCCACTGAGCTACACCAGCCAGGGCCAAGGCAGGTTCTGCTGAAAGGACTGATGCACCCGACTGACTTGGAATGTGCAGGTAAAAATGCTGGGGTAACTCGTCCCAGTGTAAAAAGACTACCTGCATCCACCTAAATGCAGTTCCTTAGAAAGAAGTACATTCTCAGTAGAAGGGGGTCACAGCTCTTTTCTCAGTATATTGGTCTTTCTTAGAGTATCTTTAAATTATTCTGTGTTGCCGTAGGGTAATTCTTTTCCTCTTAATACACAGTGCACTTACAAAACATTCTATTTGAAAATTGCTGTAATGAGCATCATAGAAAATTGACTGCCTCTTAATGACTCAATGTCAGTAGTCATATGCATGCTTTGTTATGGTAAGTCATATCCTATTCTTTTTTGTGAACCCCTTCCTGACCTTGAATCCTACTGTCTGTCAGGAAAGGGGTCAAGTATTAGATTTTTACATGTCTCAGCATTTATTTTCTCAATTAACTAATGCCTAGCCAATTTAGAAAAATTCTGACCTTCAGAAATCAAAGTAAGTAATAAAACTGGATACATTTTATTACTAAATAAAATCAAGCAGTGAATTTCTAGATTTAGCAAGATTCAGCTAAATTAAGTCAGTGGGTTCTCCTGGCTTTTGTCTGGGTTTATAATACAAATACCTTCTTTAGTTGGTCTCTACCACCCCTGCTTTAAGAAGCAGATTTAAAATTGTCAGTTTTGACTTCATGTATCATCATGACATCTTGATTATCTGTGTGGCTTCATAATCACTCATTATTGGAATTGTATTTGAAAGTATAATAGTTTTTTTATTTTTAAAAAGCTCAGGAAACTATTTTTTATGACACAGTCTCAATGACTTCATGCTAAAACATCCCCCTTGTTTTTCCCCCTTATTTTTGTTGTTTTCAGTATTATGAATGAGAATCATGAGAAAGATAAATATGATTTAGAAAGGTTTCTGGCCTTTTATTGAAGAAACCTTAGTTCAGGCCCTGGCTGGGGTGACTTAGTTGATTAGAGCATCGTCCCATAAACCGAAAGGTCTCATGTTGGATTCCTGGTCAGGGCACATACCCAAGTTGTGGGTTTGGTCTCCAGTTTGGGCATGTTCAAGAGGCAACCAATCAATGTTTCTCACATCGATTTTTCTCCCTTCCTCTCTCCCTCCCTTCTCTGTTCTCTAAAAATCAGTAAGCATGTCCTTGGGTGAGGATAAAAGTAATAATAAAAAGATTTTTAAAGAAACCCTAGTTCAGATTTGAAGTTAACTCACTACTGGCTCTGTAACCTAGGTGTAAATCATTTACTCCCTGGTATGTCATCTCTAGATTGACAATACTAAAGTAAAAAAAAACTTTCTGGTAGAATGTTTGGCACACAGTGGATACTCTAAAATTACTTCTGTGTTTCAACAGATACAAGTAAATTAGTTACTACATAGTTATCTCTAATACCAGGTGATCCAACTGCCAATTTTTTGAAATTAGCAGTAGCTAGCAGTCATTTAACCAACTCAGTTAAACTTATCAAATCACATTCTACACCAGGTATTAGCAATCCAAGAACATTATCACTGTAATGTATAGTTTTGATATGATGAGGTTGGTGTCAGCCCTTATTGAGCAACCACTGTTTTGTTGTTGTTGTTTTTTTTATTTTTTGTTTATTCTTTCCTCCAGATACTTTTATTATTTTATACCTTCTTCGTTTGTTATCTATGCATTTTAAATGTTTATTTATTTATTTGTTGTTCAAGTACAGTTTTCTGTCTTTTACTCCCATCCCAGCCCACCCCCCAGTGCTCCCCACCTCCCTCCCATTTCCTCTCCCCTTAGTTATTGTCCATGTGTCCTTTATACTAGTTCCTGTAAATCCGTCCCCTTTTCCCCTGAAATGCCCTCTCCTCTCCCCTCTGGTCCCTGTCAGCCTGTTCTCTATTTCAGTGTCTTTGTGAGCAAACGTTGTTGAGTACCTGCCATGTGCCAAACACTGTGCTCCATGCTATAAATACAGAGATAAGTAGAATATGATCTTTGTCCAAGAGGGGCTTGCAGTTCAGTGAATAGAGTAATACACTCACTGAGAAATAAATAAATATTGAATAAATAAATAAGTATTTTGTAACTGTGGTGCCAATGTACTGACAGAATTGAACAGCACGTTGTGGGAACAAATAGGAAGGGTAACAGATCTTGCCCTGGAAGGGGATTGAGTCTAAGAAAGCAATGGTGGCCGACCTGAGCTATAAAGAATCAGTTTTGCTACTGAAGGAAGGCAGAAGCAGAGGGAACAGATTTTTTAAAAACCAGTACTTGTTGTAGTTGTTGGGTATAAGGAACTACCAGCAGTTTTGGTAGTTTGTGAGAGGTTTTCTTAGGCTCCGCCGAGGAAGAAATGCCAATCAGCCACAAAGTTAGGCAGTATAGAGCTTTATTGGGGTTTGCACACTTGGGCGAGGTTCTCTGGTCCACAGAGTGGGGCCGGGGAAGTCGCACCCAAGCAGGGAATGTGGTGGGGTTTTATTTTGGTTGGCTCTCTTTGTGGGAGCTGGGGATTGGTCCCTTTTGGACAAAGCGGCAATATATCATTGGTGGCGTTCCTTGGGCTCAGATTGCTATATGGATAAAGCCCGCCCTTTTGGCTCTCTGGTTTGACCTCAGCCGTCTTTTCCGGGTTGTAGTTCAGCCACCATTTTGTCCTACCCCGCCCATCCTGACAGTTTGGTGTCAATGATGACAGATAATGGCAGAAGATAAGAGTACAGAGATGACATAGGAAGGACCAGAGATGACGGAGAGCCTTGTATGCCACACCAAGATGCTGGCACATGTTCCTAGGCAGTGCAAAACCATTAATGGTACTCTAGCTTTTAGCTAGATCTCCAAAAAAAGAAAGAAACTAAAGACTGGGGCTAGTCAAGAGATGATTGCATTAGTTCAGTTTAGTCAAAAGATGGTGAAGTCCTAACTGAAGCAGTGGTGATAATAATGGAGAGCTCAATTGAGAAATAGAATTAGCTGTTCTTGGTGATTGATTGAATATGCTGGATTAGAGAGAATAGCTCAAATTTAGCAGAATATAATTAGAAAGGGTGAGGGAAGTGTTCCAAATGAAACATCACATATCAAGGACAGGGCCAACTTAGCACAAAGACATTTTCTTTACTATTTTTTAAAGATTTTATTTCTTTTATTTTTAGAGAGAGCAAAGGGAGGGAAAAATAGAAAATAACATCAATGTATGAGAGAAACCGATCTGTTGCCTCTTATAGGTGGCCCGACCAGGGATGGAACCCACAACCAAGGCATGTGCCTTGACCGGGAATGAAACTTGTGACCTTTCACTTTGTGGGACAGTGCCCAAGTAACTGAGCCATACAGGTCAAGGCACAAAGAAGACTTTTTCTGTGAGCACCTCTGTGTGCAGTGACATAGCTTCAGAAGAGCATCTAAACATTTCAAACACAACTTGAGAGCACTCTTTGGCCCTAAGGGTTAGTATAATCTGCAGTAGTTTTCGTATGCTTATCTCACATTTCTTCTTCTAGTTACATACCTTTCATATCTTAAAGTTAATATAATATACCTTTCATATATTAATGTTAACACTAACTTGCTAGTTAGTGTTCATAAGGGTTCAGTTAATTGAGCATATCTATTCTCAGAGTAATTATTTTAATAGATGGCTGCTACCCTCATTAGTAGTCATTAATGCATCTGTTAGCCTTATATGTATTCTTTTATGCCTAGGGCAATTTTAAAAGTAGGCGTAGTACTTCTCCTCGGCCTAGTTTATTTAAAATTACTCATCAATTCATTATAATTACTCTATAGCACAATTATTCATTTAATGTCTTGATACATTTTTTTTGCCTGGCCACATTTTGAGAATAAATATAAATATTTTCCCTATATAATTATCCCTCCTCTAATTTCATCCTTAAGAGTGATATTGTTTTAACCAGAGATCATTTCTATGGGCAGAAGCATCTATTAACTAAAATTCCCTTTTCCTGCTACTAAACACAAAGCTAAATTAATTGAGGAAATTGTTCACTGCATCCAGACTGAAGTCAGAAAAAGCCATTGGTCCTTTATCCTGGTTCACTTGTCTCTTATTCATTCATTCATTCAATATAGTCTCTATCAAGAACTCACTGTGTACTAAGGTTAGCGTTCTGCTCCTATCCTTACCGGATTAAGGATGAAAATATTCTACCACTGCAGTAGACTGCTAAACTTGTAAAGATATTGAAGTAATAAGCACAGCTTTAATTGACAACTTAATGCTTTAGCCTGAAACTTGAAACTCTAAAGAAAGGAATTTCATGATGGGTATATGACTATATTAGAGTAGGTTCTGATCTGGCACCCTTCTAGAAAGGATGTTGCTCACAGGCTCTGCCCACTCTAGGCACCAGATTCCTGACGGCAGTGTTCAGTCTCAGCACCTGGTTTAGGCAGTTCTCCTTCTCTGCCTCTGAAAGAGAGACTCTAATAGTATACCTAAAGGTATATCGATAATCCCCTGTTTTCTGCGGGTGGTCCTTCCTCTTTTCCCTCTTCGTAATTTCTTTGTAATTTTATTACAATCCATGGTTTCTTTTTTCCTTTTTAAATATATTTTATTGATTATGCTATTACAATTGTCCTGATTTTCCCCCTTTGCCTTCCTCTGCGCAGCACCCCCCACTCCCTCATGTACCCCCACCATTATTCATGTCCATGGGTCATGCATGTAAGTTCTTTGGCTACTCCATTTCCTATACTGTACTTTACATCCCCCTGGCTGTTCTGTAATTACTTATTTGTACTTCTTAATCCTCTCATCTCTTCACCCACTCCCCCCACACCCCTGCCAGACCACTGATAGATACCCCTCTCCCAGGTAGTTGCTTCTGTGATCTCCTGCCAGTCCCCTCTGTTCTCACCATAAGGCTGCTAAAGTGTAGGTAGCTGACTTACTAAGTTGGGCGCCAAGTTAAGTGTAGTGGGTGGATAAGTTCTGTGGAGAAGAAGTACAATTTGAAGTCTTTTTATGGAACAGAGCCAGTATTTGACCCCAAGACTTTGACATCACAATGTGTGTGCTCTCACGCAGCCCCACTGCTCCCCTTGCTTAAAATGCATCAGAGACTCACCTTGGCCGGTGCAGCTCAGTCAGTTGGAGCTTCATCCCATAAAGGTTACGGGTTCTGTTCCTGGTCAGGGCACATACCTAGATTGAAGGTTCAATCACCAGTCAGGAAGCTTATGAGAGACAACCAAACAAAGTCTCTCTCTCTCTCTCTCTCTCTTTCTTTCTTTCTCTCTCTTGCCCCAACTCCTTCTTCTCTTTCTAAAAGCAGTGGGAAAAAAATGTCTTCCAGTGAGGATTAGAAAAAATGCATCAGAGGCTTTACATGGCTTTTGGAGTAAAATTCCTTCTGAGCTTCCATGCCTTTGGAAGCTCAGAGCTTCCTGTTATGCCTCTTCTCTTCCCGTCTACCTTTTACTTCAGCCAGATTAACCTTCTCCCATTTTCCAAAGGTGCCACATGGCTTTAGGCCTTCATGTGGTCACATATTGATTCCTTCGTCTGAAATACACTTTCCTCCCTTTATACAGCAAATTTCTAATTGTCTTTAAAAATTCAACTAATAAACCAACTCCCCCAGTAATTTGACCGAAGGCTCCAGGAGGTCAAGAATAGTGTGTGTTTTTAAACACCACAATCACCGTAGCATCCAAGCGAGGCAAGAGTGGGTGCACCAGCATGGGGTGAATTCATGGATTGTATTTATTGCGGCCCCTCCCTTGTTTTCCAGGTGCCATGTGTATCATCCTGCCATGTCAATTCTCCCGTCACTCTTTCCCCTTTTCTAGTAGATTGTCATCCCCTGTCAGTAGGCACCATGTTTGAACCAATTTTGTTCTGTCAGTGATAATACACTATAAAAGCATAAGAAATGTTGCATGAGTGAATGCTCTGTATATTGGTTACCCCTTATTAACAAGTGTAAGTGAAAATATTTTGGTAAAATACCAGGGGTGACCATGTTTAGGGACTGTCTGGGCCCTGATTTTTCTTTCTTCCTTTTCACATATTTCTTTTACTGAAAAGAATTTTCAAATGTCAGAAGAACCAGTGTATAAGATAATGTAGAGAAAAATAAGCCTCTTTCCTTTAATTAATTAAAAATAAGCAAAATGCAAAAAACACTACTTTTTTTATAACTGGTGCTACTAACATGTACAATCATCTACTGGAAATAGTATTATTTCCATAGTAATTAACTTAATCCACAGTCACTTGAAAAACTTAATGTATTTCAGGCATGTAATTACCCAAGGGGACTGTTTCCCTGTATCCTTCTAACCCTGAGGAATAGGAGGGAATACAATGTTTATTTTTACTGTGTCCTCCATTTTTCTCTTCTTTAGGAATGGAGGAAAGAGTTATTACCTTTCAGTGTAGCCTATTTTCATTTTGTATTTCCTTGGTATTTTCATTTGCCAGCCTGAAGACACATTTGTTCAGAATATTGGAACCTAAGAAAAAAGAATCCGGTTGATTTCTTTTCTGTTCCCTGAGTCTGTAACACATACAAGAGAATGAGAACTGTAGACAGCAGGGCAGAAACCAGCATTCTGCGCAGCCACACAGATCTCTGGTCCTGAGTGACAGAGCAGTGGGGGACACCTGGTCAAGTGTGGGCAGAGCAGATAGACAGACAAACCTAGCCAGGTTTTCCCTTGAAAGATTTGCTGGTCCATACTATATTATGAGTACTTTAAGAATAGAAATCCTGTCATATTCATGTTTTTTTAATCACCCATTGGCTTTGCCTATAATAGCAAAGCCAGAAATTTTTTTAAGGAGAAAATTTGCGTGTGATTGTTTTGTAATTTGTAATGTTCTTATAAATTAGGATAATGGGAATATGGTTGGGAGTATTTGTGTTTGTTTTATTTGAAGTTGAATAACCTTATTTTATGACTTTGCTAAAAGATGAAAGGCTCTATTTAGAATTTCCAATAGAGGTATCCCTTGCTTCTCAGAAGTTTGAATTATGCCACTTTGCTGTTACTAAAGAACTGCATTGGCACCTGTTTTCACTGGACAAAGAAATTTGAAGAGAATTTTCACTTTGCAAAAAGAAAAATGGAGGAAAGCAAAAATAGTGTTCAGCGTTTGTGCTAGAGCAGCCTTTAGAGAGGCAGTGTGGATCCTGAGCAGTGAGAGTGGTACTTCCAGAGCTTTAAACTGTGTCTCTGAGCATCTGGGTTTTATCTCAGTTAACTCTGTGCATCTGTTAGCAAGGTGTGTTCTAAGGTATCAGAAAGCCCTGAACTCTCATAAGGGTGTTACACTGAGGATAAAGCTGGATGTAATTAAGCATTTCAACCATGGTGAATGAAATAAAGACTTTGAGCATACTTTGAACTTTGGGTCTGGGAGTGCTCAAGATTTTTTCCACATAAATTTATAGTAATTACTTCTTTGCTTTATGCCATTTCAGCTTATGAGAGGTTTCATAGGAATGCTCTATGCTTGAATAGCACGGAAAACCTGTGTCCCGCATCAGACCAGTGTCATGCACCATTATTCTACAGTGTGTCCATTGCCACCACCAATAGAATGCTGCCAGTTATCTCCAGTTATCTCCTGTGGACAGTGACTTTTTGACAAAGACATTGATATATAACATATGCCTGTAAGCCATCAGTTAACAGATATTTACTGTGCTAAATATCAGGCACTGTGCTAGGCCCTGGTGTACAAATTTATCAGAGTTTCATTTATGGAGTTTTCATCCTAGTAAGATTGTGTTACAACAAAAGTCTTCTAATACTTTTTATTACTAAATCCACTGGAGGTAGTAGTCTCACAAACACCTTTGTTATAGTAAATTCTGCACTCTGCTGAGGCTAAATTACTTTCATTCCAGGAATCAAAAACATTGGAGAATTGGTTTCATTCAATTGTGACGAAAACTATCATAATGGTAATAAAACCTGTCCTTGACACAGAGGCTGTTTACTGTTTTAGGGGTACATGTTCCACACAAAGAGAGACCCCCCAGTGTTTGACGGAGGAAGAAGAAAGGGAGGCTCTGGAGTAAATTCACATTGATTGGTCACATGCTGTATATGAAGAACTATATATTACATACGTTAATATACAGTTTCTAATTTAAGATAAATCACTATGAAATAGGTATATGACTCCATTTAACAAATACAGTAATAATAATAACAATAGCTCTTTTTTTACTTTAGCATCTCCCATTGGCCACATATGTTAGGACTTTTCCTTTCATTAGCTCATTTAATCATCATAAAAACTCTGTGAAGCAGGTACTGTTAATCTCCCCCATTTTGCATATGAGGAAGCTGCGACTCATGGAATTAAAGTAGCAAACATAAAACCATGTAGCTGGTGTAGAGCAGGGTTGACACCGAAGTCCTCCAACACCAACACTTTCCCTCATATTCTATGTTGACTGGAGGCAGGTAGCCCTCTCCGCCTCCACCTGCCTCCACAGAACCTAAGAAAGATGCAGCTTTTTATCTTTGGGAGGGCTTTTTTACACAAGAAAGATTAGCCAGTTCTGGTGTCCTGCCACGTATGTGCAAGTCAGCTGTTCATGAAAACCGCTCTGTGGAGCCACTGCCACATCACGTTGGATCTCCTATGCTCCCTGCCCCTCGGCTGCAAAGTACAGGTCAGAGTTCGGACTCGGCAATTTTAATTCCCAGATCATTATTTTATTTTTCTGAAAGTCCTTCCTTTCCCTAGCCTTGCTCACAAAGCTAAAGCCCACATTGAATATCACTATTGTGGGTATACACTCCTGGCTATGGAGAGGTAGAAGCCCCTGAATTCTTTCCCCAGGATGTCTTGTCTTTGGAATTCATCTCCTTCCCAGGTTGCTAATCCCTTTGTGTGTTCACCTTTTTTTAAAGATTTTTATTTATATATCTTTAGAGGGGAAGGGAAGGAGACAGGGAGAGAAATATCAATGTATGGTTGCCTCTCATGCGTCCCCTGCTGGCCTGCAACCCAAGCATGTGCCCTGACTGAGAATCGAACCGTGACCCTTTGGTTTGCAGGCCCACGCTCAATCCACTAAGCTACACCAGCCAGGGCTATTCACCTTTTTTTAAGACAGAGGAGAAAACAGGTAGTTAAAATTGTCATTTCAGAGGTATATTTTAATAGATGTTGCTCCCAGCTGATATTTTGTTTTAGGTTTCATAAGCAAATATTTTGTATTGTGTATTTATATCCTAAGGCAATATTATCTCAAAGGGTTCAGTCTTACAAATTGAAAATAAACTATCTTGGATACTTGCCATTTTCCAAAATATCAGCAGAGGGGCAGGATCAGTGTTAATGAACAATAATATATCTGCAAAGTAGTAAGGGAAGAGAAAGGAAAGATGGGGAAAATATTCAAGAAGATGAACCTGGGAAAGGTCACAGAGCCTGTGTCCTAAGAAAAGGTTGGCAACAGTAGAATACAGGTAAGGCTTTGGCAGAGCTCGGTTGACTACCTAAAGGTGATCTTCCCAAGGAATGTCTGGGGTGATATGAGCCTCATTTGTCCCAGGGCTACTTTATGGCCCCATTTACCCTCATGGAAGGAAACATTCTTGGACCACAGGCCCCAGATTCTTCCTGACTGGTGTAGAACTCGAGGTACAGAGGTATAACTTCCCTGCTGTGATCATAGCTTCCTCCCATGCTTCTGTCTGCTCATTCTTTTGTTCTACCCCATGCTTGCACACTCGTCCTATGGCATGGTGACTGTGATGGCTGAGGGCCTGTGCCAAAAGGAACCTCAAAAGTCCGAAAACCAGATTCTGTAGGAAGATGCTATTCTAAAAGAGCTGTGACCCTACACACTAGTGTGCTTTGTGCTGTTTCAGATGTGGATGATCCCCTCACTCTGTCAGCTTCTGTTTACGCCTCAGTCTCCTACTGTCTGCCTTACCAAATCTTTCTTCTACTTTTTTGTGTTTGCCCTACCCACTTGGCATGTCTTCAGCTTTCAGCAAGATCATCTTCTGTTCCTCTCTGGCAAGTGTGACACCACTGTCTCCTCATCTCCCCACCCTTGCTTATACTCTTCCTCCTCTGACTTGTTCTTCAGCCTGAGAGGCCCTTTATTTTACGTCTTGACCTTCACATGCTTTCCCCATTTGCGCTCATCAGTTGTGGCCTGTATGTTCTGAGGATTTACCTCTCTGTCCGTCCTTTCCTATAACCTGCAAACCCTTCTTTCCAAGAACCTCCTTCATTTTCTGGGAATGCTACCAAATTGAGTGTGTCCACTTCACTTCCTCACTAATTCCAGCCATCCCAGCAAACTTGGCCCTCCTGCATTCCCTCTCATTGGATATTCAGCTCCCAAGTTGGATGGAAATCACTTCAGTGTTTCTCCTTTACCCATAGTCAGTTGGTCTTTTTGCCCTGCTGATTTTCTCTTACATATTTCTCTTACCAGGAGAAATTGTGCCGCCGCCTCCCCCCCCCCAACAGCAATTGCCTTTGTTAGCCATCATCAGTTTTGTCTGGATTTTATAACAGCCTTCTACTGACCTCTCTGCCTCCAAGTCTTAGTTCTACCAGGCATCCTTCATGTTGCCTCCAGAAAGACCTGAAAGAAAAGATGGAAAGCAGGATTTTATCAGAGGGAAAGAGGAAAAAATATTCAAGAAGATGAGCAGAGAGCCTGGGAAAGGTTACTGTGTCCTAAGAAAAGGTTTACAGCAGTAGAATACAAGTAAGGCTAGTTTTGGCAGGGCTGGGTTGGCTACCTCAAGGTAATTCAGAGGAATAGTTTTCCTAAATCCCAAATCTGATTATGCCACTCTTGGCAGTCAGGCATTTAAAAGTAGTGTGGTAGAGAAGGGGCATAGGGAGGTGGAGAAGAGTATGGGGAGGTAAGCGGTGATGAGAGGAGACTGGACTTGGGATGCTGAACACACAATACAGTGTATAGATGATGTTTTGTAGAATCATGCACCCAAAACCTGTATAATTTTGTTAACCAATATCACCTCAATAAATTGAATAAAAGAGGAAAAAATTAAAATAGCACAAAGGGTTACCATAGCGGAGTTTTTCTTTTAGAGGCATTGTCAAGCAAATTTGACTAAGTAGAATTGAGAAGAATAAATGCTGAATAAAGACCATTAAATATAAGACATAGTCTGGGACAGTGAATAACTATTGTGAATAACTATGTCCCAGACATTATTAAGTTTATATTTGAAATTTGTTCATTTGCTTGTAATTCACATATTCAAACATATTAGTTTTCTGCTGCTAGAAATACTAAGAATTGACCCTGAGTCAAAATTTGCATTTATATTTTATTGTTCTTCAAAGATCTCTATTCACTTTGCTACTCTGAATTAAATGAGTTATTTGTTTGTATAAGGACAGGGAAAAGAGCAAGTCAATTTGACTGAATAAAATATAGATTATTCTCTTATTCAAATTTGAATTTCGTATCTTATGGCTATATGAGTTTGAGTAATCAATAATGTCTTTTGACACACAAAAATCCTTTAATAAGATAAATTTCTTTTTTTAACATGAATATAGAATTACCCTAAAGAATTTGTCTGGAATGGCAGTAACTTCTCTTTAACACTATCATTTTGCTTTATTGTGATTAAATTAAATTTTCTTGACCTGGACTGGGAGCTTTACTATCTTTTAGTACTGTTGTTCCAAACTCTCAATTAATGAATAAGAAATTTTGGAACTCTATGCTTTCTCAAATCAACTGAAAACAATCTACATTTAATTTTATTCTTAACCTATTTTAATGTTTTTTTAACCAGTGAATCAGGATTATATATATTTTTAAGGGAGAAAATCAGGAAAATAAGGGTAGGAAAACCAAAATGAGACCTGTAATGAGATTAGCAAGCAAACTGAGTACTTAGAAGACAGGATCCTGGCCAGGTAGCTCAGTCGCTTAGTGTCATCATAACATGCCAAGGTCGTGGAACAACAAATTCCCATTCTGTCTCTTTCTCTCTCCCTCTCTCCCTCTCCCTCTCCCTCCCTCCCTCCCTCCCTCCCTCTCTCTCTCTCTCTCTCTCTCTCTCTCTCTTTCTTTCTCTTTCTCTCTCTCATTCTCTCATTGATGATTCTCTCCTCCCTCTCTCTCTCTAAAACCAATAAATAAAAATTTTTTAAAAGACAAGACATTTGGCAACCAGGAGAACAGCCTCGGGTCTGGCTCTGAGAGTCTTAGTAGTTTATGCAAAGAGAGGATATGATAAGTTATATGAGTCACAGTATCCATAATGTAAAAGCATCCAGCTGCTTAGAAGCACAACATGGTACTAAAACCCAAGAAAGTTCTTCTGTGGCTCTTTGTATGAAAGGCAATATTCTGGACATAAATAGAACCAGTCTCAAACTGCAATTCCTCCTGGATTCTCACAGTGTTGTCTCAGACAATAACAAGCCCAGGTGAATTAAGCAGTTTTGCAAGAGACCAACACTTCAGGTCCCTGGCATAACCCACAGACAGGATTTAGAGAATTCAGAGGAATAGTCAGAAATCTTGCCTTTTAGTCAGTCCTCCACAGATAGTACTTAATTTCACTCAAAATTTTGATACATTTAACCAGCAATACATGTAAAGTTTTATTCCCAGATAAGATCTAGCCTGAGTAGAAGGCAGAAGCTTCACCCTTAGGTGGTAACGCGGAAAGACTGACCCCTAAGGACCATGGATCCGCTCCAGTTTGAAGCCTTCCAGTTCTGTACCTTAGAGACTTTTGTAAAGGGGCTATTACGGCAAACTGTTTTAAACAAAATCACATTCAGATGAGACGTTCAAATAAATTGCTTTTGAAATGAACTCCTGTGTAACTAAATTGGCTTATTTTGTAGGGTTAGTTTGAGCTATGAGCCACTTTAACATATGCCAAAAATTAAGACTTTAGTTTCAGAAAATTTTATCTAAAGTTAATTTTCAAAATAATATTTTGAGCTCAGAGACATTATCTATTAAGACCTCTCTTTTTGTGTGTTAAAACCTTAGTATCTGTATGCTGGAAATTGGCTTTCCCTCTGTCCTCAGGGAGAAAGAAAAGTTGACTATACTTTATTGTTTTCAAGTAGACATTGTTTTGTTGACATAGTTGCCTTCAGAAAGGTGAAATTTAGTATTTACATAGTGATAATATTTTATACAAGCCAATGTATTTCATGTATAAGTAATATCAAAAGTACTGAGAACATTTTATATTACCAAATTTTTCTGTGACAATAAGTAAACACTTTTCTGATTAATCTACTTTGCAAACACTTAACACAACCAGACTATTTTTCTGTCTAAGATATTCAGAAGTAACTTACCTCTACACACTTAATGTTGTTGCAGGAGTAGAATTGTAATGATCATTTGTGTTCAAATGCCTTATATGCCTAACATAGCAAATGTTGAGATATAATATGTTAGTAATTGCTAATACATGTAAATTATTCCCAGAACTGTCTAATAATAATTTGCTATAATAACTATTAAATGAATACTGAAGAAAACATATAAACATGTAGTTAGTAAGTGAAAAATAAAAATATCTGAAATTGCTTGGTAGTTAAAAAAATCAGTGACTTAACTGCACTTATCAGGGGGAATCACTTCATAAACATTTAAATGTCTAATCACTGTACTGACCACCTGAAATTGCTATAGTATTCACTCTCAACTGTAATTTAAGAAATAATAAATTAATGACTGTCACTTTAGTCTATATAATTCTTCTAGCGAAATTAATTGAATTTTGACTTCCACCAAGATGGAGGCTTAGGTGGAAACACTGTCCCTTCCCCCACAACCATGTTTGAATACAACATAGGTTTGGAGAAACAAAGACACAATCAAAGGACAGAAAATTGAATTATACGGAAGTCCAACTACATCTAACCCTTCAACGGGGAAGGTAAGAGGGGCGGAGCCAGCAGCAAGCAGGGTCGGGCAGGACAGGTCCCCCGACCCAGGCTCAGAGGCAGCCCGGAACCAGTTGGGGTGCGGGGCAGACTGACCGCGGTCGCACATTCCTGCACAGTGAGACGGACCACGAAGGCCCAGGGGGCGGTGGCACACTCACGAGCAGTGGGCCCAGTGACAGTGACGGCAGCAGCCGTGGCACCAGTGAGAGCCGTGGCACCAGTGAGGGCCGTGGCAGCAGGCGGCAGACAGGGCGCCATAGTCCCTCTTTGACCCCACCCCCACATACAGCGTCACAACCCAGCGACATAGTTGCCCTGCGCTAGTGAACACCTAGGGCTCCGATCCTGCTACAGAACAGGCACGAACAGCCCAAAAGATGGCGCAAGAAGAACTCAAAGTCCCAGAGCCAATAACTCTCAGCAACCGACAAATTGCCAGCCTCTCAGAAGCACAATTCAAAACACTGTTTATCAGGATGCTCACAGAACTGGTAGATTATAGTCACAAATTAGAGAAACATAGTCACAAATTAGAGGAACATATGAAGGCTAAACTAATTGAAATGAAGGGAGATGTCCAGGAAACCAATAGTGATGGAAAGGAAACTGGGACTCAAATCAATGGAATGGACCAGAAGGAAGAACGAAACATCCAACCAGAAAGGAATGAAGACATGAGAATTCAAAAAAATGAGGAGAGGCTTAGGAACCTCCAGGACATCGTTAAACGTTCCAACATCCAGATTATAGGGGTACCAGAAGGGGGAAAGAAACAGCCATGAGTGGAAAACTTATTTGAACAAATAATAAAGGAGAACTTCCCCAGTCTGGCAAAGGAAATAGACTTCCAGGAAATCCAGGAAGCTCAGAGAGTCCCAAAGAAGTTGGACCCAAGAAGGAACACACCAAGGCACATCATAATTACATTAGCCAAGACCAAAATGAAGGAGAGAATCCTAGAAGCAGCAAGGGATAAGGGGACAGTCACCTACAAAGGAGTACCCATCAGACTGTCAGCGGATTTCTCAAAAGAGACCTTACAGGCAAGAAGGGGCTGGAAAGAAGTATTCCAAGTCATGAAATCCAAAGACCTACAGCCAAGATTGCTTTATCCAGCAAAACTTTCATTTAGAATGGAAGGACAGATAAAGTGCTTCTCAGATAAGGTCAAGTTCAAGGAGTTCATCATCACCAAGCCCTTATTATATGAAATGCTAAAGGGACTTATATAAGAAAAAGAAGATGAAAAATATGAACAGTGAAAGGACAGCAAACTCACAGTTATTAACAACCACACCTAAAACAAAAGCAAACCAAGAGGACAGCTAGATCAGGAGTGGAACCATAGAAATGAAGAACACATGGAGGGTTAGCAACAGGGGAGTGGGAGGAGGAGAAAGGGGGAGAAGGTACAGATAATAGCATAGATAGTAGGTAGAAAATAGATAGGGGGTAGGGCAAGAATAGTGGGGGAAATATAGAATCTAAAGAACTTGAGACACATGGTTATAAATTAAGGGGGGAGAATGGTGGGGGAGGGAATGTGTGGGGGGAGGGGAATGAAGGGGGTAATAGAACAACTGTAATGGTATAATCAATAAAATATATTTAAAAAAAGAAATTAATTGAATTTTTATTCCTATTGCAATAGAAATCTTACATTTGCCATTGGGTCACTGGTCATTATGGGAGTTTTTGTTCTCTTGTTTTCTAATGAAATAAAAAATTTCAGTTCAGCAGTAGTTACACAAGTATCTACTATGTTCAAAGTATATTATGGCCTGTGGGGAAGTAAAGATGATCAGGGGCCAGGTTCTTGTCTTGGAAAGATGAAGAACCTAGAAGACCTGTATGTAAATTCTAGCATGCAAGATAGTACGAAGGGGGATGAGCAGAAATGCTAGAAATAAAGTGCCATAGGAGCCTATAGGGTGGAAGGTGGCCTGGGGGTGGGGCCATCATGGAGTACTGGGGCACATGAGTTGCATATGTTCATTAGTGAGAACTAAATTTTGCTTATGAGATATAATACTGAAAGCACATCTTTAGTGTTAAAATTTTTTCTTTCTCCCCTAATCTAGCAATTAAATATTATCAGAGAATTCTATCCCATGTTGATATCCTTATATTAAAAAAAAGTAGTTGACCTTTATTATTTTTTCCTTCTATTCCCTGTGATCTTTCTTTATTCTTTTTCAAGTACCTTTAAGTATAAACTTAGATTGTTTATTTGAGCTTTTTCTTGCTTCTTAAGACAGGCTTGTAATGCTATGAATTTTCCTCCTACAACTGCTTTTCCTGTGTCCCACAGATTTTTGGGCAGTTGTGTTCTCATTCTCAATTGTCTCAAGGCATCTTTTGATTTCTTCCTTGATCTCATGGTTAACCAATTTGTTCTTTAATAACATCTTATTAGTTTCCATGTCTTTGTGTATGTTAAGTTCTCTTCTTGTGATTGAGTTAGTTTCATAGCATTATGGGCAAAGATGCCTGATATAATTTCAATCTTCTTAAATTTACTGAGACTTGTTTTGTGCCTAATATGTGGTCTATCCTAGAAAACATTTTATGTGCACTTGAAAATAGTGTATATTCTGTGCTTTAAAGTGAAATGCTCTGAAAATATCAATTAAACCCTTTTACTCTAGTGTGTCATTTAAGGCCAGTCTCTCCTTGTTGATTTTTAGTCTGAAAGAGCTACCTATTAAAGTTAATGGGGAGTTAAAATCCCCTACTATGACTGTATTTCTGTCAGTCTCTCCTTTTATTTTTATCAAGATTTGCTTTACCTATTTAGGTGCTCCTATATTGGGTGCATAAATGTTTACTATACACTTCTTGGGTTGTTCCCTTTATCATTATTTAGTGTTCTTGTTTGTCTCTTACTATTTGTAGTCTTGGATTTTTGCATTTTTAAGCATATTTTGTTGATTATGCTGTTACAATTATCTCAGATTTTTTCCCTTTGCTGCCATCTGCCCAGTACCTGCCCCCTGACCCCCGCTTCTCCAGCAATCCCCTCCTGTAGTTCATGTCCATGGGTCATGCATTTAAATTCTTTGTCTTCTTCCTTTCCTATACTTAACATCCCCCTATTTTGTTTCTACCAATTATGCTTCTTGATCCCTGCACCGTTTTCTCCCATCTCCCCCTTCCCACCTCCCAGCTGATAACCCTCCAAAAGATCCCTATGCCTATGATTCTGTTCCTGTTTGGTTGTTTGCTTAGTTTGTTTGTGTTTTTAGTTTTTAGATTCAGTTGTTGATAGTTGTGAGTTTGTTCTCATTTTACTGTTTATAGTTTTGATCTTCATTTTCTTAAATAAGTCCCTTTAACATTTCCTGTAATAAGGGCTTGATGATGATGAATTCCTTTAGCTTTAACTTATCTGGGAAGTATTTGCCCTCCCATTCTAAATGATGGCTTTGCTGGATAGAGTAATCTTGGTTGTAGGTCCTTGCTTTTCATCTCTTTCAATATGTCTAGCCAGTCCATTCTTGCCTGCAAAGTTTCTTTTGAGAAATTAGCTGATAGTCTTATGGGGAACTCCTTTGTAGGTAACTCTCTGCTTTTCTGTTGCTGCTGGGAAGATTTTCTCTTTATCTGTAACCTTTGGCATTTTAATGATGATGTGTCTTGGTCTGGTTCTCTTTAGGTCCAACTTTATTGGGACTCTGTGCTTCCTAGACTTGCATATCCATTTCCTTTGCCAAATTAGGGAAGTTTTTTTTCATTATTTTTTAAAAAGATTTCCAACTTCCTGCTCTTTCTCTTTTCCTTCTTGTACTTCTATGAGGCAAATGTTGAGCCTGCTGAAGTTGTCCCAGAGGCTGCTTATTCTACCCCTCTTTTTTTTTTTTAAATTCCTTTTTTTTTTCATGTTTTTCTGATTGGTTGTTTTGCTTTCTTATGTTCCAATTCCTTGATTTGATTTTTGGGTTCATCCACTCTACTGTTGTTTCCCTGTAAATTGTTCTTTATTTCAATTAATCTTTTGGGGTTTTTTCCCAATTTTAAAGCAGTTTCTGTTTATTAACTGACCAGATTACAAAAATGACCATGGTAGATACCTTAGTTCATCCTTCTAATAATCTTGTTGATCTGGTCCTCCCTGTTGCCAGCATCTCCACCTTCTACAAAATGGGTGGTCTTTTTCTTCATTCCACCTCACGGAGAAGATAATTTGAAGGGCCCAAGGAAGTTGTTTGCTTCTTTGAAGTGTTTTCCAACAGAATAGATCTCATGAATCAGATCCTTCATGCAGATGATGCCATATTTACCAAGAGATCAAGCAATCAATGTGTTATCTTTCAGGGCAATTCATTTTTTGTTGATTTTCCCATAACCACACTTGTAGATAATTCATTTGCTGACTTCAGGTTAGGGTATCCCCACGCAATATATGGTTCCATAATCCTCAGTATGTTAATCGAAGCCTTATTGAGTTAAAGAAGGTACCATTGAAGATCTGGCAAAGGCGAAGAAGCTGTAGCACCTTTTCAACCTTTGGCCTCACACCATTGATACCTCTGATCCTAATGACAAATGCCAATTTGGGTTCTGCAGGTACATAGAAGTTGCCAGCTTTTCTTGCCATTCTAGCCATTCGAATCTCAGTTCTGTATATCTGCTTATATTCCTTATGATAGTGCTTAGCTTTTTCTTAGATAAGCTTCCTTTTTGCCTTTTGGAGCATCTTTTGGCCAAACTTCTTTCTCAGGCGCTTGATTTTCTGCTCTGCAAAATTCCTTCACTTTTTCTTAAAGGTTTCTGGCACAGCAGGAACCTTCTTCTTCTTTTCTGCACCTTTCATGGTTCCAGCTGGAAAAAAGAGTGAATCCTTCTTTTCTGACTGGATCTTTTTTATGCTGTTGAGGTCCT
Organism: Sturnira hondurensis; assembly: GCF_014824575.4. Taxonomy (NCBI): domain Eukaryota; kingdom Metazoa; phylum Chordata; class Mammalia; order Chiroptera; family Phyllostomidae; genus Sturnira; species Sturnira hondurensis. The sequence continues at coordinate 1,782,969 of NW_028076902.1, read as the reverse complement.
CACCAAGTTCCTTCAGCATCCTTATAACCAGTGTTTTGAACTCTGCATATGATAGATTGTGTATTTCCATTTCGTTTAGTTCTTTTTCTCATGTTTTGATCTGTTCTTTCATTTGGGCCATGTTTCTTTGACTCATTATGGCAGTTTCCCTGGGTTTACTTCTATGTATTAGGTAGAGCTGCTGTGACTCTGTATCTTGGTAGTGTTGCCTAATGTACTAGGTGTCTTTACGGTCCAGTGGCACAGCCTCGCCTATCACCCAAGCCCAGAACTCAAGGTGTGCCCTTCTTGTGAGCTGAGGACACCTTTCTCTTGTAGTTGAGCCTTTGTAGCTATTGGCAGATCAACGAGAGGGGTTTCCCATGTAAGCCAGTCAGCTCCATGGATTTGCTGTGACCACTGACCACCAACATTCACCCTCCATGGAGGATCAGCTGTGTAGGGGCAGGGTCTTGATGCTCTGAAGTAGTCTGTAGCTGTCCACTGGGCGCTCTAGCCCTGATATTTCCTGGATGGTGCTGGCCAAGGTCAGCCCCCACTTGTGTTTTGCCCAGGGCCACCCTTTCTGAGCTATAAGGCAATCTGGAAGGCTGCTACTTGTGCTGGCCTTGGAAATTCCCAAGCAAAGCCAAGTGGTGAAACTAATCTGGCTGGTGTTAGTGCAGGGCCTAGAGCTCACTAAGGTTAGCTGTTGCCTGTTTGGGAGGATTTGGGGAGTTTGAAAGCAGGAGCCAAGACCAGTCATTCATATGGAAAAGCAGCTTGGGTAGGCCTGTAAATTGGGTGATGCAGTCTCTGGGGATCTTCAATACAGGTTAAACAATGTTACTCATGTTGATGGAGTCTCAGATATGGCCACAGCCTCCTGGCTCCATGGCTCTAAGTAGGAAGGGCTCAGAAAAGGGACAGTGGTCTCTGCTCCCCCCAATGCCAGACACTTCAGCCTCTCCCAGTATGCCAGCGGTGCCCTTTAAGCCTCTACCCTGGCTCTCAAGCTCAAAGAGAGTGACTCTGAGTAGATGAGTATGTGTATGGGTTCTTTAAGAGGAACTGCTTGGGGCTCCTGCAGTTACTTCCACCAATTCAATCCCCATTGGTTTTTGCAGCCAGAATTTGAGGGGACTTATCTTCCTCACACTGGAACACTGGGCTGGGGGACCTGGTGTGGAGCTGGGCCTGCTCAGTCCTGAAATATCCCTCCCGAATTTTTATCCACCACATGTGGGTGTGGGACCAGCCCGTTTACATCTGCACCCTTCCTACCAGTTTCACATTTGGTTTCTTAAATTCTCTCGTTGTCAAACTTCCATTCAACTTGATTTCTGATGGTTCTGAGTGATGGTTATTATATATTTTAGTTGTCATTTTGATTTGGTTGTGTGAGGAAGCGAGCCATGTCTACCTACACAGCCAGCTTCACAGAAGCTCCGGCCTTGGTTTTAAAGTCTGTTTTGTCATATATAAGTATTGTTACCTTACTCTTTTTTTCTTTCTATATGCATGAAATATCTTCTTCCAACCTTTTGCTTTTTGTGTATGTGTTACCCCATGTCTTTTGATTCAAGTATTTAATCCATTTATATTTAAAGTCATTATTGATAGATATGTATTTATTACCATTTATATTTAACTGTTTTCCTCTGTTGTTTTCTTTTTCTTCTTAAAGTAAGCCTTTTAACATCTGTTGCAAAGCTTGTTTGGTTTTCACAAACTCCTTTATGTCTTTTCTGTCTCGGAAGTTATTTATTTCTCTTTTATTTTCAAACAATAGCCTTGCTGAGTAAAGTGGCCTTGGTTGTAGGTTTTAGCTTTTTATCACCTTGAATATTTCAAACAAATCCCTTCTGGCCTGAAATGTTTCTGTTGAGAAATCAGATAGTCTAATGGGAGCTCCCTTGTAAATAACTAACTGCTTTTCACTTGCAGCTTTTAAGAATTTTCTTCTTGTCTTTAACTTTTGCCATTTTAATTAGGGTGTATCTGGGTGTGGGTCTCTTGGGTTCATCATATTTGGGACTCTCTGTGCTTCCTGGACTTGTATGTCTTTGTCCTTCATGCGGTTAGGGAGGTTTTCTATACCATGCTTACCCCCTTCTCCTCTGGTATCTCTATGATGGGAATGTTTTTACATGCATGTCTTCTGAAAAATTCCTAAACACTCCTCATTTTTTTAAATTCTTTTTCCTTTTTGCTGTTCCAGTTGGGTATTTTTTTCTATCTTGTCTTCCAAATTGCTGATTTGGTCTTCTACTTCATCCAATCTACTGTTTATTCCTCCAGTGTACTATTTATTTCAAATATTGCATTTTTTGTTTCTTTTTTAAAAGATTTTAGTTATTTTCAGAGAGAGGGAAAGGAAGGGAGAAAGAAAGGGAAAGAAACATCAGTGTGTGATTGCCTCTCGTGCAACCCCTACTGGGGACCTGACCTGCAACCAAGACATGTGCCCTGACTGGGGATCAAACTGGTGACCCTTTCCTTTTGCAGGTCAGCACTCAGTCCACTGAGCCACACCAGCCAGGGCTAAGTACTTTATTCCTGACTGGTACTTCTGTATGGTTTCTATGTCTTTTTTCATGCTGTTGAGCATCCTTATAATTATTAGTTTAAACTCTATACCTGTTAAATTGCTTGCCTTCAATTTATTTAGCTCTTTTTCTGGAGAATTCTCTTGTTCTTTCACTTGGGGCCTGTTTCTCAGTCTTCCCTTTTTTGGCTGCCTCTTTATGTTGGTTTCTATGTAGTAGGTAGATCTGCAATGACTCTGGTTCAGACCTATGTCAGACTACCTGTGACTGGCCTTGGGCAACCTGTTTGAAGCTACCAAGGATCTACAGCTTGTAGCTCCTTCTGCTGGGCCTGGGTGTGTGCAGGAGAAAACAAGCTGTGTACCAAAGCTGGCTTTTACCAGCATTTGGCCAGGGTGAGGATGAGCTCAAGTCAAAGCTTCCAGAGATTTGCCATTTGCAGCCTTTCTATTAGATTTAATCACTGAAAGTGCCTCCAGATTTAACCCTCAGCATTTGGGTTTAAGCTCCACAGGGTGGGGCTATTGCATTCCCTCAGGCTAAGGCAGCATGGAAGGGAGTACTCTGCCCCAGAATGGTGGTTTCTGCAGTATGGGGAATGACTGAGCACAGGGATCCTGGCAGCTAACACTTCACTTCTCTCCCCAGAGCTACCAACCTCAGACTCTCTTTATTTGGCTCTAATCTGCTCTGCTCTCCCTCTGCAGAAGCCCAGGGTAAGTGGCTGCAAACAAAATTTGGTGTGTTGGCCCTATAAGAGGTTCTCTGCATCTCTAGTCATCTCTCTCTAGCAGACAGAAAGCACACTGCTTTTCACAGTCGGATGTTTTTTTGGGTTCGTTTCCTGGTTTTGGTGCTCTAGGCTGGGGAGCCTGGCTTAGGGTTTAGACCCCACACTTTTCAGGTCTCAGCCACTGAAATATCTCTCCAGAACTTTAGCTGCTGTCTGTAGGAGTCCAGCCAACCCTCTTGTACCTCCGCACTTCCTACCAGTCTCATTGTGATTACCAGTCTCATTGTGATGATGTGGTTTCTGCCCTAAGTCCTTGGTTATAAGACTTCTCTCCATCTGGTGTTCAGTTGGTTTTTCAGGATGATTTTTTAATAATTTAGTTGTGATTTCATTTTGGTTCTGGGAAGAGGTTAATGTAGCTTCCACTTACTCCACTGCTATCTTGGATCTCTCCCTGTACCTGGTTTTTAGGCAAAAAGTAGGAGGGCAGAGAGCCCCTACTGCATCTATTTCTCAGTTGTCCTCAGTTCAAAATACCAAATGCCAAATAGGCATATTTGGGGGTAGTATATTCTGATCCCCTTTATTACCATGATCTGACTTTGGACTCGGCCTTGGGATCTGCATGGTAGGGGATCATTAGCAAAAGGGTATGGATAATACATTGAAGATCTATGTTACAACTAATGGAAGCTCATGTATCCAGTAACAATTAACACACGTCTTAGGCTATTGCTAGAGGGTTAAAGGGTTAAAAGTAAGTAAGAAGTTAATCTGTGCCTCATGGGTAGTAAATATGTGCATCAGTTAGTTCTTATGAGAGGTGGGTTTGAGTTTGGTTACAGTGCTCGGGAATTAGCCTTTAATGATGAGCAGGACTTACCTGTAGGAACTGTTGCCACCAGATGCGGGACCTGCACATTCAGCCTACCCCTTCTGAACAATGAAGGAGCTGCTTGAGTAGAAGACCAGCATTTCCCAAAATGTAAAGGGTGTTATTTGGAATGGACAGAGCTTCAGAATGAATTTAGGTGCCTAACTTTGTCTTCTCACATTTCAGGATTTCTTCACTACCAATATTCTTTGTAATTCTTCCCAAGGGCATGCTAGTATTTTCACATTACACATGCTGTTAAATGCTAGTCCCTGTGCCAAATTACATTTTCACCTGCTTTAAGCTATTGAAAGTACAGCTAAGCATTTAGAAGGTCCTCCACACATCTGCCCAATCACCCATTTTCTGCAGACCATGTTGATCATATACATGACACCTCCCTATTTGTAGGAAACATGGGTTTGCAAAAGAATGCAGTGAGGAGAGCTTCCTGACTAAACCTCAGTGGATACAACATGGGCTAAGAGGATGGAGCTTCTCTTTTGTGTTAATTCATTTTGGTAAATAAAGTTCATCACACTTGTGTGCCTTTTAATGCAAGGGGGACAATTATAAAATTTCAGTAGATTGTTAAAGAAAGTGGAATTCTTTTAACTTAGATCTGCCCTACACTAAAATGCTTGCTAAATACCTACTGTGAATGGGCCAGTTGTTGATTCAGGGAAGGGCTTTTTGGACAGTGGAACTACAAATAATCCTGAGGCCAAATACCTTTTGCTCTGAGCATTTATGTATATACAAAAATCCACCTTGGATTTAGGCCAAGTAATAAAAGTCTCGTGCAACTCAAAATGAAAGTGTGTTGCAGATTTCTGACTCCTGAAGTTTTTTTGCTAAAATATGTGGTGATGAGTAAAGTCCATTTGTATTTTACCATTTAGCTACTTGGTAGCTACACAGTAATTGTCATTGTCCAAAGAGCAGCAGTTGCTGAGACCATGGATTTAAGTGGTTAGAAGAATATCAAATTTCAAAGGAAAAAAAGGTAATGAGGTATAGTGAAGAATTTAATTAGCAATTCAGTGCATTTCACTTCTGTTAAGTATACTGATTTCTTGTCAATGAAATGATACTCAATTGCCTGTCTTTCCATGTCTTCTAACCAAGGTATGCTCTCGAAAGTGCCTTTGAGAATCCTCTCTGCCCAAGAGAATTTCCAAGAGCTAGGCTGTTCAGTCAAGGAGGCAGTTTTGGCACAGGAGCTCTTTGTAGTGACCACAGACATGGAAGATTACAGGGACAGCCCGTGGCCAGGCTCCTTCAGCTACAGTGTGCCTAAATGGGAGAGGTGTAGTGTGCTCACAGGTGAAGATTCCTGTTGCCAGTCCTATGGCAAAATGAGGAATGTTAGGTTTATATTATCACGCTTTATTTAAAGGCTGCATTTTTTATTTGACCCTACCACATATACATTTTTGTTGCTTTTGACAGATAAATGCAAACTGTTGTTCTAATATTAATTAGTCAGTATTAATATAGCAAATAGTATGGTAAACAGTAATGCAAATATTTGCACAATTTTCTTCGGCTTTAAAGTCTTCAGGTTATTTAAAATAAAATTAAATCTAAACAGCCTAATATTTAAATGATTCACAGAGATGTTATGGAAATAAGTTACGTAATGCATGGAAATATTTTGACCTATTTAGAAGAAAGATGCAATAACAAGTTATTTGTATTATAAATGGCCAAGCAAACAAACTTTTTAAAGGCAATACAGCACCAAGATCAGAACCATCCATTTATTATAGTGCCTGGTACTGCAAGCCCCATGTTGCTTATGACATCCCAGGAGATGCAAAGGTTAATTGCATTTTTAAATTCATACAATTTTTGACAAGACTTTAGAGATGCCTCTTCTCCATGAAAGGCAAAATTTAAGCTCTCCTAAGGGGTAAACGCCTACCAGATTTTGTCAGTAAATCCAAGGATGTGATTAATGTGTTCATTTGCATAAATTTACATGTTGGGTTCAGAATCCTTTAACTCCAAGTTAGCAAAGTTAAGTTAGCTAATGGGCTCCCTTTCTCTGGATGCAATCCAGTATTCAGGGATTGAGCAAATGAGTCCCAGCCTGTCCTTTGCTGTCCTTTCAATGCCAGGATACTCAGAGGAAGTGCTGCATTTTACTGTTAGTATTTTTTATATACTTTAACATTTCATATAATAAGGGCTTGGTAATGATGAACTCCTTTAACTTGACTATATCTGGGAAGCACTTTGTCTGCCCTTCCATTCTAAATAATAGCTTTGCCAAATTGAGTACTCTTGGATGTGGGTCCTTCTCTTTCATGACTTGGAACGTCTTCCAGCCCCTTCTTGCCTGCAAGGTTTCTTTGGAGAAATCAGCTGATAGTCTTATGGGCACTCCTTTATAGGTAACCGTCTCCTTTTCTCTTTCTGCTTTTAAGATTCTCTCTTTTCATCTTGGGTAATGAGATTATGATGTGCCTTGGTGTGTAATTCCTTGGGTCCAACTTCTTTGGGACTGTCTAAGCTTCCTGGACTTCCTGGAAATCTGTTTCCTTTGCCAGATTGGGGGAGTTCTTCACTATTTTTTCAATTGAAAATAAGTTTTCAATTTCTTGCGCCTCCTTTTCTCCTTCTGGCATCTCTGTGATTCAGATGCTGGAATGTTCGAAGTTGTCTCAGATATACCTAAGCCTATCCTCATATTTTTTTGAATTCTTGTTTCTTCATTCTTTTCTGGTTGAATGTTTATTTCTTCTGCTCTAAATTCTTTATTTGAGTCTCAGTTTCCCTCCAGTCACTGTTGGTTCCCTGTACATTTTTCTTTATTTCACTTTTCACAGCCTTCACCTTTTCCTCTATTTTGCGACCATACTCAGCCAATTCTGGAGCATCCTGATTACCACCAGTGTTTTGAACTGTGCATCTGATAGGTTGACTATCTCTTCATCGCTTAGTTGTATTGTTTCTGGGGCTTTGATCTGTTCTTTCATCTGGGCCTTTTTTTTTTTTTTTTTGTCTCAGCTCGCCTGTTAAGTAGTAAGAGGCAGAGCCTTAGGTATTCACCAGGGCAGGGCAACCCAGGTTGCTTCTGCAGCCTTTTTTATTTACTTCCTGGTTTATAGTTGTTTTGTAGGTGGGTGAGATTACTATATACCTAAAATACTTTTATATAGTTGTTTTTCCTTCCGAATAACCCAGCAAATACTCTGTTATTCACACATTTGAGGGAAACAGAAGGAGAATTGATCTGCATATTTTTATGTGAATTATCCTTAAAAATAATTTTCATCATAAGCTAGGTGACTTACCTATGTCTCCTATCCTTTTTCCTTTGTTGCTCATTCATTCTTGCTGATTACTAATGACAAGAGGAAAGAATAAAACAAAAGGCATTTTTTGGCTCTTTTTCAGTAGCACTAATATGAAATTTTAATGAAGAAATTTGAGTTTAATGACCAAGAGGAATTTCCATTGTTCATGCTTTATTTTATCCCATAAATTGGAAAATCCAGAGTTAATTGAATATTCCACCATAGATAGTTATTCTTCATAAATTTTAAATTGTTTAAAGGTTATGTTTTACATTGACTAGTAGTTAACACTGTAATTTTAAACTAAAATTCAAAAAATTATATTATTTTACCGAAATTTTAACCCTTGTTACATGATGAAAGTTTTTACTTGCTTTTTGTATACTAGAACAAGCTTATTTCTTAAGTGGGAGGAGGAGGAGGAGTCAGAAATTCCATCTCTGTACACATAGCCTTTATTATGTCACAGTGATTCTTTTCATAGAAATATAACCAGTCCATAAGAAGAGGCTGTGTAGATATGAGGACAGTTAATTACTTGAGTATGATCTTTGTTTTTCCCCTCACAAATGAAGGGAGTGTTCATCTTTTAGTCTGGGAATATGTGAGGAGAGGACTGTGAATTTTAGCCATAGCCACTAACTCTTGGGCTCCAGCTTGCAGCATACTGCACTGTGTAAATACTGAAGCCTAAACCAAATGAAAGAAAAGCCCAGATCTCACCACAGCATGATCCCTAGGCCCTACTGCAAAAGAACTAGTCAGTGTTTTATACGTGGCCTTTACTTTGATGAATTGGTTTACACTTTGGAAAGTCTTGTTGCAACAAAATGTCAGTGGTTATGGGGATAGATCCAAGTCATAATTAGAGCCTTAATTTTGATGAATTATGGGTTAAAGACCTTAAATGTTTTTAAGCACCAAAAAGGAATCCTGGACAGAAATACTCCTGGACTTTTCCTGTAGGGCATAAGGGGAGCATCTGCTACAGGATACTTGTGCCTTTCTTTCCATTACTTTTTTAGTTGTGTTGTTTTGTTGGGGTTTTTTTACAAGACTATTGTATTTTTTTATCCCCATAGAACCTTACCAAAAAACTGTAGTTATATAAAATTGTTTTAGGTTCTAGTGTTCTGAATATACTTTTTCTTGTCTGTACATAATTTTTGTAAGTATTTTAATAGATTAGTCCATTAATTTACTATCATTTCTTTGACTGTTTATTATTGGACATTTAGATTAGGACTTGATTCGCACAAAGAGGCCTGTGTAGGGGAATAGCCTGAGTTCTGTGAACTGAGACTTTCAGAAGTTCCTTACCATGGGGAAAGAAATTCTTACCACCACCACCTTTAAGCCCTGGAAAGCTTTTCCTCTCTCACCTTGCCCTAATGTTACACTCATCCATCAAGACTGCAACTGTGGATTTACTCAGATATCTCTTTTCCGTAACTCCACCTAACCAAACACAACTGGAGAAAAGCCACCCAGTTTGGCAAATTGGTATTACCATCCTGGATATTACCATCCTCAACTGACTCTTCTCATTGCTAGGCAAGTTCTGGAGTCTGCTTATTCTCTCAGTTTCTGAAATATTTGTTGTTTTATTTTGTTTTTTTTAAATTTAAATTAGTTTATTGTTGTTCAGTAACAGTTGTCTGTGTTTTCTCCCCACCTCTCCCCCCACCATCTCACCTATAACTGGAACATAATCAACAAAAGAAAAAAGTAAACAAAATATAACCAGAGTCATTGAAATATTTGTTTTAAACCCCTCTTTCCCAAACATCCAATCTTCTCACTCTTTGTTTTCCTCATAATATTGTACCATGGAAGCTATAACATAAAAAAAACAAAATTGTCTTAGCTAATCCACTTTCTTTTAATTATTTTTTTACATATGTTAAACACCTTGGTTCCTATAATCTCTTGAGATGTTACTTTGCCATTCTAAAATGTTAGGAAATGTTCATTTTTTAAAAAATATTTTCTTATTATGTAGTGAACTTTTTTCTTAGGCCCAATTACTATTTGAGTTTTTTTCAAAAAATAAGTTTTGTTTTTTTTTTAACACTTTATTTACTTACCTTTAGAGGGGAAGGGAAGGAGAGAAGTATCAATGTATGGTTGCCTCTCATTCGTCCCCTGCTGGGAACTGGCCTGCAACCCAGTCATGTGCCCTGACTGGGAATCGAACCGTGATTGTGTGGTTCGCAGGCCCACGCTCAATCCACTGAGCTACACCAGCCAGGGCCAAAAAATAAGTTTTTTTTCTTCATACATTTACAACATTATAGTCAGTAAGTATATGCTGATGTTGTCCTTGCTAAAGTTACTAATGACATCCCGACTGCTAAATTCATTGGGGCTCTTTTCAGCCTTTGTATTATCCTTTCTAGGACTTGCACAATCTTATCTACTACTCTGCCTATAAAGTTTGCCGACTTGTCTCATCTTTCCTGCCTCTGATCTTAAATATTGGTATTATTTCTCTATGGCTCTGCCCAAGGCTAGCTTCTCTTTCATTTTACGGCTTGCCTTGAAACAAACTCATCTATCCCCACAATTTTGCTTCACTCTTCCTTGTTAATGATTTTTAAGTTTATTGTCAGTCCACACCTTCTCACCTGAGAGATTCAAAACATTTCTGGTCACCCACTGGACATACCCACTTTTGTTGGTTTATTGCTTCAAAATAACCTGTCTAAAAATAAACTTTTAGAGCCTATTGTTGTTGTTGTTGTTTAAGATTTTATTTATTTATCTTCAGAGGGGAAGGGAAGGAGAGAAAGAGAGAAATATTAATGTATGGTTGCCCCTCATGCGTCCCCTGCTAGGAACTGGCCTGCAACCCAGGCATGCGCCCTGACTGGGAATCAAACCTCGATCGTGTGGTTCGCAGGCCCGTGCTCAATCCACTGAGCTACACCAGCCCAGGGTGTTGTTTTTTTTTTTTATCTTCACCTGACTATATGTTTATTGATTTTAGAGAGAACGGGGAAGAGAGACATGGAAGTCATGTCTCTCAATAGAGAGAGAGAGAGAAACATCGATTGGTTGCTTCCCATTTCATACCAGTTGGAGATCAAACATGCAACCTAGGTATGTGCTCTGACCTTTTGGTCAGAGGAATCTGAACTTTTGGTGTACTGGATGCTTCCTCCAACTTAGCTACCCAAAATTATTAAGAAATGATTATTATAATAATTTAGAAAGCATAAACTTCAGTAGTCAAAAGAATTATTGACATGGCATTATATTTTATTGTAGTTTTCTGTACCTGTATTCTCTATGATTGAGATCATACTAAATAAATGTTATATTCTTAATTTAAAAAATCTTAACATTAGAGAATAAAATTTGATTTCAGTACCTTTCACCAAAATAAATTCTAGAAAGATCAAAGGATTAAACATAAAAAGATAAACCATAAAAGTTTTCAAGAATACATAGTTGAATGTTTTTGTGATCTTACAGTACAGAAATCTTTTGTACATGTGATGTATAACCCAGAAGCAATAACATAAAAATTGATACATGTGACTACATAAAAATTGAACATTTCTACATGACAAAAATACACAGACACCATAAACAATGTCAAATGACAAACTAGAGAGAATATTGCAACTCTTCACAAAGGGATCGCTTCTTAAACACCTTATTACTTAGGTCTTACAAAGAAGTCAAAAGGACAAATTATTGAATTATGTATGGAAAGGTAAAGGATACAAACAGAAATACATGCAGCTTTAAATTTGTGAAAAGGTGATGCGTAGCAAAGATCAGAAAGTTTGATGGCACGTTGTATTGGCAAAGGTGTTGGGAAACAGGCACGCTTACAGATTGCTGGTAGAAGCATAGGTTGATACCTCTACAAGAATTTTGGAAGTATTTTATTAAACCTACAGATATACATATCCTTTTCTACCAAATTCATTTCTAGGAATTAATCCCACAGACACAATACTAGAGTAAATAAAGATACTGATTACCACATTGTTTGCAACAGCAAGATTGGACACAACCTAAACATTAATAAAGGACTGGCTAAATAACATAATCATCCATACAGTGGAATACCATACAACCATTTATGAGTCAGTTTCATTTGTATTGATATGAAATGATTGCTAAGATACATTTTAATTGAAAAATTAAACATGCACAGTATGTTTAGAATGCCACCACTTGTGAAGTTAAGATGTATACAAAGAACATGTACAGATATACACATAGAGCTCCTGTATTATGAATCTGAATTCATATTAGATTCAGTATGAATCCAGTGTCTTCATAAGAAACTGCTAACTGATCATGTATCTAGAGAGAAGAACTAAAGAATAGGAATGGGTTGTGTGAGGGACAGGAAGAGGAGACTGCTATTTCTCCTTATACCTCTATACCTTTGGCTTTTGAACTTGTGGCTTTAATTTTTTTTAAACATCTATTTTAAAAACTACACAATGTTGTAATTTATGTAGCTACCTCTCCACTGTTGAACGTTTAGGTTGTTTCTATTTTTAATGCTTATGAGTAATTCTTACAACCATCTTCTCTATATGTCTCTGTACATATTTGTGATTATTTCTGCAGGATCACCGAAAGTAGAATTGCTAGATAAAAGTTATGATTGTTGCCCTGGCAGGTGTGGCTCAGTGAATTGAGCGCGGGCCAGCCAACCAGAGTATCGCAGTTCAGTTCACGGTCGCACATGCCTGGGTTGTGGGCCAGTTCCCAGCAGGGGACGCATGAGAGGCAACCATGCATTGATATTTCTCTCCCTCTCTCCTTTCCTTCCCCTCTAAAAATAAATAAATAAATAAATAAAATCTTTAAAAATAAATAAATAAACAAAAGTTATGATTGTTGTTACCCATTATTATGCTTTTTTCCCATAATAAGTACCACCAACAGGATGTACATGTCCTTTGCTTTTTAAAAAGAATTCTGCTAATTTCATCAACAGAAAATTTTACTTTCTTTGAAAGTACATTTATTTGATTATGACTAAAGCGGAACATTTCATATATCAAGATTAGCAATTTCCAACCTTTTCCATCTCATGGCACCCATCAACCAATTACTAAAATTCTGTGGCACACCAAAAATATATATCTTTTGCCAATCTGACAGCCATTGTTGTGTTGGTTGGTGTCATTTTTTTTATTTCACAGTCTAAGGAGAAAGAGATCATTGTCCCTGATTAAATAGTCAGGTGTTGCATGTTTTAAAAATACTTGCAGCATATCGGTTCAGAATTGCTGATCTAGCTCCATCTATTTCATTCTCTTTTAATTGAACGTAGTCACTCTTTATGCTCACTTATGAGATATTGTTTCATGCCTCTTACCCATTTGTTGTTTCTGGTCCTAGTATCTTTCTACTGGATTTATATTTGCTATTTACATGCTAAGGATATTAGTCGTTTGCCGTATTTGTTTCTAACTGAATTAGATCTTTAAGGATAGGTAAGAATTAGCCAAAAAATCAAGCTGGAGAAGAATACTCTGTATATGGAGAGGGAGGCCTAATGGAGAGAGAGCAAATGAAGTCTTCCTGTGTGGCTGGAGTGGGTGATTTGTGTAGTAGTGATGCCTGATGGAGTAGGATTGATAAATAGGAGTGTACTGTTCATGGGAATGTATTTGACCCTTGTCCTGAAAATACTGGGAAACCACTAGGGAATTTTAAACATCTGCCCCAAAGCAGAAATTTTGGTGTCCAGAGTGGGTTTTCTGAATGTGACTTCACCTCCTCACTGCACAACCCTTCTCACTGGTCACTGTTTTCTTTTTTAAAGCAAGCTTAGTTGTTTTACTGCTTAGATCAATAGCTCTTTCCCTCATAAATATCTCAGCCACTTAAGACATGATTGGCTCTTTAACTGTTTGTAGAAACACTTGAAGCAGTTTTGAGAGATAAGATAATTTTTTTAAGCTTTGTGACACCAGAGACAGTTTTTTAAATGTATAACAAGTTGGCTTATACCAACTACTTATCAGAGATTGAATGGAGTTTTTCAACATCTGGAGGAAGCATAGCCTAGAGTTGAAAATCACAGACTCTGTGGTCAGCTGGGTTTAGAACCTAGCTCTACTGCTTACTAAACATGTGATCTTGGCCTAGATATTTTAAATATCTCTGGCTGATAGTTTGTGAGGATTAAATGAAATAAGGCATATCCAGTACTTAGCAAAATACCCTGTACTTGCTACCTGTGCTATAAATCATAGATATTATTTTGTTATCCCTTGGGACTCAAAACACTACAAATGATTCAGTTTTGAAAACAAATCTGAGGATATAATTACCCATATTTCATTCAGTATTATCTGGTTAAAGTTCTTTCTTTGTCCTTTCTTAAAGTACTTTTGCTCTGACCCTGGAGTTCAGGGTTTTATAAGTAAACATATTGGGATTATCCTCTGGTTTTTAAATCTCAGTGCGCCTTCTCAGTTTTTTTATAATCACTTTTGGGACATTTTCTTCCATTATAACTTTAATTACCTACTCAGTTCAGTTAGTTCATATTTATTATTTATAGGCTATATATCTTTGCTTGTTCTGAAGGTTAGTTAATTTTTTAACATATTCCTCATGTATTCATTTAATTTTTTGAGTGTTTTAGATTTGATTTTCTAGCTTGCAGTCTATTCTGGTTTCTATAAAGCAGTGTTAATTTTTACTTCCTTCAGCTATATCCATAATTATTCTCTAGGATGGCAGTCTTTGTTTTGTGGGGATTTTTTCCCTCCTCTTTTGTTTTTCTTAAATGGGCAGATATAACTCCTATACTGTTTATTTTTAATTTTCTTTAAAATTCAACCTATTGAGTAATAATTGACATAAAATAAATGCATTCATTTTAGATGTACAATTTAATGTTTTCACAGATATATAGGCCTGTCAAACCACCACCCAGTCAAGATAAGAACTGTTACATTATCCCAAAAAAAGGCTCCTTAGCCCCTTTATGTCCAGTTTTTTAAATATATTTTATTGATTATACCATTACAGTTGTTCTATTCCCTTCCTTCATTCCCCTCCACCCGCACTCCCTCCCCCACCATCCCCCCCTTTATTTATGACCACATGTCTCAAGTTCTTTAGATTCTATATTTCCCCTACTATTGTTGCCCTCCCCCCCCCATCTATTTTCTACCTACTGTCTATGCTATTTTCTGTACCTTCTCCCCCCTGCTCCTCCTCCCACTCCCCTGTTGCTAACCCTCCATGTGTTCTTCATTTCTATAGTTTCACTCCTGATCTAGCTGTCCTCTTGGTTTGCTTTTGTTTTAGGTGTGGTTGTTAATAACTGTGAGTTTGCTGTCCTTTCACTGTTCATATTTTTATCTTCTTTTTCTTATATAAGTCCCTTTAACATTTCATATAATAAGGGCTTGGTGAGGATGAACTTCTTGAATTTGATCTTATCTGAGAAGCACTTTATCTGTCCTTCCATTCTAAATGAAAGCTTTGCTGGATAAAGCAATCTTGGCTGTAGGTCTTTGGATTTCATGACTTGGAATACTTCTTTCCAGCCCCTTCTTGCCTGTAAGGTCTCTTTTGAGAAATCCGCTGACAGTCTGATGGGTACTCCTTTGTAGGTGACTGTCCCCTTATCCCTTGCTGCTTCTAGGATTCTCTCCTTCATTTTAGTCTTGGCTAATGTAATTATGATGTGCCTTGGTGTGTTCCTTCTTGGGTCCAACTTCTTTGGGACTCTCTGAGCTTCCTGGATTTCCTGGAAGTCTTTCCTTTGCCAGACTGGGGAAGTTCTCCTTTACTATTTGTTCAAATAAGTTTTCCACTCATGGCTGTTTCTTTCCCCCTTCTGGTACCCCTATAATCCAGATGTTGGAACGTTTAAAGATGTCCTGGAGATTCCTAAGCCTCTCCTCATTTTTTTGAATTCTTGTTCCTTCATTCTTTTCTGGTTGGATGTTTCGTTCTTCCTTCTGGTCCACTCCATTGATTTGAGTCCCAGTTTCCTTTCCATCACTATTGGTTTCCTGTGCATTTCCCTTCATTTCAATTAGTTTAGCCTTCATATGTTCCTCTAATTTGTGACTATAATCAACCAGTTCTGTGAGCATCCTGATCACCAGTGTTTTGAATTGTGCATCTGAGAGGTTCACTATTTCTTTTTCACTTAGAGTTATTGGCTCTGGGGCTTTGAGTTCTTCTTGAGCCATATTTTGGACTGTTCGTGCCTGTTATGTATGAGGAGCAGAGCCCTAGGTATTCACCAGGGCGGGGCAACTAAGTCGTGGTCAGCCTGTCCTGCACCCTCACTGGGTCTGCCTTGCTACCCTGGCTGCCTGTGCGCCTGGGTCAGAGGATCTTTCCTGCCCGACCCTGCTCCACTGCTGGCTTCGCCCTTCTTACTGGGTCCCAGTTGAATGGTTTGTTGTTGTTGGACTTCCGTATAGTTCAATTTTCTGTTCTTTGACTGCGTCTTTGTTTACTAAACCTTTGTTGTATTCAAACTTGGTTGTGGGAGAAGTCACAGTGTTCCACCTACACCGCCATCTTGGCGGAAATCCTTTATGTCCACTTTGAATGGCTTCTGTTTCCTCTTACATCTCTTTATACACAGACTTCATCCCCCACTGAGGTCTGCAGTCAGTCACCTCGTTGATCTTCACTGTGTCCCCAGCACCTCACATAGTGCTTACATAGTAGGCATTCAAAACCTATTTCTTCAGTGACTTCTCATGGTAAATTTTTTAATTGTTACCTTTCAGAGGTTATTTCAGTCTGTGCTACAAACCCTTTTTATTCAGTTTCTTATCCTTTGTTGTGTTTTTCTTACTGATTATTGGTATTTTTTCATGAATATCTTTTTTATATTGCATATGACATTTTGAATAGTTCATTTGTTCAGTAAATATTTATTGATTATAATCTCTGAACCAGGCACCGTAGATGCAGTGGTAAACAAGAAAGATAAAATGCTTCTATTCTGTGGAGCTTACATCCTAGCAGGAACTCTCATAAGAAGGAAGATTTTTTCTCTCTTCCTCACTGTTATCTACCCAAAGTACTTCTGATCTTCAAATCATTCTTGAGCTTTCTCTCTGTTGGTGTTACTGTCCATTTTATTATATACCATGCACATATCCATACATACCATCATGCCAAGGCTGTGGCATGAGAAATAAGAGCCTGAACCAAGATACAGACTGATAATTTGGGGAAGTGGAAGGTGACTCGGGGATGTAGAAGATTGAGTCAGTAAGATTTCTTGAATGAATACAAGAAATTAAGGGAAAGGAAGGAATTTAGGATGAATCCCCAAATGTCTAACTTGGAAAGTTGGTTGTATGAAGACACTCTTACCTGGGACAGGAATACTGGCCACTGTGGCAAGAGGAAAGGAAAATGGTGACTTCCATTTTGCAAGTGTTCAGTGGGAAAAGCTGTAGTGGCTACAGTGGGTACCTTTTGTTGGCAAGTCCAGAAGGCAGTTGAATCATATGTATGTGGAACTCAGAAATGAGGTGTGAGGGCAAGAAAGATTTGTTACCCAGTGGCATGTAGTACATGATAGTTGGGCACAAATGCAATTACTGGAGGAGATTTTATTAAAAAGAAAAGAGGTACATTACAGAGCCCTAGAGAATACAATGTATAATGCAGCATTATACATGTACAATGTATAATGTACAATGCAGCAGAATAAGATTAGCCCACAAACAAAACTAAGAAGAAATACTAGACCAAAAGAACAAGAAGAGAAAGCAGCGAGCTGTGGAACTCTCCATTCAGTGAAGCAAATGTATTTATATATACCTAGGTAAAAGACTGCAAATAGTGTCATCTAACTTATTATAAGAATTACTGACTTTAAGAGGTACTATTTTTATTAAAAATTACGACAATGTAAGTTGCCTAAAATTAGTGGCTTATGTATACACTGAGTACTCTCTACATATTAATGCTTGATGAATTTTTGACAGTTGACCTCAAAAAATGAGCAGACAACAGCGTCATGGAGACATACAACATGCCTGCATTAGGTAGCATGGCCCCAAAGATGTATAAGGGTGAACAGAAGATCCAGAGGCAGCAGCAGGTTCCAAAAACACATTGATACTGTAGTCTCAGCCCTGTGGAATCTAGAGGCATGGCAGAATTAAGCAGCTTCCTCTTTGTGGCTATAAAGGAAGCACTGTCTTCAGGGGCAAGGCATGAGTGAATAAGTGGAAGTAGATGGAGGGTATCTACTTTTGAGCAATTGAAGGAGTTTGCCACAAAGAGACCAACAGAAAGGGTTCAGTTGTTACTGAGATACTTGACTTGGGGTTAGGGGAAGGAGGAAGAAGCACAGATGTTTCTACAGGATGGATATCCAGAGAAAGCAGCATTGGGGTGGTTGTGAAGGATGACAGAAATGAGAGGTAATACATCAACTGGTTTTCTGAGTGCACCTTTTGAATGTGAAAGCCAACGTGAGCTTCCATGAGCTGAGAAGGCTGTGATTATTATCACCTGCATTTGGCTGACAGTGATTCTGGGAGAAAGGGAAGTAGAGCCTCAAACTTCAGAGCTTTCATTACCATCTGCTGTATTGCGTTGCAGCTGGAAAATTGGAATGGTGAATCTCATAAAGGAGTTTGATCCTTGCTGTGGTGAAAGGACAGCAAGTAGAAGAACCAGTGGACACTTGGAGGCACAGAGATGGACAAAGGCTGGGGTGGAGAGGAAGAGCCAAATGGGAATCAACTGCACAAAGAAGTGCTAAGAAACTAAAAAGCTCAGGAGGAGAGGGATAGCAATGATTTGTGCAAGAAACATAGCCTTACTTTACTGTGTCTGTGGATTCTGTCTGCTTGCTCATAGTTGGTAGCTGTTGCTTTATGTGTTCATTTTTCATGTCATATTTCAAACAGCATCTGACGCATAGTAAGATCATCCTAATGCAAGGCACTGTGTAGCAGCTGACTGACATTTTCATTGCAGCATCTGCACGTTTCTCTTTGAAATGTTCTTGCTCAGTGATACACTCTAGAGGCTGATAGACACAATGGTTTACTTCAGTAACAGTGAAAAACTGTGAATGATAAAAATCAGGGTAGAAGCAACATCTAAATAATTGGTGGTTGGCCCTTTCCTACAAAATTTGAAAATTCAGCTAGATTTGTGACTATCTTCACAAAATGATGATCATTTGAAATAAGAATTCATACAACTGAAAAATTGTTCATGCAATAGTAGTTTTATCATTCTGAGTCAGTGCAGTGTCTGCTCTTTAGAAGACATTTTCCTGGGAAAAAGAAACTCTTTAGGTTTTAGATGCTGGAGAAGGAAGAAGAAGAAGAAGGAAGAGAGGAGGCATGCAACTATTATATCATTCATATCAAAGCCACATCCAAAATTTGAAAAACAACTTTTTATTGTAGTAGACACATTTAATTTGAAGATCTAGATTTATTCTTTTAGGTATGAACTTTGGAGATTTGGGGAGACAACAAGAATACACAGCAAAATATATGTGTGTGTGTATATATATATATATATATATATACACATACACACACACACACACACACACATATATACATATATATATATATATACACATATACATATATATAAAAGGCTGGGCCTTGAGCTCAATTGATAATAAATTGTTGGGAGTTTTCAGCTATTTTTTAATATCTCAGTGTAGTTTAAATTTGTGTTTTTCTTATGAGTGAGGCTAAATATGTTTTCGTGTTTATTTGATTAACTATTCTCAGAAAATGATATATAACCTTTGCTCACTTTTCTATTGGATTTTTGGTAGTTTTCTTATAATTTCTTTGAGTTCTTTACTGTTTTTACTTTATTTTTCAATAATTGACCTTTTTTTTTACCACCTCGCGTTATACTTAGCTGAGTTGTGCAATGTAGATCATCGGAGGTTTGGCAGTGAATCCCAATGATATTAAGCATTAAGAGAATTAACATTTGTGATATGATTTTTTAAACATTTTATTTATTTAATTTTAGAGAGGAAAGGGAGGAAGAAAAAGAGGGAGAGAAACATCAATGTGTGGTTGCCCCTTGTGTGTCCCCTACTAGGGACCTAGCCTACAACCCAGGCATGTTCCCTGACTGAGAATCAAACCAGTGACCCTTTGGTTCGCAGGCCAGAACTCAGCCCACTGACCCATACAGCCAGGGCTGTGATATGATTTTCAAAAATATATATTTTCCTATTTATTGGGTTTACTGTTTATGTATAATGTGGCTGTGTTATTGTTTTGTTTTCACTTACAGTTGTTATTCAATATTACTTTCAGGTATATGGCATAGTGGTTAGACATTATATGACTCATAAAGTGATCTCCTCTATTAGTCTGTCTAACAACCTGGCACCATACAGAGTTATTACAGTATTACTGACTATATTTCCAATGCTGTACTTTACATCCCCATGGCTATTTTATAACTGCCAGTTTGTACTTCTTAATCCCTTCCCTTTTGTCATCCAGCCCCCAAAACACCCTCCCCAGTCTGGCTACCATTAGTCTGTTCTGTGTAATAGTTTATGTTTTGAGTGTTTATTTATTTTTTTTAATTCCATATATAAGTGAAATCATATGGCATTTGTCTTTCTCTGTCTGACTTATTTCACTTAGCACAATACCCTCTAGGTCCATGTTGTTGTACATAGGAAGATTTTATTCTTTTTTATGGTTGAGTAAATATTCCATTGAATATATGTGCCGTGTCTTCTTTATCTGATCATCTATTGATAGACACTTAGGTTGCTTCTATATCTTGGATATTATGTATGAAATATATAATAATGTATTATATATTTCAATGAAACTGTGGGTTTCATTGAAAAATGAAAATAGTTTCAATGAAACTATTTTTTTTATTTAATTCTTGTTCAAGCACAGCTTTCTGTCTTATATCCCCAACCCTGCCCACCCCCCACCCCGTGCTCCCCACCTCCCTCCCATTTCCGCCCCCCACCCTTAGTTACTGTCCATGTGTCCTTTATACTTGTTCATGTGAGTACATCCCCTTTTCCCCTAAAACAGACTTTAAAATAAAGGCTATATCATAAAGACAAATATTTGTTTTTATTTTAAAATATAGGCTATTTTAGAGGAAAAGGGATGGACTCACATGAATAAGTATAAAGGACACATGGACAGTAACTAAGGGTGGGGGGCGGAAATGGGAGGGAGGTGGGGAGCACAGGGTGGGGGGTGGTCAGGGTTGGGGATATAAGACAGAAAGCTGTACTTGAACAAGAATTAAATTTAAAAAATTATAAAAATAATAAAATAAAGTCTATTTTGTCTGATACAAGTATCACTACCCTACTTTTTTGTTGCTATTTGCATAAAATACTCTTTTTTCATTGTATTACTTTTAGTCTGTGCATGTCTTTCCTCTGAAGTAGGTCTCTTATAGCCATCTTCCTTTTCCCCTCCACTCAGCCACCCTATGTCTTTTGATTGGAGCATTTAATCCATTTACATTTAAAGTAATTATTGATAGTTACATAGTGATTGCCATTTTGCTATTCATATTTTTACCTGTTTTTCTTCTTTTTCTTAAAGGGGTCCCTTTAACATTTCTTATAATACTGATTTGGTGCTGATGAACTCTTTCTTAAGCTATTTTCTAATTTCCTGAGACTTTGGAAGAACTTAGG
This sequence comes from Sturnira hondurensis, assembly GCF_014824575.4. Classification (NCBI taxonomy): domain Eukaryota; kingdom Metazoa; phylum Chordata; class Mammalia; order Chiroptera; family Phyllostomidae; genus Sturnira; species Sturnira hondurensis. Next base: position 1,761,863 of record NW_028076902.1, on the reverse strand, counting down.
TCTTTATATTGTAAGCCATACTCCCTTTTTTCTAGCTACTCTTGCCTACTCACTAGCTTTTAGAAAAATTCATTTAATAATGACTACTGTTGACAATTTTATTTTTCCAAACAGCCCATGCAGCATCCTGAATAAAGAATCAAATGAATGGATGATTCTCTGAGGTTAATTTCCATTATAAAATCAATCTTCATATCAAATAAAATATTCAAATTAAATTATTTTGTCCCCTCTCTGTTCCCATCACCACCAAAAAGAAACTGTTTTGGAGGAGTATATGCAAATGAGGAAGATTGATTTTAGTATCTTATACTAGTCATTATGCTGTGCAAGAAAGTAAGACAGAAATCACTTTTAGCTTGTCTACCTACTGTCTAAAATCTTGTTAGATTAGTAACTGTATGTGAAGAAAATTATGTGTAATATAAGTCTGTTAGTAAAGTCCTCCCATATGCTTCTATGAGTGAATGAGTCCCAGTTATAAAGTGTCTGCTACTACAAGGATTCCATTTCCAGTTATTGTTTCCCTAAGAGAAGCTCCTCTACAACGACTCCAGGTGGTTCATGTGGGATTAAAATGAAAGTCTTGGTAGTGGTGTAATTCCTAAAAATTCAAGTTCCTAAACTGACTTATACTTTATGGTTGTTAAAGTTACAAGATACCTTTTTTAATCTTACTTTTATATGCAAATGGACCTGATATTCCAATGTTTCATTTAAAGTTTCTTTGCACTTTCAAAATGTTTATCTAAAATAAATTAGCCCTTACAACATAACAGGTATGCCGAGACAAAGAACTGTAGCCCAACTGAAAGAACAGAGACCAAACCTCCAGAAAAAATACAACTAAGAGATGAAGAGAGAGCCAACCTACCAGATGCAAAGTTCAAAACACTGGTAATGAGAATGCTCACAGAATTTGGTTAAGTATGGTTGCAAAATAGAGGAAGTAGTGAAGGCTATGAAAAGTGAAATAAAGAAAAATATACAGGCACTTCCAGCCAACATGGAGGCATAGGTAGACACACTGTGCCTCCTTGCACAACCAAAAAAGGACAATAACAATTTAGAAACAAAAAACAACCAGTAGACAGAAAATTAAACTGTATGGAAGTCCAACAACCAAGACATTAAAGTAGACACATTCATCCAGACTGGAGGGGCGGAGTCAGGCAGCTGGGTATAGAGGGGTCGCAGAGAGCAGTGGCTTGTGGACATCGGGCATGCAAGGCGGCAGAAGGCAGACCTAGTGAGGCGGTGGGTTGTGCAGGGGCACACACAAGGCAGCTGGTGGGTCAGGCAGTCCCACATTCCTGCACAGATAAACCAGGAGAGACTGGGGAGTGAGACAGACCATGCAGCCCAGGGTTCTAGCACGGGGAAATAAAGCCTCAAAACACCAATTGAAAATACCTGTAGAAGTTGAGGTGCCACGAGAAACACCCAGCCTCACAGGAGAGTTCATTGGAGAAACCCACAGGGTCCTAGGACATACACAAACCCACCCACATGGGAATTAGCACTAAAAGGGCCCACTTTGCTTGGGGGAAGTGGGGAAAGTGACTGAAATCCGACAGCAGAGCAAGTGCCATTGTTCCCTCTCGAACCCCTCCCCCACATACAGCATCACAACCCAATGACTGGGTTGCCCCGCTCTGAGGAACACCTAAGGTTCCGCCTCTCACTACCTAACAGGCACATCAAGACAAAAAAAAGTCCCAAACAAAAGAACAGATCAAAGCTCCAGAAAAAAATACAACTAAGCAACAAAGAAATAGCCGGCCTATCAGATGCACAGTTCAAAACACTGGTAATTGGGATGCTCACAGAATTGGTTGAATTTGGTCACAAGTTAGATGAAAAAATTAAGGCTATGCTAAGTGAAATAAAGGAAAACATACGGGGAACCAATAGTGATGGGAAGGAAAGTGGGACTCAAATCAACGGTGTGGACCAGAAGGAAGAAAGAAACATCCAATCAGAAAAGAATGAAGAAAGAATAATTCAAAAAAAATGAGGAGAGGCTTAGGAACCTCCAGGACATCTTTAAATGTTCCAACATCTGAATTATAGGGGTACCAGAAAGAGAAGAGGAAGAGCAACAAGTGGAAAAGTTATTTCAACAAATAATAAAGGAGAACATCCCCATTTTGGCTAAGGAAACAGACTTCCAGGAAGTCCAGGAATTCCAGGAAATCCAGGAAGCTCAGAGAGTCCCAAAGAAGTTGAACCCAAGAAGGAACACACCAAGGCACATCATAACTACATTACCCAAGATGAAAGATAAGGAGAGAATCTTAAAAGCAGCAAGACAAAAGGAGAGAGTTACCTACAAAGAGATCCCATCAGACTATCAGCTGAATTCTCAAAAGAGATCTAATAGGCAAGAAGGGGCTGGAAAGAAGTATTTCAAGTCATGAAATCCAAAGACCTACATCCAAGATTGCTTTATCCAGCAAAGCTTTCATTTACAATGGAAGGGCAGATGAAGAGCTTCTCAGATAAGGTTAAGTTCAAGGAGTTCATCATCACCAAGCCCTTAGTATATGAAATGTTAAAGGGACTTATCCAAGAAAAAGGAGATAAAAGACGTGTGGTAAAATAACAGCAAACTTACAATTATTAACAACCACACCTAAAACAAAAACAAACTAAGCAAACAACTAGAACAAGAACAGAACTGCAGAAATGGAGATCACGTGGAGGGTTAGCAACAGGGAAGTGGGAAGAGCAGAGAGAGGGGGGAAAGGTACAGAGAACAAGTAGCATAGATGGTAGGTAGAAAACAGATGGGGAGGGTAAGAGTAGTATGGGAGATGTAGAAGCTAAAGAACTTGTTAGTATAACACATGGACATGAACTAAAGGGAGGGAATGTAGGTGGGAGGGGTGTGCAGAGTGGAGGGGAGTGAGGAGGGGAAAATGAGACAACTCTAATAGCATAATCAATAAAATATATTCTAAAATACATATATATATAGGGAAGCAAAAGTGTCAGGAAGGAAACTGGAACTCAAATCAATTTAGAGCAGAAGGAAGAAATAAATATTCAATTAGAACAGACTGAAAACGTGAAAATTAAAAAAAAAAATCAGGAGAGGCTTAGGAACCTCCAGGACACCTTTAAATATTCCAACATCTGAATCATAGGGGTGCCAGGAGAAGAAAAGGAAAGACAAGAAATGGAAAACTTGAGCAAATAAGGAAGGAGAACTTCCCCAATCTGGCAAAGGAAATAGACTTCCAGGAAGTACAGGAAACTCAAGAGTCCCAAAGAAGTTGGACTCAAGGAGGAACACACCAAGCCACATCATAATTACACTATCCAAGATGAAAGATAAGGAGAGAATCTTAAAAGCAGCAAGAGAAAAGGAGACAGTTCCCTACAAAGATATCCCATTAGACTATCAGCTGATTTCTCCAAAGAAACCTTGCAGGCAAGAAGGGGCTAGAAAGAAGTATTCAAAGTTATGAAAGGCAAGGACCTACATACATCCAATATTACTCTATCCAGCAAAGCTATCATTTAGAATGAAAGGTTAAATAAAGTGCTTCCCAGATAAGGTCAAGTTAAAGGGACTTATCATATGAAATCATCACCAAGCCTGTATCATATGAAATGTTAGGGACTTATCTACGAAAAGATTGAGACTATGAACAATAAAATGACAACAAAGTCACAATTACCAACAACTGAACCAGAAAACAAAAACGAAAAAGTAAAAACAAACTAAGCAAACAAGTAGAGCAGGAGCAGAACAACAAATGGAGATCACAGGAAGGGATATCAGCCAGGGTGGGAGGTGTGAGAATGGGGTAAAGGTGCAGGGAATAAGAAGTTTAAATGGTACAAGCTTAAAAGGTACAATATAGACAAGGGAAAGTTAAGAATAGTATGGTAAATGGAGAAGCCAAGGACCTAAATGCCTGACACATGGGCATGAACTAAGAAGGGGTCGAGTGCTGCTGGGAGGGGGTGCAGGGCAGAGAGGAATAAAGTAGATAAAAAATGGGACAACTTTAATGTCATAATCAGTAAAATATACCTTAAAGTTGAATATAGTTCCCTAGTAAATTGTTTCCTCCTTCCATTATCCACCCTTCCTAGCTCCCTGGGAAATTATATTCCTCTTCTCCTATTTCTTTGCCTCCATTTTCATTCTTCTGTTTCTAAATATTGCTAATAGTTTCACATGGATTATTTAGCAGGTGTTCAAAGTTAAGAGCCGTGCAATCTGAGATGATGCAAAAACTAGTGGAAATTGTTTCTAATACGTTTGACTTGGGTTGCTTCTCTTTAATGCCTGTCTTTAATCTGGTGCAGACAGGTGGGCCTGGGGTTCAAAGCCATGACTCTCAGAGTGTGGGAGTTTATCAGGTTAATGATTTTTGACTCTTCTGTTATGGCTAATTATCCAGATCAGCTCGCTCTAGGAATGCAGTGTGGTTTGACAGTGATGTGAGGAGAGGCAAATACTAACTGCAGTAAAGAATAGCAAGAAGTGGAATAGCTTTCATTTATTGAATCTTTTTTTTTTTTTGGTACCAGATTCTGTGCCAGATTCCAGACATTGTTCATAAAGCTTAACCCTCCCAGCATCCCTGAGAGGTAGACAGGATTGTGCCTGTCTTGACAGATAGAAAACCTGGGTTAAGAAGCTTATCCAAGTTCACACAAGCAGTAGAAGCTAGAGCAAGAATTCAAACCCAAGCCTGTCTGATTTGAAAGCATTGTACTTGAACCTCTGTTCTAGTACTGCATATAATTTATGTAGGGGGAGGAGGTGCTAGGCATGTGCACATATTTGTTTGTGTGTGTACTTTAAAGCATTTTGGTGTAATCTCAACTGTGGACTGAGGTAGGATCCTGTTGTGGATCCAAACATGAAGTTATACAAGAGGATGAAATAGCCAAAATATGGGACAAGATTGAAGTGCTGCCCCAAGTCCAGCTTAGATCACTGTCTCTTCATGCATGTGTATGTGGTGCATCATTTTCCCTCAGTTCTTGCTTTGTCTCTGTATATTAAAGGTTCAATTAGCCATGTAAATGGAAGGAAGCCAGATGTGAATAACTCTATAAAGAACCAGCAATCTAAAGAGCACTTCTGTAACAGTATGCCATTTACATATGACTCCTTTGAAGTAGATTTATATCCCTAAATATGTTTGCTTAGTCATCTCAGAATTGTAGTAGATGGGCCTGTCCCAAGAGCAAATATCAAAGTGATTCTCCATAGGAGAACATCAGACAATGATTACTAAGGAAAAACTTTTAGATTCTTTAAAAGCATAGCTTCAGAGACGCTGACACCTTTTCTCTTTTTCCCCCCTGAATTTGTTTAGAACTTATGCTATCAGGAGAATAAGGGATGCCTTCAGAGAAAATAAGAATGTAAAAGATCCTGTAGAAATTCAGACTCTAGTGAATAAAGCCAAAAGAGACCTGGGAATGATTCGTCGACAGGTAAGACAGTTCAATGATGAACTGTTTCTCATTAAGAGCTTGAAGTTTTGACACATCCCTTGATTAGACATCACTGCTTTTGGTGTTTATGATTTACACAGAATCATAAAACTCTTTTCCATTTACTCATATAGACATAGAAAGATGGCCTATTATATTTTTGAATTCAAGGAGAACATAAAGGAAAATATCAGCTGTTCAGAATTTCCAGGGAATGCATTCTTTGGGAAGCTGAATTGTCACATTTAACTAAAAGTCAATGCTTTAAATATGAGAAACTTCAAAAAGGTTGTCCTTTTTTTAACATGTATTACACATTTATATATGGACATGTGTCAAAAAGTATCAATATATTCTACTTTTCTTAATATTTTAATATCATAGTTCAAGATAACATTGCCAGTTTCTTGAAGACATGGTTGTTGGTGATGAACCTAATTTTGTTGCCCTGTGGAAGGTGTATCTGCAGGTGCCGGTGGTATAAATTGCTGCTTTGGGGTGGACCCCATAAAGGAGTCTTGGAAGGTGTTTTTGTTTTCATCTTATAGAAGGGCCAGGGATCACCTTGATTTGTGCTAGCCTTTCTGTTGCTTTTGAGGTAGAGCAGAACGTCTACCGCAGCACAGTCTGGGTAGTGTGACTTGTTCATGTTTGTGCAAAATTCATTAGAAATCCAAAGGCTGAAGTAAAGTACCTTGCTATCAGTTGATTTTCTCACTCTCTAACAAAATTATACTTTTCACCATTTTTCTTGGATTTATCAACAATCACACCATAAGCTTCACTTCTGCTTCTATTCATTTTTCTCTCTTGGGGTAAATTTGTTTATAAAATGTGGAAGGGAAACCCCTTACCATTTTTCTAATTTCTGCTTGTATTTTGGGAAGAACTTATTTGGCATCATCAGGAGGTACCAGCTTGACTGACATTATATTGTATCATAGTATATTAACATACAATCTTCATGCTTGACTCTAAACAGAATTTTTTAAAAGCAGTATTAAAAACTGTAGTTTTCATTTTGTTAAAATTAAAGGTTTTATTCTATTATATAATGAAACATCTCTTCTAGAGTAACATTTCAGAATCTGATCACTCTCAAGTTCTGTAGTTATTTAGCAATAGAATAATTTTGCCACATTCAGACAAGCCTAGGAAATGATCTTTAACTAAAGGAATGAAAAGATAATAGGGTAGCCATGTAAAGAAACTGATCTTCACATTTGCATATACTTTGATGGTGGCAGATAAATACGAGTTGCATTTTGAAAATTCTAGAATGATGCCATTTTTCAGGCATTAGTGGTTGAATTTTATGGGATTCTTTAGCACTGGAATTTGGAAAAACAAGCAGCCTCAGTCCTTATTTTGCATAAACTCAGAAAGATGTAACTATTTGGCACTTTCCCATGTAAAAGTTGGCAAGCATCTCCAAAACAGGTTTGGTTTTATCTATTAGTATAAAGTTACTCAAAGTAGAAAAGGCACCTGTAAGTAATCTGTTCCACCATTTCAGCTGTATCTTCATTTGAAGTGCTAGTACTTCTCAAAAAAAAAAAAAAAAAAGACTGGACTGGCTGTCATCAAACATTCCCAGTGAATGCACTTAAAGCAAACTCAGAACACTGGAGCCTCTGTGTCCCCACCAGGAGGACAGCCCAACAAATGCCCAGGGCTTCCGTGTTAACTAGCTGAGCAGCTGGGGACTGATTATGAGATCCTTGAAGATGCTGCCCAGAGAGGCCCTGACATTCTCATTCCAACAGAGAACTAGTTAGCCTGTTATAGGTCAACACCTAGGAGGTTTGCATTCACTTCCCTTTCACATCAAGACTGTTCCAGAATTCAAGAATAACATTTACCATAGTTAGCTTCTGAGATGTAGAGGACTACTAGAGCCACCTTACTCTAAGCTGGAATAAGTTGCCCTTGGTGAAAAGGCCTTAAATAAGGTAGCATATGTATTTTCTTTTCACTGGCCACTCTAATAGCCTTCTAACTTGCCTTCCTGATTGCCTCCTCCCCAAATGTTCTGTTCTTCACACACTGCCAGAGTGGTCTTTTTTATAAAGAAAATCAGAGCAGGTTAAACCACTGGTCAAAACCCTACAAGGGCTTTGTAACACCCTGACAATGAAATCTTAGGTTTTTATAGTGTCCTCAAAGGCCTCCATTGCTCTTTTCTCCCTCATGCCATGTCAGTACCTCCTTCATGTCCATAGCACATCTCCAGCTTATTTCCATCTGAGTCTTTGTACCTTCTGCCTGGAATAATCTTCCCAGAACTTCCAGTTGTCCCATTTCCCTTTTCACTCAGACTTTTACTCAAACTTCACCTATCACAGAGGGCTTCCCTGACCACACTATCTAAAATAGCCTCCTTTCCTCTGTCACTCTATCCCCTTACTCTGCTTTAGTTTTCATTACAGCATTTGTTGAACAGAAAATAACATTACTTTTCCCTTGTCTGTGTTCTCCTTTTCTGTGAGGACAGAGATTTTACCTGTCATGGTCACTGTTATCTAATATGCAAGAGCATGGGCTCTAGAGCCAGCCTGCCTGTGTTCAAATCTTGACTCCACCTACTATGACCTTGAACCAGATACCTAGCCTCTCAGTGCCTCATATGAAGTGCAGATGACCACAGGCCCAACTTCAAGGGGTATGAGGATCAAATAAGCTAACATATGTGAAACCCTTAAAAAGATGCTGGCACATATTAAATACTTGCTGCTGTTATCCAGAGCATATACAACGGCACCATATAGAGTTGGTTCCTAATAATTATTTGTGGACTTAATGATTATATGAAGAGTTTGGCCCCCAAGGTCACACCCCACAGTCAAGGTGTCTATGCCAGCAAAATCATGATATATTGCTGGCTGCCCAAAACCTCTCTTCAGAGAAAAATGAACCTTGAAAGTAGAAATCTAATGAGGATCTTGTCTCATTACCCTCATGAGTTGTGCTGTCATATCAAGTCCTTCCTTCACTTTAGTACTTGGACCCAGAGACCATCCACAGGACACACACCCATCTCAGCATCACTTTTCCACATAGGAGAAAGCTGACAGCCACCTTTCCAGCTACCAAATAGGCACATCCATAAGGCACTACTCAAACTGAAATCCTCTGTCGGACTTTGTTCTCTCTCAACGCTGTCTCTACTCCCCTGCTTTCTAGTTAGTCATTAAAGTGTATCTTCTTTCTAGTTCTTCAGTCACTTCAGTCAGTTGTGATACTAATGATACAACTTGTAAGCATGATAAGATTTTGCAAGGCTTAAAGAAGTCTCTGTACAAAGATTTTCTTCTTTCAGGGCGGGTAGAGAAACCAAAGTTCAAGAAAACTGGATGCCTTGTCCACAGCCACAGGACCAGATCTGAGCTCAGGTCTTCTAATGCCATAGAGCAAACTCAGAAGTTCAAGGATGTGAACACCTAAGTCAGTAGACACTGAAGGATAAAGATATTCCCACAATGTTGTTCCAAAGACACATAAGGACCACATCAACCTCAGTCTCTCTCATTAGAGTCATTCTTCCTTTACATCCTCAATGCACAGAGCTGTTGAGCTCCTTGTGGCAACCTGAAGGATTCTAGAGAGCATCAGCATTTCTTATTAGCCTTTCACACCACTCCTAAGGATTGTTCGGATCTGAAGAAGTAAAATGTCAGATTGATTTTCTCCATTAGGAGCAAGTCAGACTCCTTTTGCTCCGTCTCCATAATTACGGCTCACTGAATAGAAGCTTGACGTATACATGTTCTTTCTTTGACATTTTTGGACCAATCCTCTCCCTGAAAATTATAATTCAGTCTGGCAGTCTCTAATTTCTTTCCAGCTACATGCATCATCTATGTCTATCTCAGAACTGGCAGAAATACTCTTCTACCTTTCTACAGACTCCCATTGTTTCCGTATAAAACAGTTCTATAAAGACAGATTGACTCCAGCAGCTTGTAGGAGTTCTTCCCCTCTCCTGAAAGCAAGTTCTAGACTAGCGCCCCCTAAACCAAGCTTTTCTATTTGCTTCCCAAGTGGGAGCATAAAAATTGGAGAAGCCTTTTGTTTATGTGTCTGATGGTGCCAGAAAGAATACACAGAAGCTAGGCTCTGTGTGTCTAGGGTTGGGCAAACCACTCTCACAAAATCTAGGCAGCAGAGAAGTCCCTAGTGACGTTCTACCTCAAATAATAAACAAGGCTCCTTGGGTGTTTTATATCAAAAAGAGGAACAAGAAAGTCAACCAGACTGCTTTCATCTTTGTTCTTTTGTTTCATCTTGTCGTTCTGAAGATACTTCTCCTGATTCCTATTTATAAGGCATTAATTAGAACAACTTTCAGTTAATCACTCCACTTGTTACAGCTCTGAAGTTTGCCGCTCCCCTTTGCACAGAAGCAACCACAGCTGCCTTGTTTTGTGTCAGCACTTCTGAGCACCGTAGCCCTGCGGCTCCAAGTGTCCTCTGACGCCTGCAGCCTCAGCGACCTGCCATGTGCAGTTCACAGAGAGTTTGCGTACATCAAAGAGAACACATTTTCCAAGCATTTTGAAACAGAGTTATAATCTTTGTTACATACCTAGTGTACTGGCCACATGTCTGTGAGAGAAGAAATAGAGACATTACTGGAAATGGGAGCCTCTAGGCAACTAGGGCAGTGGGGTTGTTACCAGACCTGTACTTCTGTACCATGATGAGATTGCCTTAAATCTGATGTGATTTAAAGTTTAAGATGGTAAGTTCAGGAATATTCAGCTGATTTCTAAGTGTGTAGGAACTTTTTCTTGAAATCTGATGAAAGTTAATATATCTGTAAAGTTGGAGTTATTTACAGCTACGTGATGCTATCAGTGTTCATTTGCATGTATCCCAGGAAGGCAAAAATCTTCAGTTCTCCCAGGTTCTCATAATATACCAGCAAACCTGGGTAACAAGAGTTGTTTATTTCTGTGTGTGTGTGTGTGTGTGTGTATAAAAATGTTGTTTTTTAGACACTTTTCATAGGTAGTCAGGTAAAACCTTGATTTCTAGGAAAGAAACAACTATTCTACATTGAGGGTTTCCCAGTCTCTGACTTACGCAGACTCGTGGATTTAGCACCAAACTTAAATCCAAATAATGTTTGGTTACCCTGCCAGTGATGGGTTATACATGTATCAAGGTAAGAATTGAATCTAGAAAAACAAGGGTTATCTGTAACAGTCAAGCCTCAGTTCTTGAACGTCTCCCATCTCAAACAATTTGGTTCTTGACCAAGTTGTTCATGAAAAAAAAATCTCAATTTTTGGACAGAACTCTGGATCTTGACTCAACACCCTTTCATGATGATGCCTGTATGATCAGTCACCTGTAATTTGGTTTTCAAATAAATTTCTTCTCGAATAGCCTTCTGGAACAAATAAAGTTTGAGAACTAAGGTTCTACTGTAATTGCCTGGAGACATACTGTATGTAATTGTACAGTGTGAGGATAAACTGGATGTTTTGTAATTCTGGAAAATGACATGGTTTTAGAGTCATACCAGCTTTGCAGAAGCTTTTCAGTGATAACACGTACACCACATTGGCTATTCTTAAGCTGATGGGTTGTTGTTGTTGTTGTTTTAGTGAAGCAATCCAAATAGTGGATGTAGCAGCCCAGAATTATGGACCTGCAGTTGAAAGCAGTTAGAACAGATATTATGTACAGCTACTAAAGATAATAGGCAAGGGGTTGATATTTCAGGTAGCACACATCTTTGTTAACCTAAGTGTGTGTATATGTGAGGTGAAGCGTTTTCAGTGTTTCTTGGCTTATACTTAATCGTCATTTTTGTAGGTCCCTAAAAGCAAAATAATGTGCCTAATTTATTTACATTTGGGGTGGTAGTAGATAAATCTCTGAAACTTTAGTCTTTAAATGACTATTCAAGAGAAATTGCACCAGTAACTTTTTGCATGTTCCTGTCAAGAAATCAGAAGCTGGTGCACAATGACTGTCTACTCTCAAATCAGTAACTGCAGTGTCCACTCCAGTGCCCTTAGTACTGGTTAAAACTTGACTTAGAAGTGATATCTCACTCACAGTTCTCATCTTTTACAACAGCCTGTGGAGAGATAGAAATGTTTTAGGTCCTCTTGGGGAGAAATGATAGTATATTCTATATTTCTCCTCATATATATTTTAGCATAATTACCATTCTGATTGTTTGGGGAATCTCTGAAACTTACTTGGCAGCTATTTCCATGGAGTAAATAAAAGTCAGCCCCTACATTAGTGGCACTAAAATTGCATGAGGAGAATTACACACTTATCCACGATAGCCAAGGTGGAAGCAACCCAAATTTCCACTGATAGATGAATCAATAAAGAAAATATGGTGTGTGTATACAGTGGAATGTTATTCAGCCTTAAAAAAAAAAAACAGAAGTTCTCATACATGCTACAATGTGAATGAACTTTAAGGATGTTATGCCAGTGGAAATAAGCCACTTACATTAGGTCCCTAGAACAGTAAAATTCATAGAGACAGAAAGTAGTGTGATGGTTGTCAGGGGCTGGGAGAAGTGGGGAAGGCGGAGTTGTTTAGCAGGTACAGTTCCAGTTTTGCAGGTTGAAAAAGTTCTAGAGATTTGTTTCAAAACAATGTAAATTCACTTAGTACTAATACTGTACACTCAAAAATGGTTAACATGATAAATTTTAAGTGGGTTTTTTTTCACAATTACAAAAAATAATCTCTCCCTCTGCTGCCTGCCCCTCAAAAAAGAATTAATTGTTTCAGACACTGGTATTTGAGGGTGGGAGGCTTAAGTCATTTGAAACTTGAACAAGTGGATTTATATGTGTGAATCTTTAGTTTCTTATCAATAAAACATAAGGATTGCTATGATTTCTAAGGCTACTTGCAGTTTTAAATATCTATGGTTCAACATTTCACATAATTATCTGCCCCCTTCTTCTTTACTTGCAGGAACTTACAATACATGTTAGAGTAAAATGCTCCATGCTCAGCTTTCCTTGACCATTTTTCACAAAGATCTTAACTCTGTACTTTAGGCTGCAAAGGAGCAGAGTTGTACCCAGCTATGTACAAGATATGGCAAAAGTAGGGTTGTAGTTGTTCCTATGGAAAGTAATAGAATAATTAACAAATAATAATACAAGAATAAACCATGTTTCATGTGCTCACAACTATAAACCTACTTTTGCCACACCCTGTATTTTGACTGTCATGAATTCCAAAAACTTGTCTTCATCCTAACCTTTCTGCTACAAGGAAAGTCAGAATATTGCTTTTACTAATGTTGCTAATACCTCTGCTGTGCACTTCCTTCCTTTCTGATAGGTGATTACATCACCAGTACTAACACCTGTGTCTGAGCAGAACATTTTCTTTCAGAGAAAATGAAATAGCAGTTGACAAGCAATAATGCATTAAGTAATAGGCAAAAGAAAAATTAAAATGCTTTCCTCAAGCCTCACCTTAATATAATGATAGTTTCTTCCTGCTCCTTAACTGGCATCTTCACACATTAAACACAATCTGCTCAGTAAATCAAATGCACTGTATATATTGCAATTCTGTGCCCACAGTTTCTTCCCTAGATACTTATTGAGCAACCACTCTATGCCATATAATTATGAATTGACCTTATAATCTTTTGGAGGCAAAGTTGGGATGCAATTATGAGATCCATCCGAACCTTGTAGAAGATCTTTCTCACTTTGACTCTGTGGAGACAAACTCCTTGTCTCCATTCTAAATCTATCTATTATTCATTAATTTAATAGAATAGAAATATATAGAGTTTAAAAGTGTATCCCAGTAGTACTTTCTGCTATACCCATATAGATCAATTAAATTTATATCAAAGGGCCCTGGGTGGCATGGCTCAGTTGGTTGGGCATCATCTCATAGAGCAAAAGGTCACCAGTTCATTTCCCTATCAGGGCACATGCCTGGGTTGTGGGTCTTCCCCAGTCGAAGCGTGTATGAGAAGCAACAGGTTCATGTTTCTCTCTCACATCAGTGCTTCTCTCCCTCCATTTCCCTCTGTCTAAAATAAATAAATAAACAAAATCTTTAAAAATGTTTTAAATTAAATCAGAGTTGATCTACATATTTAAAAATAATAAGGCAATCAGAAGCAAGGGAGATGTATGTACTCTGTCTTAGACTTAAATAAAAATCCTCAGGAATTCAACATTCCGAATTTATATACAGTGACCAGATTGCCCCCTAAGTGAACTCTATATTCTTTAATATATGAATTCTTTCAAAAGTAATGAAAGATTCCTCAGTCCCCCATCAAAGTTTAAGAAAGCAGAGCAATAAGAAGGATTGTTTAATTTTATAGCTTGGCCTACCAATAACATTCATCTTTTTCAATCTGTTCAATATATGGTTCCTCTGCAGCTATAAAAAGACTTCCCCATACAAGAATTTATCTAATTTCCTCTCTCTCTCTGCTTTTTCTATAAATTCCAGTAAATCCTCAAGTCTTGGGCAATAATATTCCTATAATTGGAATTCGTGTAAAAGAAATGCCTCTCAGTTGAAGATTTTCCATTAAATTGATTTGATTTCTCCAAGGTTGATATGCACAAAATAAGATTCCATTTCACTTCTAGACAAACCTTTCTCACCACTGCATTTTTCATATCTAATAAATAGGTTTTTTGCATATTTCCATGTTCAGAAGAGCTCATGAAAAAGGCACTAGTAATGCTATCCATAGAAAGCTTCTGCAGGAGTTTCATTTGAGAATGCTTTAGCTGTTCACCCTCGAATTCCTTGAGCTATTTTTGTTGCTGAAGCATCTAAAGTCAGAGTAGATATCATCAACTCTGGAGCAGAAAGTACATTAATCTCATAGGCAAGAGATGGAAGTTCTAGTCTTAGCTCTGGCAGAAATTTACTGTGTGATCATGGGCAAATTGTTTATTTGCCTTACTTACCATATCTATAACAAGATAATTTTATTGATGGTGGTGGTGGTGGTGGTGGTGATGTCCTCATTGTCAGTGCCCTCTCTATGTACTGACACTCTGTACCAAACACTGAATGTGTTGTCTCAGTTTGTCCTGACAGCACCCTTGTAAGAAACATACTACTATCCTTGAGTTAGATGAGGAAGTTTGGACTTGGCAATAGTTTGAATAGATTTGAATAGCTTTCTGAAGACACACAATTAGACAAATGATGAGCCCATATTCATTCTTACTTTTTAGCCAGTTCTTAGAAGAGGGATCACGCTATGGGTGGCCTTATCTTGACAGAAGGTAAATGAGACTTTGGAGATGAGAGGAAGGTGGCAAGATTTTTATTTCTTTTTCTAATTGTTCATTAAGAACTCTTATTAGAAGCTAACAGTTTACCTTCTGTAGTTTTATGAGTAGTTTATCTCAGGGACTGGTCTCCTTTACCATTTCTGAAAAAACATTTCACTCTCTCTGCCTTCAAAAAATAAAAATAAAAATACAAAAACCACCATCTGAAAATGTTGAAGTTCAGCCACCTTATTTAAGAATTGTTTGGTCAGAATTTCCCCATAGATCTGAAGGTTGCAGCTCCAATTGTGCTTTTCCTCACAAGCTGTTGCTGAAGTGCCCTTCAGTGGAGACTTTTTGTTGCCTTACTCCTTGGCTCATCCTTTCACACAATCAAAGGTAATTCAAGTCAGGCTTATGCTGAAGATCTTCTCCCAAGATGACAAAGGAACGATGTTATATCTTCTAAGAAGGGCAATAGAAGGGACTCACCCTGTTCATGTTAATTTGTGTTTTCTGTACCCTGTCCTCTATGAGATGCAGGGAGGTATTGCCTGGCCCCCACCCCATGCCCAGTGTGTGTATGAGAGCATGTACTCATTTCCTGAACATTTGATATATCTGCAGTTGGATATTTTCAAATTTGATGGGTTTCATCTGAGTATATACAAGGATACTTTTATTGGTGCTATTGGAAAGTCTTCTAATTATACATGCATCATCCTAAAAAACTGTTGATTTAATCAGAGGCATAGTAAGAACAGTTGGTAAGAGAAGAAATTTTAAGCAAGATACACCTAAATTTAAATTCTAGCACAAGGATAGTAGCTCTCTATCCTTGGTTGGGATATTTAATCTCTCTTTAAAAACATCATCAATTTTCCTACTAAAGACAAAAGAATACCATTCTTAAGTTAATGTTAGTTTTGTGCTTGCTATGTTTTTGAAATAACAGAGTCAAATGATGTATGTCAGAAATTTTATCTATCTGGTAATCAGGGCTGCCATTTTATGGATTGGTCAATTATAAATAGTCAAAAAAAACAAAATTATCTAAGATGTGATACTATAATAATCTTAGCTTTATTAAATAATGCTAGTGCAGAATCAAATCAATATTTTAAATATTTTTTTCTTCAAGTATTTCCACTTCATAAAGTACTTTTCACCCATCTCCCTTCCTTAATGTACTGAAAACAGCACCAACCTCAAGGTCATATGGATTCCACTTCAAAGTCTATTATAAATTAGTGATTGTATCACCAGTAAGTCCATGGGTGCGTCGGTTTCCAAAATCTCTAATAGCACAAGAATTTTTTTAATGAATCTGCTGTATTTATAACAAATCTAAGTGTAACTGCCTTGTTGACATTGGACTGTGGGTTTTTTCAACAGGTTATTCCTGAATTTCACTAAATAAGTAAGTGTATTTAAGAACTGCCTACACAGAGGTAGATTTGCTGTCAGAGCCCAATAAATACTCAATGACTACATGTTGGCTTTCCCAGGAGCCAGCAGAAGTGGGTTCTGCTCCCCGGCCCCTCCTTGGCAGCTGACAGACAGTCCTCATATGCCAGGACCTTCTGTAGATAAGGAGAGGGCCGTGCCATGAACCTTTCATGCCTGACATTTTCTGATTGTGAAAATAACTGAAAATGATCATTAGGTCCCAGAAACATACCTGTGAAGATGAGATTTTGACTAAGGGTGCGTTATGTCACTGACCTTCTCTGTTTACTAAGTTGACTTTAAAAAGAAAGCCTGATTGCCCCACTCTCACAGATACCATGTTTTGTTGAGTTGGGGCGGGGGGGGGGCGTGTAACTGCCTTGCATAATGCTGAGTTATGTAATATTCGTTCTTCATTGTCAGCCTCAGCAGGGAATCAGTTTGAGAAAAGCCTTTGGCAATTCTTCACAAAGCTTTTAACACTCAGTGATAGCAGGAATGTTACGTGGGTCATAGTGAGGAACAGAAGCTGTCCTTTTGTACAGGTGACAGATTTTAGATACCTCATTTACGAATGAGGTTGTCTTCAGTAGGACTTGACAAACCTGAGGAAGACTGGGATGAGGCAGGGGAGACCATAGAAAGAGAAAAAAGTAAATTCTTCTCTTGCTTTGAACTGGATTTTATCTTAACAGTGCCAAACTTGGTGTTTTGCATTCTTTAACAATTCTCAGGTGTTATTTAAAGTTTGCAGCTATCTTTCAAGCTACATTTTTTATGATATTGAAGTATTTTTCTTATGAAAATATTTTTAAACTGAGCTCATTTTCTCCTGTAAGACATTGACCACTCTTCTAGGCAGTTTAGGGAACCATTAGGAACAAGCTTGCTCCTACCTTTTTCTGTACCACCTGGAGCCTGTCCTATAGACAGTCACACTTTATCTTTGCAGTGGTTTTGTGACTGGCCACGCCTGAGGCAGCTGGATTGCAGGATCCTTGATGTCTGGGACTTCTGTGTCCATTGGACCAGCACAGCACCTATACTCAGGGAACTCCTTTGCCTCCACCAGCCCCCGAGGGAAGGCGTCAATGCCCTCCCTTCCCCTTTCTTGCCTACTGAAATCTCATTGTCTTCTGGGCACCAGAACACTGAAGTGTGACTGCAGCATTGATTACATGGCTTTGCAGAGGCATGTTACAAGGCCATAATAATCACAACAACATGGTACCAGCAAAAAAATTACACACAGATCAATGGGACACAATAAACAACCCAGAAATAGACCCCTAAGCCTTTGACCTTCCAGAGGGAAAGGATGGTTTTCTTGTTCGCCATGGTATTTCCAGTGCCTCATAGATGTAGTAAGCACTTCATTAATGCTTAATAAAGACGAGGTGGTTTGGCAGGACAACACAGTAGGAAGAGTTTTAAACTCAGAAACACTGGTTCTAGCCCCAGCTCTGGGCTAGACTCATGGCATAAGCCACAGACTTGGCCGTTTTGATCTCCAGTGAGTATTTTTTTTTAAGAACTTTAAATTTTATTTTTGAAATACAGTTTGCATTCAATATTATTTTGTATTACTTTCAGGTGTACAGTATAATGGTTAAAGAATCATGTCTTTACAAAGTGGTCCAGATTTCAAGTACCCACGTGGCACTGTACAGTTATTATAATATTGACTATATTCCTTATGCTGTACTTTCTATCCGAATGACTGTTTTGTGACTACAAGTATGTACTTCTTAATCCCTTCTCCTTTTTCACTTGATCCCCTAACCTTCCTCCCCTCTGGCAACCATTAGTGTGATTTGTGTATCTATGTATTTGTTTCTGTTTTGTTTATTTTGCTGTTTCAATGTCACATATAAGTGAATAATATGGTATTTATCTTTCTCTGTCTAAATTATTTCACTTAGCATAACACCCTTAGGTCTATCTGTGCTATCAGAAATGGTAATATTTCAAAAAGAAGAAATGGTGATATTTCATTCTTACTTATGATCAAGTAATATTCTATTGTATATAGGTACCACCTTTTCTCTATCCTTTCATCTATTGATGGACAGATAGATAGGTTCCATATCTCAGCTATTATAAATAGTGCTTCAGTGAACATACAGGTACCTATATTCTTTTGAATTAGTATTGTCAGTTTCTTAAGTTATATACCCAGAAATGGAATCACTGCATCATAAGGCCGTCCCATTTTTAATTTTTTGAGAACCTCATAGTGATTGTCATCACAGTTGCACGAATCTGTATTCCCACCGACATTGCTAGAAGGTTCCCTTTACTCCACACCCACAACAACATTTGGTCATTTATTGATGATGGCCATTCTGACAGGTGTGAAGTGATACCTAATTATGGTTTTAATCTGCATCTCTTTCATTAGTGATGTTGAGCATCTTTTCACATGCCTGTTGGCTATCTCGGTGTCCTCTTTGGAGAAGTGTCTATTCAGGTTCTCTTTCCATTTTTTAATTGGATTGTTTGGGGGGTTTTGGCATTGAATTGTATCATTCTTTATAGATTTGCATGTGAACCCCTTATGGAATGTGTCATTGGTGAATAGCTTTTTTCATTCAATATGTGTCATTTTATTGATGGTTTCCTTTGCTATGCAAAGGAAAAAACTTTTTAGTTTGATGTGATCCCATTTGTTTATTTTTTCTCTTGTTTCCCTTTCCTGAGGAGATATATTATGAAAAAAGTATTGCTAAGAGAAATGTCAGTGATTTTACTACCTATGTTTTCTTTTAGCAGTGTTATGATTTGGAGTCTTACATTTAAGTGTAATCCATTTTGAATTTATTCTTCTTTGTTCTAAAGCAGGTGGTCTAGTTTCATTTTTTACATGTATCAGTCCAGTGTTCCCAACACCATTTATTGAATAAACTGTCTTTACCCCATTATATATTCTTGTCTCCTTTCTCATATATTAATTGATCATAGAGGCTTATTTCTGGGTTTAATTCTGGGTTCTCTATTCTATTCCATTGATCTGTGTGTCTGTTTTTTGCACCAGTATAATGTTGTTTTGATTACTACGGCCTTGAACATAATTTGATATCAGAGAGTATGATACCTCCAACTTTGTTCCTCTTTCTCAAGATTGCTTGGCCCATAGTTTTTGCTATTCCATATAAATTTTTGGATTATTTGTTCTACTTGTATGGAAAACGCTATTGGTATTTTGGTAGAATTGCATTTTAATAAAATGAATTTTATAAAAAGTTGGTTTAGATATGCTTTTGTATCATTGAAAACTCCTTTCAACCAAGAAGCAGTAAGTGCTCAAAGTCAAGGAGTTAGTCTCTAGGGAAGGAACCCACAGCCCTATAATTTCTAAATTTCTTGCTCTGGGTCCTAGGGTGCACACAGAGAGAAATGAGGTGCACCTCATACAGCACTCTGAGCCCTTTACTGCTGTATGGGTGTGAAAGACAGAGTATTCCGTCCACAGGCAGCAAACATTAGCTAAGGATATGAGCCAAGAAGGCAGAAGGCAGACCCAGAGCTGAGAAGAAAGTTGATAAAAGTATTAAGCCTTACCAGTGAAATGACTCACTCAAAGAAAAGGAATATTCACAGTCCCCCACCCCCTCAGCTGACGGCCATTGTCAGGGATCTGAAGTTTTTGGCCTGAGAGGGAAGAGTGTGTATGCCTGTGCACACACTTGTGCACCTAGGACTCCTTCGGCATACAGTACCAAGGTTTGCCTGATTGCTTGTACCCCTTCCGTGACAGTAAAACTCGTGCATTCCATATCATAGGCCCGTACTTACCCATTTACTCACCTTGGACCCTTTAAATCATACATGAGTAAAGTTTTCCATTATCTAAGCACTTTGTAATCTTTCAAAGAAAAACTAACCAATCTGAAAACAACTGCAATATTTTCCCAAGAAAATGAAATTTTTAATCTTCTTTTAAACCCTCACCTGAGGATATGTTTATCGATTTTAGAGAGAAAGAAAAGGACAGAGGGAGAAAAGGAATGACAGAGAGGGAGAGAGAGAGAAACATCGAGCGGTTGCCTCCTGTACAAATCTCTACCAGCCGTCAAACTCGCAACCTAGCTATGTGCCCTGACCAGCCACTGAACCTGCAGTCCTTCGGTGTATAGGATGATGCTTTAAATGTGAACATGTTTTCTGCCAGTATGTTGTGGTACACTTGGAATTTAGTTCAATTCAACTTTCTATTTTAAATTTTATTACTTGGGGACCAAAGCTACCTGGCTTTTAATGGGATCTTCAAAGAGGACTTTTCATCTCATTCTGGTGGTTGTCTCAGCCTTGTGTACATTTAGAATAGCCTGGCATGCTTTTACAAATCCCATGACCAGGCCACTTCAGACTAATGGAATTAGAGTTTCTGGGTGGGACTGAAGCATCAGTATTTTTTAATATCTCCAGGTAATTATAACATGTAACTGAGGCTGAGAACCAGTGCTTTATACTGAATACCAAAGGGCTCCTAAGTGGGCACCTCCACCTGCCATCCTGAACAGAGTGCATGTTCTTTAGGAGGCTGCTCGTGTGGGCAAGGTATCTTTGATTTCTGGATTACTGATCTCTGGGTCTCCTAATTAAACCTCTGTTCTTAGAATGATTTTTATTGTATTGTACTTTTACAGAGATTCAGATTCTATATACTTTCATATATAAACAATGAAACTCTCATATTACAACTGAAAATCTCATTTGCTCACATCAAGAAAGATACAATACGTGCTTTAGAGTTTATTGGGGTTTGGGCTGACACTGCAAGACAATAGCCTTGACAGCCAAGTAGAATAACTAGGCTTAGTGTCAGAATAACGGCAGACATCTCACCAGTGCAGTTCTCATCTCAGGGAGTAATGCTTTAACATCGTTTTGGGGGTATTGCTTGGGAGGGGGGTTGTTTTGTTTTGTTTTGTGGTTTTTTGCTCATCTGAGGGTTTGCTGCTCATATAAATTGTATTTCATCCATCCTCCTCTTCAGCTTTCACATAAACCCTGGCAAAAAGAATACCTACAGTGTCCTATATCTTCATAGCAGTCATTTTCCCAAGTCAGATTTCAGGAAGTGCAGATTCCCAAGTGCAGTAAAGTTATTCAGGAAGTCATACACTCTCTCCTTTCAGAGCAAATCTATGAAAAGAAAAGACTAATATATCTGTAACCCAAGAAAAATACTTGTAAAATGTGTTTAGTCATTCAAGAGAGTTGATAGGTGTATGCTCTCACTTTGGTCTGTTTTGTCCTGGACTGGTTGTCCTCAACATCTACTCCCAGATCACCTTGGGAGCAGCTAGGAGACCAGAGCAACAGTTTGGGGGAGCTTGCCCAGTGACAAATACACATCACTGGGCCAAATGTTCTAGCACTCAAAGGAACTGGCTATTAGGACTTAAATTGAGCCAGGGCTAATGCATCAAATTTTTCTCAAGTAGTTCTCTGGCAATCTAGTCTGATTTTTCTCAGCTCCAGAACCACTCAAGGCTCAGCCTATTGATGAAACTGAGAAGTTTCAGTCTAGCAGTCTGATCCTTTCTTCCCTAGTAAAGGTCAGTACTGTGTAGATTTTACTAGATCATGTGTTTCTCAACTTGCTAGAACTTTCAGTGTATGCCTTTTTTCTTTAACAGCTTTATTGAGATGTAATTATACCACAAAAGTCACCCAGTAAAAGTGTACAACTTTTAGTATATTCACAGAGTTCTTCAACTATAATCATTTTAGAAACTCCATCACCCAAAAAAGAAGCACCATACCCATTAGGAGTGACTTCACTTACCCCCAATCCACTCTCCCCCAGCCCTTGACAACCACCAAACTACTTTATGTATCCATGGATTTACCTGTTCTGGACATTTCATATAAATAGAATTTGTGTTTGTGACTGGCTTTTTTCACTTACCATGACATTTGCAAGGTTCATCCATGGTATAGTACATACTGAGACTTCATTCTTTTTTACATCAAATAGCATTTCATTGTAGAACGTACCGCATTTTATTTATCCTAAGAGTGGAATTGCTAAGTCATATAGTAACTCTGTATTTAACTTGTCTAGGAACTACCAGATTGTTGTCTAAAGCGGTTGCTCAATTGTATATTATCATCAGCAGTTCTAATTTTGTCACACATTTGCAAACACCTATTATTATATGTTGTTTTGACTATAGCCATAACAGTATAGGGAAGTGGTACAGTATACATGTTTTGTACATACAAACAACCAGATTTATACCAGAAAGCAAACTTTGACCTAATTGTTCTAAGGAAGTTTAAGATTTTTTAAAATTTTTACCTATTTTGTCCACACAAGCTTCAGACTGGTCCTTCTCTGTATCTAAACTCCATTCTCTGTAGAATGAGAACCAGTTTAAGCCCTTGCTGATTACATTGTGCTTATAAGAGATAGATATGTTTTGGCAATGTGACTTGGGTAGCCAGGGGTTGACTCAGGTGATCTGAAGCTCTGGATAAGAATCCCTTTCTTTCATTCTGTATGACCCTCCTTGAGTATTGACTAAAAAGAACTAGGTTCCCAGATGGACAAGGGTAATGTACTTGGCCTTTCACAGTGTCTCATAAAGTTCTTTCACACAGTTGCTATTAGTTGACTTATTTTTTTTAACTCTAGTTTCTTCCCTAAAAAAATTCAACTGCTATTGCAAAAGCATAAACTTCATTATCACTAAGTCATTCAGGTTTTTTAATGTCCATATTCTTCTTTATAGATCTGATATAGTTTATCCCTTGAAAAGTCATCTTTGGTCCTCTCTTTTCATGCTAACTGTTGGCCCCTGTGTCCATTAGATATTTGCACTTCAGTGTTTTACCAACACTTGAAACCCATCATGACCAAAACTTAGTTATCTTTCTTTTCCTTTCTTTTAAAGCTGTTTTTCTTCACAAATTCCCAATGCCTCCACTCTCTTAGTAACCCAGGCTCAAATCCACCCTGTCCTCTGTGCATAGAGAACAGAGCCTTGACTGTTCATACCATCCAGTCAGAATACATCTAACACTCTTTTTAGGTCCTCCAAAATAGGGTCCCTAGGAATATTAAAATACATTCTTTTTAATTGTTTTTTTTTACTACAGCTGACATACCATATTATATTAGTTTCCTGTGTACACTCCAGTAATTATATATTATATTACTTACAAAATTATCATCTGATAAATCATACCTATTTGACAGTATACATAGTTATTAGACTATTACTGACTTCATTCCCTATGCTGTACTTTAGATCCCATAACTCTTCTGTAACAACCAATTTGTAATAATCCCTTCACCTTACTGACCCATTCTTCAACCCCTCCTCCCATCTGGTAACCCTCACATTGTTCTTTGTATTTATGAGTCTGTTTCTGTTCTGTTAGTTTATTTTGTTTTATAGATTCAATTGATGATAGATAGGTATTCATTGCCATTTTCTCTTCATGTTTTTCTGTTTTCTCCTCTTCTTCCTCCTCCTCTTCCTCCTCCTCTTCCTTTTCCTCTTCCTCTGTTCCTTCTTCTTCTTAAAGAAGACCCTCTAACCTTTCATGCAATACTGGTGTGGTGGTAATAAACTCCTTTAGCGTTTTATTGTCTGGGAAGCTGTGTATATGTCCTTTGATGCTAAATGATAACTTTGCTGGGTATAGTAATCTTGGTTTTAGGTACTTGCTTTTCATCATTTTTAACATGTTTTGCAAATCCCTTCTGACCTACAAAGTTTCTGTTGAGAAATGTGCTGACAGTCTTATGGGGTCTCCCTTATAGGTAACTAACTGCTTTTCTCTTGCTGCTTTTTAGATCCTCTTTTTCTTTAATCTTTTGCATTTTAAGTATGATGTGTCTTGGTGTGGGCCTCCTTGAGTTCATCTTGTTTGAGACTGTGCTTCCTGGACTTGTATGTCTATTTCCTTCACTGGTTTAGGGAAATTTTCTGTCAAATTTTTAAAGTAGCTTTCAATTTCTTCCTCTCTCCACTCCTTCCTGCATTCCCATGATGCAAATGTTGGTTTGCTTGAGGTTTTCCCAGAGGCTTCTTAAAATGTCCTCATTTCTTTTATTCTTTTTCTTTTGAACCTCACTACCTCAACCTAGGTAAATTTCCTTGCTGCCCGATTTCTATGTGAAATGGAGATTCCAATGGTATAGGCCACTACTATTTTCTCTCTGCCTTCCTGAGAAAGTGTGACACATAGAGATTGCTTTTCAGGTAATTAGATATATACTTAAAAAGGTCTTCTAGTTGCCATAAGTTCAGGGCACTATGTGTTGGTAAGTCACTTTGCTTTTATTTCCTCAAGACCCACCTATTTATACATGGCTCTGGGGGCCTGGACAGCCAGGGTCCCGGGTCAGGAGACCCACCCTTCTCTTTAGGATTAGTGGCCCCAGAGCCCAGTGTCCTTCTGCAAATGATGGTATCCATTTCTTCTTTTGTTAGAAGAGGCATTGTATTTTATCTCTCTTTCAAGCTCTAAGACTCACCAATCATAAATTGAAAATTTTACCTCCGAGGGAATTTTCTTTTTTTTAAGTATTTTTATTGATTATGCTATTACAGTTTTCCCAATTTTTCCCTCTTTATCCCCCTTCTACCCTGCCTCCCCACCCTCCAGCTTCCCTGTGCCTTTAGTTCCTGTCCATGGGTTGTACATACAAGTTTTGTGAGTCCTCTGTTTTCTGTGCCATTTTTTATCTTTCTGGGTCTATTTTATGCCTATTAATTATACTTCTTCTTCCCTGTACCTTTTCCCTCCTGTTGCTTCCCCCTCCCCGCTGAACTCCCTCTGTGTGATGTTCATTTCTCTGATTCTGTTCCTATTCTGGTTATTTGCTTAGTTTTTGTTTTCATTGTTTTTCTTTTCTTTTAGGTTCATTTGCTAATACTGATGAGTTTGTTGTCATTTTATTGTTCATATTTTTATCTTCTTTTTCTTAGGTAAGTCCCTTTAACATTTCATATAATAAGGGCTTGGTGATGATGAACTCCTTTAACTTGACCTTATCTGGGAAGCACTTTATCTGCCCTTCTATTGTAAATGAAAGCTTTGCTGGATAGAGTAATCTTGGATGTAGGTCCTTGCCTTTCATGACTTTAAATACTTCTTTCCAGTTCCTTTTTGCCTGTAAGGTTTCTTTTGAGAAATCAGCTGATAGCCTTATGGGAACTCCGTTGTAAGTAACTGTCTCTTTTTCTCTTGCTACTTTTAGTATTTTCTTTTTGTCTTTTCTTTTTTAAGTTTTGATTTTTTTTTAATGCATGCTGTCACAATTGACAGCTGTCACAATTCAATCTAACAAAAATTTTTATTTTTTAAAAGTATTATTTTTAATATATTTTATTGATTATACCATCACAGTTGTTCTATTCCCCCCTTCAGTTTATGACCACATGTTTCAAGTTCTTTAGATTCTATATTTCCCCTACTATTCTTGCCCTCTCCCCTATCTATTTTCTACCTACTGTCTATGCTATTTTCTGTACCTTCTCCCCCCTTCTCCTCCTCCCACCCCTCTGTTGCTAACCCTCCATGTGTTCTTCATTTCTATGTTTCTGCTCCTGATCTAGCTGTCCTCTTGGTTTGCTTCTGTCTTAGGTGTGGTTGTTAATAACTGTGAGTTTGCTGTCCTCTCACTGTTCATATTTTTCATCTTCTTTTTCTTATATAAGTCCCTTTAGCATTTCATATAATAAGGGCTTCATGATGATGAACTTTTTGAATTTCATCTTATCTGAGAAGCACTTTATCTGTCCTTCCATTCTAAATGAAAGCTTTTCTGGATAGAGCAATCTTGGATGTAGGTCTTTGGATTTCATAACTTGAAATACTTCTTTCCAGCTCCTTCTTGCCTGTAAGGTCTCTTTTGAGAAATCCGCTGACAGTCTGGTGGGTACTCCTTTGTAGTTGACTGTCCCCTTATCTCTTGCTGCTTCTAGGATTCTCTCCTTCATTTTCATCTTGGCTAATATAATTATGATGTGCCTTGGTGTGTTCCTTCTTGGGTCCAACTTCTTTTGGGACTCTCTGAGCTTCCTGGATTTCCTGGAAGTCTATTTCCTTTGCCAGACTGGGAAAGTTCTTTATTATTTGTTCAAATAAGTTTTCCACTCGTGGCTGTTTCTTCTGGTATCCCTATAATCCGGATGTTGGAACGTTTAAAGATGTCCTGGAGGTTCCTAAGCCTCTCCTCATTTTTTGAATTCTTGTTCCTTCATTCTTTTCTGGTTGGATGTTTCGTTCTTCCTTCTGGTCCACTCCATTGATTTGAGTCCCAGTTTCCTTTCCATCACTGTTGGTTTCCTGTGCATTTCCCTTCATTTCAATTAGTTTAGCCTTCATATGTTCCTCTAATTTGTGACTATAATCAACCAGTTCTGAGCGCATCCTGATCACCAGTGTTTTGAACTGTGCATCTGAGAGGTTCGCTATTTCTTTTTCGCTTAGAGTTATTGGCTCTAGGACTTTCAGTTCTTCTTGAGACATGTTTTGGACTGTTCATGCCTGTTATGTATGAGGAACGGAGCCCTAGGTGTTCACCAGGGCAGGACAAGTCAGTGGCTGGCAACTAAGTCGCTGGGTTGTGATGCTATATGTGGGGGCGGGGTCAAAGGAAAGCAATGGTGGTCCCCTCTGCCGCCTCCTGCCACCGGGGTCACATGGTCAGTTCCACTGCCCACGAATGTGGGACCGTGGTCAGCCCACCTCCTTGCGCACTCACTGGGTTCGCCCGCTGGGGCCTGCACAGTCCATCTCACTGCTCACTCCTCTGCTGTTTTATATGCACGCAAATGTGTGCCCACGGTCAGCCTAGCCCGCACCCTCACTGGGTCCTTGCTGCCACACAGCTGCCTGCGCCCCTGGGTAGGGGATCTTTCCTGCCCAACCCTGATCCACTGCTGGCTCCGCCCCTCTTACCGGTACCAGTTGAAGGGTTCATTGTTGTCCGACTTCCGTATAGTTCAATTTTCTCTTCTTTGGCTGCATCTTTGTTTACTAAACTTTTGTTGTATTCAAACTTGGTTGTGGGAAAACGGACAGTTTTTCCATCTACGCCTCCATCTTGGCGGAAGTCCTTTCTTTTTGTCTTTAATCTTGAGTAACTTAATGATGATGTGCTTTGGTATGTTCGTCTTTGGGTCCAACTTCTTTGGGACTCTCTGGGCTTCCTGGACTTCCTGGAAGTCTGTTTCCTTCACCAATTTGAGAAGTTTTTCTTCATTATTTGTTCAAATAAGTTTTCAATTTCTTGCTGTTGTTCTTCTCCTTCTGGCATCCCTATAATTCAGATATTGGAACATTTCAGGTTGTCCCAGAGATTCCTCAGCCTCTCTTCATTTTTTTGGATTCTTGTTTCTTCATTCTGATCCACTTGGATGTTTATTTCTTCCTTTTGTTCCAAATCATTGCTTTGAGTCCTGGTTTCCTTCTTGTCACTGTTGGTTCCCTGAATATTTTGCTTTATTTTATTTTGGGTATCTTTTATTTTTCAACCAAGCGCAATCAGTTCTGTGAGCATTTTGATTACCAGGGCTTTAAATTCTCCATCAGATATGTTGGCTCTCTCCTCATTGCTTAGTTCTGAGGTTTTGCTCTGTTCTTTCATTTGGGCCATATTTTTTTGTCTTAGTACAGTTGATAAGTTATAAGTGGTATTCACTTATAACTTACGTATTCACCCAGGCAGTGCAACCCTCTTTGCTGTTCTTGCTGCCTGTGGGAGAGGGGCCAGAGAGGGAAGAATGCAACTTGCCTGCTTGTTTCTAGCGCACTTTCCAACAGACTCTCGAGTCAGACTAGAAGCATCTTCCACAGGGGCAACCCCAGCCTCAGCCCACAGTCATCTCTGAGTCTCAGTTTTCCTCTTAAGTCAGTCCCTCCCACTCACCTCTGCAGAGCTCGGCAGTCAGCCCCACCCCTCAGCCATCTCGCCACTGTTTTTCCTGAGTTGGCCCACACGCGATCCACCTTACTGGTCTGGTTGTTCTGGTTAATTTTTTCTTTAATTCCTTAGTTGTTGGAGTTCCATGCAGTTTGATTTTTCTGGTGCTTTTGGTTGTTTATTGAATTTAGATTGGTTGTTATCCTCCTTTTGGTTGTTCAAGGAAGCGCAGGGTTTCTACCTATGCCTGTATCTTGGCTGGAATTCCTTTTTTTATTCTTTTTTCTTTTTGCTGTTCTGATTGGGTGCTTTTTGCTTCCTCCTATTCTAAATCAGTGTTTTGATTTTCAGCTTCATCATCTCTATTGTTGATTCCCTCTAAATTATTCTTCATTTTAGCTAGTGTATCTTTTACTTCTCACCAATTCTTTTTTATGGTTTCCATGTCCTTTTTTATGCTGTGGAAACTCTATCTAAAGTTAATCTATTCTTCCCCTGTATTCATTGAACATTCTTATAACCAGTGTTTTGAACTCTGCATCTAGCAGTTTGTTTGTTTCCATTTTGTTTAGTTCTTTTTCCAGAGTTTTGTTCTGTTTTTTTCATGCTTCTTTATCTCCTCATTTTAGCAGCCTTCTTGTGTTTGTTTCTATTATTAGGTAGGCTGTTACATCTCCTGTGCTTGGTAGAGTGTCCTAATGTACTAGGTGTCTTGTAGAGTCCAGTGGTACAGCCTCTCCATTCACCTGAGGTGGGCACTGCAGGTGTTCCCCCTTCCTGTGTGGGCTGAGTACACCCTCCTGTTATAGTTGAGCCTTGATTGCTATTGGCTTATTAGTGGGAGGGATTTACCCCAAGGCCTATCAGCTGCAAGTGCTGGCTGCAACCACCATGGAGGGAGGATCAGCTGTGCGGGGGCCTGACCCACAGAAAAAGACTTAACTTCAGCAGTGTTCTAGTGCATGCCGAGTCTGCCCCTTGTAGAGATGGTTGGGTGGTGCTTTGACGTAGTCTGAAGCCATCCATTGCGTGCACTGGCTCGGGAGCCTTCCCAGAGGTGGAGGCCAAGATCAGCCACCACCTGTGTTCTGCCCAAGGCCTCCCAGCATTAACTACAAAGCAGTCTACAGATGGCTGCTACTTATGCTGGGCTTGGTGCCCAGGAGAGGCCTAGCTGTAAACTAAGGCTGGCCACTGCTAGTGCCAGGTCTGGGGTCACTTAGCAATAGGCACAGGGCACACCAAGGCCAGATGCTGCTTGTTTGAGAGATTTTAGGAAAGTCTAAAGCATGAGCCAAGACAGGCCATTTGTATGGAAAAGCTACTGAAAACAGCTTGGGTGGGGATGCAAGTTGTTGGGTCCTCAGGGAATCAGCAGTGTGGGGCAAACAGTGTAAGATAGGTTGATGGAGTCTCAGATATGGCACTCGCCTGCCAGCTCTGTGGGGGAAGGCTGGGAAAGAAACAATGGCCTCTGCCAGTGCTTCTCTCTGGGAGAAAGTTGCCCCTCCACCTCTCACCCTGATGCTAGACACTTCAAGTTTCTTCCTGGAGCCTTTCTAACTGCTGCCCCAGCACTGGAGTTCAGAGGAAGTGAGTCTGAGTAAGTTCGTTCGTTCATGGGCCCTTTAAGAGGAACTGCCTGGGACTCCACAAGTCCTGTGTTTCCCTTCACCACAATCCCTGCTGGCTTTTACAGCCCGAAGTTATGGGGACTTCTTTTCCCAGCACTGGAACCCTGGGCTGGGACCCCTAGTATGGGGCTGGGACCCCTGCTTCGCAGAGGCACCTCCAATGCAAAGGAGATAGCTCTCCTAATTTTTATCTGCCAGATGGGACTACCATGTTCCACATTTCTGCCCCTCCTACCAGTCTCAGTGTGGCTTCTTCTTTATATCCTTAGTGGTAGGACTTCTGGTCTGTTAGATTTCAGGCAGTTCTGAATGATGCTTGTCCTTTAGTTTAGCTGTATTTTTTATGTGGTTGTGGGAGGCCAGTACCTCATTTGGAAAATACATTCTAAGATACTACCCTAAAAACTGCTATTTTATTAAGGCTCTGGCTTCGTGTACACTCTTCATTTATACTGTATAATCAGGTCCAACCAACTCAGTCACTTGGGCTGCCCTTTGGCCAAGTCAGTGTGTCATGTTCTCTTCTTGAATACTTTCCTTGTTTATCTTATCATGATTTACTAGTTAACATTCTGATTTTTTTTCTGTAGCAATTTACTTGATATTCTGTTAGATATTCCTGTTGACTAGATGCTTATCTGTTTCAATAATCTTACTTTAATATGAAAGCACTCTTTGTTTCTTGGCAGCCTAATTTCCCTCAGCATTTATAGAGGTTAGATGTGTATTGATGAGCATTACTCTCTAACTGCCCATGTCAAAGCACTGTGAGAGGCTCATCAATCTTGTGCCTTTTTAATTGACATCAATACTGCATTTGCATTTATCAATATTTCCTAATTGTTAAGTTATAACATGGGAATTTCTATGATAAATCATGCCCACAGGTATCTTCAGGTATTAGGGCTTAAGATTTCTATCAATATTTTGATGTATTATAAATTATTGTTATGAGGATTCTCCTATGAGAAAGGAGGAAATGTGCAGCAAGAGACAAAGAATTGAGTCAGTTTCACCATATAAAATAAAGTTAAAGAGTCAAATCATTCCAATGAAGATAAAAGAAAGCTATTTCCCAAGCCAGTGCAATACATTCCCATAAAGTTCAGTGTCACCATCCAAATGAATGCTAGCGCTTCTCCCCTGAGAGTGATGTGCTGTGCCAAGGTTCTTCCTGAGAAGAAATTGGGATGGAAAGACCGTAAGGACTCCTATGAAGAAGGAACTGTTCTCAACTCATTTTTCAGAAAAGGAAACCAAGGTTTTGTGAGCTAAGTTACTTGCCCAGAGTCTAACAGTCAGGCTTTGCAAGGCTGGAATTCAAACCCAAGGCTGTTGGAGTCCATAGCTAGACTCTGCCTTTCAGGGACAAACTTGACCAAACCCAAACAAGGGTGAGACCAAGGTGTCAAAGGACTGAATCCACATCATCTGTTAAGTAGTTTAAGTCTTTAGAACATTTTGGCTTTTTTAAAAAGAAGTAAATGTGAAAGACCCAGGAGGTCTGCCCTCCTATACCCGGAAGACCATCACATGCAGGAGGGTTAGACCTTGTCTTCTATGCATCAAGACAGCAGAAGTGGAGTCAGTCCTCTGACCTGGTGAGAAGCAGTGTTGTAGAGTAGATGAGTGTGGACCCAGAAGCCACACTGCTCCAAGCAAATCCCATCTCAGCCACTCAACATTCTACAGATTCAGACACTAGCTTTAATTCTAGTAAGTAGGTGCAGACCTCAGAGATCATTGTGGTTCAATGTCAGACCACTGCAATAAAGCAAGTCACATGAATTTTTTGATTTCACAGTACATGTAAATTTATCTTTACACCATACTGTAGTCTATAAAATATGCAGTAGCAGTATAAAAATCCATTATATAAAAATGTGTACACCTTAATTTTAAAATACTTTGTTGATAAAAATACTAATCTGAGCTTTAAGTGAGTCTTAATCTTTTTTCTGGTGGCAGATCTTGCCTTGGTGTTGATGAAAACGCAATAGCTATGAAGCACAGTGAAGTGAAGTGCAAGGGCTGCCTGTAGCTGTGAGACTATGAGATGCTCTCCCAGTATTTGTTAATAAGAAACATTTATGATAGCATCTCAGATTTTCATTCCTCAATAGAGTTGGAATCTTTTATATGCATAATCAGTTCCTACGGCTTCTCTTGTAATCCTCAGTACACAGTGACTGCTTCACTTCATAAGTGATAACTCACATGCTTATGCTTCATAACTAAAATGCTAGTAAAGGTCAGTTATGGTGGGTTTTATTGTAGAATGGCACTTAGGGTTTGAATTTTCCCTAACCACAGTTACATTGGTTCATGTGTTCTAGTTCAACTTATTTAAAATTAGGAAAACTGACTTTAAAATTTTAGCCTGATGAATCCACAGCACTGATATATCTTTCTCATTTAAGATTTTGGCTCTTAGAACTCCAACTGAGAAACATCCTCACAGTGGGAATTGCAACCCAGACATTTCTTAATCTTTCTTTTTCCTGAGATGGAACATAATGCCAGTGAATTCTCAACAGCCTTTACTGAGGAAAAGATTGGGCTTTTGAGCTCACTTAACAGTTGACCTTCCATCTTGCCTTTAAAACACAGGAATTTTAATTTACACTGTCTGCATCTCCAAGTCTTCATTTTTGGACAACTGAGACATGGCACAGAGATTTCTAACTGCATTATGTCACAGGAAAGTCTGGCCCAAGAAAAAGCTTCCAAATATGTCAGAGGAAGATGACTGATCTAAAATAATGTTTTCTGGAATTAGATGTTTTTAGTCACATGAAACATGGTCAAGATATCATACCATGCATGTGTATATGTGTGTGTATTTACATATCTATATTTCAGTGAAGGCGATTTTAATTAAATAAGTAACATTCTATTAAATCCTCAATGTCAAAGCCCATTAGACCCATCACATTCAGAATTCATTAATACAGTTCAGAAAAGGTGCTAATAAAGAATACCAAGTGAGTTTTCTTCTAAGTGGATTTTTCCTAAGCAGAGTTACACCACGCTAAAATACATCTACATAGAAGGAGAGCATTTAGAAGTCATAATTATTAAAAAATACAGAGCATTCTCAGTGTGAGCCAAACTATTAAAAATAAGAAGAGGAACTCAAGGAAATCAATTACTTTGAGTCGCTTAAGTAATTTCCTGTGACTCCTGTACTGTCTGCTCTGGGTGCTTAGTGTAATACTTTATTATTCCAAAGTGATTCCAGGAAAATCCTATGAAAAATTAAAGTGAGGAAGAGTGTAATTCCTCTGTATGAGATTTGAAGTAAATTAGAAAGCAGAAGACTAAACTCAGTTCTGTTTCTGCCTCTGGTTAAGTCTCTGAAGGACCTTAGAAAAATTATGTAAATTCTCTTTGCTTCTACCTACTAGATGAAGACACCAATGTCAGTCTACTTTTCTAGCCCAGGTAATAATACATTCTTTGTGTAAAATCAACATTTCTTATTTAAAAAATTATTGAATACAGTAGTACTCTACTGAAAATGCCCAGATTTGGGGGCAGCAGTGACATTTACATTGATCTCAGCTTCTTGTCTTTATGAGCAGTGCAGTAGAGGCATCCTGCACCTGTGTATTTGTGTAGGCTAAAGCCTAGAGGTAAAAGAGCTGAGTCAAGGTCATGGGCATTGAATATGTAGACCAGCGTTACCACATTGCCCAGCAGCTTGCTATTCTAGCAACTTTGTCTTCACCCTCACACTTGAGCCCTGATAATATTAAATGTTTGCATCTCTTATCACTCAAATTCATAAATTGTGTTATTTCTTTACTTACCAGTTGAGTTAAAGATAATTTATGTATATTAGCCTTCTGTGTTTCTCTTCTTTTTTTGAATTTTTTATTGTTTGTTTTTGTTTTAGGTTCAGTTGTTCATAGTTGTAAGTTTGCTGTCATTTTACTGTTCATATTTCTGATCTTCTTTTTCTTACATATGTACCTTTAACATTTCATATAATAATGGCTTGGTGATGATGATTTCCTTTAACTTGACCTTGTTGGAATCACTTTTGCTGATCTTTCATTCTAAGTGATAGCTTTGCTGGATAGAGCCATCTAGATTGTAGGTCCTTGCTTTTCATGACTTTGAATACTTCTTTCCAGCCCCTTCTTTCCTATAAGGTTTCTCTGGAGAACTCACCTAATAGTCTTATGGGAACTCCTTTGTAAGTAACTGTCTCCTTTCACTACTTTTAAGATTCTGTCCTTAGCTTTAATCTTGGGTAACTTAATTATGATCTGTCTAGGTGTGTTTCTCCTTGGGTCCAACTTCCTTGGGACTCTGTGAGCTTCCTGGACTTGCATGTATATTTCCTTCACCAGATTGGGGAAGTTCTTCTTCATTGTTTTTTCTTTTTTTCTTTTTTTTTAAATATTTTTTTTATTTAATTCTTGTTCACGTACAGCTTTCTGTCTTATATTCCCAACCTACCCGCCCCCCGCCCCATGCTCCCCACCTCCCTCCCATTTCCACCCCCCACCCTTAGTTATTGTCCATGTGTCCTTTATACTTGTTCATGTGAGTCCATCCCCTTTTCCCCTATGATTCTCTCCCCTCTCCCCTCTGGACCCTGTCAGCCTGTTCCATAATTGAGTGTCATTGGTCATATTTTGCTTGCTTGTTTGTTTTGTTTAGATCCCTGTTACCGGTGATATCATATGGTATTTGTCTTTCACCGCCTGGCTTATTTCACTCAGCATAATGCTTTCCAGTTCCATCCATGATGTTGCAAAGGGTAGTAGTTCCTTCTTCCTTTCTGCAGCATAGAATTCCATTGTGTAAATGTACCATAGTTTTTTGATCCAGTCATTGACCAATGGGCATCTAGGTTGCTTCCAAATCTTGGCTATTGTGAATTGTGCTGCTATGAACATTGGGGTGCATAGGTTCTTTTGGATTGGTGTTTCAGGGTTCTTAGGATATACTCCTAAGAGTGGAATTGCTGGGTCAAAAGGCACGTTCATTTTTAGTTTTCTTAGAAAATTCCATACTGTTTTCCATAGTGGTTGTACCAGTCTGCAATCCCACCAACAGTGAACTAGGGTCCCCTTTTCCCCACAACCTCTCCAGCACTTGTTGTTTGTTTCTTTGTTTATGATAGCCATTCTGACTGGTGTTAAGTGGTATCTCATTGTGGTTTTAATTTGCATCTCTCTGATAGCTAGCGATATCGAGCATCTTTTCATGTGTCTCTGGATCCTCTGTATGTCCTCCTTGGAGAAATGTCTGTTTAAGTCCTCTGCCCATTTTTTAATCGGGTTGCTTGTCTTCTTTGAGTGGAGTCGAGTGAGTTCTTTGTATATTTTGGAGATTAAACCTTTGTCTGAGGTATCATTGGCAAATATGTTTTCCCAAACAGTTGCTTCTCTTTTTATCTTGATACTGTTTTCCTTAGCCATGCAGAAGCTTTTAATTTTGATGAGATCCCATTTGTTTATTCTTTCCTTTATATCCCTTGCTCTAGGGGACGTATCAGTAAAAATATTGCTGCGTGGAATATCTGAGATTTTCTTGCCAATGCTCTCCTCTAGGGCTTTAATGGTTTCACGGCTTATATTTAAGTCTTTTATCCACCTTGAATTTATTTTGGTGTATGGTGTAAGTTGGTGCTCAAGTTTCATTTTTTTGCATGTAGCTGTCCAGTTCTCCCAACACCATTTGTTGAAAAGGCTGTCTTTACTCCATTTTATGTTATTGCCCCCTTTGTCGAATATTAATTGACTGTAGAGAGTTGGGTTTATTTCTGGGCTCTCTGTTCTATTCCATTGGTCTATGTGCCTGTTTTTGTGCCAGTACCAGGCTGTTTTGATTACAGTGGCCTTGTAATACAGTTTGATATCAGGTATTGTGATCCCTCCTACTTTGTTCTTCTTTCTCAAAATTGCAGCAGCTATTCGGGGTCTTTTCTGGTTCCATATAAATTTTTGAAGTGTTTGTTCTATGTCTGTGAAATACGCCATTGGTACTTTAATAGGTATTGCATTGAATCTGTAAATTGCTTTGGGTAGTATGGACATTTTGATGATGTTAATTCTTCCAATCCATGAACACGGTATATGTTTCCATTTATTTGTGTCTTCCTTGATTTCTTTCTTCAGTGTTGTGTAGTTTTCTGCATACAGGTCTTTTACCTCCTTGGTTAGGTTTATTCCCAGATATTTTATTTTTCTTTTTGCTATATCGAATGGGATTTTTTTCCTGATTTCTGCTTCTGCTGCTTCATTGTTGGTATACAAAAATGCCTTTGATTTCTGGATATTAACTTTGTATCCCGCTGTTATGCCAAATTCATTTATTAGTTCCAGCAGTTTTTTGGTAGAGGCTATAGGGTTTTCCATGTACACTATCATGTCATCTGCAAACAATGCCAG
This sequence comes from Sturnira hondurensis, assembly GCF_014824575.4. Classification (NCBI taxonomy): domain Eukaryota; kingdom Metazoa; phylum Chordata; class Mammalia; order Chiroptera; family Phyllostomidae; genus Sturnira; species Sturnira hondurensis. The sequence continues at coordinate 1,725,756 of NW_028076902.1, read as the reverse complement.
TTTTGTTTCCTCCTTTCCGATTTGGATGCCTTTTATTTCCTTTTCTTGTCTGATCGCTGCAGCTAGAACTTCTAATACTATATTGAATAGAAGTGGTGAAAGTGGGCAACCTTGTCTTGTACCTGATCTTAGTGGAAAAGCTTTTAGTTTTTGCCCATTGAGTATGATGTTGGCTGTAGGTCTTTCATATATGGCCTTTATTATATTGAGGAATGTTCCCTCTATTCCCACCTTGCTGAGTACCTTTATCATAAATGGGTGTTGTACCTTATCAAAAGCTTTTTCCGCATCTATTGATATGACCATGTGGTTTTTGTCTTTGCTTTTGTTTATTTCGTGTATTACATTTATTGATTTGCGTATATTGAACCATCCTTGCATCCCCGGGATGAATCCCACTTGGTCGTGGTGTATGATCTTTTTGATATATTGTTGGATGCGATTTGCCAATATTTTGTTGAGGATTTTAGCATCTATGTTCATCAGTGATATTGGTCTGTAATTTTCTTTCTTTGTTGTGTCTCTATCTGGCTTTGGGATTAGGGTGATGCTGGCTTCATAGAAAGAGTTGGGGAGTTTTCCCTCCTTTTGGATTTTTTGGAATAGTCTGTGAAGAATAGGGGTTAGCTCTTCCTTAAAAGCTTTGTAGAATTCTCCTGTGAAACCATCTGGCCCAGGGCTTTTGTGTGATGGGAGTTTTTTGATTACTTCTTCAATTTCATTTGCTGTTATTGGCCTGTTCAGGTTTTCTGCTTCTTTTTCATTGAGTTTTGGAAGATTATATTTTTCTAGAAATTTGTCCATTTCACCCAGGTTTTCAAATTTCTTGGCATACAGTTCCGCATAGTAATTTCTTACAATCCTTTCTATTTCTGTGGTATCAGTTGTAATCTCTCCTCTTTCATTTCTGATTGTGTTTATTTGTGTCCTCTCTCTTCTTTTCTTAATGAGCCTACTTAAAGGTTTGTCTATTTTGTTTATCTTTTCAAAAAACCAACTCCTGGATTCATTGATCTTTAGAATTGTGCTTTTAGTCTCTATGTCATTTAATTCTGCTTTGATCTTGGTTATTTCCTTCCTTCTACTTGCTCTGGGCTGTCTTTGTTGTTGTTCCTCGAGTTCTTGCAGGCGTTGGGTTAGGTTGTTTGTTTGAAATGTTTCTATCCTCTTTAGGTGAGCCTGTATCGCTATGAACTTCCCTCTCAGGACTGCCTTCACTGTGTCCCATAAATTTTGGGTTGTGGTGAGTTCATTTTCATTTGTTTCAAGGAGTTTTTTGATTTCCTCCCTAATTTCAATCTTGACCCATTCATTGTTCAATAGCCTACCATTCAGTCTCCATGATTTTGGGTGTTTTGGGTTTTTTCCTGTGGGGTTGGTTTCCAATTTCAGTCCCTTGTGATCAGAGAAGATGCTTGGTATGATTTCTATTTTCCTGAAGTTGTTGAGACTGGTTTTGTGTCCTATCATGTGATCTATCTTTGAAAATGTTCCATGTGCGTTTGAAAAGAAAGTGTATTTAGTTTCTTTGGGATGGATGGCTCTATATATATCAATTAGGTCCATTTCTTCTAGAGTGTCGTTTAATGCTGCTATATCTTTGTTGATATTTTGTTTGGAAGATCTGTCCATTTTTGACAGTGGGGTGTTAAAATCCCCTACTATAATTGTGTTGCTGTCAATATCTTTCTTGAGGTCCTCTAGGATTTTCTTTATATATTTGGGTGCTCCTGTGTTGGGTGCATATATATTTATGATGTTAATGTCTTCTTGGTGGATTCTTCCCTTGAGTATTATGAAGTGACCTTCTGGGTCTCTCTTTATAGCCTTTTTTTTGAAGTCTATTTTGTCTGATATGAGGATTGCTACCCCGGCTTTTTTTTCATGTCCATTTGCTTGGAAAATTTGTTTCCATCCTTTCACTTTCAGTCTGTGGTGGTCTTTTGTCCTCAGGTGAGTCTCTTGTAGGCAGCATATGTGTGGGTCATGCTTTCTTATCCATTCAGCTATTCTATGTCTCTTAATTGGTGCATTTAATCCATTTACGTTTAAAGTTATTATCGAAAGGTACTTATTCATTGCCATTTATGTACCTGTGTTCCTCTCTGTCTCTCTCTTTTCCTTCCTTTCCTTAAAGCAGCCCTTTTAGTAATTCTTGTAGAGCAGGTTTTGTGGAGGCGTATTCTTTTAGACTTCTTTTGTCTTGGAAGCTCTTTATTTGGCCTTCTATCTTGATTGAGAGCCTTGCTGGATAAAGCAGTCTCGGTTGTAGGCCTCTGTTTCTCATTACTTGGAATATTTCCTGCCATTCTTTTCTTGCTTGGAATGTTTCCGTTGAGAAGTCATTAGCCAACCTTATTGGGACCCCCTTGTATGTTACTTCCTTTTTCTCCCTTGCTGCCTTTAGGATTCTCTCTTTGTCCTGGAGTTTTGCCATTTTAATGATGATGTGTCTTGCAGTAGGCCTCTTTGGGTTCCACCTGCCTGGGACTCTCTGCGATTCCTGGATTCGTGTGACTTTCTCTCCCCTCATCTTAGGAAAATTTTCTGTTATTACTCTTTCAAGTAGGTTTTCTATCCCTTGTTGTTCTTCCTCTCCTTCTGGTATTCCTGTTATTCGAATATTATTACGTTTCATGTTGTCTTGCATTTCTCTTAAATTCTTGTCATTTTTTCTGATTCTCTTTTCCATTATTTGGTCTGTCTGGGAGATTCTTTCTATCCTGTCTTCTATCTCACTTATGCGATCTTCTGCCATATCGATTCTATTCTTCATACCTTCTACTGTGTTCTTCAGTTCAGAAATTGTATTCTTCATTTCCTCTTGGCCTTTAGTAATGGTTTCTATTTCCTTTTTCATGTTGGTGTAGTTTGCAGAGAGTTCACTGTAACTCCCCTGTAGTTTCTGGTAGCTCGTTGTAAGCTCTTTGAATTTCCTGATAACCAGTGCTTTGAATTCAATATCTGATAGTTGGCTTGCCTCTATATCATCTAACTTTCTTTCTGAGACTTCCTCCTTTTCTTTCATTTGGGGATTGTTTCTTTGTCTTCCCATTGTTTGTGTTGCCCTTCTTGTTGGCTTCAGCTTCTTAAAGTGATCTGTTCTGGGTTCCTGGGTTTATGGTGTGGGCTTCTGTGGTAAGATGCCTGTGAGATTCAGTGGTGCAGTCTCCTGCAGGTATCTTGGTGTTCTCCACTTCCACCTACTCCTCTTGTTGGTGTCCAGCTGGTCAGACCTTTTCTTCTGGTCTCCCTAGCTTCAGCAGCCTTAGGGGCTATTAGTGTGGCCTTTCTCTTGTCTTAGCTGGTCTGGCCAGTGCCCTCCCAAGATCCAGAATAGCTTAACTTAGCTGGTCTGGCCAGTGCCCTCCCAAGATCCAGAATGGTGCCGCTCTCCCATGCCCTGCTGAGAGCAGGTTTTTCCCCAGGCTTCCCTGCTCTGGCCTGGCGTGAGGGCACACACTCCCAGCCAGGCTTTCCTGGTCTCACAGGCTTTGGCTTGGACCTTTCCCAGTGCTGTGGTTGCACACACTGGGCAACTCACAATTCTTCCAAGCCGGCAGCCACAGCCTGACTCCCAGTGCTTCTCAGTCTGAGCCCAGCTGGGTAGGGATGGAGCTGGCGAATGGTGCTCTTCCATGGGCCCTGCCAGCAGCCCGCAGCTCCCTGAGGCTGTGTGAGCGCCCACTGGAGTCCCCTGCTATGGGGAATTCATGCCACCAGGAATGCAGGGGACTCCCAGACCTCCAAGCTGGTAACCATACCGGACTCCCGGTGTTTCTCAGTCTGCGCCTGGCTGGGTAGGGATGGATCTGGCGATTGGTGCTCCCCCAGGGGCCCTGTCGGTAGCGCGCAGCTCCCCGAGGCTGTGGGAGCACTGGCTCAGGCTACTTGGAATGCCGGGGGCCCTCAGTTCCCCAAACTGGCAACCACAGCCTGACTCCACGGGTTATCAGAGCTCTCCAGTTTGCTTCCCAATGCCCACTCCTCTCTCTGCCACTACCAGCAGACCAATCTCTCCTCGTGTTTTCCAATCTGCACCCTGCTGGTTAGAGAGGATGCCGGTGACTAGTTCTCTCATAGGGTTGTCGTTGTTGTCCTCCCTCAATTCTCAGAGATCAAGGCGGCCCTTCCAGGGCCCTGGCGCTGCCCAGCGAAGGCCCTGCAGCCCCTGCGCTGTTCCCTCGTACCTTGTTGATCTGAGGTCCGTCTCCTCTCCTCAACCTCTGGTGATTCAGTGTCCGCTATATTTTCTGGGGTCCTGCCATCCCATATGCTGGGTCCCTGTTGGGTGTTCGCTGTGCTTCTCTGCAGAGCAGCCTGGTTTTTCTCCGGCGCATGAAGGGAAGCGAAATCCTTTGTCCTACTCCGCCGCCATCTTCCCCCGGTCCTCCCACAGTTCTTCTCCGCCTCCCGCTGCAAGTCCCTCGCCAGGAAAATGTTCACACTGAAAACCAACTCGAAGCTCAGCCTGGAGTGCCCGGGTTACGCCCGAGCACAGGTGAGCCGGCATGGAACGATCTGGCGGCTTTACCGCCTCAGCGCTAACCTCCTTCTTCATTGTTTTCTCAAATAATTTTTCAGTTTCTTGCTCTTCCTCTTCTCCTTCTGGTACCCTTTATGACTTAGATAAAGATATGGATTGGAATGTTTAAAGTTGTCCCATACGTTCCTAAGCCTTCCCTCATTTTTTTGAATTCTTGTTTCTTCATTCTGATCTGATTGAATGTTCATTTCTTCCTTCTGCTCCAAACTGTTTATTTGAGTCCTGGTTTCCTTCCCTTTACTGTTGGTTTCCTGTATATTTTTCCTTTATTTCACTTTCCATAGCCTTCACTTCTTCCTCTATTTTACAACCACACTCAACTATTTCTGTGAGCATCCTGATTACTAGTGTTTTGAACTCTGTATCTAATAGGTTGGCTATCTCTTTGCTGTTTACTTATTTTCTGGAGCTTTGATCTGTTCTTTCATTTGGGCCATATATCTTTGTCTCAGCATACCTGTCTACATTGTGTAAGAGGCAGAGCCTTAGGTATTTGCCAGGCCAGGGCATTCCACCTTGCTGCACTGTGGCACTGTGTTTGGAGGAGGGCTCAGAGAGGGAACAGTGCCAGTTTCTTGGCTCTTGCACCACTTTCAGTCACTTCCCCTGCTACCCACAAGCAGATTGGGCCCTTTTGGGTGGCAATTCTTCGGTGGGTGGACTTGTGTACATTCTAGGATCCTTTGGGACCCTCTAATGGTCTCAGTTGTGAGACTGGGAGTTTCTCCTGCTCCTGCAATCCCCACAGATTTTTTCAGCCAGAGGTTTTGAGGCTTTAGTTTTCCACGCTGGAACCTTGGGTTCCCCAATCTGTCTTGTTCCCTAGTTGACCTGCCCAGCTTATCCGCACACAAATGTGGAATATCCAGGTTTGCCAGCCACTGCCTTGGTCCTCTCCATTCCAACTGCCTATCTCTGCCCGTCCTACCAGTCTGGATGAATGTTTCTTTAACTCTTTGGTTGTTGGACTTCCATACAGTTCAAGTTTCTGGCAGTTCTGAGTTTTTGTTTTTAAATTCGTTGTTATCCTTCTTTTGGTTGTGTGGGGAAGCAAAACATATCTACCTGTGACTCCATCTTGGCCAAAAGCCTCCCAGTCACTCCTATTTCTTTTCTGTATTTATTTACTATTTCATTTTTTCTTGTCTTATTTATCATAAGTATATTTTCCCCCATTTGTCATTTATCTTTTGCCCTTGTTTACAATTTTTGTTTAATATGGAATATTATAATTTTATATAATTATATTTTACTTTATTACCTTTGAATTTTGAATCCAGCTAAATTCCCACCCCAAGATTACCACAATTTTCTTGTTTTCTCAAGCTTTCATAAACACTTTTAGGTTAAATTTTTGATGTACTTAGAATTTATTTTGGTGTAAGAATGGAGATAGGGATTCACTTAACATTTTTGAAAATGATAACTAGTGGTCCAGTACCATTCATTGAATTAGTAGACATTTCTGTCTTAATCAAACTAACCAGGGCAGAAAATCTTCATTTTCTTTATATATATATATATATATATTATTGATTATACCATTACAGTTGTTCTATTACCCCCTTCATTCCCCTGCACCCGCACANTTTTGAGAAATCCACTGACAGTCTGATGGGTACCCCTTTGTAGGTAACTGTCCCCTTATCCCTTGCTGCTTCTAGGATTCTCTCCTTCATTTTAGTCTTGGCTAATGTAATTATGATGTGCCTTGATGTGTTCCTCCTTGGGTCCAACTTCTTTGGGACTCTCTGAGCTTCCTGGATTTCCTGGAAGTCTATTTCCTTTGCCAGACTGGGGAAGTTCTCCTTTATTATTTGTTCAGATAAGTGTTCCACTCGTGGTTGTTTCTTTCCCCCTTCTGGTACCCGTATAATCCCGATGTTGGAACGTTTAAAGATGTCCTGGAGGTTCCTAAGCCTCTCCTCATTTTTTGAATTCTTGTTTCTTCATTCCTTTGTGGTTGGGTGTTTTGTTCTTCCTTCTGGTCCATTCCATTGATTTGAGTCCCAGTTTCCTTTTCATCACTTTTGGTTTCCTGGACATCTCCCTTCATTTCAATTAGTTTAGCCTTCATATGTTCCTCTAATTTGTGACTATAATCAACCAGTTCTGTGAGCATCCTGGTGAACAGTGTCTTGAACTGTGCTTCTGAGAGGCTGGCAATTTGTCGGTTGCTGAGAGTTATTGGCTCTGGGACTTTGAGTTCTTCTTGCACCATCTTTTGGGCTGTTCGTGCCTGTTATGTAGCAGGATCAGAGCCCTAGGTGTTCACCAGAGCAGGGCAACTCAGTCCCTGGGTTGTGATGCTGTATGTGGGGGCAGGATCAAAGAGGAGCAATTGCGACCCACCTGCCGCCTCCCACTGCTGCCGTCACAGGTGCCGCAGCTGCCACCGTCACCAGGGCCCTCGAATTTCGTCCCACTGCACGCGAATGTGCCACGGCTGTCAGCCCTCCACCACTGGGTTCGCCCGCTGGGGCCTGCGTGGTCCGTCTCACTGTGCACAAATGTGTGACCACGGTCAGTCTGCCCCACACCCTGACTGGGTCCAGGCTACCTGCATGCCTAGGTTGGGGGATCTTTCCTGCCCAACCCTGATCCACTGCTGGCTCCGCCCCTCTTACCATCCCAGTTGAATGGTTCGTTGTTGTCGGACTTCCGTATAATTCAATTTTCTGTTCTTTGGCTGTGTCTTTGTTCTCCAAACCTTTGTTGTATTCAAACTTGGTTGTGGGAGAAGGCAGTGTTTCCACCTATGCCTCCATCTTGGCGGAAGTCCTCAGAAAATCTTCATTTTCCTCCTTTTTACCTCATAAAGAAGTCACCATCATTTTTACCAAACTTACTCGTTCTGCTCTTGGTGAACTCTTAGTCCTGTTTCCTTCTGTGGAACGCTCCTGATCCAGCTTCCTCAGTCATCTGCTCTCCTAGACCCCCATGCTCTCCCTCTCTCCATCAGCTCCACTGAATTCTCCTTAGAACACATGCACTTCTCCCACAGCCAGAAATATTTTGGCTTCTTTGCTTCCAGGTCCATCTCCTAACCAGCTTCTTTTCCCTTTCATTTCTGCAGGGTCACTTGCAAGCATGAGCTCCACTTCCATGCCACCTGTATCCCAGCTGTACTGAAACAGCTCTTGCTAAGGTAATAGGTTCCTGATTGCAAGGAACAACATGTGTGTCCTTGTCCAATTAGGCATCTCATCTAAATGCTCAGACTGGGCCCACTCCTAGAGAACCTCTGAGCTGTTCATGTCTTACTCCTCACTCCTGCCTGCCCCTCATGCCAGTCCTATTCCTTTTCTGGCCCTCCTCTTCTGTCCCTCTAAATCATAGGCGTGCCTTCAGGTTCCATCAGCAGCCACACTCTCCCTGAGATTACATCCACCACCATGACACGTCTGTTCCCTTGACAGCTCTCAAGTCTGTCTCCAGTCATTCCATCTCACCTGAGCACAGACAGGGAAACCAGATAAGCTTTAGTTCAGATCCCAGCCCCGTAACCTACCAGCCATGTGATCCTCAGGAAGCCACTTACTATCTGTGTGTCAGTCTCCATGTAGGTCTGTTCTCTTACTGTACCCTGGATTTTAATGGGCAGAAACTGGATGGTACTGTTTTGTATTATGTTTTATATTATAATAAGTTTTGCCTTATTGAGGGCCTGCTTTGTCCCAGGCACTGTAATATACACTTTATGTAACTCATCTTTGACGAACTAGTTGTGTTTGTATTCACTTTTTATTTCAACTCAGAGATGCTCAAGGCCAAAACCCATCTGTCCCCACTGTCTGTTGGTGTGTGTCCAGATGCTGAGACTCTTTCGAAAGGCAGTCTTTGTCCCCCTGGGAAAATCCCCTTCACAACCATTTTAAATGCCTTCTTTCCCTCCACCCGGCCACCTCTCACTCAGTCAGCTTTCTGTCCCTGCCTCCCTTACAGACATTCAGTCGTTGTTTAGTCTCATACACACACACACAGTTTTCCTCATTCCTTCACTCAGTCACTCAGTCACTGAACAAGTGTTTATCCTTTGTGCCACACTTTCACCCAGGCATTAGGAAGTCAGTGGTGTTAAGGCACAGACTCAGCTCTTACGAAGGGAAGTGAAGAGGAAGGGACAGTTTGATATAAGGTTTCCAAGAAACACTAGCCAAGGAGCAAGTAGGAGTTAGCCAAGTGAAGGCAGGGCCACTAGTGATAAGAAGCAGGGCTTGTAGAGATAAGCTTCAGGGAGAAGCAAGAGCCAGAGACCTGTGGGGCCTTGCATCCCTATACTTGGGCTTTATCCTGAGGGAGGAACTCTTCAGGGTTTAACTGAAAGTGTGACTTTCTTACTTTCACCTCCCTGTTTTCCTGCTGATCTCTGCACAGATCATCTGTTTACTTATTGCCCTCTGTAAGTGCCTTAAGAGCAAAGACTTTTCTTTTATTCTAGAACCTGGAATAGTACCTGACCCATAGAAGGCACTCAGGAGGGTTTGATGGGTGAATGAATGAATGAATGAATGCATTTCAGTATTTTAGAATGCAGGGTATATGATCAAAAAGGACTCCTTTTCCTTAAAAACAAAAAGGCACAAAACATTATTCCATGAACACAAGAGTTATTTATACCTTGTTTATTTTCTTTGGAAAACTAGAGCTATCTTTTAAACACCAGATGGCTTAAATTAATTTATTAAAATGTTAATAAGATTGCTCTTTATAAAATATAAGCAATTCATTTTTGTTTTCATAGAATTTTTAACAACTCCACAGAGCAATATGAAGCCTTAATAGAAGTGTGAACACCAGGTTGTTTAATATCTATTGCCTTTTAAAAAGAAAAAAGAAAAGTATAACTTTTTTCTGTTAAAGAAACAGCTCTTTTGAAGAAGGGAAGAATATCTAGTTATAATTTTGAATCCATTTATTATGAAATTTTATGCAACTGGCCATTTGTATCATGCTTTAGATTTTTGGAATTTGTTGATTTTAATATACGGCACCTACAATGTGGACATATAAGAATATATACAGAAAACCATTTGTCTTCAATGCAGGCAAGTCTGAAGACAAGAAAATGGAATATGTTATCCTTAATCTCTTCCATAAAAGCTTTTGATACACAAGAAAAGAAAATAAGACATTTGATTCTTATTAATCTTAACAACTCACGCAGGTCCTTAAATAAGATCCAGGCTTTCTTACTGAGTTGTCACATTCTTTTTTCCTGCCTATTTTGTGTATTTGTAGTTACACAGCCAAAAGATGAAAAATGACCACTTCTGTACCACATACTTGATTTAGTGGATCTGAAGGCAGAAGAGAGGAGAGTACAGAGAAGTGAGGTCTTATGTGAAACTCCAAATAGGAGATTGTATAGGCTAAGCAGAATTACTCAGTAGTGTAGGCTTATTTTCCAGAAATGTTTTAATGGTTGGGATCTCTTAGAATTATGTTGATATATGTATGATCCGTTTGGATGGAAAATCTTTGCTTCACTAAATAATAGTCCCAAATGTAATCAGAACAAGAATAATAATAGTAGTAGTACCTACCATTTATTGTGTTTCCTATATGCCAGACATCATATAACCAGTTTTCACTGACTAAGATTAACAAGGAATGATGCCTGCCGCTCAAAGCTGCAGACTGCCACATTTATGTATTTTAAGATTACTGCCCCAGCAGCAAATGGTCAGTGCCATACAGGGTGGAAAGCACAGGGAGCCTTTCCTTTATACATCATGGGAAAGGACAGCTATTACACAGCAGCATGTGTTATTTTCTCTTTCCTGTAGCCATTTGCCCATAAGCTCTGGATTAGCCAGCAACAGACCTGACCCCTAGATGCCTTTCTAAATGAAAGCATATTAGCTATAAGTTAGCATTTCCCCACATGGATACTAAATTAGGGGAGGAAAGGCAGAGAAGCCTTTAGTAATAAAATACTGTGTGTGCCAGGTATTTGCATTTAGAATCTAAGATGTATGCTTTCATTATAGTCTCTACAACTGTATATGGCAATTGCTAGATTATAAAAATAAAACAAACATGCAGACTCAATCTTTGTGCAATAAAAATCTCTGTAACTTAAAATATTCTCTGGTCTTATGTTATGGCTTCCTTGAAAATTGGTGCATTTCAGCTAGATACAGAATGTCCTTTGATTGTCAAACAAATGAGGTTCCACTAGTAATTAAAGTATTGTGTGCCTCAGAACCGCCTCTTTAAAATATACATGCTCAGGCTTGCAGTTCTAAGTACCTGGGCTTCCCAGATGTAGCAGTGGCTCTAAACCACATACAGACATGTTTGGCATACCTCTCAAGTATCCCATGGGTAATTTTATTCTCATTTTAATGATCTATTTATTATTCTTACATATCCAACAATTGAAACTTTAAAATGGATCTTTGCTAAACATTTAGGCATTGAACAAAAGATAAAGTGTATTTCCTTAACCATTTTAAAAACCAGTCACTGATCTAATATAGCTGCTTCCTTTAAACTTTACAAACGCCTTAAAGAGTAGCTAAAAATTGAAAGTAGCTAAAAACCAATGACTACACTTACACTTCAGCCTAAAATATCAGCATTCTTCATTTAATTAAGTATTCATTATATTTACACAGCATCCTAGGGTTTCAGAAATGTCACATTAATTAATACTTGACTTAGTTTTAATAGCAAAAAACAAGAATAACTGTGTTTATCAGGATCTGGAGTAGACACTGCCTGATTCCTGGTCAATACCCTAGTCACCAGTCTGAGCTGCCTTTTTATGGGTAAAGGTTACCTTTTACATCAGTGCAACTTTGTGTGTGTGTTTTTCTAAGCAATGGAAATGCCATTAGCGGTAGGGAACAAAGAGGATTCATGTGAAGAAAGAAAATGTTGTGTTGGAGACACACCAAGTCTAAGATGTCAGCATTATAACTTCTAGTTAAGCCTACAAACAGTTGAAAATATAGACCTATAGCTCAGAAGCCAATTAGGGCAGGAAACCCAAGTTTGGAAATCATCTGATAAAAGATGAAACCTTGAGACTGGGCTGCATTGCCTAGAGGGAGCGGGCAGAGAAAAGGAGCCACAAAGAGCCCTCAAAGGAGTTTTAAAGCATAGTGTTGGCCCGTGTCCATTATTTATAGAGCCTCAGCAGAAGGCCTTCCAGGGAGAGGCAATCAGGGGAACGTTTGTAATTCCAAGAGCAGCTTCAGTTGGAGAGAACAGAATTCATAGAGCAAGCTAATAAGTCCAAAGGCAGAGGCATCAAATGTGGAAGAGAAGTTTGGTAGCAAAGAGGAGAAAAGAGAACTGTTTGAGAATCTGGGAAATGGGTAGAAGGGTCAATCTAAGTTTTTTTGGCTTTTTAACGATGTAAGGATTTTGTTATGTTTAGTGACTAAGAAGAAGAAGAAATCATCAGTAACACAATAAAGAATAGAAAAGACTTAATAGAGCAAGGTACACGAGCAACCAGGGGAAAGTGTGATTTCTTAGTTTCAAATACTGTTCAAGAAGGGAAGGAGAATAGAATAGGTTAAAAAAAAAAAGACATGTAGGATAATTCTGAAGCAAAGAAGGAGAAATTGAAGAACCTTACATTTTCTTCCTCCTAATTTGTCATCCATTTTCCAACCTGGTTTGTGTTTTGGGCTATAAAAATCTTGTAATTATGTAATCAAATCTACCAATAAATTTTGGGGCCTTTGTGGGGTTTTTTGACATGAAAATTTCTGCAACCCTGGATGGTGTGGCTCAATGGATTGAATTGCTGGCTTGCGAACTGAAAGGTTGCTGGTTCTGTTCCCAATCAGGGCACATGCCTGGGTTGTGGGCCAGGCCCCCAGTTGGGAACATTGAGGGGCAACCAACTGATACATCTTTCACACATCAGATGTTTCTCTCCCTCTCTCCCTCCTTTCCCCTCTCTGTAAAAATAAATAAATAAATAAATAAAATCTTTTTTTAAGAAAAAGAAAAGAAAATTTATGCATTTTACCTGGTCCCAGTTCTTTCAAAAAATGTAAAGAGCAAAACTCTCTATATAAAGTTGGGGTTAAAAGATTGATATGTATTTCTTGAGGAGAGAAAAGTGAAGTTACAGTAGATTTAGAGAAAGTGATGAGAGTCCATTAAGAATGGGAACAAGGATAACTGTGCCACAGGGATGACAAAGTTAAAGGTGAATTAGCAAGACTAGTGAGTCCTATTTTGCAATAATTAGGAGCAAATTGGGAGAGCATTTGGTTCAGTCTTCCCCAGGCTGAGATTGGCAAGGAGAATACAGAAGTCTGGTGAGGCAAGGTTACCCAGGCAAGCATCACTGCAGTGACCAGTCTCCAGGCCCAAGCTGGGAGGGAGCAATCAACTGGAGGACACATCAAAGACGAAGAGCAGGCTGGAGAATGACAGACTGCCACAGACCTTCACTGAATCTCCCATAATGCTGGAAGCATTGTGAATGTAATGCTACATAACTGTACACTTAAAAACAGTTTAAATGATAAGTTTTATGTATAACTAACAGTTTTATTTTTTAAACATAAACATTTTAAAATAAATTGTTTAAATGATAGATTTTGTTATATATGTTTTACCACAATAACCAAAAAAAAACACATTAAACCCTGACTTTGAGTTATTGAGGGGTGTTTGCTCTGTTGTTTTTTGGTTTGTTTGGGTTTTTTTTAAGTGTTCATTTAATTCTCAGTGATAAGAAAATCAGTAATGTAATCTGTGAAACACTTTCTAGTCTTACAAGGATGTGTAACCATGCATGCAGATGTGTACCTACATGCAAATGTGTGTTTTATTTATCAATGGAACAGCAAATTTGAATTGTGAGTGAACCCCTTCCTTAAAAGAAACTCATTTTATTTTAACCATTTGTTACAGGGAAGTAAAAATCAGAGAAAACTCTTTCAACTCCACCCAATTTGTTCATTTCTTCTGTTTTTTCTGGGTTAGAAAAGATAATGTTAAAAAGTTTTTCAAAATCATTATGCTCTCTGTAAATGTAAGGCACCAAAATGATAGGTAACACTGTCTTCCAGCCTCCCCACTGGAATGTATAATGCCCTTCCAGACAGGTGGAGCAAGACTGGGACAGGGTCAGCAGTATCATCTTTTCTGCTATTTACAAAAAAAAAAATTTTGAAAAGGTAATCTTTACTTGAAATAACACCTTTTTTCACTTCAATAATCTTTTCTCTTTTTCCTGCTCTGTATTTAAACTTCCTCTTACAGCCTGGGTCAGAGCTTCATCCTAGGCCAACCCTGGGAATAAGGCTGTGGTATAATCACATCATGTTTGTACTGCTTAGGGATGGCCATTTTCCCCTTTGGGCTATAAAATACCCATGATGGTCTAGGTGATCTAGGGCTTCTGTGTATCACTAAAAGTTACCTGATTCCCCAGCCTGGCCTAAGCTCACAGTCCCTTCTATAGCCTCTGCTCCTCTGTTACGTTAGTCTTGGCCACGTTGCCTGGATGACAGCAGCACATGTCCTTATTTTATGTTTCACTCAGCATTCCAGGGAAAGGTGAGCAAACTAGTTGTTGGTCTGCATATCAGCTGAGTCTTCACTTGGTTAAAGTGTTATCCTCAGCAAGCCAGGGCTCTTTTGTAAATAAGATTGCCAGAGATTAATAGAAGGTGCTAGCAGATCTCATAATTTTTCGTCTTTTTTAATGTATTTTATTGATTGTGCTATTACAGTTGTCCCATTTCCCCTCCCCTTCACTCCCATCCACCCTGCACACACCCTCCCATCCACATTCCCCTGCCCTTTAGTTCATATCCATGTGTCATACTAACAAGTTCTTGGCTTCTACATTTCCCATACCATCTTACTCTCCCCCTGTCTATTTTCCACCTACCATCTATGCTATTTATTCTCTGTACTTTTTCCCCCTCCCTGCCCCTCCCTGCCCCTCCCATTCCCCTGTTGATAACTCTCCATGGGATCTCCATTTTTGTGATTCTGTTCCTGTCCTAGTTGTTTGCTTAGTTCGTTTTGTTTTAGATGTGCTTGTTAATTATGGTGAGTTTGCTGTCATTTTACTGTACATGTTTTCTATCTTTTTCCTAGATATGTCCCTTTAACATTTCATACAATAAAGGATAATAAAGACTTGGTGATGATGAACTCCTTTAACTTGAACTTATCTGAGAAGCACTTTATCTGATCTTTCATTCTAAGTGATAGCTTTGCTGGACAGAGTCATCTTGGATGTAGGTCTTTGCCTTTCATGATTTGGAATACTTCTTTCTAGCCCCTTCGTGCCTGTAAGGTCTCTTTTGAGAAATCAGCTGACAGTCTTATGGGAACTCCTTCATAAGTAACTCTCTCATTTTGACTTGCCGCTTTTAAGATTCTCTCCTTAATTTTAATCTTGGGTAATGTAATTATGCTGTGCCTTGGTGTGTTCCTTCTTGGGTCCAACTTCTTTGAGACTCTCTGAGCTTCCTAAACTTGCTGGAAGTCTGCTTCCTTAGCCAAAATGGGGGTGCTCTCCTTTATTATTTGTTGAAATAACTTTTCCACTTGTTCCTCTTCTCCTTCTGGTACCCCAATAATTCGGATATTGGAACATTTAAAGATGGCCTGGTGGTTTCTAAGCCTCTCCTCATTTTTTTTTGGAATTCTTGTTTCTTCATTCTTTTCTGATTGGATGTCTCTTTCTTCTTTCTGGTCTACACCATTGATTTGAATCCCAGCTTTCCTGTCATCACTGTTGGTTCCTGTGCATTTTCCTTTATTTCACTTAGCATAGCCTTAATTTTTTCATCTAATTTGTGACCAAATTCAACCAATTCTGTGAGCTTCCTGATTAACAGTGTTTTGAACTGTGCATTGAACTAGCTATCTCATCCCTTAGTTGTATTTTTTCTGGAGCTTTGATCTCTTCTTTCATTTGGGCCATTTTTTTTTTTTTTGTATTGACGCACCTGTTACTTATGAGGGGCGAAGCCTTGGGTGTTCACCGGGGCGGGGCAACCCAGTCTCTGGGTTGTGATGCCGTATGTGGGGGAGGGGTCCAAGTGGGAACCATGATGCTAGCTCTACTCTCTGCCAGATTTCAGTCACTTCCTCGACTTCCCTCAAACAAATTGGGTCCTTCTGGTGCTGATTCCCATGTGGGTGGGTTTGTGTACACCCTGGGACCCTGTAAGTCTCTCCAACAAACTCTCCTGTGAGGCTAAGAGTCTCTCCCACCACCTCAACCCCCACAGGCGTTTTCAATAGGTGTTTTGAGACTTTATTTCTCTTCTCTGGGACCCAGGGTTGTGTGGTTTGTCTCGATCCCCAGTTTCTCCTGGTTTACCTGCACATGAATATGGGACTGCCCGGCCCACCAGCTGCCTTGTGCACCAGCGCCCCGCCACAATCGGGCACCTCGCTGGGTCTGCCAGCCACCCTGCTCCCACCCTGCTCCCACCCTGCTCTCTCCCAACTCCCCGACTCTACCCCACCTACGGGTCTGGATGAATGTGTCTATTTTAACTTCTTGGTTGTCAAACTTCCACACAGTTCGATTTTCTGTCAGTACTGGTTGTTTGTTTTTAAATTGTTGTCCTTCTTTTGGTTGTGCAAGGAGGCACAGTGTTTCTACTTACGCCTTTATCTTGGCCGGAAGTCCAGATCTCGTAAGTTCTTAAATGACATCATGTTTCAGGAAGTTTGGAGTAAATATCTATGTGTATGTATGTGTGTGTGTTGTGAGGAAGGGGAAGTTACCTGACAGTCCCTGCTTTAAAAGCATGGAGCCAATGTGGACACAAGGACAAGCTTTTGTGGATATCTGTATACACTTGTCCTGACTGAGGACATGCTGGTTCCTTTGTTTTAAAGGGGACTAAGTACACATTATCAGTGGAAGCCCACACAGCAAGATACAGAAGCACAGAAAGCATTGGAGAGCTAGAGTGCTAAAAAGTAAAATGTGTAAAGGTGACTCCAAAAGGAAGTTCAAATAGAATTTGCTGACCATAAAAATGTCTGCGACAGTTTGGTGCTATTAGTCATTGGATTGGATGGATTACTGGTGGGTTGTCTCTGTGTTAGTTAAAAAATGGTACTCTGTGTCTGTTGCAGACCAAATGTTTGTGTGCCCCTCAAAACTCATACATGGGAACCCTAAGCCCTGGTGTGATGATATTAGAAGGTGGGGTCTTTGGGAGGTAATTAGGATTAGTGAGATCAGGAGGGGAGAGCCCTAGTGAATGGGATTAGAGTTTTTACAGGAGTCCGAGAGAGTTTGCTTCCTCTGTCTGCTAGATGCAGCATGCAGCTTGCTTTGAGGTGGGCTCAGGATTGACTTTCCTGTTTCTGTCATTTTACAGGAACTACATAATCTCTCTTGTACATGATCTTTAGAGAAAAACTTTTTTCTGATTTTCACCTGTTTTGGATTTTACTGATAAATTGGGAGATTAAATTTGTTCAGATTGTTTTTCTTCTTATTCTTGAAGTGGTTAATATTAATGCTAAAAGTGATGTCATTGACTTCTCCCTTCTGGAATTTATCAGCGAAGGGAATTACTTGCTTTCAGCCATTAGGAAGATAGGTTTCAGTCACTAATGATGTGTATGTATGCTTTTCTATATGTTTTACATCAGTTTTTTAAAAAAGAAGAAATTCTAAATCAATCATATTTGCAGTGCTTTCATTTGGATTAAAAGTTGGCATTTAAATAAGTTAAATATTCAATAAAGAATGCAGGATATAGAGGGAGGACAAGGTCAGCACTTCATCGTGTTAAATGGTTTATCGCCTAGGGCCTAGGACATCTGCTTCTAGCAAATTCACAGTAATGCTCATCTTCACCATCTCTTACTTTCAACCTTACTGTTGGCATCGCTTTCCTCTTATTTGATCCAGGTTGTCTATAAACACTGTCCCCATTATTACAGTTCTCCACAGTCCTGAATTCTGTAGGCAGCAGACAGCATTAGGGAAAGGATCAAGTTATGCCACTGCACGTAATTACTGCCACAGGAAGATGGGAGCCAGGAAGAAAACAAGGCTGTCTCTTTCTAGTTCTGCCTATGCTGGTGCTTTGGCTCAGGGTACAATGTAGAGAAACAGGAATTACGTGGAACAAGAAGCCAAGATGGGAAGGCTACATGTTTGCCAGTCCCTTTCACAGTATCACAGATTGCCAAAATGTGAAGCCTGTCTACATTTAAATGTCCATTTAAGAAACATTGATATGGTCCCTGGCTGGTGTTGCTCAGTGGATTGAGCTCAGGCCATCAAACCAGAGTATTGCGGTTCGATTCCCAGTCAGGGCACATGCCTGGGTTGCAGGCCAGTTCCCAGCGGGGGACACACGAGAGGCAACCATACATTGATATTTCTCTCCCTCTCTCCTTCTCTTCCCCTCTAAAGATAAATAAATAAAATCTTTTTAAAAAAGTGAAAAATTAAAAAAAGAAACATTGATATAAATGAGTTTGTATTTTTTATTCCCATACACATATACTTCTGCAGAAAACAGAGTTTAGTTTTAGATGCTTTATTTTTTAGAAGAGTTATGTTTAGGAATCTGAAGGATGACTTTTAAGAACCATATAAGAATGTTTATATCCAAGTGTCACTCTTCAAATCATTCACCTTGAGGGCCTGCCTGTTTACTACAGTAAACTTCCTTTCAAAATTGCCCTCAGTTTTAGTTTGCTGTGCACATAAGAAAATTGAGTAGTATCTTGGCTCATTTCTTTATACTTGACTCAATCACTTTTAACTGTTTCCAAAAGGTAAATCTACCCTCAAAGGATGAAACTTTGCCAACACAGACAGTCTGCAAAAGAATGTATGAGTTACTCATTCAGTAAATATTGAGTACCTCATATGTCACAAGTGTTCTTTTGGACACCAGGGATATAAGATAAATAGACAATTTGAGTTCTTGATGTTAAGCTGCTGACAGTCTTAGAATAAGACAGACATTCTCACAAACAATTAAATACATAGTGACAGCATATGTGTGTGTGGGGAGCCCATGGGGAGGAATGAGTGGCTTTCCAGAGTTTTTAAAACAAAAGACGTGATCCCTGGAATGCACTATCTCCACAAATGACAGTCTTGAGGGGGCGTGTGAGATCTAGTATGTTTCTTGAAAACTATCTTCATTTCCTAATAATCACTTCTCATCTCTCCTTTAATTTCATTTGACCTGACTTGCTTGCAATTATAGGAAAAGTTCTTGTTACAGTGTGATAATTTATTCTTGAGCCCCTCAAATTGTTTTGAAAAGGTAAGTTAGAGCATAAGACTCTAGTTGAATTTTATATTTTTGCTAGTGAATGAAATAACCTAGTTTCATAAGGACATATGTGCTGTGGCTAGAACAATAGAAGGAAAGACTTAAGTATTCACAAAGCCAGAGCAGTAGAAAAGAAATATGTCCTAGCAAGACCAACATGGGATTTTGAGTCTGGTGCTAAATTAAACAAGCAACCTTCATTCAGATGATAATGGTGTTGGCACCAGTGATCTTGTATATCACTGAATGAAGAGGCAGTTGGTGCTTTAAAAGAAGTCATCCAAAAGAACAGGCAGTGTTTCCTAGTCAGGTAATGATTGTTCCTATCACTGTAACGGAAAACATCTTTCTGAGATCCTTAAGAATACGTCAGCTGTGCAATTTAAGGAAAGAAGGTACAATAACTAACAGAAATACTAAGTTGAGAAATTTCTAAAATCATGTGTGATTTTTGCTGCTGAAACAAACACTTCATAGTGGTCAGACCTGTCAAGAGCACAGCTGTCTTTAAACACACAAAGAAATGAGAGATCTGATAGTTGCCCTTCAGTTACAGATGATGCAGTTGTAGTATCACTTTCCACATTTTTCTTTCATACTGCTGTTCTCATGTTTCACACACATTTAAGACATTTCCACAGTAGGAGATCTTTGAGATATTTTCAAAGAGCCAATAACCTAAGCAAAATGAGTACTTAGGAACTATTTCATTTAGATCATTAAAGAAGTGTATTCCTGTGTTCAAAACTGCTTCTGTGTGGTTATGTAATGAGCAACTTGGGAAAACAGGTTTCAGAAGTAATACCTCTCTGTCTCCATGCCAACACAGATGAAATTCTATTTTCCCACTTTTAGAAATCTGGCATTCATATTCACCAAAACTTTAAACCAATGTGAAATAGGTAATAAGCTGACATTACTTTTTTCAACATGAAGATGGAAACTTCATTTTCAAAGGCAAATTTGTCAGATCATAACATTGGCAAACTTTTGGTGCTTTAGCCCTCAACCACAGAACAGCCAAGAAGTATTTATAAACCACACTACTTAACAGAGTGAAAACTATGAAAAGCTCCTTCCTATTGGCTTCTGAGAAGTTGAAGAACAGACTGTAGACTATTGAATTGTCAATTTGGAAACTTTGGACACGGCTTAGAAACCATCAGAGGCTAACAGACAGTATCATTTAAAGCATAAAAAAAGCCATTTCAGATATTTTCTTAGTATTCCACAGGCCCTGTTCCAACGATCTATCACTACCACCAGAACTTAACAGTGGAAAACAACCACCATTTTTGTTATACTCACAGATGGATCAAAAATTCTGATGGTACACAGAGGGAATGGCTCATCCCTAATCCATGATGTAAGCCTCAGTTGGGTTCACTACAGTGCTGGGAATAAGACAAGACACCACTACATGACCTTTTATGACCTAGCCTGGAAGTTGCATAGCATCACTTCTGCCATATTCTATCAGTCAAGGCAGTCACAGACTCAGATTCCAGGGGTGAGGACAAATGACTCTCTACTCCCCTAAATCTCAGTGGTAGGAGTGTCACAAAATTTGTGGCCATATTGTAAAACATTCACAGCATAGGGAGTGTAGTCAATAATATTGTAATAACTATGTATGGTGTCAGGTAGGTACTAGACTCAGAGGGGGATCATCACTTTGTAAGGTATATAAATACCTAATCACTATGTTATACACCTGAAACTAATACAATATATGTCAACTGAAACTGAAAAAATTTAAATAAAAAATTATTTGTAAATTGCAGGGGCCTTTCCTTAGTATTACAACAGCCCTGTTTCCTAGAGTCCTCAGGAAAATTATAATTAACTTACTATATTCTAATTATATTATCTTACATTTTTCCTCCAACAGTCATTCAAGAACAGCCTAGGAGCTTCACTTGCATTCTACTACTTAAATCAGGCAGGAAAGAGAAATGTGAAAAAACAAAATATTCAAGTGGGAGGAGCTGTAGCTTACTGGAAAGCTTTCATACATTTTAAGGGATAGCTGTTAGTTCCAATGAAAACAGGATTGAAGTCGTATTTCCAGAATATCCTGATGGCATATAGTTTTTTACTTCTAGATCCTCCAGGGGTCCAGGTTTATGATTATTATCTGTGCGCTGAATCAGAACCCCTCTCCAAAGGTCCAAAACTCAAAACAAGGCAGTAGTTAAAATCACCATACATACATCCACAGGAATCTCCACAATGGTGTCTGGAGACACCATCTCCATTCAATTACATCTCCATTCAATACTGCTTACCTTAATATTTTCAAAGCCTCTAGCCCAGAATCTCAGTTCTCAGTAAGTGGAAAGCATTCTTCTCCCATCTGTAATTAGCATGTGAATTACACCATTTTAGTTCATTAATTATATATATGATGTCTTCAAGCTCAATTAGCTAAGAAGCAGAGCTTTAATAATGAGCTGTAAAAAATTGAAGAAGTATTGGCTTGTATTTTATATTCTCAACTTGTCTCAATTTTTTTAAAATTTAAGCTTGTCCTAAGCATGTTACCTATTTTAAAAAGAGGGAGGAAAATATATATTTATATATTCACTTCAGTTTAGCATTTGGGACCTTAAAGTTACCAACTATAACTGTAAAGACAGGATGAAATTATAGGAAGATAGAAACCAAGAGAGAATTTAAGAAAGCTAAAGTTTTATTTTCTTTTCTATTCTCCCTTGAACTAATTATTAAGTTTATAAGTAACCCCCTCTTTCTGAGAAGAAATGTCCCAGTGACACCAAACAGGATGAAGCACATTGAATGATCTTCATTTTAATTTTTCAGTATGAAAAATGAAAACTTGAAACATTTTCAAGTTTCAGAAACTTGAGTCTATGAAAATTTCCCTGAGCAATACATGTCCCTTGGATTCTGTTCATTATCACCTCTGGACAAAGCAAGGAGTAGGGGGATGGCTATCTTTGTCATTTTAACCCCAATCACTGATTTTAAAGGTGATGCTCTCTTTAGTACAATACTATGGCTGATGCCTTGGAGGGGTGAAATCTTCACAATATTTAGATACTCTATAGAGCTTTCGTTGTTCCCTATACAGATGCATTATAAGATCTAAACACAGGGAGCTGCTAGTGGGAGTCTCTTTATTTCTCCTTTACCCTAACCTACAAAAACAAAAGAAGCCAGGAATATTTCCAAAGATTATACTGTGGAAAATATCAGATCTGACAATAAAAAAAAGAGAGAAGGCAGCTTTCTCTAGTTTGCATCTTGGGTCACAGTTCTCACAGAACCTGAGGCTCAGGAACAGAGGTAACATTAATGGTCACTAGGACCTTCCTGCTTCAACCCTAGTTTACCCCAGACCTTGGAATAAGCTGTAGGCCCTTCAGTCTGTAGCTTCCAGTATCACTTCACAATTCTCCTTATGCCACCGCAGTTGGTGATGCCAGGAAACTGCCCCTTGTCTCCCAGACAACTTCCTGTTGAACTGCAAAAGCAAGTTTTGAAAGGTGCTTCATTGCTATAAAATATACTTCTTTATCAGATTAATTTTCTTTTTTTATGAGCCCTACACCCAGAAAAATTGACCATGGAAAGTAACTATCCTCTAATAGACACTCAGTAAATATTAATTTGTAAATTAAAAACTTAAAATATGACATGATGTGTTATTGATCACTGCTATATTCATTAATTGCTCTCTTTAATTTAGTGGAATTTCCAAAGTGTTAATATAATATGAAAGGATTGCAATTTTAAACATTATGCTTAAAGTATGGCATCTTTAATCTAGTTGTTCTTGTTCTAGGGCCGATTAGACCTCATGTTTCACTGACCCTACACATCCTGGATACGTGTCTGAAAGTACTACTATGAGTTAAAACCTTGGGTCAGCTCAAGGAATAGCTTTGGAGAAACTTTCAGACAGAAGGTTCCAGTTTCCTCAACAATGCCCAGAGCATAGCTTATACACAACGTGTGTGAGTGTTGATATGTTTAATTGCTGTGTGGTATTAACAAATGTGTAATGGCACAAAGCACAAGAAATTTCATTACATCTATGGCAAATTATATTGAAAGAAAGGTCAGATGGTTGAAAACAGCCATAAAGTAGTCTATTACATGTCAGCAACAACCATTAGACAGTAGTTAAAGGGATGTTATTAATGGATCATATTCACTTGGGGAGTCATGTTTCTAGAATGCACATTAAAGGAAAGGTACTTCTGGTATTTTTAATGTAATCAGGGCCAAAGACAAACATGTCTTCCTGTGTAATGTAATCTAAAATAGATTTATTGACAGTAAAAAAGCTGCTATGCAGCCTGGCTCTACATCATTGGGTAAGTTACTGTTTTTATCGTCTTAACACCAAGGAGTAAAATACAACTATTGGGTACGAGCCCTGTAGGTCATTGAAAGAATATATTATTGTTTTATTGATATATTCTGGAGATGGGGAAGGGATAAAATTATTATTTCTGAAAATCATGAAGAGCCCATTTTTAAAAAGGCATGGACAACTAACCAATTTGTAAACTGTGAATGAATAACTTTAATTTCCCAAGTGCTTTAACATGTCCTTTTAGAATTAATGCAAACATCAGCATTTTGATTTTGTGAGCATGAGAATGATGTTGGTGTATGGCTACATGACAAAAGCATTTTTGCAAGATGTTGGAGAGCCCTTTAGGCCAAGTGCGATAACTTGGTGTGATCCAGCCTCTGCAAAGCAGAACTTGCAGCCCTGCAGGTCCAGAAGTCGCTATCATTTTCTCCTAAGGGCCTCTTACCACTGCCAAACAAGATCAGGAGCCACTGAATGGAGTTGTTCATGAAACTGGGGTCACAGTCCGGGGCTTCCTTGCACACAGAGTGCTTGGGAATGCTCTTTTTCTCAGAGACGTTCTCTTTCTGGGCTTTCTGAAAATTGCTGCTCTTCAAGTAGTGCTCCCCACACAGAAGCCACCTGTGTTTTAGCATGCTTTCCCAACACATCAGAGCGCATGGGTTTGCAGCATGTTTTCACTTGTTACCTGTAAGATCGGCTGCCAACTGCCAACCTGGGGTTTCCAGGTAGGCTGTAATCACATAGTTAGTGTCACCACAGCCCATTTTGGACACGGGCAAGTGTTTATGCAGCCCACAGTACTCATTTGTGTGGACACAGGAGTGCCTTTTCTGAAACACACAACCTGGAGCAATCTGCAAATACAGACAGCAGTCCTGTCAATGTCCCTGTATGGCTGTGTGGGTGTCACTGTAGGTTTATGGGCTCTGTTCCAATGGAGTGGTGATTTACAATGTGCTGTACTAGAAACTGATTACTTCTGAGTAATTTCCTCCATTCATAACTGTTCCATATCCCTTCAACCAAAAAATAATAATAATAAACAATTTAAACATGTTCTATAAATCTGCTGTATTTGATAAAAGCAGGGGAGGAATCTCAGCACCTACCATGTGAGTGACATAAAATCTGCACTATTTGCTCTGAGTTTCCAGCACAGAAAGAGGTGCTTTGTCATCACTTTGTACTCTTAAAATGTTTACACAGTTGATTAACAAGCATCAGCTATTGATTCTTATATTATGGTGGTAGAAAGTTTACACTTTTAGATTTATTCCTAGTTATCAAAATAAGTTAGGCTCTCTTTCAACATTCATTCTCACCCTCCCACCCCTATCAATGCATTTTTGACAATTTGTGTCATTCTCAGGCAAGGGGTATAAACTTTGAACTGGAATAAGTTTTCAAGTGCTAGATGCCCGACGGCTTTCGTGATTCATGCTTATAAATGCAGGAACCGAAGGGATAGAAGACGCTTGTGAAGCAGTTATTTTAGTGTTTTCCTTACTAAGAGTTAGAGATGGATATAATGTTGCTGAATGATTAGAGATTTTGTTTGTATTGGGAGGTTGGTTCAAGATAACTATTGCTTTTTTATTATATGTATAATCCATAGTTATAATAATATTTCAGAAAAGAAAAATTGTTCATAATTCTTCTGTCATGAAATACTATTATTTTTATGTGTATTCTTCTAGAAGTTAACTTCTATAAATAGATATATATGAATGTATGGTTTTCACTGATTGGAATCCTGCTAATCATTCATAACTTTATGATCTCCTAGTTAAAATTAACATTTTTCAAATCAGTAAAAATATGCATACATTGTCGTTTTTAAGTACACATAGAGGGTACCTCACCATCATCTGTTTGCCAGCCCCTATTTTTGGACCTTTAGATCACTACCAGCATTTGCTATTTTAAACAGGGCACGAATGAACATCTTGTAATATATCTTTGTTCACTTATGTAGCTGTTCACTTAGGATAGATTACTAGAAATAACTCTGATAGGTTAAAATATATACCCAACATAAGGAGATTTTACACATGCCCATCAGGGAAGAGAGGGAATGTGTTTGTTTTTAGTATTCTACTACTGTGTTAACCCTGTGCTATGAGATTAGAAGAAACCGTGTTCTTCATGTAGCCATATTTCAAAGGAATAAAGTGAGAAAAGCTGTTTTCTTTAATCCTCACCCATGGACAGACTTACTAATTTTAGAAGAGGGAAGGAGAGGGAGAGAAACATCAATGTGAGAGGGAAACATTGATTGGTTGTCTCTCTTACATGCCCCAACTGGGATCAAAGCCACAACCCAGTTATGTCCCATGACCAGGAACTGAACATGCATCCTTTTAGTTTACAGGACACTACTCCAAACAATTGAGCCACACAACCCAGGGCAAGGAAATCTATTTTATCTGTAATTACTTTCGGGGTGACAGACCATTTGTGAATCTAAGCTTTGTATACGCCCCCTAAAAATGTCTGCATGTATAGTATATATACAATGCCAAGGGGTTCACCAACTCTGAAACCTAATCAGTGGCCTTCAGTTAAAGTTCTAACGTACAACTTACACCTACTTCCTAGTTTTTTGTTTTTGTTTTTAATTACTATCAATTTTATACCACTTAAGAACAAAGGTTATTTTTTTCTGTTTAGGTCTAGTAAATATATTTATGTCCCTTCATACAATAAGTATATTTATATCCTTTCATATGTAGGCTATTTTATATTGGACTTTTGTTTTTTATTGAAACTGAGAATGAAAGTAAACTTCCAAAAAGACTGTCACTACTATTCTAGGCTTAAATTTGGCAGTGAATTACCGAAGATTTCTTTGAGCCATTTGGGCAGGACCCCATTTTAAATATATAGGATGTGATGTTCACATACTTCACTTTACCCCATCTGTTCATACAATTTTTCCTACTTGCAGGATTTTTCTAGTTGAATATTCTACTGTACCAAACTCATAATTTTTCTCTCAAAATATGCTCCACCTCCTTGTATCCACATGTCTGTTAATTGTACCACTTATGGTTGAAACTCTAGATTCAGCTTGAATCTTTCCTTGTCCAATGTATTAATCAGGGTTCTCCACAGAAACAGAATCAGTAGGAGAGGGGTGGGGAGGGGGAGATACAGAGAGAAATTGATTGAGATATTTGTTATAAGAATTGGCTAACACAATAATGGAGACTGGCAAGTACTTGCAAGTTCTGCCAATGGTTTATCTGCAGTCCAAGTCTGAAGGCCTGAAAACCAAGAGAGCCAGTGGTTCAATTCTGGCCCAAAGGCCAGCAGACTCAAGACCCAGGAAGAGCCTTTGTGTCAGTTTAAGTTCAAAGCAGGTAAAAAAGGGGGGGTGGGGGCTAATGTTCCTTTTAAGGTCATAGGCAAGAGGAATACTCTTCCTTAAGGGAGGGTAAGGCTTTTTGGTTTATTCAGGTCTTCAACTGAGTAGATGAAGCCCACTCACATTATGGAAGGCAAGCCGCTTTACTCAGTCTACCAAATTAAATAACATCATCTGAAAACACCTTCAAAAGAACACCCAGAAAAATATTTGACCCAAAATTTGGGCACCCTGTGACCCAACAGGTAAACACATAAAATTAACCATCACACCCAACATTTCTACTTATTAATTTGGTCCCCATCTCCTATCCATTCTTCCTCTCTGGTTTCTCTTTGTATCTCTCTTATTCTTTTTATCTTTAGCTCTACCAGCTTAATTCAGGATCTTGGTGTAACCCAAGATTATTGCAGTAATCTCCCAAGTGGTATTCTTGTTTTTATCAAGTGTCTCTCAAAGGCTTGGTGCCACCAGTATCCATTTTACTACTTTCCCCTGTGAATCCTAGGTTCCAAAAGAATTTTGTTGACCACGCTTACTATTTTGCCATTTCTAGTAATCAAAAACATTTATAGTTCTCAATAGTAATAAGTAGCATTTACTGAGTGTTCACCATATTACCAGACACTATTCTGGCTTTAATATAATTTATATAAATTACCACTCTATAAAGCAGACACCATGCTATTCCTACTTTATGATAAGGAAACTTAAGCTTAGGGGCTATATAAATAGCCCAATATTGCACAGCTAATAATAAGACAGAGGCAGGATTTCACTCCAGGAACTATGAATGCAGAGCCTCTGGCCTTCACCCCACAGCTACACTGATTCCAATTCAGCTCCGGGAATAGTGTGAGGTCGTTTGTAGGTCATCATCACAAGTTTGTAGGGTTCCAACTAAAATCAAGATGGTCAACAGTCCCTAGCTGGTATAGCTCAGTGGACTGAGCATGGGCCTGTGAACCACACGATCGCAGTTCGATTCCCAGTCAGGACACATGCCTGGGTTGCAGGCCAGGTTCCCAGTAGGGTACTCAAGAGAGGCAACCATACATTGATATTTCTCCTTCTCTCCTTCCCTTCCAGTCTAAAGATAAGTAAATAAAATCTTTAAAAAAAAAAGAAGGTCAACAGTTGAATTCAGTTGTTCCACATTGTCGTGGATCAGTATGTTATTTCCGTTAGGCTTTTTGGAGAAACAGTGAAAATTCTTGCTTTCAAATGAAGCGGATGTAATGTTGGCCTTTACCCTACCTGTTTCTGAGACCCAGAACCCTTTGGCAGTTAAAGGTTCTAAGCGAGAATCGTATACTCTTCTCCCTTCACCCTGCACTGTGTAGCACAACTAAATGACCCTTCTCTTCTAAGAATCTGCTTCATTACCATTATTGAATCCCTTAAAGTTCAGCTCCTTCAGTTTGCCCAGTTGTTTGTTACCACTACTCCCAGCCATGACCCAGGGCCATGGAGGTGTTTGTCCGTTTCTCTGAGTATGCTCCTCCACAGCACCTTGCTGGCCATTCCTTAAAACCTTACCTCTCTAAGCTACAAGGTATTCTGGATCTTGGGACTTCCTCACTTGGGTCATCTCTTCCTCCTCCAAACTTAGAAGTCACACAACAGATGCAGAGTGCAGGTGACAGGATGAAGCAGAACTGGTCCTTTTCCTGCAGGGCTTTCAGAATAGTGAGCAAAGCAGTTGATAAAAAGGCAAGCAAATAAATTGGCATATAATTATAAATTATATGAATTACAGCCCTAGACAGGAAGCACTTTCAACAATGAAAAAATGGTTTTAATTGACAGAAGAATGTCTGATGTGTAGGTATGAAAATAAGTATGTATTAGACTTCCGCCAAGATGGAGACTTAGGTGGAAACACTGTGCCTTCTCCAACAACCAAGTTTGAATACAACAAAGGTTTGGAGAACAAAGACACACTCAAAGACCAGAAAATTGAATTATACAGAAGTCCGACAACGAGGAACTGTTCAATGGGGAGGGTAAGAGGGGCGGAGCCAGCAGCGGAGCAGGGTTGGGCAGGACAGATCCCCCGACCTAGGCACGCAGGCAGCCCAGAACCAGACAGGGTATGGGGCAGACTGACCTTGGTCGCGCATTCGCGCACAGTGAGACGGACGCCACAGGCCCCAGGGGGCGAACCCAGTGGTGGAGGGCTGAGGGCGGTGGTACACTCGAGTGCAGTGGAACGAAACATGTGGGCCCGGTGACGGTGGTGACGGTGGTGGCTTCGGAGCCAGCGGAGGCCGAGACGGCAGACGGGAAACGGGACGCCATTGCTCCTCTTTGACCCCGCCCCCACATACAACGTCACAACCCAGCGACTCAGTTGTCCTGCTCTGGTGAACACCTTAGGGCTCCAATCCTGCTATAGAATAGGCACGAACAGCCCAAAAGATGGCGCAAGAAGAACTCAAAGTCCCAGAGCCGATAACTCTCAGCAACTGACAAATTGCCAGCCTCTCAGAAGCACAGTTCAAGACACTGTTTATCAGGATGCTCACAGAACTGGTTGATTATAGTCACAAATTAGAGGAACATATGAAGGCTAAACTAATTGAAATGAAGGGAGATGTCCAGGAAACCAATAGCGATGGAAAGGAAACTGGGACTCAAATCAATGGAATGGACCAGAAGGCAGAACAAAACATCCCACCAGAAAGGAATGAAGAAATGAGAATTCAAAACAATGAGGAGAGGCTTAGGAACCTCCAAGACATCTTTAAATGTTCCAACATCCGGATTATAAGGATACCAGAAGGGGGAAAGAAACAGCCATGGGTGGAACACTTATTTGAACAAATAATAAAAGAGAACTTCCCCAGTCTGGCAAAGGAAATAGACTTCCAGGAAATCCAGGAAGCTCAGAGAGTGCCAAAGAAGTTGGACCCAAGAAGGAACACACCAAGGCACATCATAATTACGTTAGCCAAGATTAAAATGAAGGAGAGAATCCTAGAAGCAGCAAGGGATAAGGGGACAGTCACCTACAAAGGAGTACCCATCAGACTGTCAGCGGATTTCTCAAAAGAGACCTTCCAGGCAAGAAGGGGCTGGAAAGAAGTATTCCAAGTCATGAAATCCAAAGACCTACAGCCAAGATTGCTTTATCCAGCAAAACTTTCATTTAGAATGGAAGGACAGATAAAGTGCTTCTCAGATAAGGTCAAGTTCAAGGAGTTCATCATCACCAAACCCTTATTATATGAAATGCTAAAGGGACTTATATAAGAAAAAGAAGATGAAAAATATTAACAGTGAAAGGACAGCAAACACACAGTTATTAACAACCACACCTAAAACAAAAGCAAACCAAGAGGACAGCTAGATCAGGAGTGGAACCATAGAAATGAAGAACACATGGAGGGTTAGCAACAGGGGGGTGGGAGGAGGAAAAGTGGGGAGAAGGTACAGAAAATAGCATAGAGGGTAGGTAGAAAATAGATAGGGGGAGGGCGAGAATAGTGAGGGAAATAAAGAATCTAAAGAACTTGAGACATGTGGTTATAAACTAAGGGGGGAGAATGGTTGGGGAGGGAGTGTGCGGGTGGAGGGGAATAAAGGGGGGGAATAGAACAACTGTAATGGTATAATCAATAAAATATATTTTTTAAAAAAAGAAAGAAAATAGGTATGTATTTCATACACAGTTGATCCTCACTATTTGCGAGTTCCCGTATTTATGAATTCACTTACCCAGTACTCACAGCACTTTCACCTGGTATAATTATCTGTTTAATTCCATTTATTTACTTATACAGACGTCTCCGTGAAATTCCCTATTTTAAAAGGGATACCTGCTAGAGGGTGGTCTCATGTGCCCTGGCAAGTTTTGCTCGTGCCTTTTTCTAGTTGTTTCAGTTGATTTCCTTATATTCTTACTAAAAACTCACCAATTTTATCTCACCTTTGAATCCCAAAGTGATCAGGTCTGACTGATGTCATATAAGTGAAAAGATGTGGTCAAGCAAGAGAGAGCTAAAAACATAACTGATAAAACACCATAGTAATAACCCATGTCCCCTTCACCCTGTTAATATTGGCCGCATTTGCTCCCTCTCGCTCATCTGCACTCCCTCCTGCTCTCCTCCCTCTTTTTCTTTATCACTATCACTGTCACACTCACTGTATATTTTTTTCTGAACCATTTGAATGTAAGTTGCACACATGATGACATTTTACCCTTAAATTGTTCGGCATGTATCTCCTAAGAACAAGCACGTTGTCCTACATAGCCACAATTCCAACATTACATCCAAGACATTTATCAATGATGCAATAATATTATCCATTGCTGTAAAGTAAAATCTCATACAAATTAATTCATACTACCCCTTCGTACTTCTCTCTTTTCCTCCTCTCATTTCCACTCCAAACCCACTGGCTGTCAGTTTCTTTTGCCTCCTTAGAGCCGGACCACCACCCCTGTCTACCACCCCTCCTGCCTTTAATCTTCTGTGACATTTCTGTTTTGCAGAGTCCAAGCCAATAGTCTTGAATAATGCCCTGCAATCTGTACTTTTCTCACTGTCCTCGTGCTTAGGTTCAGGTGAAACATCTCTGGCAAGAATACTAAATGATGAGGGATGTCAGGAAACACATGCTGTAAGTTTGTCCCCTTATCGGGGGTGCTCATTTTGGTCATTTGTGTGAGTTTTCCCTTTCTCCTTGTAATTAATAAGCGATGTTTGAGACCTAGTGAGTATCCTCTTCTGTAGCACCTTTCTATCCAGGCTTTAGTAGTTAACTAGGGATGACCCTGTAAGTACATGGGTGGTTGCAGAAGGGGATTCTAACTGGTATTCTGTTAATGTAAAGAAGAGCTTTCTCTTTTCTCCTCCCTCCTTCCCTCTTCTCCCCCTATTTTTTATAGTATCATTATAGACATACATTCTTTGTTACTCAAAGTGATGTCATCCTTTACCATCATTTTTGCTTTTGGTGCTCACATTGTCCCACATTGTCCCAGTAACCCCTTGCATCTAGTTTCTGTATCCCTTTGGCCCCATTAGCATTTGAGTACTTCCTTGCTTTCTGACACAAAGTGTTTTTTTTCTAATATGATAGAAGATACAATTATCTATTATTTTCTATCCATAGTTATATTTTATCAGGAAAACCAGCTATTTTTAAAAACAAACGAATGTAATATATTTTATTCACAGCTAAAAATAAAATGCAATGTATTCCTCCAAACACTGATTTCTGGGTCAGAGCCCAGCTAGTAATAACCCAGATAGACAGGTACTTCCTCTCAGTGAAGAGGAGGCCATTAGGAAATATCCAACTCAGCATTGTTTGTGTGTGAAAATGCTCTTCCTAGAGAAAAGGAAAAGAAAAGTGAATTGTGCTTACAATTCAGAATGCCAAAACATTATTAGACAGGTGTTTATATAGTTTACATTGTGCGCCCTATACTGTGCTAAGTGCTATTATAGATATAAAAGGAGGTAACGTTTAAAAGGAGATAAAAATTAGTTGAAGAATAGAAACAAGCCAGTGCATAACAATGTACTTAATATTGTTACAGGAATAAATAGGGGGAGAGAATTCATCTGTGAAGGAGCTGAGAGTAAAGATGAACTTTGAATTGATAGCTTTGTTTCTGTGTATTTGTGTAGGCATAAGACATTTTTCTCGTGTTCTGTCTGCCATTCTGTGTATATATTATTCTTAGAGTCAAAGACAAAATTAAGGCTTTTCTCATTAAAAATATTTGAATTGGTGGGAAAGGGGGTTCTATGCCAACTGCATAAGACACCTCAAACCCTGGCATGCATTGGGTTGGGTAGTGCAAGTAGCATTAGAATTTAGTTTTCATGTAAAGATGGACTGTCAGAAGGTGGTGGTGAAAGTAGACATAGTTTAGAAAGATTAACTTAGTGGAGAAATAATTTGTACACATAAAAAAGGCTTCTTGCCCTGGCTGGTGTAGCTCAGTGGATTGAGCACGGGCCTGTGGATCAAAGGATTGCTGTTCGATTCCCAGTCAGGGCACATGCCTGGGTTGTGGGCCAGTTCCCAGCAGGGGACACATGAGAGGCAACCATACACTGATGTTTCTCTCCCTGTCTCCTTCCTTTCCCCTCTAAAGATAAAGAAATAAAGTTTTTTAAGGCGGGGATGGGGAGGCGCTTCTTGCCTTGTTTATTTAAAAGTCACTATGGCTTTTATTTTTCCTTTTTTTAATGTCGTCTTTATTTCATTGGTGTTTTTTGTTGTTGTTTTTAAAGTATACTGTATTGATTATGCTATTACAGTTGTCCCAATTTTCCCCATTTTCTCCCATCTGCCTAGTACCCCCCTTCCCTCCAGCAGTACCCCCAACCTCAGTTCAGATCCATGGGCCATGCATGTAAGTTCTTTGGCTTCTCCATTTTCTATACTATTCCTAACCCTCTTTCTGCCATCTATTTCATCTATTTTGTACCTACCAATTATGCTTCTTAAATCCCTGTACCTTTTCCCCTATTCTACCTCTTCCCCCTCCCCACTGAAAGCCCTCCAAATGTTCTCCATGTCAATGATTCTGTTCCTGTTCTAGTTTTTACTTAGTTCGTTTTTGTTTTTGTTTTGAGGTTGAGTTGTTGCTAGTTGTTAGTCATTTTAATGTTGATAGTTTTGATCTTTTCTTAAATAAGTACTTTTAAAATTTCATAAAAGGGCTTGGTGATGATGAACTCCTTTAATTTTTCCTTATCTGGGAAGCACTTTATCTGCCCTTCCATTCTAAGTGATAGCTTTGCTGGATAGAGTAATCTTGGTTGTAGGACCTTGCTTTTCATCACTTTGAAAACTTCTTGCCAGTCCCTTCTTGCCTGCAAAGTTTCTTTTGAGAAATTAGCTGATAGTCTTATGGGAACTCCTTTGTAGGTAACGCTCTGCTAATAAGAGTCTCTCTTTATTGTTAATCTTTGTATTTTCAATTACCATTATTTTGCAGTGTATAATACACACCCATATTTTTGGCCCTAATTTTCAGGGGAAAAAGTCTTTCATTTCAATTTT
This sequence comes from Sturnira hondurensis, assembly GCF_014824575.4. Taxonomy (NCBI): domain Eukaryota; kingdom Metazoa; phylum Chordata; class Mammalia; order Chiroptera; family Phyllostomidae; genus Sturnira; species Sturnira hondurensis. The sequence continues at coordinate 1,692,193 of NW_028076902.1, read as the reverse complement.
TTTGCATTTTTATCACTACAATTTTTTGTTTTTAAAATATATTTTATTGATTATGCTATTACAGTTGTCCCATTTTCCCCTTCACTCGCCTCCACCCTGCACACTCTCTCCCACCCAAATTCCCCCCTTTCAGTTCATGTCCATGTGTCATACATATAAGTTCTTTGGTTTCAACATTTCCTATACTATTCTTACCCTCCCCCTGTTTATTTTCTACCTGCCACCTATGCTACTTACTCTCTCTATCTTTTCCCCCCATCTCCTCCTCCCACTCCCCTGTTGCTAACCCTGTATGTGATCTCCATTTCTGTGGTTCTGTTCCTGTTCTAGTTGTTTGCTTAGTTTGCTTTTGATTTGTTTTAGGTGTGGTTGTTAATAACTGTGAGTTTTCTGTCCTTTCACTGTTCATATTTTTTATCTTTTTCTTAAGTAAGTCCCTTTAACATTTCATATAATAAGGGCTTGGTGAGGATGAACTTCTTGAATTTGACCTTATCTGAGAAACACTTTATCTGTCCTTCCATTCTAAATGAAAGCTTTGCTGGATAGAGCAATCTTGGATGTAGGTCCTTGTCTTTCATGACTTGGAATACTTCTTTCCAGCTCCTTCTTGCCTATAAGGTCTCTTTTGAGAAATCAGCTGACAGTCTTATAGGAACTCCTTTGTAGGTAACTGCCTCCTTTTGCTACTTCTAGGGTTCTCTCCTTAATTTTAATTTTGGCTAATGTAATTATGATGTGCCTTGGTGTGTTCCTCCTTGGGTCCAACTTCTTTGGGACTCTCTGAGCTTCCTGGACTTCCTGAAAGTTTTCCTTTGCCAGAATGGGGAAGTTCTCTTTTATTATATGTTGAAATCACTTTTCCACTTCTTGCTCTTCCTCTTCTCCTTCTGGTACCCCTATAATTTGGATATTGGAACATTGAAAGATGTCCTGGAGGTTCCTGAGCCTCTCTTTTTTTGTTTTTTGTTTTTTGAATTCTTGTTTCTTCATTTTTTTCTGATTGGATGTTTCTTTCTTCCTTCTGGTCCACACCACTGATTTGAGTCCCAGTTTCCTTCCCATCACTATTAGTTCCCTGCACATTTTCCTTTATTTCACTTAGCGAAGCCTTCATTTTTTCGTCTAATTTGTGGCCAAATTCAACCAGTTCTGTGAGCTTCCTGATCACCAGTGCTTTGAACTGTGAGTCTGATAGGTTGGTTACCTGTTCATCACCTAGTTGTATTTTTTTTCTGGAGCTTTGAGCTATTCTTTTGTTTGGGTCATTTTTTTGTCTTGTCATACTTGTTATGTGATGAGGGGCAGAGCCTTAGGTGTTCACCAGAGCAGAGCCACCCAGTTGCTGGGTTGTGATGCTCTATGTGGGAGAGGGGTCTGAGAGGGAACAATGGCACTTGCTCCGCTCTCTGCCAGACTTCAGTCACTTCCCCTGCTTCCCACAAGCAAATTGGGCCCTTCTGGCGCTGATTCCCAGGTGGGTTGGTTTCTGTACATTCTAGGACCCTGTGGGTGTCTCCAAGGAGCTCTCCTTATGGGGCTGGGAGTTTCTCCCACTGCCGCCTTAACCAACACAGGTGTTTTCAATCAGTGGTTTGAGGCTTTATATCCCAGCACTGGGACCCTGGGTTGTGTGTTCCTCCCACTCCCCAGTTTCACCTGGTTTATCTGCACATGAATGTGGGACTGCACAGTCCACCGGCACCACCTTGCCAGCCAGCTACAGCCTTGTGCACCACACACTGTTCCACAATCCACCACCTCACTGAATCTGCCAGCTGCCCCTTCAACACAAACCCTCTCTGCCCCGACTGCCCAACTCAGCCCCTTTTAGCAGTCAGGATGAGGGTGTCTTCTTTACCTTCTTGGTTGTTGGACTTCCATACAGTTCGATTTTCTGTCAGTTCTGGTTGGTTTTTGTTTTTAAATTGTCCTTTTGGTTGTGCGAGGAGGCACAGTGTGTCTACCTATGCCTCCATCTTGGCCAGAAGTTTGTTTTAATTTTTTTCTTTTTTTAAATATGTTTTATTGCTTATGCCATTACAGTTGTCCCAGTTCCCCTTCTTCATTCCCCTCCACCCTGCACACCCCCTCTACCACCATCTTCCCCTTCAGTTTATGTCCATGTGTCACAAGTTCTTTAGATTCTATATTTCCCATACTATTCTTGCCCCCCCATCTATTTTCTACCTACCATCTATGCTACTTATTTTCTGTACCTTCTTCCCCCTTCTCCTCCTCCCACTCCCCTGTTGCTAACCCTCCTTGTGATCTCCATTTCTATGGTTCCGATTCTTATCTTGCTGTCCTCTTAGTTTGCTTTTGTTTTAGGTGTGGTTCAAACTCAGTTTAATAACTGTGAGTTTGCTGTCCTTTCACTGTTCATATTTTTCATCTTCTTTTTCTTAGATAAGTCCCTTTCACATTTCATATATAAGGGCTTTGTGGTGATGAACTCCTTGAACTTGACCTTATCTGAGAAACACTTTATCTGCCCTTCCATTTTAAATGAAAGCTTTGCTGGATAGAGCAATCTTGGATGTAGGTCTTTGGATTTCATGACTTGGAATACTTCTTTCAAGGCCCTTCTTGCCTGTAAGGTCTCTTTTGAGAAATCCGCTGACAGTCTGATGGGTACTCCTTTGTAGGTGACTGTCCCCTTATCTCTTGCTGCTCCTAGGATTCTCTCCTTCATTTTAATCTTGGCTAATGTAATTATGATGTGCCTTGATGTTTTCCTTCTTGGGTCCAACTTCTTTGGGACTCTCTGAGCTTCTTGTACTTCCTGGATGTCTATTTCCTTTGCCAGACTGGGGAAGTTCTCCTTTATAATTTGTTCAAATAAGTTTTCCACTCATGGCTGTTCGTCTTCCCCTCTGGTACCCCTATAATTCGGATGTTGGAATGTTTAAAGATGTCCTGGAGGTTCCTAAGCCTCTCCTCATTTTTTTTGAATTTTCGTTTCTTCATTCTTTTCTGTTTGGTCATTTTTATCTTCCTTCTGGTCCACTCCTTTGATTTAAGTCCCAGTTTCCTTTCCATCACTATTGGTTTCCTGTGCATTTCCCTCATTTCAATCCATTTAGCCTTCATTTGTTCCTCTAATTTGTGTCTAAAATCAACCAATTCTGTGACCATCCTCATCACCAGTGTTTTGAACTGTGCATCTGATAGGTTGGCTATCTCTTGGTCGCTTAAAAGTATTGGCTCTGGGGCTTTGATTTGTTCTTCTTCTTGAGCCATAATGTTTTGGTCTGTTCACACCAGTTATGTATGAGGGGCGGAGCCTTAAGTATTCACTAGGGTGGGGCAGCCCAGGTGTCTGGGTTGTGATGCTGTATGTTAAGCTGTATGTGGGCAGGGTCAGAGAGGGACACTGGTGTTTGTTCTACTTTCTCTTGGATTTCAGTCCTCTCTGCTGCTTCCCCCAAGCAAACCGGGTCCTCCTGGTGCCGGCTCCTGTGGGTGGGGACCTGTGCACCCTCCAGGACCCTGTGGGTTTCTCCAACAAGCTCTCTGTGAGCCTGGGAGCTTCTCCCGACACCTCCACCCCAAAAGTTTTTCCAAACATTGCTTTTAGGTTTTAATTCCTGTCATTGGGGCCCCAGCCTGCGGGGTCTGTCTCACTGCTCACTCCATCTCACTGCTAACTCCTTCACCTAGTTTATCACCACTCGAATGTGTGACTGCAGTCAGCCAGCCACCTTGCACCCCTACTGGGTCCACCTGTTGCCACTCCACCCCTGGGATCTGTCAACGGCTGCCTGTGCACCTGGGACAGTCCAGTCCGGCCTCTTTATTCTGTGAGATCCTGCTCCCCCAGCCACTGACTCCGCCCCTCTTACCAATCTGGTTGAATAGTTCATTGTCTGACTTCAGTACAGTTCAATTTTCCGTGTTTTGGTTGCATTTTTGTTACTGAAACTTTGTTGTCTTTAAACTTGGTTGTGTGAAGAGGCACAGTGTTTCCACCTACACCTCCATCTTGGCTGAAAGTCTGTTTTAATTTTTTATATCAATTTTATTGATATTTAGAAACAAAACTGATTATCATAGTCTATGGTATTATTTTGCATATGGATATTGTTATTGCTTTCTAGAGTTACACTTTTAATTCAAGCATAAATAAAAGCATTTAAAACATTTATAATAATACAGAATTAGTACTACCCATGTATAATGTACACACTTTTTTCCCTCAAAATTTTGAACAAAAACATGCGTATTATACATGGTAAAGTACACATGATGTGTCTTGGTGTGGTCCTCTTTGGATCCAACTTGTTTGGGACTCTCTATGCTTCCTGGGCTCATATGTCTACGTCCTTTGGCAAATTAGGGAAGTTTTCTTTCATTATTTTTTCAAGTAAGTTTTCAATTTTTTTTCTTCCTCTTTTTCTGGCATCCCTATAATTTGGATGTTGCTACTTTTGGAAATGTCCCTGAGTCTTTTTATTCTATCCTCATTTTTTTAATTATAATATCTTCATTCTGTTCTGGTTGACTGTTTGCTATTTAAGTTCCAAATCACTGATTCAAACCCCAGCTTCCTTCTCTCCACTGTTTGTTCCCTGTGGATTTTTCATTTCACTTAATGTAGCCTCCATTACTTCTGTTATGCTTTTGCCATACTCAGTTCTCTGAGCTTCCTTATCTCCAGTGATCTGAACTCTGCATCGAATGGATTGGCTATCTCCATTTCGTTAATTTTTTTCTGTGGTTTTGTTCTGTTCTTTGATTTGGGCCGTATTTCTTTGTCTCACCAGTTTGGCGGGCTCCCTGTGTTTGTTTCCATGTATTAGGCAGAGCTGCTTTGACCCCCTGATTTACATACCTATGAAGTTGTTGGGGACAGAGCCATAGGTATTCACCAGGGCATGGCAACCCACTTCACTGCTTTGTGACTCTGTATTTGGGGGAGGGCGTCAAAGAGGGGATAGTGCCACTGCCTGGCTGCTGGAGGCTTGCTTGGCACTCACCCTGCTTCCAGTCACTTCACCCACTTCTTGTATGCGACTGGCACCCCTCTAGCTGTTGCCCTGATGTTGGTTCCCAGAGTGAAGCACCAACCTGGGTGTGTTTATGTACATTGTAAGTCTGTCCGTCCCTTTAAATGGCCTCTCTGTAAAGACGGGCAGTTTTTCTTACCATCCCAACTCCCACTGGTTTTTACAGCCAGAAGTTATGTGTCTTTATATTCCCAGTGCTGGAACCCTGGGCTGCACAGTCTGGCTTGGGGCTGGGACTGTGTGCCCCACCCAGATATCCTTCTAGATTTTTATCTACCACACTGGAATGTGGAACTACCCATTCTTCTGGCAGCCACCCCACCACCACATGGCATACTCTCTGCCCCTTCTTCTACCTGTCTAGACGAATCCAGTTTCTTTAAATCCTTGGTTGTCAGACTTCCATACAGTTCAGTTTTCTGGCAGTTCTGGATATGTTTTGTTTTGAGGTTAGTTGTGATCCTTCTTATGGTTGTGCAAGGAAGGAAGTGAAGTGTGTCTGTCTGTGTCTCCATCTTAACCAGAAGTCGGTGGGGGGGAGGTTTTTTGTGTTTTTTTTTTTTAAGATTTTATTTATTTACTTCTTAGAAAGGAAAGGGAAAGCAAGGAACAGAAACATCAATATGAGAAAGAAACATCAATTGGTTGCCTCTCAAACATACCCCAACCAGAACCAAACCTGCAAACCAGGCATGTGCCCTGACCAGGTATTGAACCAGTCACCTTTCACTTTGTGGGATGATGCCCAATCAACTGAGCCACACTGGTCAGGGCTCACACTTTTAAAATCAAGGCTAATTGCTTCTAGTTTATTTAAAATATGCTTTGATAGGTGCCCGGCTAGCTCAGTCAGTAGAGCATGAGACTCTTAAAATATGCTTTGATAGTTATTTGTTAGAGTTATTAGGATATGTCTTTTGAAGGCATACCTGTGTATATTTATGGGCTGTGAAGCATTTGTTTTCATCTACCATTTCTGAAATTACATTCCTCAAAAACTGGCTTCTGTGGCTTTACCCCAACCATTTTTTTTAATTCCCACAAACATTTAAATGCCCGTGATCATATACATTGGTGCCTCGGTGCTTGTCATGAACTCATTCTGAAACTTTGACTAGTGCCAAAAATCACAGGGACTGAGTAAATGACAAGTGACAAAGCGTTTTCTGTTGCCGGGTAGCATCATGACTCATACAAGTTCTAGCAACTGTGACGAGTCCTAAGCAAGCGCCAAGTGCTGAAACATATGTTTTCTCATCAAAAATGCAACAAGTATAGTGTTTGACAAGTTCTGGAGCTGACAAGCACTAAGGTATGACTGTATCTACTTATGGCACCATCTTGAAGTAATCACTTCCCCAGGGTAAACAGTACTTCTTGTCAGATCCTAATGGTGTATCGTTTGGAAACAGGATGCCACAGTAAGATGATTTTTGTGTATTAATCGGTTTTGTATTTACATACTGGGTAACTTCTAACCATGGATTTCACTTACTCCTCCCACTACAGTCATTTATGCACAGGTGAGATTGGAGAGGGACCTATATGTAACAGGTATGACCTTCCCCCTTTTCCCTTTAAGGCTGTATTTCCAGCCGCAGAGTTTTTTGGTTTAGTTGGATTTGGTTTGAATGTTTGTTTTTTGAGGGGGTGTTTGTTTGGTTTTTGCCTCCCTTGAATATAAAAAATTATACCCCCCCCTCCAAAATTATCACTGTCTAAGTAAATTCAACTTTTATTCACTCAAATACAAAAGGTCCCAGTTTTCAATAATTTATTCATCTAAGTGGGCTTTTTTAAATGATTATTTCATTCTTCCTTATTCTAAGCCACTTGTCACTTTTCCTTCTTTGTTCAAACAAAAGCATATGGAACTCAAACCAGTAGTTTGCTTTACCTGTGCTGAAGTCTCACCTAATGGTAGTGATGGTGCCATACAGCCCTAGAATAGGTTATTTATGGGGTAGAAAACTTGTTTTTATCCCTTCTACTCTCAGACATCCTGGAACAAATAGGAAGTGGTTTAGGCACAACATTCTCTGATCTACTTCCTACCCCAAAATGAACAAAGGTGGTAAAACACCTTTTAAAAAAATGAAGAATAACTGTGATATATACCTTAAAAACTGGGCCAAAAATTACACCATGGCTTTTTAAAGCCTCTGTCACTGTGTCAGCCCACACCATTTACATCATTACATGATTATATTGAGTAACTTATGTGCTTTTTGAATGAAACTTTTAAATATTTAATATGTTTTAAAAATTTTTCCACAGATGGCTTTCAACACTGTCACAAATATCTGTGTAGTGATGGTTATTACAGTGTATTCCTTAAAAATTCTATTTTTAATGTATTACCAAAGTTGAGGTAAATACAAATAAAATGGAATATTCCTCAGGTAGCTCTTTAATAATACTTGCTATCCTAAAAAGTAAGAATTTATTTTCTTCTAGGATTTGTGTTATTTTCATTGAAACTTGAATTATATTATAATTTTATAATGTTTTTTAAAAAACTAAAATTGTCCACCTATTCTTTTAATTTACTGGTTTTGTTAAACTCAGCTTTCTCCATAATTCCTAATTTCATTTTAAATTTTTATTTAGTAAATTATAGAAATGTGAGGCTCATTCTCAGTAATGTATTTTCTAGAAATAAACTAAAAGGAAATAAGCTAGCATTTGTTGCAAGTTTTTAGAAAATTTTGTTGTGTCATATCCAAAAATGAGTTTCCTGGAATTGCATCCGCTGATTACTTTAGTGTTGACAGAGAAACTATAGAAAAACAAATTCTAACAGCTGGATGTTAGTATAACTAATCTGCAAAAAGATGGCCAGGGTCCCTTAAAGATGCTCTTTATTTTCATGATAGTAAATTTCTTTGAAAAATAAAACACAAACATACGTACACTTGTGTGAATGCTAGAGCTATTGCTAAGTCATTGTAATGGGTAGAATAATAAGTGATGATAAAGGGAAATTAAGACAAGCTCATTGAAACTGGAAGTATCATAACTTTTACTCCATTTTCTCATCAAAAAAGTAAAAATATTTTTAATTAGATGCTTACAAAGAGTTCAGCATGCTCCATTGAAAGATGTAATACACAATAGAACTGCATTTAAACTTTTAAGCTAATTTTCTATTTCAAAAGGTTCTGTAGAGTATGCAATTTCCCATCCTTGTTTTTCCGTATTTTTTTTTAATTTCCTTTAGATTATTGGTCATATGAATGTTCTGGGTAGGAGGAGGAACAAACAGAGGAGGAATTGATCAAAAGTGAATCTGTTTTTTCAGGATTACTAAGTGATTATTTTTAATTTTTTTAATTAACAACTTGACGTATAACAACTGCAAGTGGAATGGGTGTTTTATTTTCTATTAATAAAAATAAATTTTGACCAAAAAAATAAATCCAGCTTTGAATAAAAAATGTAATTATGTATTCCTTTAAAAACACTTTTTAAAAAAACATATATGTGTATGTACACATATATGCACATATATAAACAGTGCAATATCGTAAGAATACCGCGGAATTGTATTCATCTACTCAGAACCCAAATCAATCAAGAGAGCATTATCAGCACTCCCAACGCCTTTTATACTTCATTGCGGTCTCTGTGCCCCACCAAGGATTACCGGTGTGCTGACTTTTCACACAGATTGGCATTCCTGGTTTTGAACTTTATATAAATGGAATCCAGCTACTCTTACTCAATATTATTTGAGATTTATCCATATAATTGCTTGCTAGTGTTGTTGGTTCTTCCTCAGATTTGTATATTTTTTCATTGTGTTAATATACCTTAAAATTTATTTATCCCTTCTGCTACTGCTGGACCTTTGGATAGTTTCTAGTTTGGGACTATTTTGAACTGTGCCAGTATGAACATTCTGGTACTTGTCTTTCAGTAAATGGTCGTTTTAGGAATGGAATTGCTAAGTGATAGGTTTTGTATATGTTGAGCTTTTGGAAGATTCTACCAAGCAGTATTCCAAAATAGATACATCAGATTGCATTCTCATCAATATATTGTACGTTGCAGTTGTCCCACATCCAATCCAATACGTGGTGTTTTTTCATTTTAACCAATTTAGTACATGTGGTGAATTTAATTTTAATTTTTTAATGATTCTTGAAGATTAGTACTTTTCAAGTATTTGTACATGGAGAAGTAGATATTTCATATTTGCAGATTGTAATACCCCATATTATAAAGTTGTTAGCATATAAATGTGTAGGTTTAATACAATCCCTGTCAAATTACTAGCAACTTGAGGGGGCGGTGGGAGCAAAAACTAAGACACTCATTACAATAGTCACATGGAAATACAAAGGACCAAGAATAGCCAAGGCATCCTTAAAAAAGAAAAAAATGCTAAAACATTTCCACTACCATATATAAAACTTATTCTAAAGCTCTGGCAGTTAAGATAATGTGGCATTTGTTCAAGGCTAGGCTCACTGATCGATGAAACAGAGTAGAGTTTAGAAAGAGACTTATATACAGTCACCTGATTTATGGCGAATGTGACAAGACACCACAAGCACTGGGAAAGGGGTAGCCTTTTCAGTAAATGGTTTTCAGTCGATTGCTATTCAGAGGGAAAAACATTTTGACCCCTTCCACATTTCATACATAAAAATGGATTATAGATTTAAGTGGGAAAGATTTTGAAAATTAAGTTTTAGAGGAAAACCTCCTCATTACCTTAAAGTAGGCAAAGAATTCTTAAATAGGACACACAGCCCTGGCTGGTGTAGCTCAGTGAATTGTGCGCGGGACTGCGAACCAGAGTATCATGGTTCGATTCCCAGTCAGGGCACATGCCTGGGTTGCAGGCCAGTTCCCAGCAGGGGACGCACAAGAGGCAACCATACATTGATATTTCTTTCCCTCTCTCCTTCCTTTCCCCTCTAAAGGTAAATACATAAAATATTTTTTAAAAAATAGGATACACAATATTAACTGTAAAAGAAAAAATTAATATTTTACATTTAATATCAATAATATATTAAAATTACATCAAGAGCACCATTATTAAGAGGACAGAAAAGCAGAATGGGAGAAAATATCTGTAAAAAGATTCACATCCAGAATATATAAAGAATTCTAACAAATCCATTTTTTAAAAGACTGAAATCAAAATTTGAAAATGGGTAAAAAAATTTTGAATACACCACAAAAGGTAACATTGAGATGGCCAGAGAATATATATGTTATTCACGTATTCAAGTAGGACTTCCTCACTACTGACATTCTAAAATACTAGAATACTTGTGAAACATCAATGGACTGTGTGATTACATTAAAACACAGTGTCCTTTAAATATTACTGTTTTAGGCTCATGATGTTTTGATGTCATGGACATATAAACATGCAGAATCTAAAGAATACAACAGCAGGAAACGCCAGATGGTTTCACACATACTTGTAACCCGAACAATATTAGTTTTTCTATTACCATCAAATGTTAGCAAACAGATCTCCCCTGCTGCCTGCTCAAGCTGCCTCTCTCTCCCCCAACACCCCACTTCCTCTCCCCTCCCCATCTTTCACATGCACGCACATGCATGCACACACATCTAATCTTTGACCTATGTATATCTCACCCCTCATGCACAGCCATATCAGGCTCACTATTGCTGGTCACTAGTGTCATCTGTAGGGAAATAATGAAGAGGCACATAGTGTCAGGGATAGTTGAAATAAGGAGGAATGTTGTATATGCTCTGGTTGGGTTTTTTTTTTAGATTTTATTTATTTTTAAAGAGAGGGAAAGGGAGGGAGAAAGAGACAGAAACAGTGTATGGCTGCCTCTTGTGTGCCCCCTACTGGGGACCTGGCCCACAACCCAGACATGTGCCCTGACTGGGGATTAAACTAGCAACCTTTCCCTTTGCAGGCCAGCACTGAGCCACACCAGCCAGGGCTGAATTTTTTTAAGCTGAAAATCTAATGATTTGGTTTTTAGGTAAATGAAACAGGTGTGAACTTGATACAAGACCAAGTTAATTACTTGCTATAATGCATGCTCATTAATTAGAATCTCCTGGAGAGCTCTAAAAACTTGCTAATACCTAGTGTCCAGGGTGCAGCCTAGACCCTGGGAGGTTTTAAAGCTCCCTGGGTAACTCTGATGTGCAGGCGTGGTTGAGACCCCCTGCTGGCATTTGAGTCAGGGCACATTTAAAACAGAAATGCCTTGATTGCCCTAAGAGTAACCCTGTTACACTGCATAGTTTCTGTTTTGGCTTGATTGGGAAGAGGAATGCTTATTCTTTTTACAATTCCTTTCCAGGGATTATGAGTCCTGGAAATGACTAACAAAAAGGGGTGAAGCTGTCTTTTCCAGAATATGCTCACAGTTTCTTTCTTTTTAAGATTTTTATTTATTTATTTTTAGAGAGAAAGGAAGGGAGGGAGAAAGAGAGAGAGAGAAACATTAGTGTGTGAGATATATCATCAGTCAGTTGCCTCCTGCATACCCTCAACTGGGGACAGGGTCTGCAAGCCAGGTGCCCTGACTGGTTTTTATTCTTAAATTTATATATGACTGACCTTTATTAAGTGTTTAATATTAGAAGTGTTTGGGGTCTTTATTTAGAAGTTTAATGATGTTTTTGTGACTAGAAATAGGCAGTCAGCCTTGGCTGGTGCAGCTCAGTGGAGTGAGCATGAGCTATGAACCAAAGGGTCGCTGGTTCTATTCCCAGTCAGGGTGCATGCCTGGGTTGCAGGCCATGCCCCCATTGGGTGCCGTATGAGAGGCAACCACACACTGATATTTCTCTCCCTCTCTTTCTCCTTCCCTTCCCCTCTCTTTAAAAATAAATAAATAAAATCTTTAAAACAAAAAAAGAAAGAAGCACTCAGAACTTAGTTCTTATTTATACCAATTAGCTTATGGTAAAATTGGTTTCGTTACATGTTGTTTCCTTTCAGCTCAGTTTTCAGGAACCTGTTGATGATGTTAAGTGAGGACTTACTCTACTTGAAGTTTGGGATTTTGGCCTTTCTTGGGCCGGCGATATTGGTACTATCCTCTCTGTGATGGAGCCACAGCTCCCAGTTAGCCACGTGATCACGAGGATAAACTACTGATACTCTGCAGCATATTCATAGTGTCAGGGATTTGGCCCAACTCTAAACTAATGTAAGTGATTTGATTACATGTAAGGTAGGCTAGACTGAGGTATGATGTTCAGAAGGTCAGGTGTATTAAGTGCATTTTTGACTTACACTATTTTCAACTTATGATGGATTTATCAGGATTGTAAGTTGGGGAGCATCTGTACAGGTGAAATGCACACATGTGCATATACTCATACCTGTACGTACATACATACTTGTACATGCATACATAAGCACACACATGTATATATATAAGCCCATGTGTGTGTGTAAATAAAACTTTAGAAGGATGGTGACTATTCTTTCTTTTTCCTTCCCTCTGATTCTTTCCCACCAGCAGTGAGATATGCTTTGGGTTGGTGCCAATATGGAGTTTAGTGCCAACCGTCTTTCCAAAGGCCTGTGTCCTGTCTTCGTCAGACCTCACAGATGCAGCAGGACCTGCCAACTGCCGGAGCTGCCTGCCTGCCAGCTTCGGTGCTCTCACTGCAGTCTTTGTCCACAGGCTTGCTTTAAATCCAACTCATGTTATCCTGCTCTGCTCAGGCAGTGTTAAAATTGAGAGATATATTCAATTTTAAGCAAAAGCAAACTAAATCTGTCTTCTAAAGAAAAGCAAGAACAGCCTCCTCTGGCATTTCTTTAAATGAATTAATATGTTGACCTTGGAGGAAGTTGGAGCCATCCTTCATGTTTTCGTTATTAAGCCAGGTGAAACGAAAACCAAACCTCACTGCTAAATGCCACCTCTGGGACTTTTGCTGTGTGGTTTTTATTTTAAAGAAACCTGCGGGATTTCTTCTTTAGTTAAAACATACTGTTGTAAATATAAATTTCCAGTATTTCCAGTATCTACAGTTTTTTAACTGTAGATACTATTTAGTTTCTTCCTGTTTGCAGGCCTCGTACCAAGAACATTTTATAATATTAACTTGTGAATATCGAATTGTGAGAAATAGTTGCTGTGTATCTATCTTCACATATTGAAGAAATTTCAGCCTGAGCCTGGTAATAAAGTACTAATTATCAGAGTAATGCATCAGAGTCCTTAGCAGATACCTAAGTTCTCATTCATTTCAATGTTTGTTTTTAAGGAATAGTTATCTGTCATAAAATAAAGTATAGGCATTAAATGGTACCTTTTGCAATACTAGGTTGTTATTGATGCTATAAGGGGAATGTTTTCCCATACTGCAGGCTTTCACTCAGTATCTATTCATAGGTGAGCAAATATCCGTATGATTTTAAGAGAACAGAAGAATGCTTTTCTGTTTTGCAAGGGTCACAAACTCTGAACTTGCGGTTCTCTGCTGTTTATCTGACTTTAAAGGGGAATGTTCTGGAAGGTGGGCTTAGCATCACTTTACTCTTATTTATAAGGCAGAATTCAGAATACTAGAAGGGTTTGGTTTTTGTTTTTGTTGTTTTCCAGAAAGATGGAATTAGGCTGGAGTGGGAGGTTAGAGGAAAGTTTTGTGATATTACTGTGACATTTCATTTGCTGTTACTCAAGACCCTAAATGGTCTGCAAGCAGCTACAGAGCCACTTCTGGGAAGACAGGACTGCCTAAGACTTCTCCCCCTCAGGGAACTGGAGTGGCTTCTGCTTGTGTGAAACAGGGAATGAGAGGTTCAGGAGTTCAGGTTGCACAGAACAAATTTGGAATTGTGTTGAACAACACTTGGAGAAATGAGGCAGCTCAGCAAAGATCCCAGAAGTTCGCCATCCTGCTTCACTGAGACTGGAAGTCTTTCAGGAGGTGATAGCAGCTCCTGGTGTCCACTTTTGCTACCCGTCTTTGCTTGTCCACCCCTACCCCCACCCCCCATCATTCTTTCTGCTACCATTGGCTGGTTCACCCACTATTTCAAATTATATTTTCCCAGTTTAGAACAGCTCTGACCCCATGGGCAGAGTTCCTGCACTCAGCACCCAGAGACCTGGTCATTAACAGCCACCTGTGGTCAAAGCATCTCTTCCAGAGCATTCAGCTGCACCAGGCCTTGCATACCACCCAGCAGAGAAAGGCAGTTGTGGACCACTGCCTTTCATCTTGTGTTTAGGCTACATCTCTAGGCACAGTCTTCGGAGGTAGTAGCGTAGCTTTGTGGTCTTGGATTTGATGAGGGTTTTTTTCATTCTTTACTTTTGCCTTGTGTTTTGGCGGATACTCTCAAAAATAGGTGATACAGTCCTATTGAAGAACTCACTGTGAAATTTACTAAGAATTCACTGTGAATGACCAGGATTCTAAATCCATATACCCTGGAAAACTCAGTGTAAAATAAAAACTTCTGGTTTGTCCAGCCTGCCTCCAAAGATATCTCAAGACTTTTCTCTCTGCCCTTTTTCTTAGCCATAGAAATCAACCAATGTTTATGTCACAGGGTGCATGTGTGGTACATTGGAATATACACAGTTTGAGAGCTATAAGATACCAAAGATCTTTGTTTTGCTTTGCTTAATACTATAAAATTTACTAAGTGTTCTCCTGTATATTATCATTTTAACCTTCAAAGTAGCTAGGAGAGGCTGTTGTCTACCTTTTGCTGCTAAGAAAACAGGTTTAATCATATACAACAAGGTAATGGTAGAACCAATATTAGAACTCCACTTTTCCAGTAGCTTCCACAACATCTTGATACAGAAATGTAAAATCACTAAGTGATATGTGTGTGCATGGCTAACCCCCTTAAACACATATACTTACAGTCGTTAAGACTCAGTTATTGAAAAATGAGAGAATTTACCAGCCTCAGTAACTTCCATTTTGTATATGGAGTCTTGGTAGGTGAGAAATTCTTAGCCTAGTAAAGATAGAGTCTGAAAATCTATCCTATGTTTCTTATATTATTAGCCATCAGTCTAACATTAGGCAGTGTAGGGTGTTCAGTGGTTCTTTATAACAAAGAAGCAGTGTTTCCACATCATTCTTTTTTTAAGATTTTATTTATTTATCTTTAGAGGGGAAGGGAAGGAGAAAGGGAGAGAATATCAATGTATGGTTGCCTCTCGTGGGTCCCCCGCTGGGAACCGGCCTGCAACTCAGGCATGTACCCTGACCGGGAATCGAACCGCAATCCTCTGGTTTGTAGTCCCGCTCTCAGTCCACTGAGCTATACCAACCAGTACCGACNTGTTTCTTATATTATTAGCCATCAGTCTAACATTAGGCAGTGTAGGGTGTTCAGTGGTTCTTTATAACAAAGAAGCAGTGTTTCCACATCATTCTTTTTTTAAGATTTTATTTATTTATCTTTAGAGGGGAAGGGAAGGAGAAAGGGAGAGAATATCAATGTATGGTTGCCTCTCGTGGGTCCCCCGCTGGGAACCGGCCTGCAACTCAGGCATGTGCCCTGACCGGGAATCGAACCGCAATCCTCTGGTTTGTAGTCCCGCTCTCAGTCCACTGAGCTATGCCAACCAGTGCCGACATCATTCTTTTTCATCCATTCATTCAACCAACCATCCTGTTAGAGTAACATTGTTTGTAAGAAGTCCCAGTCCTGGGGTGAAGGGCCTGAAATCTGATGCCCTCATCTAGCATTAAGTATATAATTGGGTTAAGTCATGGTACACTTATGAGTGTGATGCTTTTAATCTATAAAGTGAGGTATTGGAGCTTTGTCTCCTGCTGTTTCATCTGTGTGCACATGATCTTAGGTCCTACACACTATTCTCCATTTACGACATCATCCCCTTTGTTACCACCCTTCACACCATGTCAGAGCCTGGGGACTGGGGAAGGGACTGTCACTGATCTATTAAAAGTCTTCCTTATTTAGACTCAATTTGTGGGTGTTATATGGAATTCCCTCTGCTGTTATATTCCACTGAATTACATTTTTGTGTTAACTTAATAAGCTAATATGTTATGAACTTGTGAGATTGAATGCAAGGAATAAAATCGATATTTCTGATAATTACTTGATGGGAGTGGAAAGGTTCAGTAGAAAGTCATTTAAAATTCCAGACTAATATTGATTAAAATTAGTGGCTTGAAGATTTTGAGTGTTTTATTTATAAGGGAATTTTTTTTATTCTGTAACTTAGATAAAAATTGTGGCCTTAGTATTTATGGTAACAAAAGTTACTATATAACAGTTACTGGATTTAGGAAAGAACCAGTAATTTAGAATCAGAGCATTCTGTGTATCCCTGTACAAGGTGCTTTTAGGTTTTATTGCTGCAGTCTACCATTCTTATCTGAGATGTTCTACTTCTAAAGGGTAAGTTCTCTCTTTTCTCATTTGGAAGTATTAGACTCTTCCTTTGGTACTTTTCACAGACTATATAGTCGATTTATTCAAATGTCCATGAATGGCTCTAGAAATACTAATTTCTTACATCTGTCGAATACTATGTAACAGTGGTCCCCAACTCTGGCCACCCATCAGAACGTTGTTTTGTTTTGTTTTGTTAAGACCATAAAACAGTTTTGATGAGCATCCCTAATGAAAATTACAGGTTCAGCAAGATTGGCAGATTATATTTCACTTCACATGTTTTTATGTCATCAGAAGGTGACACAAGTATTATTGATGATCACCCTCTTTTACAGAGAAGGAAATTGAGGCTCCCTGGTGAAATGAGTTGCCCAAGGTCACTCCTTGTGGTAACACTTCGTCTACTTATTTTCCCAATGCCAGTCTCTCCACCAAACTTCTCCATCAGTACACTGTGTTGGAATCTTAGACCTAGGATCTTAGTCATGTTTCAGATTGTCAAAGGATCATAGAAACAAAACAGAAAAACACAGTATGTTGGGACAATTGTGGGGCCACAGAGAGGCAGAATTGGGTGAACATTCTCCTCACTTAAGGAACCTAAGAGCCCACGGGTCTTAAGTATCCTATACCACATATAGTTGGTACATATGTGATCTGGAGATAAATATAAATAAAATACTAAATACTTTTATTATATAGTCTGCTCTTTATGCTTTTCTCCACCCACCAGCAAGTTCATCATTATAAGGCAATGGGTAGAACGTTGGCCCAGCCACATTACATTAGTGACCTGGCCTGAACACTCTACCCAGACATTAATAGAGTAGACCAAAAGAGGAGGGCTTTCTCCAGAAGGACTCACTTAAGATCTAATTACCTGGGAATAGTTTTCATTAGCATGTTAGTTTTAATTGGGTCATTAGATAGTCATCCACTGAGGCAGTAAGGAAATAGGACCTTTGGAAGGGTGGGGCTATGGAAGGGAGGGTGCAGACACGACGTAAATAGCCAGGGAAGAGACAGGCAGCAGGATGCACAAGTTAGAGGAAGGACTCCTCCTCCACTCCTTCTTTTACCTCCTCCATCCACACCTTCTAAAGGGGCATTTTTACCAAACAAGATAGAGTGAGATTCACTTTTCTTAGAATAGAAGGACGAGAGAATATTAAAAGCCTGTTCTGGTTCCTTGTTTAATCTAGTATGTCATGCCAGACACTGAAATACTACAGATGTGCTGTCAAATTATAAACTGCATATTTTCTGTAGATATTCCCAAGTGGCATAAATTACAAGGGTGGTAACATGTTCCTAAGAAATGTTTTTGGCCTCACATACTGCCAGCAATGTCTCGTTGATCACTGAAGCAACAGGGAAAAGCACGGAGCCACGAGTCTGCCAGTGTTTACTTGCATACAACCATAGGCAAGTCATTTAACATCTGTGGGTTATATAGTTTCTTTATCTGTAGAATGAGATTGTGAGTGACTTACTTCTAAGGTCCTTCCTAATTCTCATTCTCAGTGATTCCATCTTCCATGCATGTATTAAGTCAGTATGATCACCTTCTGTGTCTACTGGGCCATGCTAAGGCTGCTGGGAGTGCAGCAGTGAATCCCACAAGGAACTGCCTTCCTGGCACTCATGCCCAGCCAGAGAGATGAAATCGCAACACAGGTGGTTCTCCCAGAAGCAGAGGTGAAAAATATCAGTTGACAAGGCCATAGAAAAATACACATATTTATTAAGCTTCTCTGTGTGTACCACAAATTGACTGTTGTTGATACTTTATGTACATTTAATTTAATTGTCAAAATAATCCTGTGGCATACATGTTATTGTCATCTGTGTTGTCATATAGAGAAGGGATCAAACGTAAGTAATCTTCCTCTATTTGTGCTGCTAGCATATTGGATCAAGATTTAGAAATAAGCCTTTCTGACTTCAAAGCCCATGCTTTCTCTTTTAGATCCCTTTACCTCCTAATACTAGGATAATTGATAACAAGAGATGATATGTGCCATTTTGGGCAGGATAAGCACTTTCTGTTAGAGGAGACATTTGCTCAAGAACATGGAATTAGAATGTGTGAGCCTAGGAGAGTATTCAACAAGGACCCTGGTGGGAGAAAGCAGTGAGCAGGCCACAGCCACTAAATATGCTCTGCCCTGTGGGCAACACCTGTGAAGGAGTGGCAGATACAGGGTTAAAAAGGTAGATGGGCTGGGGGAGATGTGGAGTCATTGAAAAGGCATTTTAGAACTACTCGAGATTTGGAAGTAAATGGTTAAATGCGTATCATACCTAGCCTGGTCTTCTGAATGTTCAAGTGGAAAGGGATGAGGGAGAGGAGTCAGCTGGACTGGTTGGGGAGCTACCACAAGAATGCAGTAATTAGCTGATTGTGGCTTAAATTTAAGATCAAAAATTGGGAAGGGAGTGAAAGAGACACAAAGAGAATGCTGTAGCACTGCCATAATTGTCAGCAAACCAAACCCAAAACAGGAGCAGACTGGAGAGATGCAATAAGGACTCCAATTTGACTGAACTGGTGATGTACATGATTTCTTCAACTGTCGTTCTAGAACTTGAAGAAAGTTTTCAGAGCCTGAACAGGTAGGAATCATGCTGTTGTAAAGGAAACCTGGGAGCTGAGGTGAACTAAAAAGTTTGATGTTCCGCTGTGTACGAAGCACATGTACATTTAGTACTTTGTATGCTTTTTGCTATGGCCAGAGGAGAGACCCCAAAGAGAGCAGTTATGCTTAGAGCCAACAATTATTATGTGCTTGTTATGTACCAGGCACTGTGCACAGGGTTTTACATATCTCAGTTCTCATTCCTATGAGGTGGGTGTCGTTATCTACAATTTACATAGGAAGGAGCCAAAGCAAAGTGAAAGAACTTGACCGACTAGTAAATGGCAAAGCTGGGGTTTGAGACCACATCTGATGGCCTCAAGGCATGCAGTATTGATTAAACAGAAGGGAAAGAAGTAATCTGGCAAAATCAGACTTCAAAAAAGAAAAAAACAGCAAGACATGCAGAAATTATTGATTCTGTGTTTATTACTTTGTCATTAGTTTGCCTAGCATATGCTGCTTCACCAACATTAACGGTTACCTGCCTCCCACAAAGCTTGCATATTGACCTTTTACTGATGTGCTAGGACTTAACATACAATAGAACAGATGGACTGTGGCACATTACTTGCCTTTCAATACCCCATGTTGCTGTAGCCCGAAAAAAGGGTGAATGAATGTCTGAAAGTCAGGAAGGACTCATGGAAGCAGAGGCATGTTGCTGTGCCCTTCTGCTTCTGTGTTTGACATTGATCCTACAGCTCTTAGCATTATTTTTAAGTGATGAATGTTTTATTTGCAGGAAATCATTGATGGGAATGACAAAGTTAGTATAGTGAATGCACACATAGATTTTATTTTTTAAACATTTTATTTATTTATTTTTAGAGAGACAGGAAGGGAGGGAGAAAGACCGGGAGAGACACATTCATTGTGTGAGAGATACACTGATCGGCTGGCTGCCTCTCACACACCCCCAATGGGGGACTAGGCCTGCAACCCAGGCACGTTTCCTGACTAGGAACAGAACTGGCAACCTTTCAGTTTGCAGGCCAGTGCTCAGTTCACTGAACCATACCAGCCAGGGCAGATTTTAAATGGAATCGTATGTCTTATTTTAATATTTCTAAGTATTTATATTTAATTTTAGGGGAACATTGGCTCCAAACTTTGCATTATCTCCTAGTTTTATTATACCAATCTTAGCTCTGGGGAAAGGCTTATTTGAGAGCTTGTTTGGAGTTTCTATTGGGGAGCGCAGCTACTCATATACCCTTGACCGGAAACCAGAGCTCTCCTCTAGTTGGGAAGGTCGTCCTCTTCGACCGAGTGTCCCTTCAGGAGGGATGCACGTGGAATCTGTGAGGAAGGAAGGGGACACCAGCCAAGTCAGCCAGATCAGCCTAATCAACCTTGGTGATCAGTGGGGTGACAGATGTCACAGCCAAATCACCCTCACATCTGGGAAGGCTTATTTGAAACTGACTACTCACCCAACTTTAATATATAAGCAGCCCTATGATGACCCAGTCTTCACTGTGTTTGAAAGACTTCAGGACTACAATTTTTTCATAAGGTGTACCAAGATTTTTAAATTATTTTTCCCACTAACTTTAGTGTATCTCCTAATCCTGGGATGTTTAATAACCAAATAGATTAGGTAAATTGGCTGCTGCGGCATAGTTACTTGAAAGTCTCTGTTTCTTTCTTCCCTGCCTCCACAAAGAACCCTTGGAGAATGTCTGGAGAAGCAATAAGGATGGATGAGTGATTTGAATTATGACTTCAAAACCCAACATCTAACAAAGCTGTTGTGACTCACTATGTGACCTTGGTTAAACCATCTAATGGCTCCCTAGTCTCCATGACACTCTCTGAGATAATGAGCCACACACCAATCCGTGCTCCCTGTGTCCTCAGCACCTGGGAGAATTAATGAGCTGATGGCAGTTAAACACTTGGAGTGAAGAGGCTTGGAGTGAAGGACCTCCCATTGGAAGGCTTACTGTTGTAGTACTTCTTTCTTAGCATCCTTTCCCCCATAGCATGCTTTCTTTCAGTCCTCATTTTATTATCCACATTTTTATATACTCAAAATATTGTTTTTAATATATTTTATTGATTATGCCATTACAGTTGTCCCATTCCCCCCCTTTACTCCCCTCCACCCTGCACACCCCTCCTCCACCATTCCCCCCTTTCATTCATGTCCATGTGTCACAAGTTCTTTAGATTCTATATTTCCCATACTATTCCTGCCCTCCCCCCTGTCTATTTTCTACCTACCATCTATGCTACTTATTCTCTGTACCTTCTCCCCGATTCTCCTCCTCCCACTCCCCTGTTGCTAACCCTCCATGTGATCTCCATTTCTATGGTTCCGTTCCCAATCTAGCTGTCCTCTTAGTTTGCTTTTGTTTTAGGTGTGGTTGTTAATAACTGTGAGTTTGCTGTCCTTTCACTGTTCATCTTTTTCTTAAGTAAGTCCCTTTAACATTTCATATAATAAGGGCTTGGTGATGATGAACTCCTTTAACTTGACCTTATCTGAGAAGCTCTTTATCTGTCCTTCCATTCTAAATGAAAGCTTTGCTGGATAGAGCAATCTTGGCTGTAGGTCTTTGGATTTCATGACGTGGAATACTTCTTTCAAGGCCCTTCTTGCCTGTAAGGTCTCTTTTGAGAAATCCGCTGACAGTGTGATGGGAACTCCTTTGTAGGTGACTGTCCCCTTACCTCTTGCTGCTTCCAGGATTCTCTCCTTCATTTTAATCTTGGCTAATGTAATTATGATGTGCCTTGGTGTGTTCCTCCTTGGGTCCAACTTCTTTGGGACTCTCTGATCTTCCTGGATTTCCTGGAAGTCTATTTCCTTTGCCAGGCTGGGGAAGTTCTCCTTTATTATTTGTTCAAATAAGTTTTCCACTCGTGGCTGTTCCTCTTCCCCTTCTGGTACCCCTATAATTCAGATGTTGGAACATTTAAAGATGTCCTGGAGGTTCCTAAGCCTCTCCTCATTTTTTTGAATTCTTGTTTCTTCCTTCTTTTCTGTTTGATTGTTTCTTTGTTCCTTCTGATCCACTCCCTTCATTTGAGTCCCAGTTTCCTTTCCATCACTATTGGTTTCCTGTGTATTTCCCTTCATTTCAATCAGTTCAGCCTTCATATGTTCCTCTAATTTGTGGCTAAAATCAACCAGTTCTGTGTGCATCCTGATCACCAGTGTTTTGAACTGTGCATCTGAAAGGTTGGCTATTTCTTGGTCACTTAGAATTATAGGCTCTGGGGCTTTGAGTCCTTCCTGAGCCATATTTTGGACTATTTGTGCCTGTTATGTATGAGGGGCGGAGCCTTAGATGTTCACCAGGGCCGGGCAACCCAGTCACTGGGTTGTGACTCTGTATGTGGGGGCGGGACCAGAGAGGGGAGAAATGGCACTTTGCTCCCCTCCAGTCTCTCTCAGATTTCTGTCCCCTCTCCAACTTCCCACAAGCAAATTGGTCCCCTCTGGTGCTGGTTCCCAGGTGTGTGGGCCCGTGTACTCTCCATGACCCTATGGGTCTCTCCAGTGAACTCTCTGGGACTCTCTCCCAGCCCCTCGACCCTGAGAAAGTCTTTCCAGTTGGTGCTTTCAGGCTCTAATTCCCGTCGCTGGGGCCCTAGCCTGAGTTATCTGTCTCACTGTTCGCTCCTTCACTTGGTTTATCTGCGCACAAATGTGTGACCACAGTCAGCCAGCCACACTGCACCCTCACTGGGTCCGTCCGTCGTCACTCCACGCCGGGGATCCACCAACCACCTTCGTCTTCACTCCTGGGTTGGTCTGACCAGACGATCTTTCCAGCCTGACCCCCCTCCACCACTGACTCCGCCCCTCTTACCAGTCTGGCTGAGAGGTTTGTTGTTGTTGGACTTCCGTACAGTTCAATCTTCACTGTTTTGGCTGTGTTTTTGTTTCTTAAACTTCACTGTCTTTAAATTTAGTTGTGGGAGGGGGCACAGTATTTCCACCTACGCCTCCATCTTGGCCGAAAGTCCACAATGTCCTCAAAATATTATTTTTAAAAGACTTTATTTAATTTTTGAGAGAGGGGAAGAGAGTGAGAAAGAGGAGGAGAAAAGCATGGATGTGTGAGAGAAACATTGATCGGTTTTTTGCATGCCCCCAACCAGGGATCTTGCCTGCATCCCAGGCATGTGTCCTGACAAGAAATCAAACCGGTGACCTTCCAGTCTGCATAACAATGCTCATCCCACTGATCCACACCAATCCAGGCCCAAAATATTATTTAATATCACCACATTGGCACCTATTTTACTTATCTTTTTGAAAACCTGAATATATCACAGATTAATAAAGTTCCCCTGATTTATTAATGAGCATGCAGGTCAGTACCTCCAATAGAAAACTAAATTGGCTAAATATTACTCACCCCAATTACTTATTTGAAATATGGTATCATCCTACAACCCTAAAACTCTAATAACTAATATGAAATATCACTTTAAAGTACAGTTTTATTTTATCAAACAAGTATGTAAAAATGCATTTTGTTAAAGGAGCTCTTCTAGATAATTAAGAAATGAAACGAGTTCTGAAAAACTACAAAACCCACATTTAATTTTATACATTGAAGTACATTATTAGTGAGATAGTACATGGATACTTACAGGTTTAATTAGATATTTCATTGTATGTCTTCTATGTAAATGAAAAATAATTTCCAATAAAAGTCTGTCATTTTAGCAATTTTTAAAAATTTTATTTATCTTAAGAGGGGAAGGGAAAGAGAGAGGAAGAGAAATAGCAATGTGTGGTTGCCTCTCATGTGTCCCCTGCCAGGAACTGGCCTACAACCCAGGCATGTGCGACTGGGAATCAAACCGGGGTCCCTTGGTTCGCAGGCCTGCACTCAAGCCACTGAGCTACACCACCAGGGCTTTAGCAATTATTGTTGGTGCAGTTTTGGGAGAGTTGATTTCTTGGTTGTGTCAATGATATGTGCGTGTTTTTTAATATTTTATTGATTATGCTATTACAGTTATCCCATTGTTTTCTACCATTTATTCTTCTCTGCCCTATACCCCACCTCTCACTAGCATTCCCACATGTTAGTTCATGTCCATGGGTCATACATATAAGTTCTTTGGTTTCTCCATTTCCCATACTATTTTTAACCTCCCTGTGTCTGTTTTGTCCAACCAGTTATGCTTCTTATTCCCTGTACTCCCCCTCCCCCGCCATTCTCCCCTCTGCTCCTCCAGCTGATAAGCGTACATGTGATCGCTATTTCTGTGAATCTCTTCCTGTTCTAATTGTTTTCGTAGTTTGTTTTTGTTTTTTGTTTATTTTTAGGTTCATTTATTCAGTTATGAGTTGTCATTTAATGTTCTTATTTTCGATCTTCTTTTTCTTAGATAAATCAATCCCTTTAACATTTCGTATAATAATGGCTTGGTATTGATGAATTCCTTTAACTTGACCTTATCTGAAAAACACTTTATCTGCCCTTCCATTCTAATTGATAGCTTTGCTGGATAGAGCAGTCTTGGGTGTAAGTCCTTGTCTTTCATGACTTTGAACTTCTTCCCAGCCCCTTCTTCCCTGCAAGGTTTCTGTTGAGAAATCAGCTGATAGCCATATGGAAACTCCTTTGTAGGGAACTGTCTCCTATTCTCTTGCTGCTTTTAAGAGTCTTTCCTTATCTTTATTCTTGGATAATATAATTATGATCTGCCTTGGTGTGTTCCTCCTTGGGTCCAACTTTTTTGGGACTGTGAGCTTCCTGGACTTCCCGGAACTCTATTTCCTTTGGCAGGTTGGGGAACTTCTCCTTCATTATGTTTTCAAATAAGTTTTCCATTTCTTGGTCTTTTCCTTCTCCTTCTGGCACTCCTATGATTTGGGTATTAGAACATTTAAAGTTGTTCTGGAGGTACCTAAGACTCTCCTCATTTTTTTAAATTATTTTTTCTTCATTCTGTTCTGGTTTAATGTTTAGTTCTTCCATCTACTACAAACCATTGACTTGAGTCCTGGTTTCCTTCCCATCACAGTTCCCTGTACATTTCCATTATTTTGTGACCATACTCAGCCATTTCTGTGAGCATCCTGATTACCAGTGTTTTGAACTCTGCATCTGATAGTTTTGCTATCTCTTCATCACTTAGTTGTCTTTTTTTCCTGGAGCTTTGATCTCTTCTTTCATTTGGGCCATATTTTTTAGTCTTGGTGCACCTTTTTCACAGTAAGGGGCAGAGCCTTAGATATTCCCCAGGGCAGGGCAACCCACGTCACTGTGGGTTGTGGTGCTATATGTGGGAGAGGGGTCCAAGAGGGAACAATGCCACTTGCTCAGCTCTTGGCCGGCTTTTAATCACTTCCTCCATTACCCACAAGCAAATTGGGCCCTTCTGGTGCCGATTCCCAGGTGGATGGGCTTATGTATGTCCTAGGACCCCTTGGGTCTCTCTAACGAACTCTCCTGTGAGACTAGGAGTTTCTCAACACCCACAGGTGTTCAGTCAAAAGTTTTGAGGCTTTATTTCTCTGTGCTGAAACCCTGGGTTGCTGTGTCTGTCTCGCTCCCCAATTTTTCTTCCTAGTTTATCCACATGCCAGTGTAGAACTGGCCATTCGGCCAGCCACTACCTTGCCAAAAGTCCTCTCTGCACCCGGTTGCCCATCTCCACCCTTCCTACCAGTTTGGATGAATGTTTCTCTTTAACTCCTTGGTTGTTGGACTTCCATACAGTTCGCTTTTCTGCAGTTCTGGTTATTTTTTGTTTTTAAATATGTTGTTGTCCTTCTTTGGGTTGTGTGAGGAGGCACAGTGTGTCTACCTATGCCTCCATCTTGGCCAGAAGTCTGATGTGTGTTTCATCACTCAGTAAAGATTATTACCTGTGCAGTAATTAAAAGTTTTTCTTTCATTAAAAATAACCTTCTTCATAATTAGTTTCTTCTTTATTACTCTATGTTTTGTGCTTGAGAACATTTAGAAGTCACAGTGACTTGTTCAAGGACACCACAGTTCAAGTGTATACATGCACATCAGGACTAAAATCAGGTTCTAATTCTCAGGGCCCATTACAGCACCCTGAAGTCATCCTCCTGCTAAACTACTAGTATCTGATAGCCTTGGACTTTTAAAGGCCTTTGCTTGTTCTTTATGTTTTCAATACATACCTTTTCATTATAGTACAAGGCACAAAGAAGTCAATGATATCTTCTCTGAGCAAGTAACATTTAATCTGGGACCTGGCAATGAGCAGAAGTGAGTTAAGGGGAGGGTGGGGTGGAGCATGTAATCTGGGAAGAAAGAAATCTGCAGAGACCTTGAGTGTTAAGAGCTTGACACCTTCCAGGACCTATAAGAAGACAGATTGTTAACTTTAGTCTGAGCATCACTGAAAAGCCCCTCATCCTTGCTTCCCCACTCCAAGCCACTCTGTCCACATGGGAAAGTAGTATCTACCACCTCAGCTGCCAATTAATTTGTCTCAGTTTCGCCTTCAGTCAGCCTCGCACGTGTAGTCATGCGGCAGTTTTTCTGAGTCGGCCTGCACAGTCTGCTGCCTTACCGGTTTGGTTGTTCTGGTTGTTTTTTTTCTCCAATACCTTGGTTGTCAGATTTCCATGCAGTTTGATTTTCTGGTACTTTTGGTTGTTTGTTGATTTTAGATTGGTTGTTACCCCCCTTTTGGTTGTGTGAGGAAGTAGAGGGTTTCTACCTATGCCTCCATCTTGGCCGGAACTCTAGGAAAACTTTTTCAAAAGGCTCCAGCCAAACTCCCGTCTAGTCAAGTTGACCAGTGAGAGGTGTGTTACATGATTGTGAACAAGCAGTTCAGTGGTCAGGTAGATTGATACCTTCACAATTGTCTTAGAGCAGAGATTTTCAACCTTTTTCATTTCATGGCACACTGAAGTAATTATTAAAATTGTGCAACACACCAAAAAATATACAGGCTCCAGCAGAAGTAACGCTTGCTTGAGTGGTTGGTAGGTTAATAATATGATTGTAATAATTTATAGATTTAATTCGAACATTTCACCTAAAATGTCACATGGTATGCTTGAGTGTGATGTTGTTAAGTTACAGAATTACATGCTTTTGATTTTGTAATTTAAAAAAAATACATTGTTTGTGCCGGACTTTTTTTGTTTTTGTTTTTTTTTGCCAATCTAACAAAAAAAATCGGTATAATTTTGCCTTGGCTGGTATAGCTCAGTGGATTAAGCACGGGCCTGTGAACCAAAGAGTCACTGGTTCAGTTCCCGGTCGGGGCACATGCCTGGGTTGAAGGCCAGGTCCCTGGTTTGGGGCGTGCGAGAGGCAACCACACATTGATGTTTCTCTCCCTCTCTTTCTCCTTCCCTTCCCCTCTATAAAAAAAATAAAATCTTTTTTAAATTTTTTAAAAATTAAAAAATGGGTATAGTTTTTATTAATTTACACCAGATAAGTATTGTATTAGCTGTTGTCATTTTTTTATTTGACAGTCTAAGGGGAAAGAGATTAGTGTCCCCGACTAAATAAGGACATAAACATTCTTGCAGCACACCTGTTGAAAATCACTGGCTTAGATCAATGAAGGTTGGCAGGAGGGGTCTAGAGAGAGACTGAGCTCCCCTGACACTTACAGGAGGCTCACCCACTTGAGGCTTTGTTGTGAAGGAAGGAGACAAAGAAGGGGCAGCCAGGAATAGGTGGCCAGTGGTCTCAGCCACTGCAAGTTCAATGTGTGGGGCCCAGGAACCTGCGTTTAACAAGTACTCCAGGTATTGTTTGGTTGTACTGATGAAGTGAGCACTTGGGTTTGAATCCTGGTTCTCCCTTTACCAGCTTTTTAACCTTAGATAAGTTATTGTGTTTAACTTTTCTGCATTTTCTCAATAAAAAGCAAGGATAAAGATATCTACATCAGACCTAACAGGAGATGTAAGATAATGCACACACCTGTTCTTCAACCCCAGTAAGATCTAATCTGCATTAGGACAGTGTTAGTAAGAGGCTCCTCAGCATTTTGCATAATTCATTTACTCACAGTTTACTAAGGCTGACTGGAGTAAAATGTTCCTAAAATGCCACTAAGCTAGCAACAGTATAGGGGTGAATGGGACACCCCTGTGCCCAAGCAGCTCACAGTCTAATGAGGCAGGCAGTTGTAAATACACTGTGCACAGTGAAAGCAGATTTGAATTATCTTCAGCAGTGGAGCAATAGTATCAAATGTATGAGCTAGAGGAATTCTGGTAATGAAAAGAAGTAATCGTAGAGTGTTGATAATAGAGCCAGATGTCCAGCTAGAAGATCTAATCCAAGCAAGAGAGAATTTGAGGGTGGAGGGAAGGGAGTGACGATGGGAGTGGTTAAGAATGGACCGACTCTGGAGAAAATTTAAAGATTGAGTAGCTGGTAAAGGGCTCAGGAGGTAAGTCTGGTCCAGAAATACAGATTTAACACTCACAGAATTAGTACTGAAGCTGTGGATATAAATAAAAGCACATTTAGAGAGTATTTTTTTAAAGACACACTAGTGGCCTTCCTGGTGTTCTGTACTGTCCATATCAGTATGCGTGAGGAGTGAAGGAATGAAATGTTGATTCTTTTTTCCTCCTTGGCAGTCATCTCATAAGGACTAGGGTCATATTGCTTTCCCTTTAGATGAATCCTTTTTTAAAAAAACTTTGTGGGCAAAAGGGCCCTAACTAGTACAGAGTGGTCCCATCATATATCAGCTATGTAAAATAGAGCACATTTCTTAATCTTTATAACCCTCATTTTCTTCCCCGGCAAAATGAAAATAACATTATCTCCACTTATTATAAATGAATTTCCTTTCCTTTGTTCAAATAGAGAGACAAAAGGGGAGGTAAATATGAGGAGCAGGAAGAGCTTGCCTCGGACTTCAACAAATATGACGTATTAGTGACTAAAGTCAGAATACCACTGTATTGTGTATTTGAAGTGATAGGTTGGCCTTTACCACAGGGATTGCCTATCTCACAGTATTTTCTGTAGAAACCTCATGATTGGCATTCTGCCTCTCAGACGCATTCTCAGTGAGGGGTAGTTCCTGCTGTGGGGGCCACCCCGTTGAGCTGAATCACACATTTGGTTTTTGCTAGCATTGTGACTCACACTTTTTTACTGTGGCATGTCAGAGCACCACAGCGTGTCATACCTCAGAGGCCTCTGCTGAGGAACCACATGGAAGGGGTTACAGAGGCTTGGCCAGAAATGGCTCTACAGCCTTGGGAGCAAGCACCACACACCCACTGATTTCCATATGGTTCCAGCTCAGTGTTTGGGATACCGAAGAGATTTCCCAGCTGGGGTCTCTGGAAAGGACAGGAAGAAAACCATGATACAGAATTATGTATGAGAATTTCTTTTTCAATATACTTGACATATTTCTTATAAATAAGCCACTCCTTTTCCTTGTCCAAGCCAAGGCCAGCCCCTCTCTCGCCAGAGACTCAATGCAGTCAGTGGTGCTGAGCAAAGCAGGGAAGGGCAGAGGCAGTTCAGGGAAGCCCTGGACAGCTTTGCCTTGAGGGATCCAGCTGTCAGACATGTGCTTTTCTTTACACATTGGGATAAGCCATTTCCCTGATGTGGTCAGATCAAATCTCTCTCACCCTCTAAGCATTTCTTTTTCTAAGGTATGAAGTAACTATTCTGGGAGGAAAGCAATTTGATGTCAGGGGCTCCTTTGAGCCTTGGGAATTGGGGCTCAGAAGCTTGGAATTGGAGCTCAGCTGCTAGTAGAAAATACACTGTGAATGTTTTATTCAGTAATGCATCTATAACATTGAACAGAATCCAAATACATAAATCACTTACACAATAGCCGTTAAGCTACCTCCCAGAATTTCAGAACCCAGGTGCCAGAATTGCTCCCAAAGTCCTCTATTGCCATCTGCTGGTGGAATGTTTTAAATGCTGTTAAGTCCTACTCTTGTATTTTCAGTTCCCTTTTGCCTCTTCACAATCCTTGGGCACTTAGGTTTTTCTAGGGTAAAATTTGCCCCCACCAAAACTGAAATGGCTTGTGTTTTTGAGGATTTCCAAGGAGAACCATAGTACTCTTCAAAACTCTACCAAAACAGGATTGACAGAGGCAACAAAGCCATTTTCATCTTGGCTTTTAACCAGATTTTTGCACATAACTAGGCCCTCTGAGATCAGGCCCCAGGCCAGCCTGCATCTTAGGGCCAAGGACTCGATACTCAGTTGGTCTTTAGAATGGGTCCTTGAGAGCTGTCTCCCTCTCAAGCCTGTATATCACAGTCACCAATGTATCACATCAAAGACGGAATTATCAGTATCACCAATAATACCTGCCCATAAATCAGCATGAGCTCACATGATCTACAGTAAAGAAACCTTACCCTGGAGGTTGCCCTGAGTCACCAGAGCCTGATGGTAATGGACATCTATATAAGACATAGTTGAACAATTATTGGGTAACTTACTGACATCAGTTCAAAATGGCCATTATACCCTGAATGACAGAGGTGTGCCAGCAAGGCACCAGACTGTAATCCAAATAGAAGATACTCCGTATGACCTTGGAGCACTAACATGTCACCTTCTTAAGTGACTCGTCAGCATCACCCGTGAGCCATTCTGAACTTGAAATGGCATCACTGCAGTCCCCCAGCTCTGAAACAATGCATGTGGCATCTCAGCTCTGAAGTTGCATGAAAGGCTGGGTGGAGAACATCCAAAATGCAGTCACTTGGTGATTCAGAGGTAGAGGAGTGCTGGCAGAACCTGGGATGCTGTGTCTGCGATGCAGCCACGGTACAGATGTTCTGGGAAACGTCTTCCGCAGGCAGGCAGGCTGAGGGCCCCAGCTGGAGATGGCAGTGCTCTTTCTAGGCAGAAGGGTTCCCCAAAGTGAAATTAAGAGCAGAGTTTCCAAAGCATACTGGGCTTTTCAAATCGGGGCATGGCTGAAAGGCCCAAAAAGATGTTGTCATTTAACATCATCTCCTAATACAAAACTTAAGTCAGGGAGAGAGGTCGTGTTTCAAATTTAGAGGGAAAATTAAGAAGCAGAGCCCTTCCACTTCAACTATAACCTACAGACAAGAATGTGGAATGGTAAAAGAGTAGAAATTAAAACCGAGAAATTTAACAAGAACTATAACCCAAGGACTTTACGTATTATCTATTTATTGCTGCATGATTAATCATCATCAAAATAGTGGCTTGAAACAACAGTCTTCATTTATTAACACTCCCAGCTCTGTGGGCCAGGAATTGAGACTGGGTTTGTCTCCTGGAAAATGTTCCCAAAGGACAAGACTTCAGCCTCAAGAATGAAAAGCTTGGGGCTGGAACCAGCACACACCCACTCGCTTTGTCTGGGGGTTGATGCTGGCTGTCAGTTGGGGGCTGCCGGCCAGGCAGAGCATGCACACAAGGCCTGGGCTTCCTCAGAACATGGCTGGATTCAAAGGCAAGAGTGCCAAAGGAGAGGGCCAGGCAGAAGTCTGCTTGCCTTTATGACTTAGCCTTAGAAGCCATGCCATGTCACTGCCACTGTGGAGATGTATTGGTCAAGATAGTTACAGAACCTGCCCAGGGTTAAAGGAGAGGGCACTTAAATTCCTTCTCTCAGTGGAGAAGTGTCAAGTCATGCTGTAAATGAGCATGTGTGGTGGCAGGGCTCTTTGGAAAATATCATCTGCCATGCCTGTCTCATTCATGGTCCCTAACCCCCTGCTCACACATGTACAGCAACAGAGTATGGCAAGCTGTAGGCCCTCAGTGGCCATTAGATGGGTTTGTGATGGTGAATGGGTGGGTCAGTGGGCTGGCTCTAGTTCTTATTCTCTGTTCAACCTGCAGTTGGACCTGAAATTAGTCTCTCTGGATAAGTTTCCTCTCCAGGAAAACAAAAAGACTGAGGTCCAAGTTAGTGATCATTCGCCTTTTTAAAATACCCTGATACACATGCTTCAGCGGTAGTGGGGTTTGCTACAGTAGCAATTCTGAATGAGGAGGTGATGGGAAAAGTTTTGAAAAATCTGTCTCAAAAATTCTAGTTTTCCTCTCCACCTCTGAGAATCCTGAGTTAAACAATCTCTAAAATTCCTTCCAGGTCTGATCTGTGTGAGCATTGAGACCTTGGACATGTTCCTTGGACCCTTTAGGTTCTAGTTTCCTACTCGAAAATGAAAGACCTATTAAACCATCAGTTAAACTTTTCTCAGCTTTCCAATGTTTGGTTTTAGTATTCATTTGGACATAATAAAGTTACTTCATGCACAATAATTCTGCTTTGCTACATGGACACACAAGACAACAGAAGTCCTACGTTTGCAAGTTCCTGCCCAGCTTACAGTTATCAGGTGTTTTCCTTTCCTTGGGACGATGCAGTCATACGGTGATTTTTGTCATAGGGACTTTGCAACTCATCAGACTCTCCATTTTACAGAGAAGCCAAGTGATCTGTCCAAGGTCAGAGGGTATACTGGTCAGGGTTCTCCAGAGAAGCAAACCAGTTCAATATAAAAGGATTTATTATGAGGAATTGCCTCGAAAGATTATGGAGGCTCAGAAGTCCCACAGTTTATACATGCTGCAGACCCTAGAAAGCTAGGAGTACAATTCAGTCTGTGTGCAAATGCCTGAGAAGCAAGGGAGTCAGTGATATAAATCCCAGTCCAAGGACAGAAGAGGAGATGAGCTGTCCAAGCTCAGGCAATCAGGGAAAAGGGGATGGATTCTTCCTTCACCTTTTGTTCTATTCAGGCCTCAGCAGTGGGGAGGGGAAGCTAATTACTGAGTTTACCAGTTCAAATACTACTCTCACCTGGGCGCACCATCACAGACACACCAGGCACCATTTTTAATCTGGACATCCCTTGGCCCACTGAAATTGACACGTAGAATTAACCACCACAAAAGGCAGGTTAGTCGCAAATCAGGCATCACCTGAGGAAGGCAGTGTCCTTTACTGTCCTTTGTGTGACACCATCCTTTTAGTAGAAAAGCTGTAACATGTGCATCTTAGATCACACCACCACCTCATCTCCACCATCTCCATCATTCGAGGAAAACCTGTTCTCTAGAAGGTGTCTTTTTCTTTTTAATCCCATGGGTGTGACAGATGTTCACATATCTTTATAAAAGTACAGATTTTTCAAAAATGAAAATTCTAGATTAAAAAATTAAAGACCAAACTAATTATAACCAAAAGAAACCATGATTCCATGTGGAGGTTCCTGGTATGATATCTATGGAGAGCAGCAGTGTTTAATACATGTAGAACTAGATGTTTTAAATACAAGTCAACAGGCTTTTAATCTACTAGGTGAATTAGGAGGTAGAAGGTGGCATACCGGACTGGACTGCTACATTATAGTGTAAGGAAAAGGAAAAGGGTACATTTTTGGATTAAATTTGCATTACTTTTTATATTTTCAATTATGGTAAGACACACATAGCAAAGTCACCATATTAACAGTTTTTAAGTACATGTGTTACATTTTTAAGTCCCTTCATGAGTGAATAAGAAGGTGAGAAATGGCAAAGAGGGAAGTGCGAGGCCCCGTGTGCACAGGTTCAGATCAAGCTGAAAGCACAAGGTAACCTTTCCAAGCCCAACTCTGCTCCACAAAAGTCCTCAGCCTCAAATTGAAAATACCTGTGAAACGCCATGAAATCCTTCTGCTTTGTAAAATAGTCAGAGCATAGTTCGTCTAAACCTACATGTAGGTCTCCTGCAATGCTAAAGCTCCATGTGGTTTGGTTGTACTCATACACTTGTAAATTCCTCTTCCTCCAAACACTTTTTAAGTTATCTGAAATTTCAGTTAAGCATTAGTGTAAAGAAAAAAAGTCTTGTGTAATATTAAACACAAGTGTCAAAAAACAATAAAATGCTACTGTTTTAAAACTAAACACTTACTTTTACATAATACTCTTCAGTCTTTCTAACTCCAGTTTGTATTTTTGTAAATACAGTGTGACATGTCATGAATTGAACTTGCTATTCTGTTGCCCAACTTTGAAGTGTATTGTTGATCAAAGTTCTAGTTATGATGCATTAGCTGTGTTTATAGAGTCGTGGGGATGAGACAGTTTGAACTTTGACTCTGTTTCTCCTGGGTGTTGGGCTGGCAGCCTGGGTGAGTCACCAGCTCCTGTCATTCAGAACTGACTACTTGCCCTCGCCTCTGTCTTCTCATCTCTACAGGAGAGATTTTAATGCCCATTCCCTAAGAATGTCAACAAGGATAGCACCCAGTTACATGTATAGGGTGGGACAAAAGTAGGTTTACAGTTGTTTGAATGGAAAATAATACAATCATTAATAAATAATAACACAAGAATGAACTCTGTGCTTCAGGTACTCACAATTGTAAACCTACTTTTGCCCTACCCTGTACATTAAGTCTCCAGAACTTCCTCACTTTAACAAACTTTGTATGTCAGAGTTTGCGTCCTTTGGTCACTATCCCTCCCATTCTCCCCACCAGTCCACCCTCTCTTACTATAAGATAAACTTTTTTTAACTCTACATGTAAGAGAGATTGTGTAGCATTTGTCTTTTGGGTCTGGCTTATTTCCCTTAGCATAATGTCCTCCAGGTTCATCTATGTTTTCACAAATGGCAAGATTCCTTCTTTTTTAACCACCAGATAATATCTAATTTTATGTGTGTATGTGTGTGTGTGTGTGTGCGTGTGTGTGGATAATAACATTTTCTTTATCCATTCATTTGTTGACAGACACTTAGGTTGTTTTAATATTTGGCTATCATGAATAAATTCTGCAGTGAGCATGAGAGTACAGATAATCTCTTCTTTACTCTCTGATTCTGACTTTGTGGGGTTCTGGGATCATATATGGAGTTCTGTTTTTAACATTTTGAGGAACCGCCAAACTGTTTTCCATAATGGCTATAACAATTCCTTTTTTTAATTTTTATTATAGAAAAATGTGAACATACACAAAAGTAGACATAATAGAATAATGATTTCCACGTATCCATCACCCACCTTTCATAATTATTTACTCATGGCCAATGGTATTTTATTTATATGACCTCCCATTTTATTTTGAGGAAATTTATATTTTGTATGAAACTATTTTAGTACATATTTGAAAAGGTAGATTCTTTTTAAAAGCATAGCTATGATAACATCATATTAACAAAATAATATTTCTTTAATATCAGATATACAGTGTTTAAATTTCAAATTATATCACAAATATAATTTTTTAACGTTGTGTGTCTGTTTTAAATTAGGATCCAAATAAGTTCTAGAGGATATGCCTCTTAAATTTTTTAAAAGATTTTATTTATTTATTTTTAGAGAGAGGGGAAGGAAAGGAGAAAGAGGGAGAGAAACATCAGTGTGTGGTTGCCTCTTGTGCACCCCCCACTGGGGACGCAACACGCAACCCAGGCATGTGCTCTGACTGGGGATCTAACCGAGACCCTTTGGTTTGCAAGCCCATATTCAATCCACTGAGCTACACTAGTCAGGTTAAATTTCTTTAGATCTATAGGTTTGCCCATAAATTTTTTTCCCACTCTTGTTTTTCCTTGTAATTCATTTGCTGAAGAAGTAAGTTTTTATGTCTGTATTTTGCTAATTTCATCTTTGTTTTGTCACATATAAAAATTGATAGGGTCTTAACCAACTGAATTGTTAACCTTGGCCAGATGTTACACTCACCTGGGGAGCTTTAGAAAATCCCCATGTAGAAACAGTTTGGCAATTCCTAAATAAGTTAGACGTGAAACTACCATGTGACCCAGCAGTTCCACTTCAGAAGAAATGACACAGGTGTTCAAACAAAAACTTGTATGCAAAAGTGCATAGCAGCAATATTCGTAATAACTAAAAAGTAGAAGCAACTCAAACACCTTTCAACTAAAAAGTGGATGAAAAAAATATGGTGTCTCTGTGCAATGGAATTCAGTCTTAAAATTAATGAAGTACTTGCTCTGGCTGCTGTGGCTCAGTGGACTGAGTGCCAGCCTGTGAACCAAACAGTTGCTGATTTGATTCCCAGTCAGGGCACATGTCTGGTCTTTGAGCCAGGTCCCCAGTACGGGGGCACAGGAGAGGCAACCACACATTGATGTTTCTTTCCTTCTCTTTCTCCTTCCCTTTCCCTCTTTAAAAATAAACAAAATATTTTTCTAAGTTAATGAAGTACTGATACATACTACAACCTGGATGAGCCTTGAAAGCATTATACTAAGTGAAAGAAGTTTGACACAAAGGCCACATATTGTATGGTTCCATTTATATGAAATATTTAGAGGAGGGAAATCCATAGAGACGGGAAGCAGATTAGTGGTTGCCAGCGGGTGGAGGGATAAACCATGATGAGTGACCGCCTATACGTATGATGTTTCCTTTTAGGGTGATGAAAAATTTCTGCAACTAGATAGTGGTAATGGTTGTACAACATTGTGGATGTCATTATTGCCGTTGGATTGTATGCTTTATAGTGGTTTGAATGGTAAGTTTTATTATGTTACCACAATTTTTACCAATTCTGACATCTAGTCCACACCTTAGGCCAAGTAAGTCATAATCTCTCAAGTGTGTTTTAAGCACCAGAATACCCTAAAGCTCTCCAAGGGGTTTCAGTGTGCAGCCAAGGCTGGATTCCAAGCCTTCTTCAGAGGTGGTGGTAGTGGTGTGATATATTTAAAATCTTGCTTCTGTTCACTTGTTCTAGGGAATGACCATGTCTTTTTGACTCCTGTCAGACAGCAGATAGTGTCAGAAATTCTCTGGCTAAAGTCATGCAGAATGTTATCTCCTCAGAAATGAAATTTTGGAAAACCTGAGAAGATAAAGATCATTTTGTACTGACCTGGTTTTTTTTTTAATATGAGAGAAAAGAGCCTGTATTTCCAACTGCCATCTAGATGTGTCAAACAGTAGCATAGCCCAGGAAACAGCAGCATCGGAGTGGGTGACCCTCAGGCTCCCAGCACATGTGCGTGTGCGTGCACCAGCCAGAGCAGACTCAGGGTCTGTCCTGGTCACTGTTTGAAAAAATCTAGTGACAAGAGGCCAGATAACCACTATTGACTCCTCAGGGAAGAAAGTGAACTTTTTATTGCCATTTTTCTAACCCAGGGATGGCTTGTACTGCCGTCAGTCCTGTGGACCCTCAGCAGTGCTCGCTCCCCTACCTCAGGAAGAAGAATGCCATTTCCTTAGCGAGACTCACTTCCCATGAGCTTGGATCAGACCACAGCCGTGTCTGGCTCTGCAGCTTTGGCAGAATTACAAATAGGTGAAAAGTAGGGGGGAGTTCTAGTTCTCCTTTCCTTCAGCCAACTTCCTTTTCTGGCAAACTCTGAATAAACTCAAAAACACTAGGTAAGTGGCTTGTTGCTCCCCATGGTGCTTTGCAAAGCTAAGTTCTTCATGTGATCCAAGAGGTAGATGGCTTATCATTTTCTTTGCTCAGTGTTATTCAGTTAATCCCTAAACTTTCATTTCTGAAAGATGTGCTCCTGAAGTGGAACACATCTAACACATCTGAAGTGCTCCTGAAGTGGAATTACAAATTAAACTTGGAAAGCACAGCTCCATTTTTCTCAACCTTTTGTAGCCCAGCCTAAGTGACCAAAGGGCTCTGCTGTTTGAATAGCTTGCAGTTTCTATTTATAATATTAATTAGAAGGAGCAGTAGGCACTTTTTCAGAATTGTGTTGAAAACAGTCATACATTTTACTCTGACCCAAATTCCCCTCACCAACAGTCTTTCTAGATTCATCCCCAGCCTAGGAGCTGTCCTATTTCGTCGCTTTCATGCCCTGACCTTTTATGTGCTTAACTCTACTAAAGTAGTAAAGCTTGGGGTTTTTGTTGTTGTTGTTGTTGTTGCGTGCGTGCATGTGTGTGTGTGTGTGTGTGTGTGTGTGTTAAGGGCTGTAGATTTTGGAGTCAGAAGACTTGGAGTGGAATATGTCAGCTCTGTGATTCACTTATCAATTGTGAAAATGTAGACGGGTTACTAAATTTATCTGATTCTGTTTCCTCACTCATAAGATGTATATGAGTATTGAGTAGTTGTAAAGAAAGTAAACAAGAAACTAAATAAAGCACCCAGGCCTGATACATGCCCAGTAAATGTTACTTTCCAGAATATTTATTGCTAAGAATGTGAAGCAAGTGATTCTCAAACTTAATCCCAGAGAGGCAGGGATAGGGTGCAGAAATGCCTTTTCTCTTCACTATAGGGAAGCCACAGAGTTGGGTACAATCATGGGAACTTGCTTGGGGATCAACAAGTTTAAAATTTAGGATCTGCAGATAGATCATGATCTGTCCGTTGGGAGCCCATGACTGGTTAAAGATAAAGGTGTAAGTTAGGGATGAAATTATGAGACCAAAGCAAATAATGATAGTTCCTCAATTATGATTTGTATCCTGCATTTTTCCCACTCAGTGTTTAATTAAATATTTTTCTACAGTGTTATTTTTAATAATTACATATTAAGAATATGCTCTAAATAAAAGCTTTGGGCAACTCTATGGAAGCTAATTTGAAAATCTAATAAAAAGTAAGTCTGAGTAATGGAAAACTTTTTAATATTTTCTATGTCCAAGTCTTTGACCAGTCTTTTTATTTTTATCTCTTTAATCCTCACCTCAGGGTATATTTATTGATTTTAGAGAGAAAAACATTGATTGGTTGCCTCCCATATACAACCCAACTGGGGATTGAACCTGCAACTTTTTGGTGCATAGGACGACACTCCAACAAACAGAACCACCTGGCCAAGCCTCGACCAACATTTTTAGTGCTTGTTGTTTTAAGTATTTTATGGACAAGTTTTTCAAATATTTTCGTTGAGGTACATGTGTTGTATTTAGTTTGTTTATTATATTATGCAAATTTTTGTCATTGCCTTTTTAAACTTAATGGCTTTATTTAGTTTTTAAAGAGGAATATCAAAGTTTGCCACTGTAATTGTATTTTTAGCAGTTTCTCTTCACTTCAAATAGTTTAGGCTTTATTTAGTGCATGCAAGTCTGTGACTGCTGTATCTGCTGTGTCGTTTTGTAAATGTTGCTCATTATTCAATTTTATGCTGTTAGACTCAGCTCTTCCTTGTCTAATGTTAATATAAACTGGTATTTTTCCCAAAAATGTGTACCATATATGTTCATCTGTCTCTCCATTTTCAGTCTTTATCACTTTTGTTAGAGTTTTGTTTTGTTGTCTATCATATTTCATTCACATTTCATAAAATGGCCAGTAGAGTTGATTTTATTCCTTCCATCTCATTCTGTTATTTATTAGTGTATTTTCTCTTCCTCCTTTATTTTTGGTAGTATTATCAAATAGTTTCATTCCATTTCCCTCTTTTATTAATTTGGGAATTCTATTTCTCTATCCCCTTGATGACTCCCTTCTGTAGCCTGATGTTCATAATTAGAAGCATACTCTTTTGTATAATTATTTGAAAAAGGCCGCCTGTTTTTCCCATAGAAACATTCTATTTTCCTACATGTATAAATTTCATAAATGTGTTCTTTGCTTATTACTATTTGCTCCTGCCTGAGTCTCTCTAAGTGCTCTTACTGTGTACTGCTTGTTGTCCACCTCTCCCAGCAGCTTTATTTTGGAGGAGACCCTTGGGTCAGTATCCTTCTCTCTGACCCCTAGATTCCCTTAGGTGCACTGTCATTTTTCTCATCTCACTGGGGATAGGTCTGGTTGTTACAGTGCCCTAAATGGCTGCAGTTCCGTAAGTGATAAAAGGGGAGTGTTCCCCACTCCCAGGCGGCCAGTGGCAGTAGCTGCCCATCCTCCCGCTCCCATGTTCCCTTGGGCAGTCCTAGCCTCAGAAACAGGAAGCATCTGCCTTGCTCTTCAGCTCTTCCTTGACTAATAAAGCCCACTTACTGGAAGCCCATGTCAGCCAGATTCCCAGGGTCCACAGACCTCCAGTCCCACTCATCCCAGAAACCCCAGTGCTTCTCTACATGCTCTGCAGGGCCCCCTAGAAGCTCTCATGAACTCTCCCTGCAACACCCCACTCCCTAGTCCAAGACCTCACTGCCAGCTGCTCTGCCTGTTGAGCATGTTCATGTCTCTCTTAGAGTCAGAGGAATTGGATTTGCTAGTGGAAGGAAAGTATAGTACATTCAGCTCTTCAAGTTCCCCAAATCCCTTTCTCCAGCATTCTTAACAGAGATTTCAGATTCACTTAGTTTTTATAATGAGAGCTCATTGAAACTTAGAATATAATCTATAAGGAAAGCATATTCCAAGTACTTAACCAAATGAGACCTTTGGGGGCACCTCCCTCCCTCTCCATGCCCCCTTGGTGCCTCCTTGGTGCCTAGTCTCTTTCTCTTGGCCTTTTTGGGTTGCCTTAGGCCACCACTACTCTCTCACTTCACTGTGGCCGCTAAAGTAAGGATGGCCTAGAGCTATATTTTCACATTGGCTACAGTAAGATATGTTAAAGTTTTTAAGAATTTTGTTTTCAACAAAACCCATAAAGTATGATAGGCTGCGTAATGTGTCCCAAAGATGTTCACTTCCTAATCCCTAGAATCTGTAAATGTTACTTCTAAGAGGAAGGCAGAGAGAGACTTGACTACAGAAGGCGAGAAAGAGATGTTACAACAGCAGAGGTTGGAGGGATGTGTTTTGAAGGTGGAGGAAGTGGCCACAAACCGTGGAACAGAAACGCCAATAGAAGCTGGAAAAGACGAGGAAGCAGAGCAGATTCTCCCCTAGACCTCCAGAAGGCCCAGTCCTTCTGACACCTTGCCTTTAGCCCAGTGAACTGATTTTTGACCTCTGGCCCCTGTAGCTGTAAGAGAATTCGTATTGTTTTAAGCCACCCACTTTGTAGTGATTTGGTATAGCAGCAGTCAATACATAAGGTAGTCCTTTGCAGAGTCCATGAACTCAATGCCAGTCTTTCCTGCATTGCTAGACCCCAAGAACGAATGGGGTGGACACACCACATACATATACAGTGGTCCTTGATGTTCTGGGAGCACGGCTGGTGGGTGGGCAGGGTTGAGGCTGCTCACTGACTCTAAGCCCTTAGAGCAAGTGCTGATGTGGGGATAATCTCTACTCCACTCATGACCAAGAAGAGTCATTTGTGAAGAATGAGCAGGTGTGTATGTGAGCTGCACATCAGAGGCTCGGGGGGGTGGGGGGGGGCGCAAAGCCAAGTCTTCAGAGGAGCTCTAGTTGTCTGAGAAGCTCTAGGCTCTGCCTCTGTGGGAGTGTCCACTTACCCTGCTCGCCATTGAGATAGGTCCTCACTCAGCAATATAAGTAAAAAGAAGATTGGTGAACTCGGTCATCCCCACATAGCAGTTCACTTCCAAAGTAGCATAAGAACACCAGGAAGCGTGGGCAAAGAGAGGGAAACAAAAGACTACTGGGAAGAGGGCCTATAAGACAAGGTTGTGGAGAGGGGCAGAACATAACCTCCAAATCCACTTATTAGTGACAGTCAGTTCATTAAGAGTGGCCCCTGGAATCTTCAGAAAGAATTTCTCTTCCTGAAAAGGAAAGGCGAGAGGTGGCTCTTTGTTATCTGCTGTGGATCAGCTACTCAGCATTGTAATTCTGACTTTGCCCAGGGAAGTGTGTTCAGCACTATTAAGTTTGACAGCTTAATTTAGCCTGTAATGACTGGTGAGCTAAAGAAGAAACTTGTATCCACAGGCCATGGGTACCCTCAGTTCAGTGACTGCATCCCCCACGCACACACACATTCAGCCAGGAGTAGGGGAAAGAGAGGCTCCCCACTCCCATGTATGAACGTGATCACATGCTCTTCTTGGAAACCCAGGGTGTGTTTCTACTTACAGAGTATCTCAGTTGGGACCAGCTTGTTTCAAGTGCTAAATAACCACATAGCCAACAGGACAATGCAAGTGGAGACAGTATTGAAGCTGTAAACACAAATCTTGAATGCCTTTTAAAATACCTTTTGACATATTTAGATTTACATGCCTTACAATTCACTCCTTTAAAGTGTATAATTCAGTGGGTTTTAGTATATTCGGTCCTGTACAACCATCATCACAATCAATCTTAGAAGATTTGCAGTACCCAGAAAGAAACCCAGTATCCACTGGGAGTCACTGCACATTCTCTTCTACGCCCACCCCAGCCCTTAGCAACTACTAACCTACTTTCTGTCTCTGTGGTTTCCCCTATTCTGGATATTTCATATATAAGAAATCTTACAATATTTGGCCATATATGTCTGACTTCTTTCACTTAGCATGGTGTGTTCAAGGGTGCACAATGTGTCAGTACTTCATTCCTTTTTACAGCTGAATGATATTCCATTGTGTGCATCCACTGTATGAATAGACCACACTTTATTCATTCATTCCTCGGGTGTTGAGTTGCTTCCACCCTTTGGCTCTTGTGACTAGTGCTGCTGTGCACATTCTTGAATACCTTTTTGGGTGGACATATGTTTCCATTTCTCTTGAGCATATGCCTAGGAGTGGAACTGCTGCACAAAACCATTTTGCACTGTGCTTTAGTTAATTTTTTATACGTTTTCTTTGGCTATATCTGCCCTTTTGTTTGCATTCTTCAAATAACTGATCATTTATAGCAGCTGCATTGCTAATCTCCCTGTGGCTTTACAGGGTTTATATCCATTCTCCTGAGCACTTTGAGTTGGTGCTGAGGCCCGGCTGTGTCCAGGTCACTACCAAAGGGACAGGGACAGAGAGAGCTTTTATCACTTCCTTCCACAGGAAAGGAAGCATGTGCTCCCACAGCACCCGGCAATCCCTTCATTATGTGTTAAAGTTGGAATATTTCTATCAAAAATATTCCCAAAAATCAAATGAAATACTCTTGATATCTAGAGTTGGTAATAAACTCTTCAGTTTTTTTATAATAGATTTACAAAGCTAAGTGATAATAACACATCATTCTAAGCCAGGAGTGTCAAGCTCATTCTCACTGGGGGCCACACTGGCCTTGAGGTTGCCTTCAAAGGGCCAAATGTAATTTCAACTCCTTAACAGTTAAGGAGTAGTTACATTTATACAGTCCTAAAATTATTTCAGCCCTTTGAAGGCAACCGCGAGGCCTATGTGGCCCCCAGTGAAAATTACTTTGACACCCCTGCTCTAAACAACTGTGTGGAAAGGAAAGAGGAATGGGTGAGGTCTTCTTTGCAAACTACCAGGCTCTAACAGAGGGCCTTGTCCCTGGCTAGGTCGTGCCCTCAAGAGTTGAATCCAAAGTCAGGCAGGATTCCTTCCTCTTGATGAGAGAAGTAGATCATCTACCTTCTTCAAACTGAAAAGCAAATCAGGCATTGGTCCAAAAGAAAGCTACTTACAGCTGGTTAAGTTTGGCACTCAACTGTTGAAATGAAAATCCAGAGCGTAGCTTTTACCACTGAGATCATCATCAAAGCCTTCAAGTTTCACTCTTTGTAGAAAACAGATGAGTACCTCTGATGTGAGAGTTTCTCTAGTTCATGAGTATAATTAGAATGTTTTATTCCTAAACAACATGAAGAATGCTCCTGAGAGGGGCTGCCTAAGGAAGGAGCTTTCCTCTTGCAGGCTCAGCTTTTGACTGGTGACCTCTCAGGTACTGGGTGCTGCTCCTCTTCCACCAGGGCTTACACAGAGACCTTGCACCGTGCCTCTTCCTTCTGGGATTCCTTCATTCATTCAGCAGAGATTGTGTGAGTTATCATTGCCAAGAACTAGGGATGGCTAATGGGGGTGTTTGCTGGCTCAGACCCAGGCTCCATGTTTAGGTGACAGTAGTAAGTGATTGGCTACTTTGTTGCTCTGAGGGGGGAGAAATGTAGCTCAGCCAGGTCTGAAGATTCTTTAAGAGAGAGTAAAGAAACCAGAGAGGTTTCTATGCCAGGAACTTGCATGTGATCCATAAGGGATGATTCTAGCAGCTGTGTGGAAAGGACTGAGGTGAGGACTTCCGCCAAGATGGAGGCATAGGT
This sequence comes from Sturnira hondurensis, assembly GCF_014824575.4. NCBI lineage: Eukaryota > Metazoa > Chordata > Mammalia > Chiroptera > Phyllostomidae > Sturnira > Sturnira hondurensis. The sequence goes on along the minus strand of NW_028076902.1, from coordinate 1,648,232 downwards.
GGAAACACTGTGCCTTCTCCCACAACCAAGTTTGAATACAACAAAGGTTTGGAGACCAAAGACAAGCAAAAAACAGAAAACTGAGTTCTACGGAAGTCCGACAACCACTAACCATTCAACAGGGACAGTAAGAGGGGCGGAGCCAGCAGCGAGCAGAGTTGGGCAGGACAGATCCCCCGACCTAGGCATGCAGGCAGCCCGGAACCATTTGGGGTGCGGGGCAGACTGACCGTGGTAGCACATTCGCACAGTGAGACGGACCACGCAGGCCCGAGGGGGCAAGGGCTGACGGCGGTGGCACACTCGCATGCAGTGGGAGGAAACGCTCGGCCTGGTAACAGTGGCAGCTGCAGCACCTGTGGGGGCCGCCGCAGGAGGCGGCAGACAGGACAGCCTAGTTCCTCGTTGACCCCGCCCCCACATACAACGCCACAACCCAGCGACTGAGTTGCCCTGCTCTGGTGAACACCTTAGGGCTCCGATCCTGCTACAGAACAGGCACGAACAGCCCAAAAGATGGCGCAAGAAGAACTCAAAGTCCCAGAGCCTATAACTCTCAGCGACCAACAGATTGCCAGCCTCTCAGAAGCACAATTCAAAACACTGTTTATCAGGATGCTAACAGAACTGGTTGATTATAGTCACAAATTAGAGGAACATATGAAGGCTAAACTAATTGAAATGAAGAGAGATACACAGGAAACCAATAGCGATGGAAAGGAAACTGGGACTCAAATCAATGGAATGGACCAGAAGGCAGAACAAAACATCCAACCAGAAAGGAATGAAGAAATGAGAATTCAAAAAAATGAGGAGAGGCTTAGGAACCTCCAGGACATCTTTAAACATTCCAACATACGGATTACAGGGGTACCAGAAGGGGGAAAGAAACAGCCACCAACGGAAAACTTATTTGAACAAATAATAAAGGAGAACTTCCCCAGTCTGGCAAAGGAATTAGACTTCCAGGAAATCCAGGAAGCTCAGAGAGTGCCAAAGAAGTTGGACCCAAGAAGGAACACACCAAGGCACATCATAATTACATTAGCCAAGACTAAAATGAAGGAGAGAATCCTAGAAGCAGCAAGAGATAAGGGGACAGTCACCTACAAAGGAGTACCCATCAGACTGTCAGTGGATTTCTCAAAAGAGACCTTACAGGCAAGAAGGGGCTGGAAAGAAGTATTCCAAGTCATGAAATCCAAAGACCTACATCCAAGATTGCTCTATCCAGCAAAGCTTTCATTTAGAATGGAAGGACAGATAAAGTGCTTCTCAGATAAGGTCAAATTTAAGGAGTTCATCATCACCAACCCCTTATTATGTGAAATGTTAAAGGAACTTATCTAAGAAAAAGAAGATAAAAAATATGAACAGTGAAAGGACAGCAAACTCACAGTTATTAACAACCACACCTAAAACAAAAGCAAACCAAGAGGACAGCTAGATCCAGGAGTGGAACCATAGAAATGAAGAACACATGGAGGGTTAGCAACAGGGGAGTGGGAGGAGGAGAAGGGGGGAGAAGGCACAGAAAATAGCATAGAGGGTAGGTAGAAAATAGGGGGGAGGGCAAGAATAGTAGGGGAAATATAGAATCTAAAGAACTTGAGACACGTGGTTATAAATTAAGGGGGGAGAATGGTTGGGGAGGGAGTGTGCGGGTGGAGGGGAATGAAGGGGGGGAATAGAACAACTGTAATGGTATAATCAATAAAATACATTTTTTAAAAAAAGGACTGAGGTGAGGCAAGGGCCCTTTCTCCTTACCATGGCTGTGCCTACCATGTCACAAGGTCACAAAACTTGTCCTACAGATCTCATCTGATGAGGGCTGGCTTCCATACTCTTACAAGAGTACAGTTTCATTAAGGAATAGGATGGAAGCTGACTCCACACTGCTAGGTGCTATGAAACAGACACAGCCCCTGACTTCAAGGAACTCACAGCCTCATGTCAGAGACAAACACATAAACTACATAAAATATAAAGGCAGTGTGGGTGGTGCCGTGACAGACAGTACAGAAGGCTGTGAGGCCCAGAGCAGTTTTCCCAAGCATGGTCTTACACTTCGTCCCAGATCTATTAACAAATAATCTCTGGAGGTTGCAAAGATATTAAATCTCAGTATACACCAAAGTTTGAGAGGCTCCAGCAGTATGGGGGGCAGTGTGCCCATTTTGGAGGGAGCCAAGAAGGGACATGGGTCAGGGAAGCCTTCCTGGACAGAGAGACTCGATCTCAAGACCAAGTCAACCAGGCTGTTTATTCTGCATTAATTGGCTGCTTTTATGCTCTTGTGGTGGTTATTTAAAGTGTGTCCTCATTTTCCTAAATTGAAATAATTATCTCTTGGAGATTCTGTCTATGAAGGATGTATATTTCTGAAATCATACTTTTAGCCCATTTGATGTATAAGTAAAGGGTAAAAGAGATAAGAGTAGAAAAGAAAGGAAAAGAGGCCAACGAAGCATAAACTGATTAAAGTAATATATTGTCTAGGGTAAAAAAAAAATCTTTCCTCCAAAATTTTAAAAAGGGGGAGAAAGGGAAATAAATGAACCTTAACCTACAACTGATAATGTTTCCATATGAGCTCCTAAAAAAATGATATTGAGAGCAGATCTATTGAAATACATGGTGTAACATTTGGGATTGTAAATACTATGTAGGAACGTGAGGAAATGTGTTGGTATTAGAATTTTAGATCAGCAATACCAAATAGTATATGTACATAATATTTTGCCAACAGTAACTTGTAACTTTTCATATGTAAATATGGCAAAATTAGTATGCATAAATAAAAACAGTAGGTTTCAGGAGGTGGGATTATGGTTCTTTGTTTTGTTTTAATTTTAATACTGTTTTTAAAAATGCACACTGTATTCACAGAATTAACTGAGATTTACAGGATTAGAATTTACAGATTTGCTTCAGGTCAGAGTAAGAAGTGTAAACCCTGTGGTGTCGGATGAACTGACTGCCTCTTAGACCTGTCACCTTTTTCTATGTGACATGGAGACAGTGGTACCTGCTCTGCATGCCTTATGAGGGTCTAATTAGCCAGTAAACTATGTAAATACTTTGTAAACTGTAAAGTGCTAGTCAGATATTAATTATTTAATTATGACACAAAGTATAAAATTGTCATGTTCTCTTTTTTAATATATTTTATTGATTATGCTATTACTGTTGTCCCATTCCCTCCCCCTTTATTCCCCGCCACCCTGCACACCCCCTTCCACCCACATTCTGACTCCACTTAGTTCATGTCCATGGATCCTACAAATAAGTTCTTTGGCTTCTCCATTTCCTATACTATTCTCAACCTCCCCCTGTCTATTTTGTCATTACCCTATATGCTATTTATTCCCTGTAGCTTTTCCCCCATCTCCCTCCCTGCTGATAACCCACCATGGGATCTCCATTTCTCTGATCCTGTTCCTGTTCTAGTTGTTTGCTTAGTTTGTTTTTGTTTTTAGGTTTGGTTATTGATAGTTGTGAGTTTATTGCCATTTTAATGTTCATACTTTTGATCCTCTTTTTCTTAGATAAGTCCCTTTAACATTTCATATAACAAGGGCTTGGTGATGATGAACTCCTTTAACTTGACCTTATCTGAGAAGCACTTTAACTGCCCTTCCATTCTAAATGATAGCTTTGCTGGATAGAGCAATCTTGGATGTAGGTCTTTGCCTTTCATGACTTGGAACTTCTTCCCAGCCCCTTCTTGCCTTCAAGGTTTCTTTGGAGAAATCAGCTGATAGTCTTATGGGAACTCCTTTGTAGGTAACTATCTCCCTTCCTCTTGCTGCTTTTAAGATACTCTCCTTATCATTAATTTTGGGTAATGTAATTATAATGTGCCTTGGTGTGTTTCTCCTTGAGTCCAGCTTCTTTGGGACTCTCTGAGCTTCCTGGACTTACTGGGAGTCTATTGCCTTCACCAGATTGCAGGGAGTTCTCCATTATTTTTACAAATAAGTTTTCAATTTCTTGCTCTTCCTCTTCTTTCAGGCACCGCTATGGTTCGGGTGTTAAAACATTTAAAGTTGTCCTGGAGGTTCCTAAGCCGCTTCTCATTTTTTTTTTAAATTCTTGTTTCTTCATTCTGTTCTGGTTGAATGCTTATTTCTTCCTTCTGATCAAAACCATTGATTCGAGTCCCAGTTTCTTTCCTGTCACTGTTGATACCCTGTACATTTTCTTTTATTTCACTTTCATAGCCTTCACTTTTTTCTCTGTTTTGTGACCATGCTCAACCATTTCTGTGAGCATCCTGATTACCAGTGTTTTAAACTCTGCATCTGATAGGTTGACTATCTCTTTGTCGTTTAGTTGTATTTTTTCTGGAGCTTTGATCTGTTCTTCTATTTGGGCCTATTTTTTGTCTCGATGCACCTTTTACATAGTAAGGGGCGGAGCCTTAGGTATTCACCCCCACCAGGCAACCCACTTCTCTGCCTTGTGGTCCTGTATGCTGGGGAGGGGTCTGAGAGGGAATAATGCCACTTGTTCAGCTCTCTGCTGACTTTCAATCACTTCCCCCTTCTACCCACAAGCAAGTTGGGCCCTTCTGGTGCTGATTCCTGGGTGGGTGGGTTTGTGTACCTTCTAGGACCCTGTGGGTCTCTCCAACAACCTCTCTTGGGAGGCTGGGAGTTTCTCCTGCCACCCTAACCCCCATAGGTTTTTACAGCCAGGGGTTTTGAGGCTTTATTTCCCTGCTATGGAACCCTGGGTTGCATGGTTTATCTTTCTCCCCAGTTGTTCCTCCTTGTTTATCTGCATGCAAATGTGGCACCACCTCGCCCAGTCCTACAGCCACTGCCTTGCTATGAATCCTCTCTGCCCAGCTGCCCATCTTCATCCCTCCCGCTGGTCTGGATAAATGTTTCTTCTTTAATTCCTTGGTTGTCAGATATCCATACAGTTCAATTTTCTGTCAGCTCTGATTGGTTTTTGTTTTTAAATTTGTTCTTGTCCTTCTTTTGGTCGTGCAAGGGGTATAGTGTATCTACCTATGCCTCCATCATGGCCGGAAGTCCAAATTGTCATATCCTTAATAAAATGGCTTTGGTATCATTTCATTGAAGCAAATGAAAGTGAAGTATGGGCCAGTCATGCTAGATTGCAGTTGCCCTAACAGAAGAGAACGGTCACAGGATCTTTTTAAAACTGACCATGGCAAAAACTTGGGGTCAGGAAGATTAATTTCCTTCCCCTTAGCAGTTAAAAATGAGCACATGTAGAGAAAAAGTGCACATCCAGGGAAAAGGCATTATTTATACATTGCATCTTCCACTGTGTCCTCAGGGTAGGTGCAGCTGCAGGGAGCTCCTCTCACTGCCTCCCTCCTGGGAAAGCCAGGAGGGCATCAAGATGGGGCAGTGGAGAGTGGTCCTGTGCCAGGCTTCCTCCTGCCCCCAGCCCACAGGTAGGCTGGCCAGTGCCCTGTGGTTCCTGCTGCTGCAGCCTGCCCTGCTCTGTGACAAGTGAAAGCAGGACACAGGCAGGAGAGCCGAGGTGCCCTGGCCATCACTGCTCACTGGCAGGGCGTCTCCAGTTTGTGATTCAGAGGCCTGGTTCTTTCTGTCAGGGAGTCAAGCTGCAGTTGACTTCTTGAATGCTGATCCCCCTCCACTGGGTATTTAGGGGCTTTTTTTTTCATCTGGAGCATCCACCTTGTGGCAAATTTCAAGTCTGTCCTGTTAGTTGTGGTGAAGGACACTAGTAAGAACAATGGCTGCATAACAGAAGGTGTTGACTTTAGTGCTGCTTTTTGGGACATTAGAGCCCTTCTGATATTGATTCTCTACTTCCTGGGTGTTCTGTTGGAAGCTGTGTTCCACAGTTGGGCTTCAAAGGGCAGTGCTAAGGCTTTGTAAACTGATGGCAATTTCCCCATGTCCTACAAGAAGAGCCCAGGGATGGGGAAGTGGGCTTAGCAAGAGAGAAAGCTCCCCTGCTGTGCCCTTAACCCTGTGAGTGCTGAGAAATACCAAGGAGCTGCCATACGGGGCTGGCACCAAAAGAGAAGGCCCAGGCAAGCGTCTCGTCAGAGCAGCCAACGGTCTCGCTTCTGCCTTCCCTCTTCCCCTCATCCAGAATAACTTTCTAGAGCAAAATACAGACCATTCTGTTCATCTGTTTTTACATCTCCCCTGCAGAATGCTAGAAAAATCAGAGATTTATGATTAGTAGCCTATCACTACAAACTCTGCATATCTTTTCAGTAATAGCCCAAACTTATTCTCCAAAGTCCCTACCCCAAAGCTTGCAGCTTCTGGTTTGTACTCTGGAAACTCTTTTCAGTGTTGAGTGTCACTTCTTTGTGCTATAACCTTGACTGTGGACCTGCTCTGTGCACTGCTCACAACATTGTATATCTGTGATGATGACAGACATCTGAAATAATACTGCCCCCTCACTTGGAAGCCCACAGAGGGCATGTCGAATCCAACAAAGTGGTATCAGTGACTGCTCAGTGCTGCCTAACCACATATATACCCTGCTGTCATTCGTCTTCGAACGAGGGAGACAAAGCAAAACCAAATGAAATACAGTCACTCCACACGTCTCCAGAAATGAAGGTGTCCTTGAAGGAAAAAATAGCACTAAGCAGCCCAATTATCCCAGAAAGTTTGTCACCACTACTCCCCGGGCAGCTGATAAACAGAGAGCTGGTTGGTCGCAGCACCAGCTCAGGAGTTTGCATCACCTCTAGACTAATTATAACCGTCCTGGGATTCTGGCCTTGCTTCAGGGGCTCAGTGCAGAGGCCGGACTCCGGATGGGGCATCTGGCTGTTTGCCTCAGCTCTTGTTGTTACCATAGGGGCGAAGTGTCAGGTTTCATTCTGACGTAATGTTTGGGTCCTGAGTCCTGCCCAGTTCCGAGAAGGGCTTGGTGACTGAGTTGCAGTGTTGCTAACATCCAACACCATGTGTTTGTGTATCTGAACACCTCATCTCTCGCAGCCCTAGTTACACAATGCTTCACAGGCAGCTCTAGGGGACTGGTGGCTAGCTCTGCGCCCTGGCCCATCCCACAGCAGTGAGTGTGGTGAGAGAACAGCCAGCACCTGTCCCTGTTTTATAACTGTCTGCCCTCCCTGAGCAAGTGGTCTGACCCAGCAGGCAGAAATCATTCACCTGTAAAGAACAGGTTGTAGAAGATAGGAAGACATAATCCTTGGCCTTCATTAACAGTGTAGCATCTTAGAGCAACATTATAAGGTACGAAGACACTTCCCTCCCCCACTCTGGTCTTGTAGCTATACCCAAAGTACACCTAGTGGGTAAACAGATATCTACCTTGAGGGTTTTTTAAAAATATTCACCCACTGCAAAAGAAAAAATAATTGATAATAATTTTAAAATAATAATAATAAAGGCTCAGCCTGAATCCTCTTAGATGAAGTACTTTTTCTCACTGAGGGTGCCGACCAGGAGTAAGGCAGTGTTGATGAGAGTGACCCCACCCCCACCTCCCTCGTGAGAAAACCCTTGAGTGGGGCCAGACCACCTGTGTTCTGACAGCTGACCCTGTGTTTCTGGGTCCATTCCTTGTTAGGAACCACTGCCTTACATGTACGCCTCTTCAGAAAGGAAGTCTTGTTGGAACGAGAACCCCTGCTGGCTTCCCACAACTTCAGGCTCCTTTGAGGCTACAGTTCTCTGGGACCCATTAAAATAGTTTGATTTCCTTTACTCAAATAGCCTGGAATACAAAAGAAAGAGGCCATCACATGATGGGATTTTTTTTTAATTGAACATCAAACATTGCAGGAAATAATGGAATGGCCCAGAAATCCGACAACAGTGGAGAAGAGTTAGCGCGGCCATATCATTGATCCTACAAACCAGGACCCCTGAGAGGGAAAGAAGTCTCTGTTAATAACGGGAGGCTGGGATGATATGTGTAGCCGACATGTGTGGTGCATACACATTCTAGCATCTGCCTTCTCTCTTGTCTCTACTAGCAAGGATGTAACACATTAATTATTAACTGTCATGTGGGGTTTAAGGAAGAGATATGAAGTTGTTCATGACTCTACCAGGAACATCATAGGAGAAATAAAAGGTCAGCTCATCAGTGCCCACCCTTTTAGGAATATCCAGTATCAAAAATCAAGGCTGGCAGAGTTGAATGGAGATGGGACATATATGGGGAGAAGAAACTCTTTCATTCTTGGGTTCTCTGAACTGGCCACCTCTACTAACACATTCAATTGTTGGCTGAATTTCCAAAGATCTAGTTTGCACACTGCATGCCTTCTTCTACAACATAAAATGATGTCAAAATTAAAAGTAGTAATATTATTACATAAACATTTTTTAAAACAACTTATGCTACTGGTTTCGAGAAAGAAAAAAAGGCATTGTCCATCAAGAGCTACTTTTAGAGAAAGACCATGTGACTTGTATTCATAAGTTTAGGGTTTATAAAACCTCTTGTTGATAAATGGAAGAGACTGGGGGAAAAGTGTATATAAGTTTATGTATCCCTATTTCAATTTGCTCCTTTCAAAGTTATTAGGGATAGCCCTGGCTAGTGTGGCTCAGTGGGTTGAGCACCAGTCCTCAAACCATAAGGTTACCAGTTCGATTCCTGATCGGGGCACTTGCCTGGATTGTGGGCCAGGTCCCCAGTGGGGGGTGCGCAGATGGCAACCAATTGATGTTTCTTTCTCTCTTGCATTGATGTTTCTCTCCTGTGTCAATATTTCTATTTCCCTCTCTCTCTCTCCCTGCCCTGTAAAAATTAATAAATCTTTTAAAAAATGAACATTGTTAGGGACATAAAGGATGATAAAACTAGTCTATTTGGGGAAAGTGTTTTATGGTGGGTCACCTGACTCTGGCAAGGCCGTAAGAGTGGCTCTCCACCCCAGAGTCTCACCAGAGAGAACTGCCATGTGGACAGACCAGGGGCACGCATCCTGCTCACCTTCCCTGCAACAGGTGGACAGGCTGCAGACAGCAGAAGGGGTGGTCTGACAGGACGCCAGAAGCTGAAATCCTGCCACCAAAGGCTCGTTATACTCGTGGCTCAAATGATTTGGGAGGCCTTTCCAAAGCCCCTGTCAAGTGTAGTTTTCTTAGGAAAGTGCAATACCTTAAAAATGCGCCTCTTCCAGCGGGGTGAGGAGGCGTTCAAAGGCATCGGACTTCTGGAAGGACCAGAGTCACTCAACAACCTGTGGGACCATTTTTATACTGAAGTGAACATAAATACATTATGGAGCAGAACATACCAGTTACACAGTGATCCGCAGGAGGTTTAAAGATGTTCCAGTTACCAAAGCCTCTTCAAGTTAAGCCTCACACCCTGGGAGTTTGATTTTGTGCATTAACTATTTCTGTGTATTAAGGCCTGGTTTCTAATTCTCCAGTTCTGTCCATTTCTCTCTTCTTGGGCCAGTGCCACACTGTGTTAATTGTATCTCAAAATAGGTTTAATACCTTTCTTTTCAAAGTGTTCTTATTCTTGGCTTTGTAGTCATTTAAATAAACATTAAAGTCATTTTCCCAAATATCTCAAAAAATCCCATTGGAATTTTTTTATTATCCTGTTAAATGAATTCGGCAAAAGGATGATATTTTATATGATTCAGTCTCTCCATGAACATTGCATTTCCTCATTTCATTCAAACTTATTTTACATCTCTCGGTCGTACAGTTTTCTTCCTAACCATCACACACATTTCCTTACTAAGGCTGTGTCTAGGTGTGTGGTGGTGGTGATGTTCGGCTGTCGTCACTACCTTTTCTCATATTTTCAGTGGAATCCACTGAGATGGTGGCCTCTTACTTGTGAAATGGAATAGCAAGCCCTTCTGAGCAACTGTACTCCATCCAGATGTGGAGATTAAACACCAAAAATGGAGTCAATCTGTAAAAGCCTATAAATTGATGATAATAATGGTATCTTCCTGTAACGTTGTGAGATTAAAAGAAGTAAATACTTTTAATTGATTGATTAAGTTAATTAAATGCTTAGAACAAGCTCAGTGGATTGAGCGCGGGCCTGTGAACCAGACGATCACGGTTCGATTCCCAGTCAGGGCACATGCCTGGGTTGCAGGCCAGTTCCCAGCAGGGGCCAGTTCCCAGCAGGGGATGCACGAGAAGCAACCATACATTGATGTTTCTCTTCCTCTCTCCTTCCCTTCCCCTCTAAAAGATAAATAAATAAAATATTTAAAAAAATGCTTAGAACAGTGCTTGGCATACAGTAAGTGCTCTTTAAATGTTAACTTTTACTTTCATCATCATCATTATTTTGAGTAGTAGTAGTTTACTCATTACCATGCCAGAAGCAAGATTTGGCACTGCTGCCCGTTGGACAAGGTGTCATCCCTGCCTGGTGTTTTCCCACCCTCAGAGAGGACAGAAAGCAAGGACAGTCCATCCCTGAGTTTCACAAGCAGAGCCAGATGTCATCATCTCTCCCATAACTTTCAGCATATATAGTGCCCCTCCTTCTCACACAAAACTGTTCTGACCAGCTAAAAACATTCTGGGCTTTTCCTGGGTAGGAAACTATGTCCTCAGAGCAGAGCTGATGAAAGAATAGACTCAAGTCCAGCTCTCAAAGCTCAAGTTCAAGACCAGCAGGTGGTCTCAGACATTCCTGGCACCCTCTCTCCACAAGTGTGGGTGGATTTAATATTACAAAATCAGAGACTCTCACAGCTGAGGTGATGAGCCTTGGAGATCCTTGCAGTCAAGACCTGAGATCCTCTGGTTTTCGACTTGACAATAGATGGGCCATGCACATAAGTAACATTTAACGAGTTCTTACCACATGCCTGGTACTATTCTTATTTCATACCCCAACAGAATAAAGATATTTAATGTATTTGGGCTCTAGGAAGTATTTGGGGCAAATGGTACATTTTCTTTGAGTTTAATATCTCATTTGATTCCCATAACAACCCAGTGAAGTAGGCAGGAAATAGCAGAGGCCCTACTTCAGTGTTCCCACTGCCCCCTCCCCTCCTCCCCCACCTCCCCTACCTTCCCTGGTGATTAAGACCAGCTCCTCTGAGCCTAGATCAGACTGAGGTGTGTCGAACGGGAGACACCACATTGCTTCAGATGAGTAGGCAGTGAAGACATTTCCCCAGCAGGTTATTTGTCTAATGAGCCTCAGAGCTCATGTGTTTCTAAGCCATCCAGTCATGCCATCTACTTGCATTTGAGTGATCTGTGTGTTTTCCTAATGGACTCTAATGCCAAGTCCTAACGTTTATAGAAGTGTGATCAGCTTTAATGACCAGTTTATGCATAGTAATACTCTGATGTGGCTGTGTAAGGCAATTTCAGATTCTGGAGGGACTGTAAATTGAAGCTGTTAATTGCACTTCCTCACTTCCATTGACCAACCAGTCCCTCTCACCTGCAGCTTGGACGTGGCATGCTCTGTCATTAGCACCACTGCATCCATCCCCAGCTGGCCCCTTGATGTGTGCTGACACATTTTATAGCCCAAATAAATGGAACAGAACTGTTCCACAAACATTTATTGCCTCATCTCTATCGTCCTTGTCGAGGTAAAATTTTAATATTTCCCTCTTTGTGAGCTGAATATTTTTCCCTCGCCTCTTCTGTAATTACTCTGGGTTAATCCTATATACCCTTGGATTATAACTTTCAACCTCTAGCTGGGTTGAACTTAAATTATTTCATTTTGTTTAACAGTGGATAAACATTTTGTTACAGTAAATGGCCCTGTCACTATTTTCATTGACTTGCCTTTATCATTTCCGTTTCCACTAGGAACTCACCACAAAGCACTTCATGATCAATTATAGATCTAGGATTTTGAACTAGTGGACATAGAGCCTTGTACCCAGGGATACAAGACTGCGGTATTTTTAGTTGTCAAGTACTAACGAGCACCTGGCACAGTCCTCACCTATGCTGTGAGGCAGCTGACTCTTTCTCCTATTCCCCATCAGTCACTGATTCTCCTACAAAGGAACTAAGACAGGCACACAGATGGTGACAGTACAAGGCCAAACCAGTGTCACATGGGTGGCACACATATATATAGTAAGTATTTCCAGGGAATCTTCAACGACTGTCCCAAAGGGTGGATGTGCTTTTGCTCAGTGGATGCTGAATATTTCCTGGTGTAGTAGCTCCTGATGGAGCAAAGACACAGAAGCTGCAAGACACAAGGTCTCGTGGTGTCAGTGAGAAGTTCATGGCACAGGGGAGGGTAGCAGCCATTAGAGGACTGTATATATCAGACCAAGGGGCCTGAATGGATGAAAAGATACTAATTTTTGTTCCCCCTTAACATCACTAACATTGAGATCTTAGTTCATTCCTCCTTTCTCTTCTCATTGGCCATAGAATTGTCACATCTTAATAGAATCTTTAAAATCTAATTCATACTACAATCACTGGACTATAAACTTAAAGGTTTGTTTTGGTTTAAAGTATTCTAAACATGAGTTTTAGATCACCTCTTCATTTTCATTCTGCAACTTCCTTTGGAGCCTTTCATGGGGTGCCAATTGGGACTGAGTCACCCATATCACAGCTGCATTTCTTGCAAAAGAACACCTGTCCCCCAAAGGTTCCATGCTTATATTGGTGGACTTTGGGAAACACATACTGTATTAAAACTATGTTAGTGTGGTTTCTGTCAGGAACACAATTGAAGGGCCAAACAGCAGGAGAACCCTGTGTTCTTACCCATCCATTGAGATGGTGGCTGTCAGCATGCATAGCATGCACAGTGGTTCTGTGGGAAGAGATGTGCTTGTGCTGTGGCTGAATGCACTGCCCAACCTGCACACAGCCCACCAAGGGCAGTGTCAGCTGGTCAAATAAATGAACCTCTTTGAAAATGGTTTTATAATATCTGTCAGGATCCATAAAAGTATTCAGACCTGTTTACCTAATATTTCCACATCTAGAAAGCTTTTATAAGAAAAAACAGATGTGAATAGAGATTTGTACTTTTATAAATGGTATAAAACAAGAGTGAGTAAATAAATTATGCTGTTTCTTTTTAATAGAATATTATGCAGTTATTAAAAATATTCTTTCAGCCCTGGTCGGTGTGGATCAGTGGATTGAGTACTAGCCTGCAAACAAAGGGGTTGTCAGCAAGGTCCCCAGTCGGGGGCATGCAAGAAGCAACCACACATTGATGTTTCTCTCCCTCTTTCCCTGTCTCTTCCTCTCTCTCTAAAAATAAATAAATAAAATATTTTTAAAAATAAATGAATAATTTTTTGAAATTGTACATTTGTATGTATACACACACATTTTAAAGGAAAGATGGATATTGGGGCAGGCCCCAATTATGTATATGGTTGATTACCTCAAATTTTAATATGCTACTGCACCCCTTGATTGTAGTGTTTGTGATTACTACTACTGTGTTACAGTGGCATGAAATTATGTTATAAAGAAGTCAGCATTGTTAGGGAATTGCTGGAAGAGCAGCCTTTTGGAAAAAGCACTAGATAGATTCAAGTCTTTGCTCCCCAGGGATTGATTTCTCTGAGACTTCTTTCCTCAAACCAAAAAATTCAGGTCGTAATTCTTATATCTATACAGGTCAGTCTTGATCTTACTGTTGTTTGATTCCCCATTTTGTATGTCACCCAAGTAATTCTCTGGTCTGCTCCACTCTGTACTCTCTGTCACCTCCTTAGTTCAAGCCAAACTCATCTCTCACCTGCACTCTTCTGAGGCTCTTGCCTTCACAATGAGATAAAGTAACCTCACCTTCTATTTTTAACATTTCAAACTTGTCTTCAGAATGAGTTAGCATCCATGATCTGGCCCTAGCCTGCCTTTTACTCTCTTTCTTCTCTACCCCAGCCCATCCACACTCACAGCTCATGGTGTCTCGGGCATTCTCCATAAGCCCAGTGTATCATGTGCCCTCATACACAGCTGCCTGTGCAGGGGCCATTCCCTCTGTCTGGAATGTACTTCTCGCCCCTCCCCTGGCTCCCACTTCTCAGCCTACTGTACTCCTCAGGCCTTGCTTAAGATCCCTCTCCTTCTAAGTTTCTCTAGTCCTGCATGCTTCCCTCTTTGCTGGCACCTACTAGGTCATAGTGAGGTTCTCTCGTTCCCTGTCTGTCTCTCCTTGATGCAGAGCTTCTGAGAGGAGGAATCATGTCTTCACACATCACCAGAGTGCAGTGTCTGGTGCAGTAGGTGCTCACTGCTTGTTGCCCAAAGACAAGGGGCTGGGGCTACCCTTCTGGACTCCTACAGGGTTTGCCGGATCTTTCACCCAACAAATATTTATTTTTTCTGCTGTAGGGAACCAGCCTTTCACTGGTAGGAAGAACCCTGCCCTGTATCTTTATCTTCATAGCACAGCCATTGGCTCCCCAGTGCAACAGCTCAGCTCTGATGTGCAGGAGTTAGCAAAGGTGAATCTGGTGACTACACTTTGCCCACAGTGCAGTTCCCAGCAGGGAACAACCCTGTGATGGCAGACATTTGCATTTAAGTGTTAGAGATGTTCTTTCTGACTTTTCACTGCTAACAGAGTGCCATGGTTCTTGATCTGTGTCTTTTCTTTACCTTCAGGTCCACATTGGCCAAATGTATGCAACTGACAAGCTTATCATTGAGAATCAAGAGAAGCCCAAGACCTAAAGACCACCATCACCACCAGCCACCATCAGCAACCGTGGACCACCTTCCACATCCATTCTGTGCTTGGGGTGGGGGCTCCCAACAGACCACGAGTGGCCTCCTGCATCAACTTAAAACAATAACCTCTTGCTCAGCCTGCCCTGTAGAAACTGATAAATTGAGTGAGGTTCCCATTCTTCTGCAGCCTTAGTGGAAAAAGGTGGCTGTCTCCCCTTGGTTCAAGGGTTAGAATGAAGAGCTGGTGCTCACTCAAATTAATGCTGTGTATTATTGTGTCTCCTCTCCACCGCGCCCCTCTTTAGTAGCTCATCACCACTTGTACAGAGCATCTCCAGACTTTCTTAGTCCTTACCAATAAACAGAATTGTCTCCCTGAGCCTGCTACACCAGATAATGCACTTTCCTTTCCTGCTGCTGCAGGTCCTATGGAAGGTGATGCAGGGACCAGGATGGGAGTCCCCAACCCTGAGCTGAGTCCTCCCTTTGAAAGCAAGTCTAGAACAGAAGAGATTTGGGGGATGGCAGGAAAGAGGGCAGGGCTGATGGGGCAGAGGGTGCACCCTGCAATTGACACCTAGGCACAATGCAACCACAAGGATGGCAAGTAGGTGGATACATACCTATAGAAAGGGAACTCCACACCCTGGCTGCTCAGAGAGCTCTGAGGATCAGCACTGCCTGGGAGCAGAATCTCAAGCCCACCCCCAACCTTCTGAATCAGACCAGCCCCACTACAGTGGAGGTAACTCCAATGCACCTGAAGTTCAAGAAGAGCTGTTGTCAGCAGTGCTTCCCAAAGCAGGCTGCCAAAGTTCACCTACTGAGTCAGAATCTCCTGGAGGTTTTGAGAGATTTTGAAAAGAAGTTTCTCAGTGCTTCCCTCCCCTTGGGTTCTGACTTAATAAAGAGTGAAGCACAATAATTTAAATTTATATGTACCTTTTTTAAGCTCTCCTAGTGCTTTCAATGTTTAGTCAGCTCGGGAAACTCTGCTCTTTGAGTATGTTACAGGAAAAAGAAAATTGTATGGATTTGTCCTTGGAAATAACATCAGTTTAAAACCTAGGAAGAAGGTATTAAATAAGTTACTTCTGGAGATTGTATGAGGGACCCAGACACTGTCTTGAGTGATTTTTTTTGTTCGTTTTCTTTTATAAACAGTACTAAGTGAATTCATTGCTGATGGGTATAGGTTTGAGACAGGCTCATATAAATATTTACAGGTTCTAAAATAGGTGTGACAGTGTCACCAACACACCTCCTCCCCCCTGCCATTTTAGTTCATATGCATGGAGCATGAGCCGTCTGGGGCCTTCTCATCTATGGGTTGTAGATATTGTAACAATGCATTCAAAACAGATTAAACATGTAGTCATTCTGTTTGGCAATACAGCTTGTAACTTCAGAATGCTTTTGCCATGGATAAAGTCTCATGCATCTGTGAGTCTAAACAGTTCTTAGTAGGTCCCGTAGCCTCAAGGCTGCAGTATGAGAATAAACACTCAGTAGATGGCCAATGTCAGTAGTGTGGGAAATGTTCTCTCCTCCTCCCACTGACTGCAGTGGGGTTAGAGTCTCCTAACCCCATGTGTGGCTCTGAGCCACCTTCCATTCTGCATCAGTAGAGTTTATGGCCATTCAGCAACAGCTGCCTCCAACAGCGGTGCTTGCTCACAGATGTCACCGCTGATTTAGACTTAATTAAAGGAGCTGCTGCTTGAAAACCCTTAAGTCCACATATGAACCTCTTTCCTACAAGCCTCAAATTTCTAGCAGGCTAGCAATTCCATGGGAGACATTTTTCTCCAGATTTTAGTCACAGAGACAGTAGACCCAGCAAACCTGACTTGTTCTGCAGGCCTTAAACAGTAGGTGGCTTTTATGTTAATTAAAGCACATGAATTGGGCTTGAACATGCCCAAAGCCTTAATAAACAGAGCTGATTTTTGTAACTCGAATAAGTGAACTGCATTTAGAATCTAGAAAGACGTGAATGAAAATTCAATGACAAAACAAGAGTGTTGAACAGATGCAGGCAGGCTGTGCCTTGTACAGAGTATTTCCCAATTCAGAAGACCCCAGGTTGGCTGTGGAGCCTTGAATAAAGTAACATTTTTGGGGGGACAGTCACTTATGCTTCTGTAGCAAAGCATGCCACTTGCTTGACTAGACCCCTACTGAGAGACTCAGGGTGAGAGGATTGATGGTTAGCCTCACAGAAGACTGGCATGTGCAGCTGTTCTTGGGATTTAGGCTGAGTCTAAAACCCACCTTCCAGTGCCAACATTTAGGAAATAGGAAATGCTACTATAAGTTAACTTCTGAGACACAAACAACTGGCAAAGCATGGCTATTCCCTCGATCTTCAGAGATAACATTTGATACCTGGGAAACCTTAAATGGACAAGTGCACGACAGTGTTGTTCTGCTGGCTGTTCCAGGACTGTGAACTGAAAGATCTTCATGGATTGACAGACCTTGCTTTACATCTACTCTGCCTGGCCACCACGCAGCAGCACCTCGAATCCCCTGCATCCACAGTCTCACCCGACATCTCAAGTCCCCGAATACAACCAAAATTGCAGTCTGCCGTCCAAGAGCAAAGGGAGTGGACTGAGATGAAGTTCACAAAGATGGCAAAATGTCAGAGCTGACATACTACAGTTCACCTAGCCTACCACCCAAGTCTGCAGGTGTGAGAACAGATCTAAGCATCTCCAGATCATTTGCAAGTCTGTGCTGTTTCCCTTATACCCCTTTCACTCATCTTTTATCAGTATTGACCAAGAGGCAGCTGTTGTCAGGTGCCAGGGAGAGACCAGTGAGTAAGACACAGCTTCTGCCTTCATAGAGCTTACAGTGTAGCAGGGGAATTAAGTGAGAAAAGGACAAGCCTAACGTGTTACAAAGGGTGAAATGCAGGCACTCTGGGAGCTGATGAGGAGGAGGCTCAGGGAAGGCCTCCCTGAAGAAGGAAGATTGAAGGAGAGAAATCCAGTCTGCAGGGAGAGTAGAATGCAGCAGAACAGAGCGGGTAAGAGGCGGAGCAAGACCCTCCTGACTCCAGCAGCTTTACACTTCTGGGCTTCCCGGCCCAGGAGAGGCCCAGCTGCCTTTAGATTCTACACAATACCCCACATCCATCAAACCAGCTCTCTTGTTTGCTCAAGCTGGCTTGAGTTAGTTTCTGTAACTTAGAGTTTGGAACATTGACCAATGCTGTGTTTTGTGGAACTATGGGGCCATATTGAGGCCTGCAAGAAGTTAGTTCACATTTCTAGTAGGTAAGTTTCCCACAGGAAAGGGGACCTAGTCCCCATGTCAGTCCCATAGAGGTAGGTAACTGGAACTTGATGACAGGACCTAGGTAGGAGGAGAGGGCACTTCAGCTCTTGCCTGGTCCTGCTCTTGCTCTTGTCTAGATGTTCTCCACCCTCATGAGAGACCAAGGAAGAAATGAGGAACCCAAGTGAAATCTTGTTTGTGTGGATGAACTCCAGATATGCTATCTTGCCTGTGTTCATACTTGTAGCAGTGTATGGGTAAGAACAATGGATTTGAGTCCGACTGTGCTGGGTTCACATCCAAGCTCAGTCTCTTTCTCCTGGGGCACAATACTCAATCTCTCTGGGACTCAATTTCATTAGCTGCAAAGCAGGAGTAATACCTGTCTCAGAATTGTGTTGGAGTCTCAAAGGGAGTGCTAATAAGTAGCACCTAACCTCCTCCCAACCCAAGTATTGAAATAAGAAAAATGAGGGTCAGTAGAGACAGAAATCATCTTTATAATTGGTATAGGCTACTTACAACACTGCCAAGCATGAGATTCAGATGGGTTAAAGAAGTCCATACGGCCAAGAAGACCCATTATTCCAGGGAAGTGTGAGTGCAGAGTACACTGTCCAAGCTGTGGTCTCCCACTGGTGTGAAAGAAGCCCTACCCTCAGAACCTGTGACAGATGAACTCCACCACCAATGGCTGCCCTGACCCCGAGGTCACTGTGGGCCAAATAAAAGTCAGCCATTCTCAATAGCAAGAGAGGAACATAATTGACAAGGTTAGGACATGGTTCTGCCCACTGCTGCACTCAGTGGGTACACGTCTCAGGGAGATGTGAGGTGCGATGTGTGGATCTGTAACTCCCTTGCTGTCTCCACAACTCCGCGGGGATGTGAAGATCTCCGAGTGCTGGCCACGACTGCTGAATGCACTGTTCCCAGTTTTTGACTATTACACACAGAGCTGCTAAAAACATTCTTGTATGTGTCTCTTGAACGTGCTTAAGACAAAGTGAAAGGTGTTTTGAAAGACAGGATAGCAGACAGGACAATCAGCCTTGAAAGAGACTGACAAGGAACAGCTTGGGGGGGAGAAAGTAAGTCAGGCGAGGCCAGTCACAGAAGCCTAAGGTCGCAAAGAATGAATGTTCAGCGACACCACATTACTCAACAACGGGGCTCCCCAAAAGCTCCATGAGACAGGAAGGATTATCTTTAAAGGAAATGCAACGGTTGTAAGTCAGGTGAACATACACAGGTTGTATACATTATGTCAGTGATATGTATATGTAACTCATCCCCTCATCAGAGAACCAGGAAATGTGTAGCGTGTTCGTGCCCAGGCAATAAGAGCGGTTTGTCTCAGTACATTGGGATGTAGTGTAATTTTTCCCCAGATTGGAAGATGTATTTATTCTTCGTACATTCTGATGCAGTCAGACACCATTCATCCTCAGGATAGAATCAGTGGAAACCAGCTGGCGGAGGGAAAAGAGAAAGACCACTAAAGATAATGGACACTTCACAAATAAATTGCTTTTGTGGTCACAGTGGTCTAGTTAGGCAAGACGGGCCGCCCCTGTTTTGCAGGCGTGAAACCACACGGTCACTAGGGAGAGGGACTTGTCTGAAGTCGCACAGCCAGCCAGGGCCCAGCCTCAGTCTGGTGCAGGCCCTGCTCACCTCAATCCTGAGCATGTTCCCGTGTCCTGCCGCCTGCCGGGCAGTGCAGTGCGCTCCCTCAGTACGTAGCACCCGACAATGTTTTGCACACTTCTCAACTGTAGGTTTTCTTTTAAAAAAAAATGTTTAATTTTATTAAACTTTTTATTTTGAAATGGTTTGAAGCTCACAAGAAATTATACAAATAGCACTGAGAATTTCCATGTATCATTCCCACATGACTTTTCCCAGTCATGATGTCTCCCCATAACCTTAGGAAATTGTCGAAACTAGGCAATCCATGTTGGCACAAGACCATTAACTCAGGGTTTTTTGGCCTAACACTGAGGTTTTGGGCCAAACAATCCTTTGTTCTGAAGGCCGTCCTGTGTATTGCAGGATTTCAGCAGCACCTCTGGCCTCTACCCACTGGATGCCACTGGTGTGGCCACCAAAAATGTTTTTGACTCAGTGATAGCTTCTAAAGCACCAATCGCTTTACATTCTTTATTCATATTAGGACTTTGGGTTCAGCTTTGCTTCTTTTCTTTCTTTTTTTTTTGTTTAACATATACAGAAAAATAACCACAAAACAGAGCAGTAAACACGAAGTTAAAAAAAAAGTCCTCAGAATTGAAAAGACACTTTCAAACCACAAAGCTAAAACTATCCTTTTTTTAATTGAACTTATTGGGGTGACCTTGATTAATGAGATTATATAGGTTTCAGGTGCATAATTCAGTGTATCATCCATATATCATATTGGGTACTCACCACCCAAGTCAGGTCTCCTTCCATCGCCATTTATCCCCCTTTGCCCTCCACCTGTCCCCATGTCCCCCTTCCCTCTGACAGTCACTGCCGTTGCCTGTGCCCATGAGTCCCCTTTCCTTTGTTTAACCCCTTTGCACTTTTCAACAAACCCCCTCCCCTTTGACAGCGGTCCTTTTTTTAGAATTACAGAAAAACATGAGGCTGGGTTTTGACTACAGTAGTTCTCATTAAAGAAACACTTCCAAAGCTCGCATTCATAGAAATGTGTTACTCATCCCAAGCCTCCCACTGGGCCCATTTCTCAAGCAAATCTCAAAACGAAGGTTGATGAGGTTATTCTCACGTTTATTAAACAGAAGGAACTGTGTTAATGTAATCACATAAAATATGCTATCTGAAATAATGGTCCGCTCCTGCTGCTGCTGTGCGTCTGATAAAGGAGCCCTGGGCCCCATCGGGTTTCAGCTAAGGAGGGCAGACACGGTGCCAACAAAAGCTGATGGTCATCTACCTTCCAGCTCTGATGACCACCCCCACCCCAGATGGGGCTGGGGGCTTCATCACCTTCCTTTGGCAAGTCAGAGCCCTCCACAGGCAGTGTCCCTGGGAAGCTCAGGGTTCAGGACACACACTGGTTAGGCTCCTTTGCATTTTCGGACCCTGGAGCAGTGACTGGGACCTTAGCAAGATTGGTCTGGGGGCCAACACAAGCTCCATCACCACTCCCAAGGAGCCATTGCCTGTGGAAGGTGGGTCTCCCTGCCCCACAATCCCAAACCCCTGCTCTCACATAATGGGTCATTTGTCACATGTGTCCACCATTGCCTCTGACGCCTGTGCCTGAAGAGGATGTTGCTAAATCATTTTAGAAATTCTTGACTGCAACAAATTTGTCTGGATAGTGAAGACTCCATTTGTAAGGATCTCAAGCAACTGGATGTGGCAGGGCCAAAAGCCAGGGCTCACACGCTCTAACTTCAGCCTCACAGCGGCCATCAGCACACTTCTGCCCAGGCCACAGCCTGCAGGGGGTGGAGGGGGGCCTGGCCCCAGCAAGCAGGCAGTTCATGCAGGGCAGTGCCTTTACAATGTATTGTGAAGATGTTGTTTTCTCTGAAAAAAAAAAAAAAGCTAGTCTTTCAGGGCATATTGCACCAATACATAAATTCATTTTTAATGACTTTCTGGGAAACAGCAAAATTCAAAATAACTCAGGATCTGGTAACAGAAGCACCCTCTAATTCAGATTTGGGCAGACGGTGGGCAAAGGTGAGGAACTCACAGACCTTTCTAAATACAATGTACTAAGGTTTTCTTTTTTTCTTTTTGCAAAAAGCTCATGAATTTTATTTTTAAGCACTTGTCTATAATTAATATANGGGGCCTGGCCCCAGCAAGCAGGCAGTTCATGCAGGGCAGTGCCTTTACAATGTATTGTGAAGATGTTGTTTTCTCTGAAAAAAAAAAAAAAGCTAGTCTTTCAGGGCATATTGCACCAATACATAAATTCATTTTTAATGACTTTCTGGGAAACAGCAAAATTCAAAATAACTCAGGATCTGGTAACAGAAGCACCCTCTAATTCAGATTTGGGCAGACAGTGGGCAAAGGTGAGGAACTCACAGACCTTTCTAAATACAATGTACTAAGGTTTTCTTTTTTTCTTTTTGCAAAAAGCTCATTATGAATTTTATTTTTAAGCACTTGTCTATAATTAATATACATTTATACCAGCAATTACCCATTTAATATCAATTTATAGCTATCCCAGGGACCTTCAAACTCAATTAGATTTATAAACTCACAATTCTAATGCAACAAATAAACCTCGCTAATCTTGCAGCCTGTGCATAGCTGTGATATGAGTGACGCACAGGCTTTGGGGTTTTCTAGGTGAGAAAGGTAATATCAAAACACATGCCTGAAGTCTGCGCATAAAAATGCGACTGCCCCTTAAACAAACTTAAAGGAACATACAAATACAACGCTCTGAACCATTTAAAGAGAAACTTTAAAGTTTGAAGAGAAACTCACATTTCGTTTTAAATAGTGTGAAAATCAGGACAAAAATGCTTAACTCTCTCTGAGAAATACTAACCTCTTTCCCCTATTTAGGGTATAAAAAGATACCACCACTTCAACTGCACAACAGCTTCCTGATAACAAGGGTTTTTTACCCAAAGATGTCAAGGCCTGAGGTGTCGAAACCTCTTACCCTCGAGAGAGCAATACAGAGCAGCCCCTTTACAGACTCGGTTTCCCAGGCCATGGACCGCCCTTCTGCCAGGGGATGGGTCCTTCCTCAGTACAACATGAGTTAGCTATTTCCAGGAAAGCCGCTGCTGGACGTGCTTATGAATTTCTCAACTTGATGATTAAATGTTTCGAGATTAGTTCACAAAATCCACCTGCTTTCGATCTTAATTCAGATTTTCAGACTGAATTTCCCATTGCAGGATACCTTAGGGTGCTCTTGACTCTACTTGGGAAATGACTTCAGAGAACCAGTTTCAAAGGATCAGAGCAATGCCAACAATATGAGCGGGATGAGTAAATAGAATTATGGAGAGATTACACTGGCCTAACATCTTAAAATACCTCTAAAGTATCTTTGCTTTCCAGAGATGTTTGTAGCTGCTCCAGCTGAACTGGCTCTGGACTCATGACTTGAATCGATTTCTACTCTCCTGTTAGATTCTCTAGGCAGACCTCACTAGCACATCGTAAACGTAAGCCCTTGATCTGTGCCATCTCAAAAAAATCTACATTCAGCCGAAATGTGACTCCGGTCTTTCGTTGCCAAAATGTGTCTGCTCGTCTGCTCACAGACAGCCAAGGTCAAAGGATTAAACTCCACAAAATGCAAATGTAAAGTCTACCAAAAAGACAGAGTTTAGATCCTAATGACCCAAAGTTACAGTGTTGAGCAGTCCAACAACCAGCCCTTGGAGCATTAAAGGCCCATTTACGGCTGTATTGTGATAGTCTCCCAATCAGCTAAGGGGAGTTCACAGAGGAACAAGACTGCCAGTTACTGAGGAGAATGTTCTGTGGTCTGGAGGAGAAACCTGGGTCAGTCTCTCTCTCCCACAGGGCTTCCAGACACAGGCCTGCTTATCTAACCAGATGGCGAGGACTGCTCTGTAGGAGGAAAGGTGAAGCACTGGGCTGAACCCAGTTTGTCAGGTTGCACCCTGCACCCAGCCCCTGACCCCTATGGCAGCAAAGAGCACATGCCTAACCCCTGGAGATTGTCCAGGCCCTGGTATCATGGTGATTGGCCGGGCAAAGGCTGGACTGCAAAAAGCTCACTGTCAAGGTTGTTTTTTAAGTTACCACACGTCACAGTGCTCTCTTTTAACCTACAAAACGGTGTCCCATTGTGTGAACCAAAAAATATGTCTGATTCTTTTCCATGATGCCACAAAAAAGCAAAACATCCAATTCCCCCACCCCCGAGGCTGTTCCTGAACTCCTGACAAAGTACATGTAACATAGATCACAACACTCTAAGTGGCTCCAAACCACATGCTTCTAAAAAACACAACTGAGTCAAGGAATGAAAAAAAATTAGCATTCTAAAATATGCAAAAACTTATGCTGGAAAGCACAAGTACAGGAAACTTGTGAGAAGATGTACAAAGAATCCAATATTAAAACTCCAAAACTGAAATGAGCAGACGTGTGTCTGCTTTGCCGTGAGCTGACATCTTGTGGGTGGGCTCAAGGGGAAGCCCTGACGTGGTCCTGGCAGATGAAAGGGCAGAGCAGGGGAGGGTGTGGTTAGGTGGAAGCCCAGGGCCCATCTGACAGAGGAAAGTTTCCCTGTCCCTAGGGCCAAGGTTCGTGGTCCCTGCCTCACTACCTGGGTACTTCAGGAAGGCTGCCAGGGCTGTGGTGGCCTTGCTGCCGCGGGACGAAGATGCCTTGGTGTCCCCAGAGTTCGTTGGGCTCCCAGAATCCTGCACCCACTCCCTAGAGAAGGATTCTGGTCTCCCTGGTTAGGTCTCGGCACCAGTTAGCCACCCTGATCCCTAGACTCGGCAGTCCTGAGGGGAAGCTTTCTTCCATGTGCCACCCAACCGAGGAGGGTTTCTGCCCTGATGTCCAGCAGAGCCAGACTCTGAACACCAAGTTTTGTGGTAGAGAAATAAAGCAGTTTACTGGCAGGGCACCATGCCAGGAGGACAGGGAGCTGGCACTCAAAATCCAGACTCTCAGATGGTTTTTAATCAAGGGTTTTTAAAGGCAGACATTGGGGATTAGGTGTTAGGGGTTGAAGGTGAAGCTGATTAGTTAGTTCTTGAGCAAGCCTCCGTGGTTTTCCTTTGATTAGTTCGGCTCCTGGCATCATCTCATCTGTGCCTTCCTCCCAGTGGCCGCTGACCCAACTGGTTGAAGAACCAAGATTCAGCTAAGTGTCTCGTGACTGTGTATTAGTGACATTATCTTTAAAGCAAAAGGCAGAAACTAAATGTCTTGTGACTGCTGTTATTGTTTAAGCTACCATTGTTCTATGCCTAAAGAGCAATAAGGGGAGACCCCCCAAAACCAGAATTATCTTCTAGAGGGCAGGCCCCTTGTAGCGTAGGCTTTCCATCCAGGTGAGTGTTCGAGGAGCCCATCTGTATCACTGTACCAGCTGGTGGTGTTGTGAGAGGCATTTGACTTCAGTGAATTTTTTTTGGAAAACTCTTTCAAAGCGTGTGCCCATTTCATGATGAGTAATTTAGAAACACACCTGCCTACACCACGCTGAGTGTTCAGCAGTTTTTGACCAAAAACTGCATGGCCTCCCCATCCCCACCCTATTCACACGATCTTGTCCCAAGCAATTTATTTTTTGTTTCTCCAGATGAAAAATGCCCTCCAAGAGAAAGTTTTGCCGCTGTGGAAAGGTGAAACAAATAATGAAGCACTAAAAGGCATCAAAATTAATGGGTTCAAAAACTGTTTTGAGCAGTGGAAAAAATGTCTTGATAGGTGTATTGCATCAAATGAAGAGTACTTTGAAGGCAACTGAAGTTTAAACATGTCAGAATAAATACACAACTGTTTATAAATGAAGTCCAGGTTTGGGGGGGCTTCCCCTGGTACATTTGTCTATTCTGTCAAGTAAATTAAGATTTTATTTATTTATCTTTAGAGGGGAAGGGAAGGAGAGAGGGAGGGAAATATCAATGTATGGTTGCCTCTCGTGTGTCCTCTGCTGGGAACTGGCCTGAAAGCCAGGCATGTGCCCTGACTGGGAATCGAACCACAATCCTTTGATTCATAGGCCCACACTCAGTCACCTGAGCCACACCAGCCAGGGTGCAAAGTGCTTAAAAATAAGCTGGTACAGTGATACAGATGGGTTCCTAGAACACTCACCTGGATAGAAAGCCTACGCTACAAGGGGCCTGCCCTCTAGAAGATAATTCTGGTTTTGGGGGGTCTCCCCTTATTGCNAAACATGTCAGAATAAATACACAACTGTTTATAAATGAAGTCCAGGTTTGGGGGGGCTTCCCCTGGTACATTTGTCTATTCTGTCAAGTAAATTAAGATTTTATTTATTTATCTTTAGAGGGGAAGGGAAGGAGAGAGGGAGAGAAATATCAATGTATGGTTGCCTCTCGTGTGTCCTCTGCTGGGAACTGGCCTGCAAGCCAGGCATGTGCCCTGACTGGGAATCGAACCACAATCCTTTGATTCATAGGCCTGCACTCAGTCACCTGAGCCACACCAGCCAGAGTGCAAAGTGCTTAAAAATAAGCTGGTACAGTGATACAGATGGGTTCCTAGAACACTCACCTGGATGGAAAGCCTACGCTACAATGGGCCTGCCCTCTAGAAGATAATTCTGGTTTTGGGGCGTCTCCCCTTATTGCTCTTTAAGCACAGTGTACTTTTAAACATTTCCCCTGGAACTTGCTTTACAGGCAGCCAGGCTTTCAGATTATGACTAACATATTTTCTTAATCTTTGACTCTAAGCCACATGACAACCAAAGCAATTGAAAACCAATACCTCCATCTCTGGCCTCCGTGATTCCATACCTAAACCTGTTCAATGTTAGTGGTTAGTGTCATGCAGATGCCACAGTCCCAGCCACTGCTTCAGAAACGCGTGAGGTAGGGACACATTTCATGCACCATCGCCAGACCATCTGCCCATAGGGAGAAACTGGAATCTCTCTGGTGGCGGCCAGGGTCATTAAATGAGCTGAGAACTTGTTTTTGATCACTAGAGCTGGGCAAGATGCTTAAGCTATTATGCTTTAAGCAGAATGACCCTCCTTTATTCAAGCTGACGTAAATATTTCTGCAAACAACA
The DNA here is from genome assembly GCF_014824575.4 of Sturnira hondurensis. Lineage (NCBI taxonomy): Eukaryota > Metazoa > Chordata > Mammalia > Chiroptera > Phyllostomidae > Sturnira > Sturnira hondurensis. Next base: position 1,621,551 of record NW_028076902.1, on the reverse strand, counting down.
ACAACAACAGCAATTCACCTTATTGTGGGAATTTTGCTTTGGGGGTGAGAATGGGTGCTCTCATTCTATCCAGAAACTGCACTCTCAAATATTTTCTTACTCTGGTCAGTATTGCCACTTCCTTTAAAATTAACTTAAAAAAAATAAGGCCTACTTTAATTTCCTTACATTTCTTTACAAAATGTTTGCTGTCAGTCTGTAATGAGAAGTTGGCACTTGGCTATAATCTTGTGCAGAAAGACTGGGCTGTTCAACATGTTTTACATAATTCTGCACCTTAAAAAAGCTGTTCTCCAAGATTTGGGGGAGAGCAAAGCTAAATTTCCTTTCTTAACAGCCATGTTTGACACTTGTTTTATTATAAAGTAAGAACTTTTAAAATTAATGGTTTGAATTCCAAAGTATACTTTTGAAAATCAAATGTTTTTTATGAGAATAGGAAAGTTGCTGTACAGCAGTGTACCAGCTGGCATTGTGTACCTCCTAAAAACCCATTTCTCATCTATTTTATTCTAGATTTCATGAGTTTCCATTTTAAAAGATACCAGACAAGAGGATTTTATTTTGATTATTATACTGGGATCCTAATTTTAAGTAATTCAAATGCATTATTAACATAAGTACCAGCTTTTCAATCTGAGTTATAGGCTATATACATTATCAATACTTTTCAATTAAAGTGTATTCATAAATACATAAGAAAAATACTCAATGTATGGAGGTGTTGTTATTATATAATAAAGCACTATTCAAAAAGAAAGGGTATACCAGACATATGAAAAGACTTGATTACTTTTGTATTTAGGAACAAAAAAATGAAGTAATCCTAATAATTGCTTATTTTAATTGTTATAGTTTTTGTAAGAATACGTGAGTTCACCCTAGCTGGTGTGGCTCCGTGCATTCAACACTGGACTGCAAAGCAAGTGGTCGTTGGTTTGATTCCCAGTCAGGGCACATGCCTGGGTTGTGCACCAGGTCCCCAGCAGGGGGCTCACAAGGAACAACCACACACTCCCTCGTTCTCCTTCCCCTCTTTAAAAATAAATAAATAAAATTGTTTAAAAAAGAATATGTGAGTTAAAAACGCATTATGTCATCTGTGTGACCATTTTTACTCCATTTTACTCCAAGTATAAATAATTCACACTAATAAGTTACTATTTTAAAATTTTTCCATGAGTAATTACTTTGACACTACTACAATCAAAAGGGATGTCTCTAAACCACAGTTCAAACTAAATATTTCTATAGCTTAAGATGCTCATTTTGAGGTACAAAAATATGTAGTAGTGTTTGTAGCTTGACGCTAATTTAGATAGATGCTACATTTCAGGTGCACCGATTTATTATTTCTTAGATGTGTCCAAAAAAAATACTAAATGGAGCCAAAGCTGCCATGCCAGAGAAGCTGCTTGGCAGGTATTATACCTCAAACCTGTAAAATACTAAAACAGGGCAACATAAATCTTTGGACTCAGCCCAAAGCAATATTGTGCCCCAAAGAGCAGTTTGCAAAGATAACAAGAAAGTAGTTATTATGACTACAAGACCAAAAATGTAAAACACTTTAAAATTAGCATCCCTAGGTTACATTGACGCACCAATAGAAATGCCTTCCTTCTCTTGATGTGATTGTTTCTCTTCCCCTTCTCGTAAATACCCTTGCCTTTGTCTCCTGATCAGAACACCATTTGGGCTTCTGCCTGAATCAGTGCATTCCAAACAGCTGCTCTTGGACCTCAAAGAAATGCTTATTGTCATTCACTTCGAAAGGCCTTTTTATTTTTAGGTTAACAGATGAAAGAAGGCAACAGGTCAATTCCCTTCCCCAGTACAGGAATAAATGTACATTGGTGTTATAGTGTTCATTCTAACGAACATTACTAAGAGTAATGTAAATAGTTCTACCTTTACCCAAAGGAGCTATAGTTCAAGTGGCACCTTTTTATGAAAGTTTAACTCCTTTCCCTGGCCAGTGTGGCCCAGTTGGTTGGAGCATCCTCCCGAAGACTGAAAGGTTGAGGGTTTGATTGACATCAGGGCACACACCTAGGTTCCGGGGCCATTCCTCCACATAAGAAAGACAACAGATTTGTTTCTCTCTCACATCCACATTTCCCTCCTTCTCTCTCTCTCTCCCTCCCTCACTTCTGCTCTCTAAGCATTCCCTCAGGTAAGGATAAAAAATTAAATTAAAATAAAAAGTTTACCGTTTATCTACTTTATTAGGTATAACTCTCAGCATACAGTGTTTATAAAATACCGCTTCTCTAGAACAGGGATTGGCAGGCTTTCTGTAGAGGTCCAGAGAGTAAACATTCTAGGCCTTACCATATGGTTTCTGTTGCATCTACTCAACTCTGCCCTTGTAGCAGAAAAGCCATCATAAATACATGGAAATGAAGGTCCATGGCTATGTTCCAATAACACCTTATTTATGGGCACTGAAATTTGAATCTCGTATAATTCTCGTGTGTCAAAAATGGTGTCCTTTTGCATTTTTCCACGTTTAAAAGTGTGGACATTATTTTTGTTTAGCTGTCAGGACCCTACAGGAACAGGCTCAGGCTGAATTTGACCCACCCTTATTCCATAGGGGAACCATCCTTCCGCCCCCCATTCACCTCCCCCCCACCCTGTAAAGATCACCGTTACAAAACCAGCGCATTGTACTAGTCATTGCAAGAAAATGTAAAAACTAAAGAAAGACCAATTAATTACCAAGGGATGACCAAGGGGGAAAGAAATGGAGCCCTCATCCAGGATGCCCATCCGTCCTGCTCACTCATGGCCACTCCATCTGGACATCCACAGCAATCAGCAATGAATGAAGGGTGAGCATATTCGAGTCCAGTCCTGCCGTGTGTGTGCAGGGCACCCATCTGGATAAGAGCATTTACTCGCTGGGTGTGTTTCATCATCCAGTCACATCAACACTACCCGCTGTGGCTCCGAGTGGGACAGAAGGGCAACTTTTCATCCTCCATCCACTGAGCTTGGGTCCAGCTTCGCTGACTGCTAATGGCCTGGAAGACCCAGGCTCTGTGCTCTGCCTGCACAAAGGTGGTTGGGACGAGCTCCTGCGGCTGGTAGCCAAGGCCCACCGGATTACTACTCTGGCGTTTTGATTCACTTATTCTGGCGGGGTACAGACCCTGCCACGAAACATACTAAAGAATATATTTTGCCCAGTCTGGGAAATTTGTGCCTCTACGACAGACAGGAGGGATCGAAGTAAGGAAATTCAGAATTACCACTGCTTAACTACTATTAAACTACACACGTCATCAGCTGAGGAAGCTCGCCTACCCACCAAGACTTCCCAAACCCCCACGAGCTGAATTATAAAGTGCAGCATAAAGGGTGTGCAAGCGGCTTTTACTTTTTTAAAGCGCATTTGTATAAAGGCACAAGGAAAGAACGTCAAGGCCGGACAAACGCCTCCCAGAGTCCTGTTAAGAGCAATGGACAGTGGGACAAGGCCCCACCCGGTTTTCTCTGAGAAAGAGCCCCGAGGGAAGGCTCCCGCGCACACCAAGTCCAGCACCTTCCTTTGGGGAGAAGTGGCGGGATGCTCCGTCCTTTCCCTGAGACCTGAGTGGTCTCGAGCAAGCTGAGCACGATGTCTACAGTTAAAAACACTTCCCAAGGTCTCAGAGCCTCGCTCAGGGGTCAGGAGCCTTTTTCTTGGAGAAATCTACTGGTCAGAGTCTTGTGGATTTCTTTCCATTCTGACGCTGACTTAGAAGTCAAGAGGCCAGCTAGGAAGGCCTGAGCGACGAAAACACGGGCCGGGGGTTGGGTGCTTTGCCCGGGCTCACCATGCTTGCTCGCAGAATCTGCCTGGCTGCGACTTTACTACTGAGTAGCTCCCTCCCTTCCTTCCACGATCCCTTCGCTCAAGGTGGACGACGCTCAGCAAGGCATCTGGGCAAGTCACCTGGCGCAGCTCCCTTCCCATAGTCCCTGGAAGCGCCTTCGGACCGCTCAGAGAGCGTCAGCGGGGCGCTCGTAGCGTAGCGTGTAGTTGGCCCCCGCGTTGTTGTCCCAGTACTCGCCTTGCGAGCAGCGGTAGCAGACTGCAAAGTGGACAGCTACATCCGGAGCGTTCATCTCCTCCCCCTCCTTGGGCTGCAGACCCGGGGGCAGGCACAGAGAGAAGTGGAAGCGCTCGGCGCGCGGCTCCTCCTCCACACTCCCGGGCCCAGGTTCTCCCGATAGCGCCTCCTGCAGCTGTAGCTCCACTGGCTCAGGCTGCAGTTCCGCAGGCACATCCAGGAAAGAGCGCCAGTCGGTGAAAGTGTAGCGCACGGCCACGGTCCTCGGCCCGGGGCAGCCCAGCACCCGGCCGGAGCCCGTCACCTCCCCGCCCCAAGGCGCGGAGCAGTGCACGCGCTCCAGGCACACGCGCTGCCGCCGGAGGCGCTCGGCTGAGGCGTCCGGGCCGGGAAGCTCGAAGACTGGACGGAGTCGTGAAGGCGGCGTGGAAAGGGGCGAGGCAGCCGCGGCCAGCAGGCTAGGGAGCTGCTGCAGGTCCTCCGCGCTCATGGGGAAGCTGCGGAGACGGGAGAGCACGGCTGGCGGCACCTGGGGCTCCTCTGCCTCGTTGAAGTGCTTAACGCTGGCCAGGCTCAGTCCCAGCGCGTCTGCAAACTGCACCCGCTTCTTGCACTTGGCACAGCAGTCACCCGGGCTGTGCGGCGGATCCTCGGCCCTCTCGCCGCCCTCCGCGCCCAGCTCCAGGGCAAGCTGCTGTCGTTGCTGCAGGAACTTGGCTGCCTGCAAGATCGGGTCGGTGGGCAGCGAGAAGGAGCGTGCGCGGCGGCGGCATTCCAGCAGATCCTCCCGCTCCCGGAGGGCAGCCTCCTCCTCGGGGGACCAGGGCTTGGCGTCGGGGCTCCTGGAGTCCTCTGTGTCACCGCTGTCCCTGCCACCTTCCATGGAGAGGATCCCCGTGGAGGACTTGTCCTGGGCTGGCGGGGGGTCTTCCAAGGGCCCGGGTCCCTGCGCCTCCAAAGTTAGCAGATGCGCCCCCTGGGGCTCCATGCAGCCCTCTGGCCTCCGGACTTATCTGGGCCGCAAATCTCCGTCTCAAGACTTACGGTAGAGTGTTAACACCTTGAGTAGCTGACGGCGTACGACGCGCACCCGGGGCTCCTTATAAGAACGCAGTTCCACGTGGGAGCCTCGGGGTTTTAGCTGCGGCCGCCTGGGCGGAGTGGGAGGAGGATGCGGGTCAGAGGCCGGCTCCCGGCCAGGCCACCTCGGGATTGAACCTGCGGGTGACAGGGGAGGACCTGGGGCGGGGCGGTCGAGAAACACCTGGAAGCGCGGCGGCGCGGGGCTGGAGTGCGCGGGGCTAGAGCGCGCGGGCGGGGCTTCCAAACGGGGCGGAAAGTGAGAGATGGCTCTGGAAGTTGGGGAATCCTGTCACCTCCCTCCCACTCCAGGAGGGCCCGCGGCGGCCCTGCCTCCGGAGCTCCTGGAGGAACTCCCGCTCAGCTTTCGTTGACACAGGCATGAGCAGTCTTTCTTCGGCCGGTAACGTTAGTCCGCAGGCCCTGACCGGTTTGCCCGCGGAGGGTCACAGAGCGAGCTCCTCCGGGCTGTCGCAACGGCCCAGGAAGTCCGCAGGGCAGAGGCGCAATTGAGAAGAGCCCGCTTGCGGGGAAGCTGGGAGGCGGCCGGGCCACGCGGCCCGAGAGGGTGGGTGTCTCTCTTTCCTCTCCCTTCCTGCCTAAAACTTCAGGGCTCCCCGGGCGCCAATCCCGGTGGGAAGCCAGGCCCTGCCGGGCACGCTCGCTTCTCGGCGCTTCCGAAAGCCGCTGGGCGTGCGCCTGGGCCGAGTCTGGGGCGGGGACGCTGCGGGGACGCGCGGGCGAGCGGAGAGGGCAGCGAGCCCAGAGCTGCCGGAGGCCATTCACGCAGGGCCCGGGAGCACGTCCTCCGGTCCCGCCCGCCGCCCCTCGCCGTCCGCGCGCACCGCCCCACCGCCGCCGGATGCCCGCGCCACTGGCCTCCGCGCCTCGTCCTCGCCGGCAGGGAGCGGGGCTCTGACCTGTGCTGGGACTGCGGGGCCGCGGCCCTGCTGCTCCCAGGGTGTGAGAGTCCCTCCCGGGCCATCGGAGGGACGGCGGAACCTGGGGATTGGGGGCACTTCAAAAGTGGTTTGGTTTTGTTTTAAAGCTATTTTTCCTTTGATCTAAGTCAGTGGCTCTCAAAATTTAGCGCGCAGGAGGATCACCGACGTTCTTGTGGGATGTTGCCGGGCCCACCCTAGCGCCCTGACTCAGTTGGTCTGAAGGGGGCCCTACCGGCTCTCTAACAGGGCAGGCAGGCCGAGGCAGGGCTCTGGAGACCAATGTGGGGAACTACTAAAAAAAACCATGCGCACGGTGTGCCGTTACTTAAAACGTCAAAGAGACAGAAACACATCCACAATTTCACAAAAAATGAAAAGCAAATCCCACCTACCCAGGTCATTTAACGGAGGCATAATAACCTTGTAATCTGGCAAAATTTAAAGGGGCCAGGCTCTAGGGATTTTAGACATTTGGGTGTGGGAGCAGGTGAAAGAGGTAGTGAGAGGGTAGGTAAGGATCATGTTAATGACTACTATTGACTGAACGCCCAACAGTTAACGGTGCTGAGCCGCGCCCCCCCCCGCCGCCGTTTTTGTACCAATAAAAGTGGTGAGACCACTTTTATTCAGTACAGTATTGTAAGTCCTAGCCACAGCACTCAGACAAGTAAAAGAAATAAAAGGCATCACATTGTAAAGGAAGAAGTAAAACTGTAATTATTTGCAAATGACATCATACTATATATAAACAACCCTAATGGTCCCACAGGAAAAAAAAGAAAAACAAACTACTAGAACTGATAAGTGAATTCATTAAAATGTCAGGATACAAAAACATTCAGTCCAATGTGTGGCTCAGTGGATTGAGTGCCCGCCTGCAAACCAAAGGGTCGCTGTTTGATTCCCAGTCAGGGCACGTGCCTGGGTTGCCCTCAAGGTCCCTGGTAGGGGATGCAGAAGGGGCAACCATACATTAATGTTTCTCTTCCTCTCTCTTTCCCTCCCTCCCCACCCCTCTCTAAAAATAAATAAATATTCAGAAGTCAGTTGCATTTTTATACATCAATAATTAACTATCAGGAAAAGAAATTAAGAAAACTATCCTGTTTATAATTACATCAAAAATAAGAAAATAGCTTGGGATAAATTTAACCAAGGAGGTAAATGACCTGCACTCAGAAAATTCTAAGACATTGAAGAAAGAAATTGAAGAAGATGCAAATAAGTGGAAGCATATACCATCCTCATGGAAAGGCAGAATTAATGCCCAACTACCCAAAGTAATCTATACATGTAATGGCATTCCCATCAAAATGATAAAGGCATTTTTCACAAAACTAGGAAAAAATAACCATAAAATTTATGTGGAAACCATAAAAGATCCAAAATAGCCACAGCAACCTTGAGGAAGAACAAAGTTGGAGGTATCATGCTACCTGACTCAAACTATGGTACAAGACCAGAGTAGTCAAAACAACATGGTCCTGGAGTAAAAAGAGACACATACTGTAGATCAGTGGGACAGAATAGAGAGCCCGAAAGTAAACCCAGGCTTATATGGTCAATTAATATTTGAGAAAGGAGGAAAGAACATCTAATGAGGTAAAGACACTCTATTCAATAAATAATATGGGGAAAATTGGATGGATACATGCAAAAAAAAAGCTAAACCACCTTCTTACACCATATATAACAGTCAACTCAAAGTAGATTAAAGATTTAAGTGTAAGGCTTAAAACTCATTGAAAAAAACCTAGTCAGTAAACTCTGACATTGCTCTTAACAATTTTTTTCTGATATTTCTTCAGGCAAGGGAAACAAAAAGATAAACAAACAAGGCTACATCAAACTGAAAAGGTTTTGCACAGCAAAAGAAACCATCAACAAAATTCAAAGACAACCCACTGAATGAAAGAAGATATTTGCCAATCATCTATCTGATAATGAGTTGGTACCCAAAATTTATAAAGGACTCATACAACTCATCAGCAAAAAACAAACAATCCAATTTAAAAAATGGACAGAGGACCTGTATAGATATCTCCAAAGAGGACATACAGATGCCAATAGATAAATGAAACATGCTCAACGTCACTGATCATCAAAGAAATGCAAATGAAAACCACAGTGAGATATCATCTCACGTGTCAGAGTTTTCCTGGAGCCCTGACTGGTGTGGCTCAGTTGGTTGGGCATCGCCCCCAAAGGAACAGGTTTCTGGTTTGATTTCCTGTCAGGACCCTATGCCTGGGATGTGGGGCAGTCAGGGGTCTGGGTGTGCGAGAGGCTACCAATAATGTTTCTCTCATACTTTGATGTTCCTCTCCCTCATTTTCTCCCTCCCATCACCTCTCTCTAAAATAATAAAATAAAATTTTAAAAAAAGTTTTCGTAGAGCTCAATCTCTAGGTCCCCTTCCCTTCATGGAGGCGGGTGGATGGAACTGAAAATTCCAACTCTAATCACTTGGTCTTTCCAGTGAGGAGCCTTATCTAGGGGCCCCACTGTAAATTACCTCATTAACATAGGTAGGTGTGATCAAAAGGGGCTCTTTATAAATAGTAAAATACACCCTGTCACTCAGGAAGTTGCAAGGGTCTTAGGAGCTTTGTGCCAAGACTGGGGACAAAGGCCAGATACACACTGTTACCACACCACAGCGGGATATGCTGGTCTAGAGCTCAGAAGAAAAGGTCCCGATGGAGCTTTCAGCAACACTGGCATTTGGGGTCCTCTCCTTTGCCTCCTGAAAGGTGTAGAAGTGATGGAGGGTCTCTGGCTCTCACCCCTCACCTCTGCTCTGGCACACCAGGTGGTGAAGTCAACATCTCTCCCAGGCTTAGTGTTCCCTGTGCTTCCACCCAAAACAGGGTCCAGGTCTTCTCTACTCTGGAGTCCAGATTACCAAAGTCACTTGTTAGATAATGCAGCATGCAAAACAACTTTCTGAAATTTAGCCCATAGAAGACTGAGTACATTAGTCTACAGTGAACATATTTCACTAGTGTGGACTCTATGGGCTCAAGTATCATGTGCTCAGCTGGTAAAATATTTACTCCAAGCATTCAGAGGCTTTTTGCTTTACCCATCAGCTTTGGTTACTATTGCTGCATTAAAAAACCACCCTAGATGTAGTTGGCTAACAACAGCATTTCTTTTGTGCGTGAACCTGCAAGAAAGGCAGGGCTCCCTTGGGTTAAGCTTGAATCTTCTCCGTTTGTGGACACCTGAAGGCTGGAGCTGGGATAGTTTGATGCCCAGGTCTGGGGCCTGGGCTGCTAACACCCCAGACTGCTAGGGCTGGACCCACTAGTACCCCTCAGGCATCTTTCTGTGTGATCTCCAGCAGAGTGGCTTCAGAGCAACCACACTTGTAACCTGTTTACTTAGGGACAGAGAGACAGAGTAGCTGTATCACTTTTTATGGCCTGGTGTCAGAAGTTTCATTGTTTCTCCTGTTGCATTCTGTTCCTAAGACCATAGGAACAGAATGAGTCACTAAGCCCAATATATTCAAAGGGAGAGATATTAGATTCAACCTTTTGATGGACGACTGTCCAAGAAACTGCAGGTGTGTTTTAAAACCATCGTGTTATGAAAAACAGAACAAATTAGAAAGGACCCAAGAGAGCCCAGCTAGTTAGTTTAAAGCTCAAATGTTTCAGATGTTCAAGCTGAGGCTCCAAGAGGAATACTCAGTTGCTCAAACTTTTCATTCAAGGCAAAAATTGAGCTGGAATAAAAATTCTCTTGGTTCTTAATGTTTGAGACTGTGCCTCAGGAATAAGACCATTTTTCTGTACATGATATTATTCCTTCATTACTACTGATTTTGTTTTTTGATTGTTAAACTGGTCAGTACATAATAATATGTATATAACGTAAAACCATGAAGGGATCAGAACACGTCACCCAAAAATATGGTACTTTGGCATTGTTTTGGTCTATCTGGAGTGCCGTAACAAAGAAAGCATGGACTGGGGGCTGAGGGACTTATAAACACAACCAGTCTTCATAGGTCCAGAGGCTGGGAAGTCCAGATCAGGGCTCCAGCAGATCCGGTACCTGGTGAGAACTGCTTCCCAGACAGTTGCCTTCTCATTGTCTCCTCACATGGTGGAAGGGGCAGAATTGCTCTCTGGGGTCTCTCTCTCTCTCTTTTTAAAATTTTATTTATTTATTTTTATTTTTTATTTTTTAATATATTTTATTGATTAGGCTATTACAGTTGTCCCATTCCCCCCCCTTATTCCCCTCTGCCCTGCACACCCACATTCCCCCCCTTTACTTCATGTCCATGGATTGTACATGTAAGTTCTTTGGCTTCTCCATTTCCTGTACTATTCTTAACCTCCCCCTATCGATTTTGTACCTACCATTTGTGCTTCTTATTCCCTGTACCTTTTCCCCTCCTCTCCCCCACCCACTCCCCCACTGATAACCCTCCATGTGATTTCCATTTTTGTGATTCTGTTCCTGTTCTCGTTGTTTGTTTAGTTTGTTTTTATCTTTCTTTTTAGGTTCAGTTGTTAATAGCTGTGAGTTTATTGTCATTTTACTGTTCATATTTTTTATCTTCTCTTTCTTAGATAAGTCCCTTTAACACTTCATAAAATAAGGGCTGGGCGATGATGTACTCCTTTAACTTGACCTTATCTGGAAAGCACTTTATCTGCCCTTCCATTCTAGATGAAAGCTTTGCTGGATAGAGTCATCTAGGTTGTAGGTCCTTGCCTTTCATGACTTCGAATACTTCTTTCCAGCCCCTTCTTGCCTGCAAGGTTTCTTTTGAGAAATCAGCTGATAGTCTAATGGATATTTATTTATTCTTAGAGAGAGGTCAAGGAAGGGAGAAAGAGAGGGAGAGAAATATCAATGTGCTGGAAATACATCGATGGGTTGCCTCTTGCAGGTCCCCAACTGAGTACCTGGCCCACAACCCAGGCTAGTGCCCTGACTGGGAATCAAACCGGCAACCTTTTCGTTCACAGGCCAGAGCTCAGTCCACTGAGCTAGACCAGCCAGGGTGGGGTCACTTTAATAAGGGCACTTTTCCAAATCTTGAGAGCTCCACCTTTATAACCTAATCATCTCACAAAGCCCCCCACCTCCTAATGCCATCACATCAGGGGGTATATTTCAACATGTAAATTTTCAGGGGACACAAACATTACCATAACAGGCATACTGATTATTCTGAGTTGCAGGCAATTGAGAAATAGCAAGTGCAAAGGGCTCTCTGACCTCCTTTGACTAAAAGCAGGGCATATACATTCCCCGTGAAATGCCCTCCCACTGCCAGGAAGAGAACATTCTGACCACCTGAGACAGGAGTCAAGGCCAAGAAGAGTCTGCACAAACAAACCTGCTAAACTAACCCATGTATTTCCTACTCACTTTCCCACGATTCAGCACCCTCAGCCCAGACCCCCTTTTTCTTTGTCCGTCACATCCCCACAACTTTTCCTTTTTTTGCTGAAATGGTATGTGAGCTCTCACGCCGATCTGTTTCTTTGGGTCTTCATTTCTTACATATGAACGCCTTTATTACAAGTAAAAATATTAACCTGAAATAAAATCTGTTTGTTTATTCTCCTGTTATTCTGTCATTTGTCATTTGAATTCTCAGGTCTGTTTACAGAACCTAAGAGAATAGAGGAAAACCCTTTCCATCTCAATACCATATATGATATGTTAGAGTATTTCAAAACTACTGAAAATTTTTAAATATTTTAAAAGAGCAAAAGCATTTTAGAAACATTTCCCCCACCTCCTCTTTAGCTTTTGGAAAGTTCAAAATGACTTTTGGAAAGAGATGGGCTTGCTCAAGTTAAAGTCTTAGTGATTTTTCAGGGACTTAAATGCAGCCATGGAAACTTCTAAGAAAAACGCTTTATAACTTGAGTAGATCAAGTTCTGTAGCATCTTTGGCCACATTTATCAACACAACTGAAATATAGTAATGAAATAAACTTTCAGTGAATTTGGAAAAACACAACCCTTCTTGCCTGCTTCAATTTACTTTCACATGTGTACCTTCTAATAGAATCAAGGAACTTTAAGAGGTCTCAGTACAACCAACTTGCTGACGTGCAGAAAACTGAGCCAGGAGGGACTCAAGTGACTGATTTAACCAAAGCCATTCAGCCACCTAGGACTAAAACAACGTCTAGTACAGCTGATATTACCGATCACCATGTGCTAAACATCACTTACAGCATTTCCTCACACAGCCCAATGGGACAGTTGTTATTGTTAAACCCAGTATTAGGTCTTGGAGGCCTAGAGAGGGTAAATAAATTGCTCTAGTTACCCAGAAAGTAACCTTGCTGAGCCAGGTTTTATACTTACAAGCATCTGGCACATTCCACAGTCTGAGCCCCACAGCAGCCCTCTCTGGAATCCCACTTAAGGCAAATCATGCTGCTTTTTTTTTTTCCTTAACGCTACCAAGTCAGCTCCTGGTTGGACAGCTCAGTTGGTTAAAACATTGTCCTGATACCACAAGGTTGCAGGTTTGATCCCGGGTCAGGGCACATAAAAGAATCAACCAATGAATGCATAAATAAGTGGAACAACAAAAATTGACACCTCTCTTTCTATAAGATGAAAAATATTTTTTAAAACCCACCAAGTCAAAAAGGGTCACCCCACCTTCCTACAATCAAGGGTATAAAGAGTTAATAAGAAAGCCTTAAGGATAGATTTATTTAATTATTTTTCTTTATTTCATTGGCTTTTCTATTTCAATGACTTTTGCTTATGTTTCTGATTATCAGGATGTTAATGTGATTTGCTTAGTATTTTTTTCAGTGTGACTTTTAAGGTTCCTATTACTGAATGGACTCAGACCCAACCCAAATCCTGAAATTAAGACAGCCATTAAAACCTTCCGTTTTAAAGAGAGTACTAAGGGAGAGGGAGGGAGTGAGGGAGGGAGGAAGGAAAGGAAGGGAAGGAAGGGAGGAAGAATTAGAATCTAGTTGACTTCCTAACTTTAACATTTCAAGCTGTGTATATTAGCTCTTTATTCTCTCATAGATTTTATGCCACGTTTAAGCCATTGCAGCACTTATATTTAGTGATTTTTTTTGCCTTGATTTTGGTTAACTGTAACTATCAATCGTAATAATGAACATAAAAATGTGTAAAAACTTCAGTTTTTGATATGTTTGACACAGTTCTAGTCTGGAAACAGGAACAAATCTCAGGTGTGCAGGACTGATAACAACCTACTACCTCTGCATTTGCCAAGAGGACCTCTGTGAGCTCCTGGGAAAGAGGTCCTTCCCTTGCCTTTCCATCCTTCTTGTCCCAACCTTTTGGACAGAACCAAAAGGTTAGGGAAACGACCGTCTTTCTTTGAAGGGCAGAAGGAAGAGAACCTGCATGTTTTTCATTCTCACTGACAGAAACTTCGTCTCCTTGTAGGATCCTTACAGCGGCCTGTGACATAATGGCCCGCATTCTCCCTTCTTTTTTTCCTACAGGTATCCCACCTCTCAGAACCCCAGATAGCTCCTATCTCAGAGGAAGCCCACCCATCTTTCCTCCAGACTAGCATGTGATGATCTAAGAGCAGTGTCTCTCCTTGCCCAAGGCTGGTTCAGGAATGACCCAGTGGCCTAGCAGGTCATTTGTGGGCAGGAATTCTGAGAGGAAGCTCCTGAGGCGAGTTTTCTTTGTCCCAAGAGAAATAGCAAGAGAAAATTGGGTCTGGATCATCCCCTCAGACACAGCTATGGCATCTACGACACTCGCAGCCCCTTTGCTACCATCGGAGATGAGGTGAAGACGGAGCGTGGGAGACAGAAGGCCTCGATGTGACTGGGTGCTGGAGCGGATGTTCCTCGACGCGAACGCCACTGGCGTTCGGGCAGAAGAACTTGCTGTGACCATCTATGCAAACATTCCAAGGTCTTCAACATCTGTGAGCCCTATTTTCAAAATGCCACTAGCAGCCCCAGGAATTGTGACAACCCAAAAACCCATACCCCTGTTTCCAAACCACCACCATGCCTGTTTGGGTGGTGATTTGACCCCTCCCTCATTGAGAACCTTTGACACTGTGAAATTTAAAAAAAAACACAACCTTGTATTAGGTGAAAGAATGTGCCCAAGCATCTGGCCCAGGGTCTAACCCCAAAGCCTGACTCTTTCTTCCCTGCCTGCTTTTCCTCTAGTCACACCAGAGTTACTCCGAACTTTATGATTCTGAGTTTTCTTCGTATCAACTTCCTCTAAAAGAACAAAGCTGGTTGGTTTGTTCAGTGGGAAACAAACAAAGAAATAATAAAACAAGCGACAGAACATTTACATTAAAAACATTAATATATCTAAAACATGTGTACCTGTCCATATATGACACTTTTGGAAATACACTGTAAACAAGGATCTGGGTAGTGGAACTAAGGGACTGGGGGTATGAGGTGGGAGGGAAACTTACTTCTCATTGTAGATTTTTTTGTACTGTTTGAATTCTTTATTTTGTGCAAATATCTTTCACTTTTATGAAGTAGTAAAATTTAAAAAGCATTTATACATAAGCCTTATGTTATATGTATTTTACCATAATCTAAAAATTTTTTAAAGCAATTATAGGATTCCACATCTAAAAAATGGGGTTCATGCCCTAACTGGCGTGGCTCAGTTGATTGGAGCATTGTCCTGCAAAGTCAAAGGTCACAGGTTCAATTCTGGATCAGGGCACATACCTGGGTTGCAGGTTTGGTCCCCACTTGGGGCATGTGTGAGAGGCAACCAATCGATGTTTTTTTCTCTCTCCCTCTATTTCTCCCTCCCTTTCCCTCTCTGTAAATAAATAAATGAAATATTTTTAAAAAATTAAAAAAGTACTTATGTATTTTTACAGAGAGGGGAAGAATGGGAGAAAGGAAGAGAAACACTGATGTGTGAGAGAGAAATCAATCAGTTGCCTCTTGCACACCCCCACCAGGGGTCCTGGCCTGCAATGCATACGTGTGCCCTTACCAGGAATCGAACTGGTGTGGTGAACTTTAGGTTCACAGGCCAGCACTCAATCCATTGAGCCGCAACAGCCAGAGCTAAATAAAATCTTTTTTTTTTAAATGGGATTCAGCCTTGGCTGGTGTAGCTCAGTGAATTGAGCATGAGCGTGTGAGGCAAAGCGTTGCCAGTTAGATTCCCAGTCAGGGCACATGCCTGGGTTGCAGGCCAGGTCCCCAATAGGGGACACATGAGAGGCAACCACACATTGATGTTCTCTCCCTCTCTCCTTCCCTTCCCCTCTCTCTAAAAATAAATAAAAATATATTTTTTAAATGGGATTCATTACAACATTCGACTCCCCTCTCACTGGCTTCCTTTGGCTCCTTGGTCTTAGTTCCGTGCCCATTCTTCCTTTCATCATAGTGGCTTTGGGTCCATCCTTTCCTTTTTTCGTAGCACAGTATCTCATCTCTCATGACCGTCCTCCAGGCCACTGGAGTAACCTCCATAGAAGACTTTTACCCAGTCCCCATTTTGACACCAACTATGTACATCTACCAACTATGGTCTGAACTCTTCACCTTGAGATAATCTGACCATAGCCACTTTTCTACCCTCTCTCCTCTAGTTAGTGAGGCATTTTTTGCAAAGCTCTGCTCGGAGCCCCTTGGGCAGATGTGCACTATGACAGCAGGGCCCCAGGCCCTCTGCTCCAAGTCTAGCTGAGAAACTGCATTTTTATCTGCTTGACACATTGGAATTCCCCAACATTTTGATTGAGCAAAGAGCTCCACAGCAAAGTAACATCACTGTTTATCATCATCACCATTGTTAATGTAAGAAAGGTCCAACCTGTAGAGAATCTCTATAAGAGTTTATTTGAGCCAAACTGACAACATGCTGGGAAGCAAGACCTCAAATGTTCTGGAGAATGGCAGTTTTGCAGGGGTTTTTCCCCGAATTTGGAATAAAGGACAGAATGTAAAAAAAGATGACATGAAGGCAGAAGAAAGCAAGGTCAGTTAACAAGATTATGTGCTTTGTTGGGGGTGTTTGCACCTCCCTCTAAAAAAGTGGATTACTCCAGCTTTGCAAAGGTGTTTTAATCTAGGTGGACAAGCAGGAAGCACAGAGCTTGCTTAAAACAAAGATAGTGGGCCTCCGGGGTGACTGCTCACCATGACCTGCCCAGTTAGGTGACAGACCTGGGCAGGCCTAGGAGGAATGGAAAACCACCAGGCTAGATAATCACACTGTGGGAAGCTGCCTGCAGACCCTACCCAGGAAAAACGGATGAAGATTAGGGTCTGGGGTCGGGCTATCCAGCATATCCGGTTATGCTGATAACTGGATGCAGCTTTAACTTGAGCCTGCACCCAGCAACCCGCTCTAGGCAATCAAACTCTGATACCCTTTGCTTAAAAACCCTGACCTATGAACGACCAAACGAGTTCCAACCTCCCTTGGTTGGCTCCACTTTCCCTCTTACTCCCACTAGTAAACCCTGTTCTCCTTACCTCGCTGCGTCCCTCTGGTTTCTTGAGCTATTCCGACCTAACATTAGGTATTTATGATTATTACCACACCCCCTTTTCTCCCGCAATTCTCCCTTTTGGTCATAAGTCAAGCTGAAGAATGCATTAGTGACCAACCTTTCAGTCAGGTAGTATGGTTTCACAGCACCAGGAAGGCTCATTCTGAGGAATTCTCAGTATCACTGTTGTCTTATTGAAGTAGTGGGTCATTGGGGGTGGCGTGATACTGCAACTATGGTGTGTGAGTGGAGGCTGAGTTTTCCCAAGAGGGAAGGGCAAGTTAATGGGAGGCAGGCAGGACTTATGGCTTTTGTTGTAAATGAACACTCTGGTCATTTCTACCCTGTGAACTACTGAGTTTTGCCATCAGTCTTGTTTTTCTGTGTTTTGCATCTGGTATAACATTTAGGTAAGCCATTAAAAGAGTATTAAAGGTATCTTATACATGTTCAGTAATCATAAGCAGCTGGACTATAAAAAGAACCCAAAGAAGAAGTATAATTTATGATTAATATCAATAGCCGATCGGTAAAGAAAATCAAACAAATGGTCTCTGAGTTCAGTATCAGTCCCGGGGTACACGGACATCTCGGTGTAGCTGTCTCCCTCTGGCTTCTCATCCTTGAGGAGTCTTCAGCGTCCACTGTCGGTGGAGGTGAGGCTTAGAGACTAGAGTAGATGTCTATTTGTGGTTAGGCACCTGATAAGGTCCCTTTCAAGTGAGGTTGGAGAGTGTCTTTTATTTTATGTCCTTTCCAATAAAATATCTTGGTGGCAGTCAGTAGCCTCTAAGTCTTAGTCTACTGGGAGTTTACTGCGAAAGGAAGCAGTTACCAACTTGGCATTTTCTTGAAGCGACTTTATCAAACCTTGACAAGAGTATAAGATGTCTCCTTTCAGTAATACCAGTTTCTAAGTTCCTTCATCTATTTTAAGTCCAGCTTAAAAGCACTATGGTGCACGAAGAAAAGCAAAAACTGAAAAACAGGGCTTGCCAGGGAGCCCCAAGGAGCCAGGTGGCTGTCCTGAGTTTCCCACAGTCCTGGCTATTCACTGTTTACCCCAACAGTGTGCACTAGGAGTTTTTTATCACTTATTTTATAACGTTTCCCATGCAGTTTAACATGAAAACAAATCTTTTGAGGTGTTCCAGAAGCTCTCCTGGAACACTGAAAAGTTATTCCCACATATATTGAGATTTTTAACCCTTAAAACCTCAATTTCTATTGAAGATTAAGAAGCAAGCTGCTAGAATTCTTTAGTATGGCAGATTTATAAAAACACTTTATAACCTCTAGAGACATAGCTGCTTTTATTATCAAATACATTCCATAATTTTAGAAACACATGCATTTTCAACAAAACACAGAGCATTTCATGAACAGATCCAAATTGGTCCTTTCTTTAGTTTTCTTTGTAATAAGAATCCAAAAGTAGGTAAACTTGGGTTCAGCAAGTAATTGTTATTATTTTTTGTAAACCCAGGTAAAATAAAGATGTATTTGTTTTACTTAAACCAATAAATTTAAACTAGTTTTTATTTACTAAGGATTACTTTTAGATCATGTGATCATGAAAAGGTTTTGAGTTAGTTTCTAATATCTGAGAGTTTTTAGAATACTCAATCTCTATAAGGTCTTGCCTTTTAAATCAATTAACTTTAATTTATTAAATTAATTTTAACAATACCATGTGGAGATGAAAATAATATCACATTTACAATATACATATGTACACACACAAACGTTTTAGCCATGAGAAAAATTCACTAGTTTATTAAACAGCAGTTGGATTCAAATTTCATTTTGGCAGTTGGGATAAGAAGATACAATTTGTATCTGTCCCTAACAAGCCAGCTTCCAAATGACCTCCCCCTTCTAAAATAAGGTCAGCTGGGGTTTCTGTTTGTTCGTTTGTCTGTGTGTTTGCTTTTAAACGTGGAATGCTTCATGAACTTACGTGTCATCCTTGCGCAGGTCCGTGCTAATCCTCCCGTATTTTAGTGTGCGTTCCAGTTTTAGTACATGTGCTGCCAAAGTGAGCACAGGTCAGAAATGTTTCTAGTACCTCGAAGACTTAAGTCGCCACCTACACAACATCATAGGTGATCCAAGTACCTGAAATTTTTGAAGCCTCTAGAGAATAATTAAATATGCTTTGCATGGCTTCCAGAATGTTCCTGTGGCCCATTCTGCCCACTTAGCCAGAAGCATGCCAGCAAGGTGCAGGGCTACAGTCCAGAGGGTGTCCTGTGGCACTGTGACAGGCAGCTCCCGGGGTGGGGGTGGGGGAGTCCCAGGGATTTCCGCTCCTGGTAGTCACACGGCAGAAAAAGAAAAAAACCTTTTCTTCTACGCTCCTAATTTCTGCATCTGGGGCCCTAGAAATTAAACTGTCAAAAGACAGAAAACTGGAGAAAAGAAAAGAGTTTATTTATACATGCAGCACAATATTCACACAGGAGAAACTCAGTGATGAGTAGCTCAAAGGGATAATGGAAATTCGGATTTCTATATCTTCTTTACAGGGAAGATTACACTTGTGAAGAGGTAACAACACAAAGGAAAAGGGGTTTATACTCCGTGGAGATTAACATATTGGGGAAACTAATGGGAGACAGGGTTGTTTGGG
The DNA here is from genome assembly GCF_014824575.4 of Sturnira hondurensis. NCBI lineage: Eukaryota > Metazoa > Chordata > Mammalia > Chiroptera > Phyllostomidae > Sturnira > Sturnira hondurensis. Next base: position 1,602,330 of record NW_028076902.1, on the reverse strand, counting down.
TAAGTTATGTTATGTAGATTCCTTCCGCGCCGTCTCTGAGCCGGGAAGAGCCTCGAGTCCTCTCTAGTGATGAAGAGTCTAACAGATGTCCTCTCCCTGGCAGAGGGAACAGAAGTCTTTACCAGTGGGGTTTCATGCTGTGTGTTCAGCCAGGTAGGAGGAAGGCAGAGAGCTTTTTTCTCTGTCTACAGTTTCTTAATCTTCTTTAACTCAAAATAATCCTGCCAAAGTGGCATATTCTAAGGTGGCATGTCTGACCCCCACCAATGTTCTGTGGGGTCGCCTCTGTGGGCTGGGCCCTCCTGCTAGTTACTTCTGTGATTGGGTCACCTGCTGAATTCTGAAGAAGTCAACTGTTACATTGTGAGAGGCTCTGGAGAGGCTTATATGGAATGGAGCATTTTTTTAAGTGGTAATCATGTGAAATAGAATTTTTATCAGTTTCTTGTGTTTGTAAGCACAAACTATAATATATCTTTAACAGCGGACATATGAAAGACACTTGATCCAGGTTTCCCAAAAGTTTTATACAAAAATGTAGGAAAAATGTATTCTAGAAGCATTTCGGGTTGTTATTCAAAAGTTCTATTTTCTGTATTTTGTGCTATTTGGTGTAGGTTAGGCTTTAAAATTTTATATTTTGTTGTTATTTATTTTCTCATTCTAAATAAATATTTGTTTTCTTACCTATTTTTTTACTTGAAATGTTATCATCTTTTTCTTAAATCAGACTCTCACCTTCCACAATTATATAGATTTCAGCCCCAAATAACTGGATCTGCCTTTTCTTTTTGTTGGATCTGTTTTCATGTAAAATGTTGTCCTTTTGTTTCTCATGGACTCCTGGCATTAATTTGATTTTTAAAATACATTTTATTCTGATTGCTGACGGCTTTGGTGCCTCTGTGTTTTTGTGCCCGAAGCAACTGTGCACTCGCCCCACCCGAGCGCTGACCCTGCTCACTGGAGTCGGTGGAAAGCAACCCGAGGTGCCGTTCCTTCCTCAGCAGCCTTTCCTAACTCATTAGGTTAAGGTTTAGTTTAATGTGATTTTTAAAATTTTAACATATATATTTAATTTGCCTGTATGTGCATAAAACACCACTGAAAGATTATCCAAAAATACTTCGAGGGAGGCAAATGGGAATGACAGGGCAAAGTCTTGCCTGAGAGATTTGCCTTAGAAATGTATTTTTAAATGTTTCCCTTAGGAAATTTCCTAAGGTACATATATATTTTTCCTTATTACAAAAGCAGTGCTTGTTCATATAGAAAAATTAGAAAATACAGATAAAGTAGGAAACGGAAAGTATAAACATTCTCATTGTTCAGCAATAATTCTGTGACTTTATATCTCAGTGTTTATCTTTTTCTGTCTGCCTCATTTTCATTCCTGCAAACTCATAACATTTATCGGCTGCTTCTCTGCCATGCTTCTTACCATTGGTTCTGACTTGGTGGGTTCTGACTCATTTCCAATCTCATCTCAATTAGCGTGTCTATGCCTAGACAACAGAGACTAGGTCTAACTGGTCTTTGTAACTTTCCCAGAGTATGAGATAGGAGGCTTAGCCTCAGCCAAGGACCCAGGGGAGAGAACCCCTGAGTTTAAGCCCCAGCACCACCATTTCGGCAGGCTGCGCGACCTCTCTGAGCTGCAGTCTCCTCATATGTTAAGCTGGGTCTGGTTAGTGCCTACCTAAGGAGGGAAGCCGTTGCGCTGAGCCCAGCTTGCATGCGTGCACAATGACTGTTTTCTACCATTACCCATTAGCACCGTGCTTTCATGCATTAATCCAACACATAGTTGTTGCTTGAGTACTGCCTGCCAGGCACTCTTCTAGATGCTGGAGACACAGCAGTCAACAAAACAGACACAAATTCCTGCCTCAGGGAGGAATTATATTTTAGTGTCTGGGAGTGGGAGACAAACACTACACAAAAATAAACAAATAAAAACATAAAATGTAAGCACACTTAATAATGATGCATGCTATGGGAAATACAAAGCCTTGCCCATAGTAGACACTCAGATGTGTTGACTGAGTCGTTTTCTTTCCCCTAAATTTCCTTTGTCCCCACTTTCTCTGTCCCAAGATACCCTTTCCAATGTGATTAAATAATGTCTGAGTTGCCTGAACTCAAGATTGGCTGTGGATCCCGGAGTTATGACTGCCAAGGGCAGCAGCGGGGAAAAACCAAGGCCAGAGGTCATGTGGCATTTGTACCTATGACATGGGAAACGCCGCAGGTGTTTTGACGTGAGTTTTCTTCCGGATGATCACACTGTTGTACTCTAAAGTTTGTTCTCATTCGTGATCAATATCTCTGCTCTGTGAAGTCAGGACAGTAAACAGAGGCTCTTGGGCGCTGCGTGGGGGCGGGGTTGGGAGACGCTGACCCGACAGTCCTCGTGACCCCTGTGTGAGTGCCTGCAGCGTCTGCTGTCCCAGACTTTTCTGGCCGCTGCTGCAGGAACCTTGCACTGGGTTTCTTTCCTCTGCTCCCTCCTGGGCACTTTGACCGGACATCTCAGAGCCAATTAGAGCCGCAAGTTGAGCCTCAGGCAGTGTGTGGGCCAACAGGCGCGAATGTAAGGCAAACATATTTGTAAATAACCCGAAGACCAGTGCCCTGGGTCGAATGTATGAGCCCAAGCCTTGCGTAAATCAGAGTGTGGGGAACTGGGATGTTTTTTAAAAAGGAAATAATAAAACGTAGACCATAGCTAGCATTGTAAAAATGAAGGGTGGTTTGTGAGAAGATTTTAAATATGTGGAAGTTAACTTATTACTGCAATACTCCCACATTCAAGCATAACATATTTTTTAGTTCACACAAGTTTTAAATCCTTATACTATATATTCGCATTTAATTGTTTAATTATTTTATTATTGTGAGGGTTAAAACTTCTCAGCACAGATTGTTTGCTACAAACTGGCATTGGATTTGTTTTAATACTGCTTACTTTGTGTGTATCAGTTAACTTTAAGTTAATTAAAATTTAAAACTTTCCCTTTTTTTCCAAATACAAATTTTCCACAAGAAGCATAAAACAAGTCCATGAACTACTGTGTAGGGTGGTCAGCTTCCCAAATAGTTCCCAGTGATTGGTCTCCTGCTCTTTGTGCGTTTGCCATAATCTGTGCACCTAGCAGGAGGCATGCAAGTGGCTGTGTGGGACTTGAAGCCAGATGGTAGAAGACACTACAGGCCCCTTTCTCTTGCCGGCTGGCACTCAACCACTGAGCCACACCAGCCAGAGCTAAAATAAAATACAATTTAAAAGCTGAATAAAGATAAATATACAAATGCAGACAACACATCTAATTTTCCAGAGAACCAAATCAGGGCCAGCTGGAATAGCAACTTCTCTGAGGACCACCAGAGAAGCAGCTCCCACTGGACCACAGCCCAGCAGGTCAAATTGCTTCCCTGGGAGGCCAAGGGTGGCCCGCCAGTTCCTGAGAATCTGGACATAACCTTCCTGGGTCAGTTTACCAACATTCTGGCCTGAACAGAGAGATGAAGAAGACTGTCCAAGGTCTGAGGAAAGTGGTACAGCAAGGGGGCACAGCCTTCCTACTGACAGAAGAGTACCAGGGGAGGTGTACCTAGAGAGGTTGGGCAATCTTGGACCATCTCCTAGTCATGGGAGATGACTCCTTGATCACGGTCCACAGAGGTGCCCACTGTGTTGAGATCTGGTGGGAGGAAGTGGCTTGCAATCAATTGTTCTGTGAATATCACTCATTCATAGGACGCATACCACCCTGGGCCAGTCCCAGTGCTGGTGTTGGGGTGCAGAGGTGAGCCAGATGAAGCCCCCAGACTTGGGAATGAAGAGCAGGAATGAAGAGCTTATCTTGCGATGGGACTCAGATCAAGTCCAAACACATGAGTGGATAACATACTGTCCTCTGAGAAAAATCAAGTAGGAGAAAGAAGTAGAGAGCATAGGTCGAGGGGAGGGTCCCATGATGGAAAGGGGGTCAGGGAAGGTGTGTGGACTGGAAACAGGAGGTGGAGTAATGTACTTTCTCGGAACTCCAGTCTCTCCAGAATGGCACCTTGCTCTCCTCGGGGATATAGTGGCTCTGTAATGTCAGCCTCAGCCACTGCCCACTACACTGAGAAGCCTCATGGGGCCAAGGCTTCTGGGTCTCATGGGCCACCCCATCTGGATGTCATTCTAAGTGCTCTCCAGGAAAAAATTCTCACTTGCTGCCCAGCTTACCCCACTCAAAAATCCTACTCAGGATGACTGTGTACTGAAGGGGAAATGCCTGCAGAGTTTCCTCCTGCAAATGTTCAAGGAGACAGAAGGGCAGAAGTGAACTCATGGGAGGCTGGTGTATGGTCAAGCAGTTCCAGAGTCCCAGGGGTAGACTGGCCAGGCCTCCCTCTCCCATGAGGACATCCACCCCACACGGGTCCTCCCAAGGTCCAGTTCTGTGAGACTTTCTCCTTCCCTTCTGCTGGCTGGGCCAGGCTTTGCTTTGCCCCAGATTCAGCAGTTACGCCCCCTGGAGATCATAGATTTTAAAACATGCTGCTTCCACGGAGATGCAGTTCTAGGAATCCACCGATGGAGCCAGGAACTCGCGTGCCACGTGCACGGAGACTCCCCGGGAGAGGGAGGTGGCAGATGAGGGTGGGGTTATTTTTCCCACTTGTTTGTGTGTTTTTAGAATCATCCCTACAAAGGGGGAGCTTTCAGTACAAAGAAGGATGAAGTGCAGATGGGCAGCCCAGCACAAGGCTTCGCTGCTTCCTGTTGTGGTTCCTCATCGATACCCCAGGCCGTTCTTAAGAAGAAATGGCATCACTAAATAAAACAGTGATGGGAAAAGGAAAACACAGAGAGATCATGAGGTTAAGGAGGAATAACAATTACTAGGAAATTAAAATAATAGTATTTTAAACCAGGAGAATAAAGAAGAAAAAAGCAAATTATCAGTATTAAACATCTCAGTTTTTATTAAACTAAGATGTATTAAACAACTTAGTACTAGAGTTAATTTTACAAAAGTTGAGCAATACACACATATGAGAAACTTCCATTTCCAGAGAATTTCAAATATTATAACATCTCCAATTATGGTGTAAATATTTAGTATCTGGGTGCTGACTCTCTCACGGTATTCATTTCTCCAAGAAGTTTGTAATTCTTTCTGTGTGAACTCATTTTTTAAGGTTTTATTTAGTTATTTTTAGAGAGGGAAAGGGAGGGAGAGAGAGAAGGAGAGAAACATCAGTATGTGGTTGCCTCTCTCACACCCCCCACTGGGGTCCTGGCCCACAACCCAGGCATGTGCCCTGGCTGGGAATCACACCTGCGACCCTTTGGTTCCCAGCCCATGCTCAATCCATGGGCTGTAAACTCATTTTTGTGAAAGTTCTGTAAGCCCTGGGTAGGAAAAATGTTACTATAGTACAGAAAAATGTAATATTTCCTTCTGCCAGCGTCGCTGTGGGTTTCAGTGGTCATGGACCTGTTTTTGTGTTAATTTCTCAGGTTTCTGTTTCTGGGCCATGTGAGTAGGTAGATCCAAATCCCATCCACCTCACCATTATATATGGCCCAGACCTCTCATCTTTCCCCATCTGTTGCAAGCACTGGCAAGCAGTGCCCACGGCGTCATGGATGAGACATGAGACAAATTCACATGGACTACCAAGTCCTGTGGAGGAAAAGGGCTGGTAAGGCTACTCCCTCAAGGGGAGAGAGCCTCAGAACGGCCTTGCCACCACCCTCTCAAGGGGAGAGCGGCTTGGAGGGGCTGGGCAACTCTCTCACCAGGGGAGAGAGAGCACCCCAACCCTTACTTAGTCAGGCTTTTATTGGGATTTTTGCACAGGAGTTCCGGTACAGCTTATTATTCACTGTCAAGCAATAAACAGTAGATAGTACACAAAGAATCATTAGGGCTTCTTCTAAATCAGGGCCTGTCAGCTAAAAGGCTACAGAACTTTGGGAACATAAACTCTTTTTCTGCTTGGGACCATATGATCTAACTAAAAAGCATTCTTAAACAAAACAGGTCTCACAGGATTTCACATATTCCTTCTCAGGCCTAATTACCCAGGGAGCTCGCCATTCCCCAAACAAGGCTTACACCACCTTCCCCATCATAGGTTTATAGGCTTAAGTGGATTAGAGCCAGGAAGTGCTTCTCCCAGAGAATGTGGGGACTCAGGCTTCATCACAGTGCGGGGGGGGGGGGGCTGGGACTCGAGGGTCCATCACTTCCTCTTTATCACAGCCCTCCCTGCCTCTCCCCCACCTCCTTCCATGATGGCCTCCCAAGTGATCGTGTCTGGCCTAGGTTGCCCCTCCTCTGAGGGGTCTCACCTGTCTCTGACCATCCGACCATACTTTGGGGGCAGGGAGATGAAGCAGGGGCAGATTTGCTGCCAGAGACAAACGGTATCCTCAGTGGCTCGCATTCTGGAGGTCGCTCACAGCCTTAGACATGGGAGATGGTTTACAATTCCTGAAACCAGGCAGGATAGAAAGAAGAAGATGGGTATCTTCTTTATCCATCCATCAATGACACTGTATCCATTCATCTAGTGACACTTAGGTCATTTTCAGATCTTGGTTATTATAATAATGCTGCAGTGAACATGGTAGCACATATATATTTTCCTAAAGTAGTGTTTTTGTTTTCTTTGAATAAGTACCCAGAGTGGAATTGCTGGATCATATGGTAATTCTATTTTTAAGTTTTTGAGGAAGTTTCATGCTTTTTCCATAGTAGCTGCACCAAAGTGTTCCCATCAACAGTGCACAGGGGTTCTCTTTCCTTCATACCCTCACCAACCCTTATGTCTTATCTTTTTGAAAATTATCTCTTATCTCTTCTAACAGGTGTGAGATAATATGTTATTATGGTTATGATTGCGTGTTCATGATCAGTGAAGCACGCAATTATGCAACCTGTTGGCCATCTCTGTGTCTTCTTTGGAAAAATACTTAGTTAGTTCATCTGCTCACTTTTTAATTAATTGTTTGCTTTTTTTGCTATTAAAAAATGCAAATTATGTTTTTTTCTCCAACTATAAAAAAATCAACTTTATACACTTTGTAAAGTATGTAATTGTCTAACCACTATACTATACACTTGACACTAATACATAATAATATTGCATGTAAACTGTAATTGAAAAATAAAAATAATCCACTTTGTGAGGTATAATTTACAGGGGATGTGTATACATTTTATCCAGGATAAATCCAGCAGGGGAGGGACTGTAAATCACATACCATACAATTCACCCATTTAAAATGTAAAATGCAGTGTCTTCTAGTGTATTCACAGATGTGTGCAAACATCATCACAGTTAATTTTAGAATATTTTCATCACTTCAAAGTCAAAAACAAACACTTCTCCTTTAGCTACTGTTAATGAGCACACACTTTACGTGTGTAAGCCCAGCAAGTTACAAGCTTGGGACACAAGTAATATTTCTATCTTTGTCTCATTTGTGTTATAAATAGAATAAACCCTTTTTATTTTAGAGTTATTCATTCTTTTACATGAAAAAAGACAAAAATGCAATAAAATATCAAATAATTGCGAAATTGTTCTCCCCAGGCAGCAGAGGCAGTTCAGCCAGAACTCAGCTGTTGACTGAAAGTCAGTTCTCACGTGGGAGATGAGCTGTTTGTCTGTTACCATACATAAAACATGGTTTATGGCTGTTGGAGAACAACATAGAAAGTACATGTTGTACTTTCTTGATACATGAAAATTGACAACTGCTTATAAATCATGTTTGGAATAAAAGAGACAAAAAGCTAAAGTCCAAGGAATAAGTTAACATCATGGAAATAAATAGATTGAAGGATTAATGATAAATTAAACAGTGAGGTGTTAAAAGTAAAATAACACCAAACTAACACCAAAAAATAAAGACTTGATTTTGTTTTAAATAATGAAAGAAATAATTTGTTTTCAATCTTAAAAAAAAAAAGAAAGTCAAAATTCAAGGCAAGGGAGATAGATGGACTACTGAGTGGAAGAAATATTTAGTAAAAGCTGCAAAAATTGTAAAATACCTGCAAATAAACTTAGCAAGAAATATACACGCTCAAGCCTGTACATCGAAGAAAACTACAATTCTACTGAGAGACACAAAAGAAGATGCAAATAAATGAAAAGACTTTGTCTTTGAAGTGAATAAGGAGATAGTGGAGATATAGTAACTCTTCCTCAGTGGATCCACAGTTGTGACCCCTATAAATCAAAACTATTTTTGAGAACAATATATACAAAAATTCATGTAAAAGTAGACAGAGAAATTTTGAGGAATAAAAAGAATGAGGAAAGGGTTGCTCCTAACACATAGTAAAATATCTGTGTTTTACAGATATTTACTTAATGGATTGGTCCAACGTGTGACTAGACACAGACCAATTGAACCGAATAGAGAACCTAGAAATAGATGCAAATTGCTATGGGAACTACGTGATGAAGGTGGCATTGAAAGTCAGAGGAGAAAAGATGAATTGCTTAATAAATACTTCTTGCAAAACTAGTAGTTGGCTATCTGGGGAAAAAGTAAAGCTCTTTCTCAATCCTAATTCTCAAAATAAGTTCCAGATAGATTAAAAACTTTTAATGTAAAGACTGAAACCAAAAGTGACTAGAAGACAGCATAGAAGAGTTAAAAAATAAATATTAGGCAAGAAAAGAAACAAAAGAAAGAAAAAAGAAACAAAAATCAAAAGTTTTATTTGAATTTACCTGCAAAGCATAAAAATTAATTTACCTGCATAAAAACCCTACATTTCTTCCTGTCAAAAATGATTATAAAACCAAAAGAAAGCACAGGGAACAGTATTTTCAGCACCTGTGACAGAAAGCACCCTCTTTGGAGGGCGGTGTGACGGCATCTCTCAACTTTCTCCAAGCGGCTAGCTTAGCCTTACAGTTCTACTTCTAGAACTTGGCCCACTCTCACGCGTGCATGTGAATGCACTTATCACTGAGGTATGTCTGTAATAGGAAGGGGTCAGAAATAACTGATGCATTCTATACAATACAGTATATTATGTACATCCATAATTCATGCTATCTGTGTGGCTCTTACAAATGTTAGGGTAGCTCTTTGTGTGCTGATATGAAATAATCTCTAAGATATAGGGATCAGAAGAGAACAAACAGATCCAGACTGTGTGCACAGTAAGTTCCCGTTGGTTCAGTAAAAGGAGAGGCATCTGCTTCTAGAGGGAACATAAGTTGCTGCTAACATCATTACCTCGGGAGACAGGGATTAGGGGGCTAGAGGTCTTGCTTGCCTTTCATTGTATACCCTTTATTTATTTTCCACTTTCATCATGTACTTTTACTACTTTTCCAATTTAAAAAGTTAATAAAAATTAAGGATAAAAAGCAGGAAATTTTTACCTTAAAGAAACCTAGAGGAAACTAAAGTAGAAAGATTACATGGAAAACAAACAACAGACATTGAAAAAAATCAATCAACTTGAGAAATGGAGATACAGAGCTATAAAACCAAATATGACATTGATAAAACAGGGAACTGAGAAAAAGGTAGGGAGAAGGAAACAGGTAGAGGCAGACAGAGCTAAGTCCTCTGTGGAGCCTCTGGGTTGGACGTGGGTGCCCCAGAGTCCCCACCAAGGATGCCTGAAGTTGAGCGGCACACAGCCCAGGTGAGGCCCTGAAGCTGAGAAGTGCCATGAGGACCGAGGGGTCTGGGCTGGGGGCAGGACCTGTGGGGGGCAGGACCTGTGTGCGGCAGACCCGGGAGCTCCTCTAGGCCAACTCTCTCTGGCACCCAGCCTGTGTTTTGGAGATCAGTGGGCAAATAAATGAAGGGCTGTGTCCTCGGAGCATTTCCAATGGCGAAAGCTGGCTTGGACAGGGTGTTGAGGGTGTGGGTCTGGACGGAGGGCTGGCAGCATCCAGGGAACAGCCTCTGTCACACTGTGCAGGGCTTGTTTTTAATAGTGATTCCATGTGACAAAGAACAGTGGCCCCAGTGGTCTCGTTGAGCTGCAACCCTTTCCTGTCTGCAGGGACAGAAAGCCCCATTTGGACCCCTCATGCGGTTGGAACCCCTAAGAAGGAGACACTGGATCTTGGGTAATTGGAACAATAAAGGTGATGGACTGAATTTGGAACCTAATGTAGATGGGTGAGTCATAAAATAACTGAATGAAGACAAGTGAGGGTATCGTCCAGAATCAGAGAACTTTAAGCTCTAAAGTTAGGGTCCCCCCTGGCTGGTGTAGCTCAGTGAATTGAGCCTTCGAACCAGAGTATCGAGGTTCGATTCCTAGTCAGGGCACATGCCTGGGTTGCAGGCCAGTTCCCAGCAGGGGACCCATGAGAGGCAACATACATTGATATTCTCTCCCTCTCTCCTTCCCTTTCCCACTAAAGATAAATAAATAAATAAATCTTTTTAAAAAATTTAAAAAGTTGGGTCCCTTGGGTCTTCTCTAGCAGCCTCTTTGGTTCCTAGGTGGGGATGGTGGGTGAAGAAGGGAAGGGCAGGGAGGGAAAGAGATCCGGAAAGCCTTGAGCTCCCCCTTCAGGTTAAAGTATGCACTACGCTTTTGTTAAAGGCTTGAGCAGCAGTGCTCCAAGTTAAGTCTGGGGAAGGGCTTGGGGTTCGTGACGTGGAAACTATTTTCATCACAATATTAAGACATTATTTGACTTTTCATGTTGTAGACATTTGCACAACCCTTGAGTGCATGGCTTTGAGCATTCTGTGTTACCAACAGGAAGTATGCCTAAAGCACGTGCGCTACCAAGGTGTGCTGCTGCCTTGAGGAAAAACGGGTGGTCATCGAACTGAGTTACACTCGCTGCTTTTTCTATGAAACAGCATTTTTTAAAAGAATGACTGATAGACATTCACATGACGGATGGACATTAATACTTGGGCAATTAGCAGGTGTTTTCCTGCAAATCATTGAAGTGAGTCTCTGACTTCCAGGGAAACAATGAGAAGAATGTGTTGTTAATTTTTAAATCTGAACTTTGAAGGAAAAATTGTAATTTAAAAATACGTGAAGACTTTTCTGATGAGATCAGCAGTGAAACAAATGTAATTTTTGATAATTGATAACAAAAGGTAGGAACATTTGGCACATCTGCATATCTCAGTGAACTCATTTTCTAAACAACCAATGTGTGATGTCACAGAGTCATAGTGGGTAAAAGACCCATGGAAAGATAAACCTGCTGTAATGTGACGGAGTCTGAGAAGTTCATTGACAAGCTGTCAGATTCCACACTGTAACTACCTGAAAGAAACTATATTTAGTTGAATGTACTGTCAAAGAAGAATGTCTACAGTCATCAGGCTACTAAAAACACTTTTTCCTCCCCTGACTCCTGTGGCTCAGTTAGTTGGAGCACTGTCCTGAAAGCAAACAATTGCTGGTTCAATTCCCAGTTGGGGAATTGAACATGCCTGGGTACATGGCTTCAGTCTCCTGTTGGGGTGCATACACTGATCAATGGTTTTCTCCTTCTCTTTCTTCCTCCCTTCTCCTCTCTCTAAAAATAAGTAAAAACTTAAAAAAAAAACCCACTCCTTCCTTTTCCAAATGTATTTCGATGTGATGGATTTTTTCATAATCTTCAGCCCATATCACAACTAATTGCATGTAGAAGCAGATATGAGAATCGATTGTCTTCTTTTAAGCCAGCCATTAAAAAGATGTGAAAATTAGGTAAATCACCTCTACCTTTCTAATTTTATTTTGCTTTGGAAAATATTGTGTTTTTTTTCATAAAAGAAGAGTTTTCAAAAATGTTAACATGCAATTTTTAAAATCAACTAATAACTGAATAAATATTTTAGGTTTTTTTGTTTAATTTCTATCATGGTAAATATCAATAGATATAGCCCATGTGAACAAAAGCTTTTTGGGGGGTGGTCTTCAATAATAACAGTTGTGATAACAAAGAGGTCCTAGGACCAAAAACTTTAAGAACCACTGGTCTGGGAGTAGTAGCGGTGGGTCCGTCTGTCGGGATGCACATGGGTTTCTCCTGCTCTAGGCTTTCTTTCAGTAGGTCTCCTTTGGCTCTGCTCTTCCGGCCCCCTGAACTGAAGCCATAATCTGAAAAGCTGAGTAGATTCTGGCATGATGACCAGAGACCTACTTAGCTTAGGATCCTTTCTACCCACTTAATAGATTTCTGCCTGAGTGAGGTAGGGTGGAGGGAGGCAAGGTGAAATGCATTCAGTCCTGAGATGGCAGTTAGGCACGTGAAACCCTTTAATTCTGCCAAGGAGATTTGGGAGGGAGTTAGGAAGTGGAGACAGCACAAAGGTCAGGTAGCATTTGATCCAAATCTTGAGAGACATGTCGTATTTGGCCTGGCAGTACAACACATACAGATCTGAAACAATCCTGGGCACACTGACTTCCTTCTGGTGAAAACATGTCATTTCTTGCCTTCTTTGCCTACTCTTCTTTCCATCTCTCTCTCTTCCCATTTCCAGATATTATTCCTACAACTCCTTGGCATGCCTCAGAATAAAGCTCTTATCAGAAGTGCCATTAGAAATACCCTGCACAATTTGAGGCTAAGAGTAAAGGCTTACAATTTGATGTTAGCACAAACCTCCTGTGAAAACATCGTAGGACAGAACTCAGTTGGCATTTTGGCTTTCCCTTCTTTTTATTCTGGGATCTTTTTTAAAAATATATTTTATTGATTATGCCATTACAGTTGTTCTATTCCCCCCCTTCATTTGCCTCCACCCTGCACACCCTCTCCCCCACCATTCCCCCCTTTAGTTTATGTCCATGTGTCTCAAGTTCTTTAGATTCTATATTTCCCATACTATTCTTGCCCTCCCCCCTATCTATTTTCTACCTACCATCTATGCTACTTATTCTCTGTACCTTCTCCCCCTCTCTCCTCCTCCCACTCCCCTGTTGCTAACCCTCCATGTGTTCTTCATTTCTATGGTTCCACTCCTGATCTAGCTGTCTGCTTAGTTTGTTTTTGTTTTAGGTGTGGTTGTTAATAACTGTGAGTTTGCTGTCCTTTTACTGTTCATATTTTTTATCTTCTTTTTCTTAGATAAGTCCCTTTAACATTTCATATAATAAAGGCTTTTTGATGATGAACTCCTTGAACTTGACCTTATCCAAAAAGCACTTTATATTCTGCCTTTCCATTCTGAATGAAAGCTTTGCTGGATAGAGCAATTTTGGATGTAGGTCCTTGACTTTCATGATTTCAAATACTTCTTTCCAGCCCCTTCTTGCCCGGAAGATCTCTTTGGAGAAATCAGCTGACAGTCTGATGGGATCACCTTTGCAGGTGACTATCCCTTTATCTCTTGCTGCTTCTAGGATTCTCTCCTTCATTTTAATCTTAGCTAATGTAATTATGATGTGTCTTAGTGTGTTCCTCCTTGGGTCCAACTTCTTTGGGATTTTCTGAGCTTCCTGGATTTCCTGGAAGTCTATTTCCTTTGCCAGATTGGGAAAGTTCTCTTTTATTATTTGTTCAAATAACTCTTCCACCTGTTGCTGTTCCTCTTGCCCTTCTGGTACCCCTATAATTCAGATGTTGGAACATTTAAAGATGTCCTGGAGGTTCCTAAGCCTCCTCATTTTTTTCAAATTCTTGTTTCTTCCTTGTTTTCTGTGTGGTTGTTTCTTTCTTCCTTCTGGTCCACTCCATTGATGTGAGTCTCAGTTTCCTTCCCATCACTATTGGTTCCCTGTGCATTTTCCTTCATTTCACTTAGTGTAGCCTTCAGTTTTTCATCTAATTTGCAACCAAAATCAGCCAGTTCTGTGAGCATCCTGATCACCAGTGTTTTGAACTGTGCATCGGATAGGTTGGCTATCTCTTGGTTGCTTAGATGTATTAGCTCTGGGGTTTGATTTGTTCTTCCATTTGAGCCTTTTTGTTTTTGTCCTGATGCACCTGTTACGTATCAGTGGAGGAGCCTTAGGCGTTCATCAGGGTGGGACAACACAGTCGCTGGGCTGTGATGCTGTATGTGGGGGCTGGGTCATAAAGGGAACAATGGTGCTTGCTGTGCTCTCTCTCGGATTTCAGTCCCTTCTGCCGCTTCCCACAAGCAAATTGGGCCCTTCTGGTGCTGGTTCCTGGGTGGGTGGTCTTGTGTACATTCTAAGACCCTGTGGGTCTCTCCAACGAACTCTCCTGTGAGGCTGGGAGTCTCTCCCGGCACATCAACCCCTGCAAGTGTTTTCAATTGGTGCTTTTAGGCTTCATTTCCTGGCGCTGGGGCCCTCGGTTGCGTGGTCTGTCTCACTGCTCATTTTTTGCCTGGTTTATCTGTGCACAAATGTGTGTCCGAGGTCAGCCAACAGCTTTGCGTGCCTCATTGGGTTTGCTTGTTTCCTCCCCGAGTCTGGGTCTGCCAAACACCGCTTTTTTTTTTGCCGCGACCCCTTTCTGCTGGCTGCCGACTGCGCTCCTCTTACCAGTCTGTATGAATGGTTCATTGTCAGACTTCCATACAGTTCAATTTTCTGTTCTGGTTGTGTTTTTCTTTCTAAATCTTTCTTGTCCTTAATTTTGGTTGTTCAAGGAGGCACAGTATTTCCACCTACACCTACACCTTGGCCAGAAGTCTTTTTTTAAGATTTTACTTATTTATTTTTTAGAGAGGTGAAGGGAGGGGGAAAGAGAGAGAGAGAAACATCAATATGTGCTTGCCTCTTGCATGCCCCCTGCTGGGGATCTGGCCCACAATCCAGGCATGTGCCCTGACTGGGAATCAAAACCTTTGATTCACAGGCTGGCACTCAACTGCTGAGCCATACTAGCCAGTGCCCTCTCTTGTATTCTTCACTGAAGTTATTTTATTCTTTGTTTCTGACTGGTTTCTTTTTAATGTTTTTTATCTCTTTGTTGAAGTTCTTACTGAGATCATTGGTCATTCTTATAACCAGTGTACTGAATTCTGCATCTGCTAGATTGCATGTTTCCATTTTGTTTAGTTTTTTTCTTTGAGTTTTATTTTGTTCTTTCACTTGAGACATGTTTCATTGATTCCTAATTTTGACTGCCTCCCTGTATTTGTTTTCATGAATTAGGTAGAGCTGCTACCACTCCCAGTCTGGATGGGGAAGAATCTCATGGAATCACAAGAGTGGGGCAAATGGTGTTAGCGAGCTTGATGGAGACTCAGATATGGTACACATATAGACTACGTTGAGGGAGCTCAACAAAGGGTCAATAGCTTCTGCCAACACTTCTATCTGGGAGAAAGCTCCCCCTCCAGCACAAATCCTAGGCCAGAGAATACAGTATCTGCACATAAGTCCCTGGTGCCTTTCAAGGTGCTGCCTCAGTGCTGGATTTCAAAGCTAGTGAGTCCAGTCTGTCAGTGAGCAAGTCCATGCATGGGCACTTCAAAAGGGATGCTGCAGACCCCGGTAGCTTTCCATTTCACTCAGTTACAATGTCCTCTAGTATTTGCTGCCAGAAATTATGGAGACTTTTTTCCCCAGCACTGGATCCCTAGGCTGGGTAGCCCAGTCTGGGACTGGGACTCCTCCCTCTTCTGGGGGAATCTCTGCAGCTCATATTTCTCCCAATTTTTAGCCACCACACTGTGGATGTGGGGCCAATATAGTCTGTGTCTTTGCCTCTCTTACCAGTTTTGGCATGGCTGCTTCTCTGTATCCTTAGTGATAAGACTTCTGCTTGGCTAGATGTCAGGTGGTTGTCAATGATTGTTGGTCTATAATTCAGTTGTCATTTTGATGTGGTCATAGGAGGAGAGTCCATTGTTTAACTACTCATCTATCTTGACCAGAAATCTCTGAGATTTTTACTTTCCTATGTTTTCTTGTCACTAGTTACTACCTTTTTATTGTAAGACCAGTTTAATGGTAATGAATTCTTTTAGCTTTTGCTTCTCTGGACAGCTATCAGTCTCAATTCTCTATAATAATTTGCCAAGTATTGTTGGTTGAAAGTTTTTTTCTTACAGAACTTTAACTATATTATGCTACTCCCTCTGGCCTGCAAAGTATCTGCTGAAAAATTAGCTGATCATCTCATGCAGGTTCTCTTGTACATACCTAGCTGTTTTTTTCTTGCTTGCTTTAAAACAGCCTCTTAATCTTTAACTTTTGACATTTTTAATTATAATGTGTTTGGTGTGGATGTCTTTAGATTCATCTTAAGGATCTCTGTGCTCCCTGGAGCTGAGTATCTATTTCCTTCCCCACGTTAGAGATGTTTGCAGTTATTATTTCTCAAATAAGTTTTCTACCCTTTTCTCTCTCTCATCTTTCTCTGGAATTCCTATGATGCTAATGTTATTCCACTTGATGTTGTCCCTTAGGTCCCTAAAGCTATCTTCACTTTTTATTTTTAAGTATATTTTATTGATTATGCTAGTACAGTTGTCCCATTTTTCTCCCCTTTAATCCCTTCTGCCTTACACTGCCCCTCCCGCCAATATTGGTCCCCTCTTACTTCATGTCCATGGGTAGTACATATAAGTTCTTTGGCTTCTCCATTTCCCATACTGTTCTTAACCCTGTCTATTTTGTACCTACCATTTATGCTTCTTATTCCCTGTACCTTTTCCCAAATTATTCCTCCTCCTTGCTGATAACCCTTCATATGATCTCCGTTTCTGTGATTTTGTTCCTGTTTTAGTTATTAATGTAGTTTGTTTTTGTTTTTGTTTTAGGTTCAGTTGTTGATAGTTGTAAGTTTGTTATCATATCTTCACTTTTTAAAAATCTTTTTATTTTTTCTGCTCTGTTGGGTGATTTTCACTGCCCTGTATTCTAGGTCACTGATCCATTTTTTTCCTTCATCTAATCCAGGAAAACCCTGTTGAACCCTTTAGTGTATTGTTCAATTCAGCTATTGTATTCCACAGGTTTATGGCTTATGTTTCATGCTTTGTTATAATTTCTATCTCTTTGTTGAAGTTCTCATTATGTTCATTCATTCTTATGAGTTCAGCGAGCATCATCATGACCATTACTTTGAACTGTGAACTCTGAACTCAGTAATCAAGCAGATTACTCAGGTTTTTACCTTGTTTTTTTTATTTGGAAGCTATTTCCTGGCATTTTTCATAGCAATATACAACCAACATGTTGAGTCATGACCAGAGCACACCACTATGGTGGTGCAAGGGTGACGATCATGGAAGGAGAGAAATGCATGATCTGTGTGAGCATATGGGGTTCAGCTTTAGGGATTGTTTGCTGACTCAACATCAATAGGATTTCTGCTCTGGAAGTAGAAACTCTCACTTCCTTCTTGCCCAGGAGAGAGGATAAACCAAGCTGCAGAGTAACAACAGTTTATAAAATGTGTGCATAAAAAAGGAAAGACTACTTTGTGTTTGTATTCAGATTGGGCAGGCTGCTAAAGTGTTCCATCCACCAGGACAATACACAAGGCAAGTTAGAAAATCAGAAGTCATTTTGGTTAAGTCAGTGTGGGAGAGCTGAGTACCAAAAATCACTAGTCAGTCTTGGATTTGATTACAAACAAGACAGGCTAAATTCTCACCCTTGTTGAAGATAATCAGGGACGAAAAAGGAAAAGAAAAAAACCAGGGCCTCCTTTCTAGAACAAGTCCAACAAGCAGAGGTCAGATCTAGGTTCTAGGGTGCACTTGGGGGTCCTGAAGTGAGGCAGTAAGCTTCACCTGCTTGAAGTTTCACCCCCAACACTGGTAGTGGGGATGAAAAATTTTCCAGCTCTTTCAAAAAAAATATTCACAAGGAAATTGAGGTATATGCTAAGGGCAACAGATCAGTATATGATGTCCATTGAAAAGAGCTTATTATTCACAGTTGCCAAAAGGACAGGGTACATGCAACTCATTGAGGGGGGCGGGGCTAGTGGTTGGCACGTGGGGAAGTGCCAGGGCTGATCAGGAGGCAGAGGGGGAGGAAGGAGCTATCAAAGAGAGATTTTGTTGTGATTCCTGTGGGAGTGAATAGGTGAGACAAGCCCAGGATAGGGGCACCGAGCCAGCAATACCTCCAGATTTCTCAGATTCTCTGGGTTGGAGATGTCTCCAACACTGGCTCTGGTTTTCCTAGCCTGAATCATTTAGTGGCCAAATGCCCTTGTGAAGGCAAGGAATAATAAATGCAACTTTCTGACATCTTGGTAAACACAAATACCCTGGAGAAGGGAGAAATTAAGTCCTTAAGATAAAGTATCTTTCCTTCCTGGTTTTCAAAGAGGGACATTGCCAGAACTCGTAAGGGAGTGTTTTCGGAGGTCTTGGAGGGAATCCTGATCAACTGGAAGGAGAAAAGACAGAAATAGGGTTTGGGCTGAGGCAAAGCCCCTCTGTGGGGCACAATAAAAATGTTTCCTTTCCTGGAAGAGGATCACGAAGATCAGACATGGGAGAGATGCAAGACTGAATACATGTGCCTTTGAACCTTCCTCCCCCCCCCCCCTTCCTGCCACCTCCCGCCTCCTATAGAGCCAGGCTCTAAGGATCTGTTTGGTGCAGAATCTTTGTGCTAACATAATTATAGAATCCAGAAAAAATAAACTGACGGACAGAATAAAGAGATAGCAGAAAAGAGAGGGGGGAAGGGGGAAGAGGAGCCATGTGGTCTGAGCCTCAGATGGTTGAGGGTGTCAGAAGCAGGGTCTTTGGGAGCTGTGATAGAAGCTGTTGCGGGTGAAGGGAGACAGAGATGAAGAAACAGAACATTTTATAGATGTTTTACTGTGTTTTTAAAAATATTTTCTCTTTAAAGTTCTCTCAAGAGACTAAATACAGATTTGGACTGCTTTCAACCCTACTTTTATATCAAGCTGTTACTTCTTGGAAGGTGACACCATGCCAAGACTGGACTGTATTGGAGTCCCGTGTTTGTATGGGTTACGTTGTATTGAGCCCTGTGTTTTTATAAACTATAGTCAGCGATGGTTTTACCACTATCCACTTTTTATAGAAAAGCAAAAAAAAATATTTTTGGCGTTTAGAACAGAGAGAAGCCTGGGTATCACTGGTAAGCAAAGTTGGATGCTCTGGTTTCATCTCCCTTCCCAAGTGTGCAAGTGCAGACCTTCTGATTCAGGTACCAGGCAGAGGTGAAGAGGGCCTCTCCTCCCTGGACGCCAGGAAAAAGCCAAACAGATTGGAGGAAAAGTAAACAGTGAACAGCAGTCCTTTTGTCTAAGGGCTGCAAAATGACCAAAAGGGATGGTTTGGTGCCCTGGCCAGGGATTTTAGTAGGTTGGAGCATCATCCCATACACTGAAAAAAAAAAACAAAAACAAAATGATTGTAGGTTTGATCCCCAGTCAGGGCGAATACCTAGCTTGCAAATTTGATCCTTCGTTGTGGGGAGGGGTGTATGGGAAGCGACCAAACAATGTTCTCTCTCTCTCTCTCTCTCTCTCTCTCTCTCTCATAAATAAATATCCTGGAGTGAGGATAAAATAAAAGGGGGTTATGGCTTGGCTCACTTTCTCTGCTTTATTCCATGGGTTTCTTTTCACTCAACTGTCTTAACTAAGTGATTGTTCCAGTTTTAAAATGGAACACAAAGTCTCTGTGTCACTTTTCTCAGCCAGAAAGATGCGGGCTTTTTTGTTTTGGACAGCAGTATTGTCATGCCAGATGTAACTTACTTCTGGCAAATGGGACGACTAATGATGAATTCAGGACGGGAGGCCCATGCAGGAGACGTGCAAATGGAAAGGAAAATGTGCTGCGTGTGTAAATAGTTAAGCCAGCAGGGAAGTGCTTTCTGGCACCTCTGATGGAAAACTGCTGTTGAAAAAGAGACACCCCACCCCCTGCAGCAGTTTAAAGTCAGAAGAGTAGCTGCTTGTTACTTTTCGTTTTCAATGCTGAGGGGATCAATTAGAGCCTTCAGATCTCATCCCCCAAGGCCCTGGTCTGAGCCTGCTGACTCAGGAGGAGCAGACAGCACTCCCTCCTGACAGCACCACTTAATTGGTTTGAAAAATCGCAGCTGGATCCCAAGAGCTGCTACTCTGGGCCGGGTCAGGAGCCAGGGGGGCTGGGAGAGCAGGATGACAGCTCAGCCTCGAGCCTTCCAATCCCTGCTGGTGACTTCTGTGCATCACCTTTCTTTTCCTTCCCCCTTCAGTTTATTCCTGGTAGCCGCCACCAACCCTCCAAACGTTCCTTAAAGCCTGATCACATGACATAACCTCTTCTCATTATTGGTGATGCCATTTCAAGATGCAGCATCTCCCCTCTGAGCCCGCCAGGCCTGGCAGGTCATTAGTGAGACAGT
Source organism: Sturnira hondurensis (assembly GCF_014824575.4). NCBI lineage: Eukaryota > Metazoa > Chordata > Mammalia > Chiroptera > Phyllostomidae > Sturnira > Sturnira hondurensis. Next base: position 1,582,057 of record NW_028076902.1, on the reverse strand, counting down.
TCCCCTTCCTGTGTCTCTGCCCCAAGCCCCAGCAGGCAGCCCTCTTCTATTTTTACCTTAGATTTAATGCTTGCCACCTTGTTTTCTCTTTCGCATTTGCCCTCTGTTCTTTAACTGCTCCCTTTTCTGCGTGAGAGTTCCTTAAGTGCTTACTGCCAGACTCTCCAGGCATCTGGGGGAAGCAGGGCCACTTCTGGGGTGGAAGCGACTGCCTGGCTTACTGACTTGTGGCGTGGAAAAGGAGGAGCTCTACTTGTTTTAGCCTTGTTTTGTCACCTGTAAGTGAAGAGGGTTAGATCAAATCAATTTGTTCTCAATTTTTTTGTTTTATTTTAGCAGGTAAAACATCTAGTCAGATGAAAAGTAGCAGGAAAGACATCCTACAGAGCCCTGCCCACTCAGCTCGTGCCCCTATTCTCAGCTGATAACTATCCCCAAACCACAGCTCAGAAATCGCCGACTGGATGCTCTCCAAGGTCCCCTTATGCTCTAACAGTCTGGATCTTGTGACTTGCAGTTTTTAAGATGGGCCCTAGGAGAAGAAGGAGAAGCTGCAGCAGGCAGTCTTGTCCCTCCAGGTTGTGCCTGGGCAGGTGGATGGGGGACAAGAGAGAAGTAAACATTATTGCTGCCAATGACAACTGCTCATGATGGCCCTGTAGCCTCACTTTACCTAAACACAAGTTGGGGAAAACAAAGGTGTGTTTCCAATCACCCCCAGCCTACCCAGGGAGAGGAGGTAAAAAATATTAGCTACATTGTGGTTTTTGCATATTTTCCAGTGGTAAGTTATTAAAAGGTTTTAAATATAGGCTCAGCATGATCTGATAGACCCAGTTAGAAGGTTTACATGTTAAAAAAAAACCCTGTAGTATTAGGCTGGAGAGTAGATTGAGAGGAAAACCTGGAGGCAGGGAAAACTGCAAAACTTATTCACTAGTCTTATAGAGAAATGAGATGTCCAAGAGAATTGAAATCTTATGTCCCCACAAAACCTGGTACAAGTTTATGAATAGCAAGACTTCTGGTCAAGATGGCAACATAGGCAGACAGGCTCCCCTCTCCTCACAATTACATCAAAATTACAACTAAAATATGTAATGACTATCACTCAGAACCATCAGAAAATGAGTTGAATGGAAGTCTGACAATCACGGAATTAAAGAAAACACATCCACCAGACTGGTAGGAGGGGTGCACATGTGGAATGGACTGGTCCCACACCAGTGAGTGGTGGATGAAAATTCAGGAGGGATATCTCAGGAGTGAGGAGTCCCAGCTCCACACCAGGCCCCCCCGCCCAGGGTTCCAATGTCAGGAAGATAAGTGCCCACAACTTCTGGCTGCAAAAACCAGAAAAGATTGAGTTGATGGAAGAAACTGCTGAAGCCCCAGGTAGCTCCTCTTAAAGAACCCACACATGGACTCATCTACTCAGACAGACTCCCTGTAAGCTCCAGCATGGGGGTAGCAGCCTGAAAGTCACCGGGGGCATAGAGGGAGAGGCTGAAGTATCAGACATTGGGGTGAGCAGAGGCCATTGTCCCTTTTTTGAGCCTTCCCACTGCAGAGCCACAGAGCCAGCAGGCTGGTGCCATATCTGAGACTTCATCAACCTGTCTAACACTGCTTGATCTGCCTTGGAGATCCTCAGAGACTCTACTCCACCCAACTTACCACTTACTGGCCCACCTAAGCTGCTTTTTCCATATGAATGTTTGGTCTTGGATCGTATTGCGCAACTTGCTAAATCCTCTCAAACATGAAAAAGCTGGCCTCAATGAGCCCCAGGCTGGGCACTAGTAGCAGCCAGCCTAGTTCATAGCTTGGCTTCACCTGAGAATCTCCAAGCCAACCACAAGTAGCAGCCATCTCAGACTGCTTTATATTTCAGGCAGGGTGCTCCAGGCAAAACACAGGTTGGAGCTAACCTTGGCTTGCAGCACCCAGGAAACCCCAGGGCCAGTGTACCCAGTGGATAGCTATGTACCATATTGGAGCACCACCACCTTGCCCCCCCACAGCAGATCCTCCACAGAGGGCAGAGGTCGGTGGTAAGTGGTCACAGATAATCCTTGCAGCTGAATGACTTGGGTAAATCTCTCCCACTGACCTGCCAATAGCAACCAAGGCTCAAACGCAAGAGGAGGGTATCCTCAGCCCACAAGAAGGGCACACCTTGAATATCCAACTTGGGTGATAGAGGAGGCTGTGCCACTGGACCCTACAGGACACTTACTACATTGAGCCACAATGACAAGGAGTCATAGCAGCTCTACCTAATACATAGAAACAAACACAGTGGCTGCCAAAATGAGGAGACAAAGAAACTTGGCCCAAATGAAAGAACACATCAAAACTCCAGAAAAAAAGCTAAACAAAATAGAGATAAGCAATGTGTCAGATGCAGAATTGAAACACTGGTCATAAGGAAGCTCAAGGAACTTAGTGAGAACTTCATCAGTGTAGAAAAAAATCTAGTCAGAAATGAAGGATACAATAATCGAAATAAAGAACATTTTACAGAGAAACAACAGTAAAGTGGATGAAATCAAGAATCAAATCAATGATTTGGAACATAAGGAAGAAAAAACAACCAGTCAGAAAAGCAAGAAAAAAATATTTTCAAAAAATGAGGATAGTATAAGGAGCCTCTGGGATGACTTCAAGAGGTCCAACATTCTCATCATAGGGGTACCAGAGGGAGAAGAGAAAGCAAGAAATTGAACATCTATTTGAAAAAATAATGGAAGAAAACTTTAATTTGGCGAAGGAAATAGACATGCAGGCTCAGGAAGTATAGAGAATCTCAAACAAGATGGATGCAAAGAGGCTCACTCCAAGACACATCATCATTAAAATGCGAAAGGCTAAAGATAGAGAGAAAATCTTAAAACAGTAAGAGAGGAGATGTTAAATTACTTACAGGAAAATTTCCATAAGACTTTCAGCTAATTTCTCAAAAGAAACTTTGCATGTTAGAAGGGATTGGCAAGAAATATTCAAAGTCATGAAAAGTAGGGATCTACAGCAAAGATTGTTTTACCCAGCAAAGCTATCATTTAGAATTGGAGGGCAGATAGTTTCCCAGACAGGAAAAAACTAAAGGAGTTCATCATCCAAACCATTTTTAAAATATTTTATTTATTTATCTTTAGAGAGGAAGGGAAGGAGAGAAGGAGAGAAATATCAATGTATGGTTGCCTCTCGTGAGCCCCCTGCTGGGAACTGGCCTGCAACCCAGGCATGTGCCCTGACTGGGAATTGAACTGCGATCGTGTGTTTCACAGGCCTGTGCTCAATCCACTGAGCCACACCAGCCAGGGCCCATTTTATATGAAATGTTAAAGGACTTACTTAAGAAAAGAAGAAGATCAAAACTATGAACAATATAATAGCAATAAATAGATATCTATCAACAATTGAATCTAGAAAACAAACTGAGCAAACAAGAACAGAAACAGAATCATAGATATGGAGAATGTTTTGATGGTTGCCAGGTGGGAGGACAGTGTGGGGGAGGGAATGGGTGAAGAACTGAGTGGATTCAGAAGTACAAATAGGTAGTTGCAGAATAGCCATGGGGGTGTAAAGTACAGTATAAGAAATGCAGTAGCCGAAGAATTTATATGCATGATCCATGGACATGAACAATGTTGGGGGATTACCTGAGGGAGTGGGGGGGGGTACTGGATGGAGGGGGGCAAATGGAAAAAAATAGGGACAACCATAATAGCATAATCAATAAAATGTGGTTTTTAAAAAGAGTATGCATAGCAGCATGGTTCATAGTAGCAAAAAAGGTAGAAACAACCATAATATCTATCAAGTGATTAATGGATAAAGAAAATGTGGGCTATCCATACAATGGAATATTATTCACCCATCAAACGGAATTCAGCCAACAAAAAGAAAGTACCAATACTGATACATGCTACAAGATGGACCTTGGAAACATTATGCAGAGTGAAAGAAACCAGTCACAAAAGAGCACATGTTAGATGACTCCACTATGTAAAATCCAGAACAGGAAAATCTATAAAGACACAAAGTAGGGTTAAGTGCTCCTCAGGGAGAGGTGAGGAGGGGGGATGGGAAGTGACTGCTAATGGTGTGGGTGAGAAAGGGGTTCTGCAATCAGTCTAACTGGAAGTAACCTCGTAGGAGAATCTGATCGTAAATTTCTAAATGAACAGGTCATGGTGGGTAGTCAACCATCAGGCCTATAACTTCTCTAGTAAAAGGTAATCTTTGTCTTAAGCAAGCCCTGGCTATTGTTCTGTGTGTCTAAGTTAACACACCTCTGAAATGCCTCTTTTTCAGACCCCTCAGAAGCATAACCACACTCAAGGGAGCACATGATCTTGCTCATATCCTGTATTCAATCATAGAGATTTCTCTAACCTTCCCTACATTTCCTCCTTAATTCCAAATGTATAAAAGAAACAGAAAACTGTCTGAGCTACAAATTTTAAGGAGGCGAGTCATGCATGAGTCCTGAGAGGGCCTGGGCAGTGCCATGAACCAATAAGACTTGCCTATAACCCAAACAATCCAAAGTGCCAGGCAAACAGCCCTTGCTGCACCTCTACTTCTGCCTGGGTGGGAGGAGGTGAGAGGGAAGAGAACATCCAAGCAGGTGGAGGCTGCTGCATCTGCTCAACGAGTGGGAAATGTCAGTTTGGAACACAGACTCATGGCCATGTAGGGACCTGCGTCCCAGATACATAAAAATGGAAATGCTGCTGTGGCTGTGGTTCTCAAGTGGGGGTAACTTTGCCCTCAAGGGGATATTGGCAATGTCTGGAGATACTTTCTCATTATCACAGATTACAGGGAGGGGGGGTGCTATTAGCACCTAGTGGGTAGAGGCCAGGGATGCAGCTAGACATCTTACAATGCACACGAGAACAGCCCCCTTCCCCCACAGCAAAGAATTATTCAGGTGCCTCAAATCTCAATGGTGCCAAGCCTGATGTATTGTAATATGTAATGATGTATTGTAATACATCCTCTATAATTGCAAATCACTGTATATTCCTGGGTTCCTGAAGCAGAAGTAAACTTTGAATAAATAAATTGGCTTAACTTTAGGACAATTTTATCAGTTGATTCTCTTTATTAATTAGGAAAAAAGCCAGCAGTTGTTATAGCTTCTCGCTACTTACAATATATACATTTTTTTCCAAGTTGGGCAGAGCCCAAATGACATTAAATAATTACGTAAAAAAATTATCAGTCACAAAATTTTTGTATTATATTAATCAATCAAAATAACCTTACATAAAAGATATATTTTGTCTCTTTGCTTATTGATAATTGTGTTTTTTCTTTTTCTACTGAGAAAGAATATATATACACATATATACATATATACACACACAAATACATATGCATATATATGTATGCTTATGTTTGTATATATTTTCAAATCAGCTATAACTTGTAATTCCAACTTGGCTGTACAATTGTTATTATTTATGAATTAGTTAGATAATATGCACCAGAAAATATTTACCAAGTATTTAGTATTCCATTTAAGAATTTTATATGCATTCATAAGCCATGAGCTGTCTTGCAAGGCACTATGATTTCTGTCTCATCGTGAGAAAGCAAAGATGGAATGAGGAGGGCACGAGTGGTTTTCTCAAAGCTATAAGAAGGGTCAAGTTCCAAATATTTGAATAGTTCCATCCCTTAGGTCTTTGTACACAAAATAACTTAGAAAATAATTACTTTTTAGTTTCAACAGCTAACCTTTTTATTTGCTCTGTATTTTTTTAAATATTTTATTTATTTATCTTTCGAGGGGAAGGGAAGGAGAGAGGAGAGAAACATCAATGTATGGTTGCCTTTTGTGCGTCCCCTGCTGGGAGTTGGCCTGCAGGGAACTGGCCTGCAACCCAGGCATGTGCCCTGACTGGGAATCGAACCGCGATCGTCTGGTTCGCAGGTCCGCACTCAATCCACTGAGCTACACCAGCCAGGGCTGCTCTGTATTTTAAAATTAGGTTTTATGGAGGTATAATTTATATGTAGCAAAATTAAAATATACAATTTGATGAGTGTTAGAAAACAAAATTTAATTGAGTACATTTAAATACCTTGTTGGTTTTATTCAACAGCTCATGAATGGGGCAGCCTCTAGTTCAGCAGATAGAAAGGAGCTCCGAGGAGCTGTGCTAATTGAGAGACTTTTGTAGGCAGAAGGGAACAAGAACAATAAAGTTCTACCAGGCAGGTTGGTTATTACAAGGTTACCTTTCTTCAGGGGATCGTAGGGTCTGTCAGGGAGGTGATCGATCAAGTGCCCATCAGAAGATTCCTAATTGACTGCTTTAAGATTTCATTTCTGGGAAAGCCAAAACTATAATTCAGTTAAGTCTCAGTTTGGTGATGTGGAGCTTAGCAAAAGCTACTGCGTGGGCACTCAGATCAGCTTCTCCTCAAATCTCTGCCCCTGGCTTACTGCTTTCATCCTCACCCTCACCTGGGTACAGCCACCTCCTAGCTGGGCTACAGTCTTCCCCCTTCACACCACGCTTCTCTTTTAAAGTGGCTTTTATACAACACAGATCATGTCATCACACCACTGCATGATGAAGCTAAGGAAAAGATGGAAAAACAGAACTTCTGGTCAAGATGAAGGCATAGGTAGACATGCTTTGCCTGCTTGCACAACCATAAGAAGGATCACAACTAATCTCAGAACAAAAAAAAAAAAAAAAAAACACAGAAAGCCAGAAAACCAAACTGTATGGAAGCCCAACAACCAAGGAATTGAAGAAGCCATATTCATCCAGACTGGTAGAAGGGACCGAGACAGGGAGCTGGGGTGGAGAGGATGCAGGGAGGCAGAAGCAGTGGTGGCTGGCAAGTCCACATTCATGTGTGATGGGTACATAAAAACCAGGAGAGATCCCTTGGGGGTGAGCAATCCCAGCCCCAGGCAAGACGGTACGGTCCAGGGTTCCAGCCCCGGGAAAATAAAACCTCATAACTCCCGGCTGTAAAAACCAGTGGGGGTTGGGGTGGTGAAAGAAACTGCTGGTCTCTCTGGAGAGTCTGTTTAAAGGGCACACATGGTCCGAAAATGTACACAAACCCACCCACTATGGGAACCACCACCAGGGCAACAGCTAGAGGGGCACCAGTCACATACAGGAAGTAGGGGGAGTAACTGGAAATGGGGCAAGTGCCAAGCAAGCCTCCAGCAGCCAGGCAGTGGCATTATCCCCTCACTGATTCCTATCCCCACAACAGAGTCACAAAGCAGTGAAGTGGGTTGCCCCCCAACCCTGTGAATACCCAAGGCTCCACCTCATACAACTTAACAAGTGAACCAAGACAGGGAGCCAAAGCAGGTCTACCTAATACAGGTCTACCTTCACAGAAACAAACAGGGAGGCTGCCAAATTGAGGAGACAAAGAAATATGGCCTAAATGAAAGAACAGAACAAAACCCCAGAAAAAGAACTAAAGAAAACGAAGATAGCCAACCTATCAGATGCAGAGTTCAAAACACTGGTGATAAGGATGCTCAGAGAACTCACTGAGTACAACAAAAGCATAAGGGAAGAAATGAAGGCCACACTAAGTGAAACAAAGAAAAGTCCACAGGGAACCAACAGCCAAGGAAAGAAAACTGGGGTTCAAAAAACCAGATTTGGAACATAAGGAAGAAATAAACGTTCAACCAGAAAAGAAAGAATAAACAAGAATTAAAAAAAAAATTAGGATAGTATAAGAAGACTCTGGGACATCTCTGAAAATGCCAACATCCAAATCAGAGGAATGTCAGAAGCAGAAGAGGAAGAGCAAGAAATTTGGAAAAATAATGAGGAAAAACTTCCCCAATTTGGTGAAGGAAATAGACACATAAGTCCAGGAAGCACAGAGAGTCCCAAATAAGTTGGGCCCAAAGAGAACCACACCAAGACACATCATAATTAAAATGCCAAAGGCTAAAGCTGAAGAGAGAATCTTTAAAGCAGCAAGAGAAGAGCAGATCGTTATCTACAAAGGAGTTCACATAAGACTATCAGCTAATTTCTTAAAAGAAACTTCGCAGGCAAGAAGGGAACGGCAAGAAGTATTTAAAAAGATGAAAAGCAAGGACCTACAACCAAGATTACTTTATTCAGCAAAGATATCATTTAAAATTAAAGGCCAGATAGACAAGATAAAGCTAAAGGAGTTCATCATCACCAAGTAATTATTATATGAAATATTAAGGACACTCATTTAAGAAAAAGATCAAAACTATGAACAGTAAAATGACAACCAACTCACAACTATCAACAACTGAACCTAAAAAACAAAAACAAAAATGAACTAAGCAAACAACTAGAACAGGAACAGAATCATAGAAATGGAGATCATTTGGAGGATTAACAGCTGGGTACAGGAAGGGAGAGAACAGAGGAAAAGGTACATGGAATAAGAAGAGTAATTGGCAGGCACAAAATAGACAAGGGGATGTTAAGAACAGTATAGGAAAGGGAGAAGGCAGAGAACTTCTATGCACTACCCATGGACATTAACTAAGGGGCAGATTGCTGGAGGGAAGGGGGGTATGGGTGGAGGGGCAAAGGGGGAAAATTGGGAAAACTATAATAACATAATCAATAAAATATACTTAAAAAAAGAAAAGATGAAAAAGTGGCTAAATTTCTACATTCATGAGATGACAACTGATTTAACAAGGCATAATGAGCAATGTTTTGAGGAAAGCCAAAGAAATTTATGGCCAGGAAAATGTTAAACCCTTCTCAGCTACTGCTGACTGAGTCACACTTTTCAAAGGGTGATTTAGTGTGGGAAGCATTATACTTGCAAGTAAGGCAGGCTCTGCAGATCAGGAGGCTGCAGGAGAATTTATAAGACACCTGCTAAGCGCTGTATAGGAAAAGGGTTATGTGGAAGGGCAGGTGTGCAAAGCTGTTGGGACTGACTTCTTTTACAAGGACAGTGGCAAATGAATCATATAACAAAATGGGGGTTTGGTTATACATACATAGAGGGCGGCAAAAAAACACACCTCGAGATATTTCTTACGTTGCACTTTCATTTTTTAAATTAGCATACCATCCCATGTTTGCCTGATTCTGTGTTTCTATGTTCTGGTACCTGGCACAGAGCCTGGCTCCTAGTCGGAAACAGCAAATATTTATTAGGGGAAAAAAGCATAAAGATTGATGATATCTATTCATTCCACCTAACTGAAGTTCCCTGGGTCATAAATTTTTAATAACTAGATAAAATAGTTTTAAATTAACATATTAAATTAATAGCTTGTTCTCTGAAATATTTTAAATAATTCCTCTTCCCCTTCTCTTTTTAATATGAGCTATTTATAATAAAATTTTGCCGAGAAAAATAAAATTTAGCTTAAAATTCAGCTCCATCAAAATGGAGTAATTAGAAACTTGGAACAAATAGTCTGAGTTAGGAGATTTTCTTTTTAAGATTTTATTTCTTTTTAGAGAGGGCAAAGGGAGGGAAAAAGTGAGAGAGAAATGGCGATGTGCGAGAGAGACATCTCGGTTGCCCCTCGCACACCCGAAACTGGAAATCTGGTCTGCAACCCAGGTATGTGCCTTGACTGGGAATCAAACCCAGGAGTTTTCAGTTCACAGGCAAGCACTCAACCTACTGAGCGACACCAGATAGAGCTGAATTAGGAGTTTTTGCTCTGCTCAGTATAAAGATAGAATTTTATTTTTTCTTTATTGTTGTCCAAGTACAGTTGTCTCCATTCTCTCTCCCACACTCTCCTCCGCTCCACCCATCCCCACCTTCCACCCTCAATCCTACCCCCTTTGGCTTTGTCCATTTGTCCTTTATACACGTTCCCTGACGACTCTTCTCTTATTTTCTCCCATTATCCCTCTCCCCCCTTCCCTCTGTCAGTTTGTTCTTTATTTCAGTGTCTCTGGTTATATTTTGCTTGCTCATTTGTTTTGTTTATTAGGTTCCACTTATAGGTGAGATCACATGTTTTGTTTTGTTTTTTGTCTTTCAGGCCTGGCTTATTTCACTTAGCATAATGCTCTCCAGATCCATCCATGCTATTTTGAAAAGTAGGAGCTCCTTTCTTTCTGCTGCGTAGTATTCCATAGTGTAAACATACCAGTTTTTTATCCATTCATTTACGGATGGGCACTTAGGTTGCTCCCAGCACTTGGCTATTGTAAATGGTGCTGCTATGAACATAGGGGTGCATAGGTTCTTTTGAATTCGTGTCTCAGGATTTTAGGTTATAATCCCAGCAGTGAAATCAGAGAGACCTTAATTTACACATGTGTCAATTAGGCTCTTCCAGGTTAGCTTAGGAGACAGGGAAAAGACAGAAACAGCCCCTCCCAGGCTGTACGGGTTCTAAAAGAAAGGCCATTTATTCATAGACAGCTCTGGGTCCGGCCTTTGGACAGCAGCTCTGTAATTCAACAATCTGCTGTCTCCTGGAGATGGGTGTTTGCCACTCCTGGACCTGGGGCTGCTGTTATGGAAACTCCAGATAGTGACTGGTCATGCTTTGTCCTGACCTTCACATCTATCACTCTTCTCCGCCCATCCTATGCTTCTGCCTAGACTGGCAAGTGCCGATAGTCTCTACAGGTTTCAAAGTCAAATCCCCACAAAGCAAAGATCTGATGGCTTCACACAGTTATTCTTCCTGCTGGGAAGAGGTCTCACATCAGTTCACCTCCCAAGACAGAGGTCATCCTATAAATTAGCTGCTCTTGGGGCCAGCACATCCTTCTTGGGCTGGGAATGGGAGAAGGCACAGCCGCTTTCTCAGAAGGCCTGTGGGTGTGGGATACACTCGAGTCAGACCACGGGGAGCTTCTCTCTAAGTGGACAGAGACGGATGCTGAAACCTGGAAAGAGGGAGGTAATTTCAAGGAGGATCCCTGAAGCATATCATCCCCTTCAATTTGTGCTTCGATTCATTTTGCGATTTGACTATTTGGTTTGTTTCTTTTGACCTGGTCTGAATGTTTGGGTTAAGTCTGCCAGGGTGAAGAATCATTTCATTTATGGAACATCTGAACATACTGCCACTGTGTCTTTATCACAATTACTTATCAAGGCTGTCGGACATTCCTGGAACACTGAATCAGTGGGCCCACAACATTGTCTCTTTTCCTTTGTTCTCTTTCTTTTAAATAAATGAGCTGCCACTTTTAAAATAATTATGTAACACTGCAATGGAAACTGGTATGAAGCTCACCAGAATTTGTTGTTATTTTGAAGCCATTACTATTGTTTTGTTTTGTTTTAGAAGTTTGAATCAAGGGAATACAAAAAGTGGTATTTATTCACTTGGTGTTTATGGAGGACACAGACATTGTTCTAAGCCCTGGGAAGAGAGCAGTGAACATGCCAGACATGTTTCCTGCTCTCACGGAACTCGTATAGAATGTATTCGATCCATCCATCGCTTCATTTTTGTAGAACGATGAAGAGGAGGGAGAGAGGTAGAAGGAGATCAAAGTATGAACGAGGGACCCTAAGTAGCCACATTAGAACTCTGAACATATGAAAATAGCAATTTAATTAGAACTTGAAGCAAGCTGTGAGAATAATGCCACCATGATATTTTTAATCATTGATAGTCTTATTGCCCATTGAGTTTTCTTCCTTTCCCTTCTCCCTACTCTCATTTCCTCTGACTAAAAGGGAAAGAATACCCTCAACAAATAATTAACAGTAGACATTTTAATTATCGGATTCATCTTAGACTTCCACAAACCTAGTAATGTATGATGAGACTGCAGGCCCCGTGGCCCTGCTGGTTACCAGTGTCCATCACAAAGGACTCATTATTCCTCAGCCAGCGTCCACCTGAGCTCTTCACCCCAGGGCAGCGTGAAAGCCCCTGTCCTACTTCCAGCTCTCGTTTACCTTTTCCGCAGCAGATTCCTCAGTTCTCACAAGGCATTTCCTCTAAAGGGGGTCCATTAAAACCCCCAAAGCTGGGGGGTAAATGGGACAACTGTAATAGCATAATCAATAAAATATATTAAAAATAAAATAAAATGACATTTGTAGGTAGAGGGTTAAATGATAATGGAAAACATTCAATAAAAAATTCAAATTAAAAAAAACCAAAGCCCACAAATGAGACACTTTTTCCTGTTGTCACTCAGTCCGGGGAGGGTGTCCTGCTGGCAGTGGTCTCAGCAGCAGATTTCTGGAAAGCTTGTCACATATAACCTGACATCTACCACCCATCCCTAGAACTGGCAGTGGCCTAGATTGCTAGGTCAGGGGAACCCTGTTACTCAGTGCACGGAAGCCCAGATCGGGCCAACAGAGGACAACCCCATCATTTCCCAAACCAAAGGATACCAGCCCAAAATTCAAACCTTGGCATGTGCCTGAACAATTTCCACTCATATTTAACATCACTCCATTTTAAACAGGCCATAAATTCACCCTCTGAGCTATTGCCTAACTCTGCCTCTGTGTTCAACACTCTGTGTACTCTGCTTCTGCAGCCAAAGTATGTCCCCCTCCCTGGCCCCCTGACTATTTCTCTGTGTAACTACTAGATGCACCCCCTCCTCACTCCCGTCCTAACTGCTCCTTATTTAGGCAGTACTGGGGTCCACAATAGCATTGTGACGGTTAGCATTAGGAACAGAACCAGAGGGCAGTTTCACTGGGAGGGACACACAGATGTCTGACACTTGGACCCGCAGGGCAGAAGCCTGCAGTTGGATTCACCTGGAAGCCACTCTTATGTTCAGTTGCCCGAGGGATAGTTCAGTCTCAGACACTGACTCGCAGGCAGAGAATACTGCCTTTGGGCAGCATTAGTCTCAGGATAACACATATATTATGGAATAAATTAAAATATTTGCCAAACTAGTAAATTTTGTAAGACTCAACAGATGTTCCTAAAAATATGTTTTACTTTTATTGTCGTAATCTATCCTCATATTTTTTTAAAAAAATAGTGTCCTGGGGATATAATGTACAGCATGGTGACTAAGAGAGTGAATCTTAAAAGTTTCCATCACAAGAAAAAAAATTTGTAACTACGTATGGTGACAATGTTAACTAGGCTTATTGTGGTGAATATTTTTAATACATTCAAATATTGAATTATTATGTTGTATACCTGATACTAATATAAAGTTACACATAATTAGACCTTGATACAAATAATGTCAATTATTATTAAAGTTTAGTAAGTGATTCTCCAGCTTTCTGATATATGAAAGTAAAGCACTGGACAACTGAAAGCCCTCGGTCAGTAGCTGTACTAAGTCAAGCAGGTGTTGCAGAAAGAATCGACAGGCCCAAAGTGGAGTCACATGCCCCAAGGATAGCAAACCAAAACTGTATTGCAGTTGCAGCCTCTCCCAGGGTGTGACCTTAAATCAGTCAGTCTGGACATTCCTGGTTCACAGTAGTGAGGTAATTGTCTTTTTCACACAGAAAGGTGCCCCTGCCTGAAATAATCCTTTCTTTTCTTTTGCTAATAATTTGCCTGTCCCACCCAGTCTCTGCCCATAAAAACCTTCCACCTTGCACAGCTTCTCAGAGCACCTCACTGTTTACCAGATGGTGCACTGCCCAATCCATGAATTGTTCAATAATGCCAATGAGATCTTGAAACTTATTTGGTTAAACTTTTGTTCATTAACACAGGGGAAGGGAGGCTTGCAGGTTTTATGGCGAATCTGTGACTCTCGATAAGGAAACATACTGTCCTTTGGCTTTCTTTATTGTGATTTTGGGCACAGGAGTTATACAACTTAGTCATAAAAATGCAGGTCATCTTGAAGAGGCAGGATACACTTCTCTTCATTTTTATAGATTATCATCTAAAACAAGACCTTTGAAAATATTTTTGAGACCTTTTTTGGCGTTTGGCTTTGAGGCCAACGTGCAACTTTCTTTCATCATCCTGAACCTGGGTTCGTCAACACCAGCTGCCTCACCACACTGCTGCAGTTCAACCCCAAGGCAATCAAAGTCATACACCTGGGGTGCACGATGGGGCAGTTGGTGTCACCTCTACCCCGGCCCCTAAGAGCAGCTCCTGCATCTGTCTCCACAAAAGGTTGGTGATGACATTGCCCAAGCAACTGGGGATTTGAACGGCCTGAGGATGCAGACAGGCTGGGGGTGAGATGCTGCCTTCTGTCTCTGCCCTGATCATCAGGGCCCTCAAAGAACCATTGGGAAACAGAAATAAGCAAAAACCAAAAAAACAAAAACAAAAAAACCTCTAAGCACAGTGGAAATGTTACCTTTGATGAGACTGCCAATATTGCCCAACTGATGCAGGACCAATTTTTAGGCAGAGAACCCTCCGAAACCATTAAAGAGATGCTGACACTGCTCAGTCATGGGGCTGTGATGCTGGTGCCGCCCCGTCGTGGCATCACAGGTGCCATCAGCAGTGGGACGCATAGCTGGTTAAGAACTGCAAAGGAAAATATTTCAATTAAAGATTATCTGACCACCAAAAAACATTTTCGTGGAATCTGGGCTCATTGAGAACGTCCACAGAGCCCTGGGAGTGTGAGAACCCTGTGAAGTTTGTTTCTGTGCAAACCACCAAGGGCTCCTTCTGTGGCCCCAGGATTTGGAGGTTCCCAGGAAGTGCCAAGCTGACCCACCAACCTTGATCACAATGTTATGCTAACAAGGACCAATTGTAAACTTTATCTGATAGAGCTTTCCTCTTCTGGAACAAGTTAACATTTAAAAGATTATAGAAAATACTGTCCTTGCTTTCTGATAGGTAGAAACCCTTCTCTCAACCCCTACAAAACATCATAATTATAATAGGAAAACTCAAAAACAAAATTTAAAAAGCCAGTGTGAAACTAAAATCCGATTAAAAATTAATACTAAATAAATTAAAATCTTAGCAGTGTTTTTAAAATAGAAATTGAAGATCTGATTCTAAAATTTATGAGATGCAAAGGGCCAAGGAAAGCCAAGACATCATTAAAGGAGAACTGAATGAGAGAACTATGCTACAGGTGTGGGAATTAAGGCAGTCATATTGCAATGAGATAAAAAATCAGACTAAGTGGAAAAGATCGGAGGCCCCACACTGACCCACATATATGTGGACATGTGATGTATAACAAAGGAAATACTGTAGATCAGTGATCAAAATACACTAAAACAGATTAATGATGCTAGATCGTTTGGATAGCCATGCGTATAATGCAAATTTTCAAACCTACCTTACACCATCCATAAAAATCAATTCCAGAAAGAATGTAGCTTTAAGTATGACTGTTAAGAAATAAACTTTTGTAAGACAGATTATGGCCTAGAGATAGGGAAAGATTTTTTAAACAAATCACAAAAGAAACTGGTAAATTGGACTACATTCAAATTAAGAATTTGGCTTATCAAAAGATATTATTAAGAAGAAGAAGAAGATCCCTTATGTGAAGAAGAAGAAGATCCCTTATGTTGCAATGTCCTTTGGGCTTCTCTCCTCTCTCAGACTGTCCCCAGGCACAAGGGACAGAGGCAGCAGTTCCAGGGACACCTGAGCCTTTTCCAGAGTCAGACTCCTTGTGAGGCCACTGAAGACCTCTGGAAGGCCCCTGGATTGAAAATTTTGTGATAAGTTTTTGGCATGTCCTTTAGGCTGAGGTGCAACCCTTTTTGGCTTAGACTTTCTTCTTGAATATGACTAGCACAGTGGTCAGCACCTAACATTGCTCAGAAAACAGCATTTTTCTCTTTTCTCTGCAAGGGGCTTACAAAAATAGAACTATAGAATGATAGAAAAATAGAAGAGCTGAGGTGAAGTAGGAATGTTCTGTGGGTGAGGCTGATCTGAGCCAAGAATCCAGGGGTGGTCTCCTCACTCACTCACCAGATGCTGCAGTCTACCTGGTACGGTTCCAGCACCACTACAGAGGGAGAATAGTGACCCAAAACAAACACGGGGTTTGCAGTCTAATGGACCAAACAAATGTCCATCAGATAATCATGGAAATAAGTGTAAATTTACGCGGAAAGTGATCTAAATATCTAATGGGAATATGGTGAAATAAATCACGTGTTCTTTTAATTTAATTAAAATTTTGTCATTGAAATTGTTCCAAAGAATTATAAAGTAATTGCATTAACACTGCACTCTTAAAAGGGGGTGATAGAAATGTAGAGTATAATCTCTATTTTATATGCTCCAGGAAAGTTGGCTGAACACAATCTCCTTGGTGATGGGACTGTGAAGCATAGAGCATGTTCTTGTGAAACAGTCCTGGTTGCCAGGCAGCAGATAGGTCTGTTTTTCCATTGTTGAAGTTACAACAAGATGCTTTGCATGCTTTAAATGATGAACTTAAGTTTTAACATTATTTCTTAGTAGTTTCATTTTGGTTTTGATGGGGTGGAGAAGCAAGCTGCACGTCACTGAGGGCTCTTCCTGCTGAGTGGGACAGGGTGGTCCTGGTGAAAGCCCGCCTTCCGTGGAGCCCCTGCAGCTGTGACTTGGGCCCTGAATTCCTCTCAGTGTCTGCCCAGGCCGGATTCATCGTTCGCTGTCTGCTGTTTGTTTTGGTTGGTTGGTTTTTGTTTGTTCTTTTTGAAGACAAAAACTTGTGTCCACAGAGAGAGTTTTAAAAATTCCTCCAGGGATAATGATGGGNTTCTTAGTAGTTTCATTTTGGTTTTGATGGGGTGGAGAAGTAAGCTGCACGTCCCTGAGGGCTCTTCCTGCTGAGTGGGACAGGGTGGTCCTGGTGAAAGCCCGCCTCCCCTGGGGCCCCTGCAGATGTGACTTGGGCCCTGAATTCCTCTCAGTGTCTGCCCAGGCCGGATTCATCGTTCTCTGTCTGATGTTTGTTTTGGTTGGTTGGTTTCTGTTTGTTCTTTTTGAAGACAAAAACTTGTGTCTACAGAGAGAGTTTTAAAAATTCCTCCAGGGATAATGATGGGAGTTTGACTTCTAAGTGAGTATCCCTGGACAGCTGGTTAAATTCCTCTGTTATTAATCAGTATTGGCATTGCTCTGGGGCAGTTCTGTGATAGCTCCCGCCTTCTACCACCCCTACCAAAGTGATTGTTTCTGCTTGAAAGCTTTTTCCTTGGAAGACACTGAGAAACAATAATTCTACATTTCTAAATTTGGATTTTTTAAAAGCAGTTCAGTATTTTCAAGCTGAATATTTGAAGTATTTATTGAGGAACTGATGGAGGTTACATACAAAGAGAATAGGGCATATGATTTGTTATAAACTAAAAACTCTAGTTTTTATTCTGATTCATAATATTCCCCCTTCTGAACAAAGTTTTCCTTTGTTTTATAATTTATTTTAAACACCCACTGAGACATTTAAGCTGACAGAGTTTTGATGGACCAGATACTGTTACATGAAACCTATCTTTCACACCATCTTGGACTTACCCTGCTTTGCACAGTAGAGACACCAAGTCTTGGCCTGAAGAAGACAGGGTTATTTTTACATCACAATTGAGAGTTGCTAGAAAGACCTCTTACTGCTTTCTGTACAGCCAGATCATCACACATTAAAACGTTATGCTTTCAAGTCTTAAAGAGTTTTCATCATGAGTTTCTGTTAAAATGCAAATATCTAGGATTGAAAGCAGCTGTCATACATAATCTTAACCAGGGTTTCCTGCCAGCCACCTGGGAGGACAGAATAGATTGACCCAGCAAGGGAAGGTCTCATTACTGCTGGGCCTTAGGGAATAGCTGGCAGAAGCTGGTCTCGCCAAGGACTTTTGACAGCTAACTCTGGTTCTGCAGTGATAGCAGCACCTATGTACAGGGCTGTACAGTTATTCAGAGAAGTGGAAGGGTAATGCATATACATTTTTCCTGCTTGAAACTGGTTGGTATTTACTTATGTAGTTTATATGACATCCTAGGAAAGGCAAGATTATATGGATATAAAATGAGCAGTGGTTGTTGAGGGATGAGGTATGGGAAGGAATTGACTGAGATAATTTGTGGGTTATGAAATAGTTCCATGTAGTACTGTGGAGGTGGAGACCTCACTCTCTGCAGTGGTCAAAACTACAAAGAGTCATTCTACTCCATGCAAAAATCTTAAAAGCTAACCAGGATGTTGGGGGAACTCAGATGGAATGCAGTGGCCAGTGACTCTAACTATAAGAAGGGGTGCAGGTGAAAGCTCCTGACCCAGGTGACTTTGGGAAACAGTGTTCTCACTAGACACTAAAGACTAGAGAGCTATACCCAACACCATACTCCAGTTGGTACATTTGTTTCTCACAAGGTTGTCGGTTGGCAATTCTTAGACTACTTTCCATGTTAACAAATATACTGTAGACAGAGCCCAGTTTCTCGCTATGGGTGAAAGAAGGTACTAGCAAACAAAAGGAGGATTCTAGAATGAACCCTGTAGTATGAACTTGTGTCTATTTTAGTTATACTTATTCAGATAGAAAAATGATGAACATGATGATGATGATGATGAGAGAGAGAGAGAGAGAGAGAGAGAGATGTATACCTGAGTTTGTATTCATACATGTTTCTAAACTCTCTCTGCTGAGAAGGGCTACTAGCAGTGATGACACTTCAACAGCAATGAGCACACATAGCACCCAGACCTGTGTTTTTAAAATATTGTTCTCCAACCTGGCTGATGTAGCTCAGTGGACTGAGTGCTGGCCTGTGAACCAAAGCATCACCAGTCAGGGCACATGCCTGGTTTGTGAGCCAGGTCCCTGGTGAGGGGCCCCCAAGAGGCAACCACACATTGATGTTTCTCTCCCCCTCTTTCTCTCTCCCTTCCCCTCTCTCTAAAACTAAATAAAATCTTAAAAAATGTATATCATTCTCCAATGAAAGAAGTCATGGTCTCTTGGAAAAATAGTTCATTCTAGGTCTGGGCATGAAAAATACAAGATTATCCTGGAACATCTTGTAGTACCAGAAAAATGCAAAAATGCAAAAAAAAAAGATGGTACATGTCAAAAGGTGTCAACCCAATGGCCCAAGCTAGAATGATGTGAGCAACAGAATAAATAATTATAATATTAGATTTTACCCAAAGAATAAAATCATCACTAGAACACCACAATATTAATTACTATAGACAAGATTCAGTCATGAAGGCAAAAATTGTGAGTGAAACCTAAAGGAGAAATGGTATATACTTGCATAGTTTTAAATATCTCTCTTTAAAAGACCTGTGTTTAAGACAAAATGATAACCTTGTATTGTGGGATTTATAATATGTGTAGATGTAAAATTTATGGCAATAATAGCACAAAGGTCAGAAGTAGATACATGGAACTGATCTGTAACAAGGTTTTATATTTCACATTCATTAAAACAGTACACTAACTTTAAGTAGATTGCACTATGTTAAAGGTGCGTATAGTAATCCCTACAGCAACCACTGAAATAATGAAGAGGTGTTGCTTAAATATTAATAAAGGAATTAATAAAATACAAAAGTATTTGTACAACGATGTTCACAGACCTTTTAGTTATTAGTAGCCAAAACCAGAAAATAACTCAAATGCTCATTAGTGAGAAAATACGTGAAGAAACTGTAATATGTTTATTCAGTGGAATACCAAGTAATACCAAGGAACAAGGGACTGAAACACACTCCACAGATGAATGTCTTGAGCACGCTGGGTGTGCTGGAGTGATACCGGCAGACAGAACACATTATGGTATGGCTACAGGCAAAATAAGCCTGTGGTGGGAAAAGTCAGAACAGTGTTTGCCTATAGGGCAGGAAAAAATGGCCTGGGAAGGAACATAAGGGAATTTTCTGGGGGTGATGAAAATATTTTATTCTTTTTTTGGAAATATTCTATTCTTAAAAGGAGTGAAGATTATACAATTATATTCATTTGTCAAAACTCTGCAGTTATTATAGTATCTGTGCCTTTCAATGTATGTACATCTTGCCATATAAAAAACAATCTAAGAAAAATAAAGTGAAGGGTGGATTATAGGTTGAGCTATAGTTGAGACAAAAATGGAGGATAATTAGTACTTTCCAAAGATGGGTGACAGGTCTATTATTCCATTTTGTTATTTTGAATATGCTTAAATTCTTCTGTAGTAAAATATCTTTATAAAAGGACAAAATCGATGTAAAGCTTTAGCCATTAAGATGTTGATTACCTTTGTAGAAGAAGGAGGGAGTGATTGCCAGGGGCCTGAGCAAAGCTGGGTCTAGCGGTTGGTTCCACCACTGTACTCACTCCACAGTCATTCATCAAGCTTTACGTGACTGATTTTTGTGTGTGTCACTATGCATGTTATACACCAATACATACTTAAGTATTACTTAGTACTTACACAAAAACCCTAACTCAATATCTCAGAATAACAGGAGCATGTTGTGTTGTTTTGTTTTGTTTTAAAGTGGAATCTGTCACTCATAGACCTGGCCAGGCCATGGAGCTGAGGGAGGGGCTGTAGAAACCTGCCAGGGCCAGCGGATAAGGCCGGGTTGCTGGCCGGTGATGACAGATTCCTCCACTCCTGGGCAGTTCACAGCAGGAGGAAGGCGTTGCACTGAGAGTGCACAAGGCAGAGCAGGCTGATTGGCTAAGGAAAAAGCTCTCCTACTTTCTTCTGGTCCCTGGATGGGGGTGGGGCCAGAGGAGCAACCACCTGTGCCACAGTGGTCAAGTGGTGGCAGAGAAAGACCTGCCAGTCTAGCCTGGGAAAAAGGTTGGTTGAGGGCTGGACCCTTCCAGAGTGCGTGGAACTTTGGGCTAAGAGATAGAAACCGAGGGAACAGAGAGACACGCTTGCTATTATCCGCCTCGTGGATATGCAGGCTGGGGCTTGCGGGACCATCTGGCCCTGCAAACCACGTGGCCAATGGCTGCTCTGGCAACACGCGCAGACTCCAGAAGGGAGCCTGAAACCAGACAGCTTCCCACTTAGCAGCCAGGGCTCCAAAGGACAGAAGAATGACGTGGGGAAATCTGGGCTCTGTTTTTGGTCTTGCCGGGAATGGCTGGGTTATGTTTGTGTTTTGTGGAGGGGATAAGCCTGGAGATGAGCCTAAACATGGGGAGACCCCAATCCTCCATAATTGTGCGGCATTTTAATAAGTCCTCTTTGCTTCCCTACCAACCTCTGCCTCCAGAATCTGCCTATGTGTGGTGACAGGCAGTCAAACCCCACTTTTGCTGGGTAACAATATCATCATCATCAGTTTGTACTGTAATATTCCAAAGAATTTATTAATGTCCTAATTCTTGGGTGACCCCTGGGGTCTTTCAATTTTCACCTCAAATTAGTAAATAGAACAGTTTTGATTTGAATGATGCTATTTTTCTTCCAGAAAAATTCTCCTCCCCTTCCCCACACCGATGCTGACCAAGGCCTTAACACCTAAAAAGCACACCTAGCACAGTGCATTTGATATAGTGTACACTCAACCATATGGAACTGGAACTGGGGTGAATCAGAATCAAAACAAGTAGTAGAGGTCTGTTCATGCAAAACATAGACAGTAGGGAATGGAGGTAAAATTGAAAAGCTACGACTCAGTAGCAAATGTTTTTGCATTTACTTGATAGACCATTTGCAACTAGTTCACCAAAAATGTTGGTTTAGCCCTGGCTGGTGTGGCTCAGTGGGTTGAGTGCTGGCCTGTGGACCAAAAGATCATCGATTCAGTTCCCAGTCAGGTACTCAGTTGGGGGCGTCCAAGAGGCAACCAATTGATGTTTCTCTTTCACATCAATGTCTCTCTCACACATCGATGTTTCTCTCCCTCTTTTTCTCCCTCCCTTCACCTCTCTCTGAAAAATAAATAAAATCTTTTTTTAAATGTTGGTGTAAAGCAGTGGTTCTCAGCCTCAACCGCACACTATCCTTACCTGGAAAGCTATAAAACACACTGGTGCCCAGGTCCCACTCCCAGGACTTAAATTTCATTGGTCCGTTGCAGCTTGGGTTTGGGGAATTTTAAAAGCCCTCATCCAAGGTGATTCTAATGTGTATCCAGGGGTGAGAACCATGGATTCAGGGCCAGGGATTCATTAGCTGCAAATGATGTCCATGTGTGCTATGGCTGGGGCGGGGGAGCTTAAAAAACAACTATGCCCTGTTTAAATCAAGGGCTACTTCAAGATTACTTAGAATTTGGCAAACTTGCAGCAGAAGAAAATATCTTCCAGCTGATGGATCTGTATGTCATTTACTTTCAGAGAGGTTGTTTCAGACACAGTAGTTTGATTTAGTCTGTGTTGAAAATTATAAATAGCCCACAAATACCAAAAGGGGATGCGAATAATTTGTAAACTGGTTGAGTGCATTATACATGTTTTCAAATTTCTCCTGTGATTAGAAATAAGAACTATATTGCTGGGGTCTTAACTTTCTAAACTCAGCCCGCAGCCATTTCCTTAAATTATTCCAAGTCTTTACAAGACATTCCATCAATCTTCTCAAGGGTACCTCAGAGGACCTCAGAGGACTTCTTTGATTTCAGAAGCATCGCTTTCCATACTCTCGCATGACTAGGTAAGCTGTAGGGGCAGAGCAGTCTGGTGGGGGTAAGTAGACTCCGGAATCAGTCAGAGTTGACATGGAGTCCCAGCCCAGTCACTTAGTAGCTGTGGGGCTTTGGATAAGTTTCTTGATTTGCAGCAGTTATACAAACCTTGTCTGCAAGAAAAGGCATAATGAGGGTGATTGCAAAGACATCAGTGATTCTTCATTCCTCTCCGTATCCATGCCCTTTGCAATGTGATTTTATAGCCACTCCCAGTGAGAGGCAGAACCTGTTCCTCCACACCATGCACCATGGCTGGCCTTACTAGCTTTGGCCAAATAGAATGTAGAGGGTATGATAGTGTGTCAGTATTTGATTAACTAGGCTTAAGATCTTATATGCTTCTGCTTTCCCCCGCCCCCAGAGAACAAGCCTATATTAGTTGGCTGGGGGATGAGGTACCACAAGGGGTAGAACCACAGTGCCTGGCTAATAGCCAGCTCACTCTCAAAAGCAAAGGCCCTATTCAACCAGCAGCTACCACACACATGCATGAAGGAGCCCAGCTGAGCCCAGCCAAAAATGCTGACCAGTTCAATCATGAGCTAGATGAATACTAGGGTGGCTTGTTACAGCAATAGCTAATACATATAGACACCCATTAAAGACCAAAGCCAGGTTTCAGTAATAATAATAAGTGACTTAGCAAACACCAGGGACCCTATAATGCTGATTTTATTTTTCTCTTCCTCAAAGTTGGATCTCTTGAGTTGTACGAAAATACTTGTAGATGTGTATGCATGTGATTAATGCTTAAATTCACACAGTATTCAATACCACAGGGAAACAGACAACTTTTAGGCCTAAGGTCAGATTTCAAAATAAGAAGTTTGCCTTTGATCTATTTCCTTCAAATCCGAACTCTGGAGGTCAATGCTGTGGACAGATCTGAAGACATGGGATTCCCTCCATTTGGAATCTCATCTTCCTTTCATCTTCCAATCTCAATCTCTGGAAAGGGGGAATGGACCCATACCAAGAAGCAGCAGTCTCCTTTGGAAACTCCCTGCTTGCAGCCTTCTGTTCCCTCTCAGGGCACCATCTCTCCTACCTTGGGTCTGAGAAAAGATGTTGGCAGGAGGGGTGTTCCCTAGCCTTTGGCAGAGATGTGGGGGTTAGGTACTTCATCTCCCTGAAGTCAGGGGGATTCAGAGCCCTTAGACATCCACTAGAAGCTACCTGCCACATGTGAATACTGAGTACTTGAAATATGGCTGGCCTGATTTATGATGTACTAGAGGTATAAAATACTGTGAATTTCAAGATACTGCATACACATAAAAAAACCCAAAATGGGTTTCAGCCAAGATGGAGGTGTAGGTAGAAATGCTTCACTTCCTCATACAATCGACAGAAAGATAACAATCATTTTAAAAACAATAAATAACCAGAAGTGCAGAAAATATAACTGCGTGGGACTCTGACAACCAAGGAGTTAAAGAAACATTCACCTAGACTGGTAGGAGGGGCAGAGATGGGGAACAGGCAGCCTATTTGGAGAGGACTCACAGCAAGGCAGGGTTGGCTGAACGGGAAACTAAAGACTCAAAACTAGCTTTAAAGTACTGCAGGGGTTGCCACGGCAGGAGAAACTCCCAGTCTCACAGGGGAGTTTATTGGAAAGTGGGGCTAGAGCAGAGCAAGGGAGAGGCATTTCCCCCCCTCTGACCCCTTCCCCACAGACAGCGCCACTAAGCAGCGAAGAGGGTTGCTTTGCCTTGATGAATACCTAAGGCTCTGCCTTCTTACAACATGGCAGGTGCACAAAGACAAAGAAACATGGCCCAAGTGAAAGAACAGAGCAAAACTCCAGAAAAAGAACTAAGCAATGAGGAGATAGCCAACCTATCAAATGCAGAATTCAAAATACTGATAATTGTAAGGTTACGACAAAATGGAAAATGCAACAAGGTGTAAAGCAGGATGTTATTGCTTACGGCTGTACTCCCCGCCCCCAGAATGTTCCAGGAAGATGGGATGAGTGGTTAGCCAAGTGAATAGCCAAATAAGGTAAATATGTGGAGCAAGGCAGTCCGCCAGAATCTGCCCGCCAACGAGTAACCCCGCCAATCAAAAGAAAAAAGCTGTGTTCAATTGCACCAATCGCTAACAGCCACATCTGCTTCTGGATACTGCTTGCTTGCTGCGCTCTATAAAACCCCTGTAGTCTGTAAGCCAGGCGCGACTTCCATATTGCAGCTCTGAGGAGCTACGTGACTCCGGTCACAGTTGGGGAAGTTCGCCCCTGCGCAGGTAAAGCTTTTGGCCAATAAATAACATCACGAGCTCTAAGTGCCTGGACATTTGGTTTCTCGCCATTCGAATACAACAATAATCAGGATGTTCACAGAACTGATTGAGCTTGGTCACAAAATGAAGGAAGAAATGAAGGCTACTCAAAGTGAAGCAAAAGCAAAATATACAGGGAACCAACAGTGAAGGGAAGGAAACCGGGACTCAAATCAACAATTTGGAACAAAAGGAAGAAAGAAACATCCAACTGAAACAAAATAAAGAAATGAAAATTCAAAAAAAGGAGAGGCTTAGGAACCTATGGGAAAACTTTAAGCACTCTAACATCTGAATCATAGGGGCACCAGAAGAAGAACAAGAGCAACAAATTGAAAACTTATTTGAACAAATAAGGAAGGAAAACTTCCCCATCTGGAAAAATAAACAGACTTCTGGGAAGTCCAGGAAGCCCAGAGAGTCCCAAAGAAGTTGGGCCCAAGGAAGCACACACCAAGGCACATCATAATTACTTTGGCCAAGATGAAAGATAAGGAGAGAATCTTAAAAGCAGCAAGCAAAAGAAGAGAGGTACCTAAAAGGAGTGCCTATCAGCTGGTTTCTCAAAAGAAACCTTACAGGCAAGAAGGGTCTGGAAAGAAATATTTGAAGTCATGAAAGGTGAGGACCTACATCCAAGATGACGCTATCCAGCAAAGCTATCATTTAGAATGAAAGAGCAGATAAAGTGCTTCCCAGATGAGATCAAGTTAAAGGGGTTTGTCATTTCCAAGCTTTTATCATATGAAATGTTAAAGGAACTCATCTGAGAAATACAAGAAGATAAAAAAAACTATGGACAGTAAAATGACAACAAATCCACAACTATCAACAAGTGAACCTAAAAAACAAAAACTAAGCAAACAATTAGAACAGGAACAGAACAAGATAAATAAAGATCACATGGAGGGTTTTCAGTGGAGAGCTGAAGGGGTAGAATGGGAGGGGGGAAGGTACAGAGAACAAGAAGCATAATTGGTAGGCATAAAATAGACAGGGAGAGGTTAAGAATGGTGTAGGAAACAGAGAAGCCAAAGAACTTATATGTACAACCCATGGACATAAACTAAGGATGGGAGAGAATGCTGGAGTGTGGGGGTTGCAGGGTGGAGGGGGGATAAAGGAAAGAAAAAATGAAAAAATTATAATACTTAAAAAAACAGAATATTTTATTAATAATTTTATATTGATTATACTTTTAAATGATGATATGTTGGATATATTGCATTAAATTATAGTATTACAATCAATTTATATGTTTCTATTTTTTAATGTGATTAATAGAAAATTTGAAAGTACAAATATGACTCACATTCTATTTCTATTGAACCATGCTGTCTGGAAGACTGCCTCCTTTTCTTTCATTAAAAAATATTTTACTGAGCCCTGGCTGCTATGGCACAGTGGATTGACTACTGGCCTGCAAACCAAAGAGTTACCAGTTCAATTCCCAGTCAGGAAACATGCCTGGGTTGCAAGCCAGGCTCCCAGTAGGGAGTGTGCAAGAGGCAACCACATATTGATGTTTCTCTCCCTCTCTTTCTACCTCCCCTCCCCTCTCTCTCAAATAAATAAATAATAAAGTATTTTATTTATGGTGCTGTTATAGTTGTCCTAATTTTTCCATTTTTGTGCCCCACAACGAGCACAAACCACTCCCCTCAGGCAATCCCCCTACCATTTTTCATGCCCACAGGTCATGCATATAAGTTCTTTGGCCACTCCATTTTCTCTATTGTACTTTACATCCCCACGGCTATTTTGTGATTACCAATTTGCACTTCTTAATCCACTAACCTCTTCACCCATTCCCTTATGTCTCCCTCCCATCTGGAAACTATCAAAATGCTCTCCATATCCATGATGCTGTCTCTGTGCTGCTTGTTGCCTAGTTTGTGTTTTAGATTCGATTTTTGGTATATAGGCATTGTTAAAGTTTTTTTTTCATTTATTATACTATTAGAGTTTTCCCAATTTTCCTTCTTTATCTCCCCTCCGCCCTGTCCCTGCAACCCTCCAGTATTCTCCCCACCTTAGTTCATGTCCATGGGTTGCACATATAAGTTCTCTGAGTCCTCTGTTTCCTATGCCATTTTTTATCTCTCCCTGTCTATTTTATACCTACTAATTAGGCTTCTTCCCTGTACCTTCCCCCTATTCTTCCCTTCCACTCCCCACTGAAATCCCTCTGTGTGATGTCCCTTTTTCTTTTATTTTAAGTTCATTTGTTGATAGTTGTGAATTTGTTGCCATTTTACTGTTCATAATTTTAATCTTCATCTTTTCCTTAGGTAAGTCCCTTTAACATTTCATGTAATAAGGGCTTGGTAATGATGAACTCCTTTAACTTGACCTTATCTGGGAAGCACTTTATCTGCCCTTTCATTCTAAATGATAGCTTTGCTGGATAGAGTCATCTTGGATGTAGGTCCTTGCCTTTCATGACTTCAAATACTTCTTTCCAGACCCTTCTTGCCTGTAAGGTTTCTTTTGAGAAACCAGCTGATAGCCTTATGGGAACTCCTTCGTAGGCAACTGTCTCCTTCCCTCTTGCTTCTTTTAGGATTCTCTGTTTATATTTAATCTTGGGTAACTTGATGATAATGTGCCTTGGTGTGTTCCTCTTTGGGTTCAACTTCTTTGGGACTCTCTGGACTTCCTGGACTTCCTAGAAGTTTATTTCCTTTGCCAGATGGGGAAGTTTTTCTTCATTATTTGTTCAAATAAAAGTTCAGTTTCTTGCTGTTGTTCTTCTCCTTCTGGCACCCCTGTAACTCAGATATTGGAACATTTCAGGTTGTCCCAGAGGTTTGTAAGACTCCCTTCACTTTTTTTGAATTTTTGTTTGTTCATTTTGTTCTGGTTGGATGTTTATTTTTTCCTTTTGTTTCAAATCGTTGCTTTGAGTCCTGGTTTCCTTCCTGTCACTATTGGTTCCCTGAATATTTTGCTTTATTTCACTTTGGGTATCCTTCATTTGTTTTGTTTTTTTTTCTTCATTTTTTGACCAAGCTCAATCAGTTCTGTGAGCATTTTGATTATCAGGGTTTTAAATTTTCCATGAGATAGCTTGGCTATCTCCTCATTGCTTAGTTCTCTTTCTGAGGTTTTGCTGTGGTCTTTCATTTGGGCCATATTTCTTTGTCTTGGCACAGCTGATAAGTTGTAAGGGGGTGGGGCCTTAGGTGTTCACCCAGGCAGCATAGCCTTCTTTTCTGTGCTGCAGCTCTGCCTGAGGGGGAGGGGCCAGAAAGGGAACAGTGCAGCTTGCCTGCTAGTCTCTAGTGCACTTTACAACAGACTCTTGTGTGAGACTGGGAGTTTCTCCCACTGTGGCAACCTCCATAGTCCACAGTCAACTCTCAGTCGTGATTTCATCTTCAGCCAGCCTTGCCCATGCAGCCAGCCCTGCCCACCTGGTCCCAATTCAGTTTTTCTGAATCAGTCACGTGGTCCGCTTCCTTACCCGTCTGGTTGTTCTGGTTGATTTTTTCTTTAACTCCTTGATTGTTGAAGTTCCCTGAAATTTGATTTTCTGGCACTTTTGGTTGCTTATTGATTTTGGATTGGTTGGTATCCTCCTTTTGGTTGTGCAAGGAAGTGAAGGGTTTCTACCTATGCTTCCATCTTGGCCAGAACCTGATATGCATTTTTTTTTACCATTTTATTGTTCACAGTTTTGATCTTCTTTTTCTTAAATAAGTCTCTTTAACATTTCATATAATAATGGTTTGGTGATGATAAACTTCTTTAGTTTTTTCTTGTCTGGGAAGCTCTTTATCTTCTCTTTGATTCTAAATGATAGCTTTGCTGGGCAGAGCAATCTTGGCTGTAGATCTCTGCTTTTCACGACTTTGAATATGTCTTGCCAATCTCTTCTAGCCTGCAAAGTTTCTTTTGAGAAATCAGCTGACATCCTTAGTTCTGTAGGTAACTAACTTCTTTTCCCTTGCTGCTTTTAAGATTTTCTCTTGCCCTGGCTGGTGTAGCTCAGTGGACTGAGTGTGGGCTTAGCAACCACACGATCGCGGTTCGATTCCCAGTCAGGGCACATGCCTGGGTTGCAGGCCAGTCCCCAGCAGGGGACTCACAAGAGGCAACCATACATTGATATTTCTCTCCTTCCCCTCTAAGGATAAATGAATAAAATCTTTAAAGAAGATTTTCTCTTTATCTTTAGACTTTGGAATTTTAATCATGGTATGTTTTATATTGAGTCTCTTTGCACCCACCTTGTTTGGCCCTCTGTGCTTCCTGACTCACCTGTCTGATTTTCACCAAATCAGGGAAATTTTCTTTCACTATTTTTTCAAAAAGATGTTCAATTTCTTGCTCTTTCTCTTCTCCTTCTGGTACCCCTATGATGAGAATGTTGGATCTCTTGAAGTTGTTCCAGAGGCTGCTTATACTATCCTCATATTTTTGGCTCCTTCCTTTGCTTTTGATTGCTTCTGATTGGTAGTTTTTTTCTTCCTCATATTCCAAATCATTGATTTGATTCTCAGTTTCATCCACTCTACTAATAAATTGTTCTTTATATCAATTAGTGTATCCTTTATTTCTGACAGGACCTGTTTTATGCTGTTGAGATAATCACTAAGTTCCTTGAGTATCCTTATATCCTTATAATCAGTGTTTTGAATTCTGCATCTGATAGATCGCTCATCTCTATTTGTTTAGCTCTTTTTCTGGAGTTTTGATGTGTTCTTTCATTTGGGACATGTTTCCTTGTCTCCTGATTTTTGCAGCCTTTTTGTGTTTGATTCTGTGTATTAGGTAGAGCTGCTCTGACTCTACATCCTGGTAGCGTGGCCTAGCATAGTAGGTGTCCTGTAGAGTCCAGTGGCAGTAGGTGTCCTATATAGTCCAGTAGGTGTCCTATACCCAAGCCTGGTACTTGAGGTGCACTTTTCATGTGGGCTGAGTACACCCTCCTCTTGCAGTTGAGCCTTGGTTCCTATTGGCAGGTGAATGGGAGGGACTTACCCAGGGCAGTCGGCTGCAAGGATTGGCTGTGACCACTAACCACCAACATCTATCCTCCACAAAGGATCAGCTACACAGGAGCAGCGTGGTAGTTCTCCAGTGTGATCTGTAGCTGTCCACTGGGTCACAGGCTCTGTGGTTTCATGGGTGGTGCTGGCCAAGTTCAGCCCCCACCTGTGTTCTGCCTGGGGCCACACAGCATGAGCTACAAAGCAATATGAGATGGCTGCTACTAGTGCCATGCCTTGGGCCACTTAGCAAGAGCTACAGGGGCTGGGTGCTCATTGAGGCCTGCTGTTGCTTGTTTGAAAGGATTTAAGAAGTTGTGAAGCATGAGCCATGACCAGCCACTCATATGGAAAAGCCACCGTTCACAGCTGTGATTTAGGTGTAACACAGCCTCAGGGGACCTCTAGGGCTGAGAAACAGTGTTAGCTAGGTTGATGGAGGTTCAGTTATGACACTTGACTGCTGGATGTGTGGCTTTGTGGGGGTTGGGTTCAGAAAAGGGATAATGGGGCTTTTTCCCAGGTCTCTTCCCCTTCCAGAATCAGAGCTACCTACGAAGTTGGAGCCTATTGGAATCAGCCCACTGCTGAGCTCTGAGTTGAGAGCAATGCCTACTAGGCATTTAGGTAAGTATTTTCATATAGTTTATAAATGAATCAAGTCAGAAAGCTTTGGCCATGCTCTTGTTTTTGTAAATAATGCTCTTTTGGATTAGGATTAACATCAAGGTGAGGAGAGGCCATCATGCAAATGCAGGATTGGATCTTGCCTTTAATGAAAATTTTGATAATTTGGTTGTTGTTAAAATCAGAAAAAAAGAAAAGGGACAGTGGCTTCTGTTCACCTTTCTGTCTAGGAGATTGCTCTCTCCCAGCTCTCACTTTGATGCCAGACACTTCACTTCCTCTCTGTATTCACTGGTGCCCTCCAAGCTGCTACCTTGATGCCGTCTGAATAAGTCCATGTATGGGTTCTTTAAGAAACACTGCTTGGGATTCCAGAGGTTTCTTACCAACTCTACCTCCACTGGTTTTGGCAGTCAGAATGTATGGGGACTTATCTTCCTAGCACTGGAACCCTGGTCTGGGGTCCTGGTGTGGGGTTAGGACTCCTCGCTCCCGAGATATCCCTCGTAAATATTTATCCACCACACATAGGTGTGGGACCAGCCCATTCTTCATCTGTGGCCCTGCTACATGTCTGAATTGATGTGGCTTCTTTAATTCCGAAGTTGTCAGACTTCCATCCAAGTGAACTTCTGAGGGTTCTGAGTGATCATTTTTCTATAATTTAGTTGTAATTTTGGTGTGGTTGTGCAAGGAGGTGAGCTGTGTTTACCTGTGCCACCATCTTGACCGGAACTTTGCCTTTTCAGTTTCTGTGATCAGAAAAACCAATCGCAGGGCACAGCTGGTTAAAAGAAGGTGATACATTGAGTCTAGAGATAAATTGCACCTAACTTTCACAGGCATGTGCATTATTATTGTATTCCAACAACCCCAATACATTCCCAAGACATAGTCTATAGCAAGCATTGCTGGTCAGTCCCCTTTGCCATCAATGGTGCTGAAATGCAACTGTGTATGCTGAATCCAGGGCCAACAGGACTGTGATGCTGTGAAGGGAGCCAGGCTCCACAGAAACACTAGATAACACTCTTTACTGAAAGCAAGCACTATGGCCAGTGTTAGCTGACTCAGGTCAACTTCATTCTTTTTCTTTTCCAGTAAATATTTTCAGGGAGGGAATCCCAGCTTCTATGCAGAAATGCTTTGATGGCTGCTCAGGACTATGCCTGAATTCAAGAAGAATAAAGGAGAGGAAATATATGCTTGAATCGTAAACAAATGTCACAGAAAAATTTCAGATCCATAAATCTATATATTAGTCATCACAGTAATTTGAAATGCAAGGAAATGATAGCACGTGTGTCACATGTTTCTTTTTCTTTGCACACTCAACCACCTTTTATAAACATGTAAAGTTCCTTAGTCCACGGATATTATAGAATAAAAAGACTCTGACTAGTACCAATGTGAACTTTTAATATTGGAAAATTAGTTTTTTATATTCTATTTTGTCCACATTATTAATTTTCAACAAAGCAAATATAAATAGTTCTACATCTCAGGTATTGAATTTTTGTGGAAACTCTAAATGTAAAAAACTTCATTTCTTCAATTACTAACAATAACTGCAATTTGCCCATTCTATATGGAATGCACTTGCAGGATGTGGGGAGATGGAAAAGAAATAATAAATATTTTTCCTATGAGGTGGTAAATTGCTTAAAAATAGGGACAGAGAGATAGTCTTTGGTGCTTAGCACAGCGTCTGACACAGAGCAGGCACTTAATTAAGAGGTTGATGGTTGAATAAATAAATACTCCCAATGGGCAGGAAGGCCAAATATAGGTAAGCTCCACTCCTGGCTCTGTGGATGTCCAGGTAAACAATGATGCCACCTGTGCCCCCACTCCTGCCTGAGAATTAGGCTTCTGCTGCATCTACCCACTCCACTGCCCCAGAACAATGACTGCAGCTGTTGAAGAAT
Source organism: Sturnira hondurensis (assembly GCF_014824575.4). Classification (NCBI taxonomy): domain Eukaryota; kingdom Metazoa; phylum Chordata; class Mammalia; order Chiroptera; family Phyllostomidae; genus Sturnira; species Sturnira hondurensis. Next base: position 1,549,693 of record NW_028076902.1, on the reverse strand, counting down.
TTGGAAATATATCTCACCCAATGTCCTCACCTAATCTCCTTCTTTCTTCCCCTCAGAGTCTGTGCCCCAGCTGTCCTTCCACCTGTTATTCTGTTTCACTGTTCAAAGCTTTGTTCACTCTACTTTAAGCAGCTCTGTGCTCACCTTTCTTCCCTCCCCATCATTGCTGTTTCTTTTTCTTTCGTGTTTTTTTCTCCTTTCCTAGTAAAATAACTTTTCTACCACTGCTCACCTCATTCACATTCAATTGGGAATCAAAAATTCACTCCACAGCTTAGTATTTCAGAAGTTTGGACAAAGTAAGTTATATTCTGGAATAAGAATCAGTGCTGTCCATTTCTATAGATTTTTTACATTGAAATTTTATATTTCAAATAAAGTTAATATTCAATCTAATTTTGTATTACTTTCAAGTGTATAGCATGGTGGTTAGACAATCATATACTTTAAAAATTATACCCCTGATATTTCCAACACCTACATGGCACTATACATAGTTATTAAAATATTATTGACTATATTCCTTATGCTGTACTTTACATACCCATGACTCTTCTGTAACTACCAGTTTGTATTTCCAAATCCTTTCCCCCTTTTCACCCATCCTTTCAACCCCTCCTGACCCCCCAGTCCGGCAACCATCAGTCTGTTCTCTGGATCAATGAGTTTATGTTTTAAATTGTTCATTTATGTTGCTTTTGTAGATTTCACATATAAGTGAAATATATGATTTCATATATTATCATATGAAATATATGATTTCATATAAGTGAAATCATATATTTCACTTATATGTATATTTATATTTCTCTGTCTGATTTATTTCACACAGCATAATATCCTCTACGTCCATCCATGCTTTCACAAATGGTAAGAGGTCTTTCTTTTTCATGGCTGAGTGATATTCCATTGTATATATGGACCAGAGCTTTTTTTTTTTTTTAGATTTTATTTATCTTTAGAGGGGAAGGAAAGGAGAGAAGGAGAGAAATATCAATGTATGGTTGCCTCTTGTGAGTCCCCTGCTGGGAACTGGCCTGCAACCCAGGCATGTGCCCTGACTGGGAATCAAACTGGAATCGTTTAGTTTGCAGGCCCATGCTCAATCCACTGAGCCACACCAGCCAGAGCTTAGAGTTTTTTTTATTCACTCATCTACTGATGGACACTTAGGTTACTTCCACATCTTGGCCATTACGACTAATGCCGTAATGTACATATGGATGTATGTATCTTTTTGAATTAGTGTTTTGGGTTTCTTCAGGCAAATAATTATAAGTGGAATCAGTGGGTCATGAGGCAGTTCCATTTTTTAATTTTTTGAGAAACTTTTATATTGTTTTCCATAGTGGCTGCACCAAACTGCATTCCCATCAATTGTGCATGAGCATTCCCTTTTCTCCACATCCTCACCAGCACTTGTTTGTTGATTTACTGATGGTAGCATTCTTACAGGTGTGAGGTGGTATCTCATTGTTGTTTTAATTTGTATTTCTCTGATGATTAGTGATGTTGAGCATCTTTTCACATGTCTATTGGTCATCCTTATGTCCTCTTTGGAGAAGTATCTATTTGGGTTCTCTGCCCGTATTTTAATTGTATTGTTTCGGTTTTTTGGTGTTGAATTGTATGAGTTCTTTATAAATGTTAGCTATTAACCCTTTATCATATGCATCATTGGGTAATATCTTCTTTCATTCAACAGGCTGTCTTTTCAATTTGTTGATGGTTTCCTTTGCTATGCAAAAACTTTTTAGTTTGGAGTAGTCCCATTTGTTTATTTTTTTATTTTATTTTCATTGTCTGAGTAGATACATAAGAAAAAATATTGTTACAAAAATGCCAGAGAGTTTACTGCCTATGTTATCTTCTATGAGCTTATGGTTTTGAGTCTATCAATTAAATCTCTGATCCATTTTGAGTTTATTCTTGTATATGGTATAAGAAGGTGGTCTAGTTTGTTTTTGCATGTATCTGTCCAATTATTCCAATAATGTTTATTAAATACACTATTTTACTTCATTGTATATTCTTACCTACTTTGTCATATATTAATTGACCATATAGGTGTGAATTTATTTCTGGGCTCACTGCTTGGTTATATTGATCTATGTGTCTATTTTTATGCCAATACCATGCTGTTTTGATTACTATTCCTTTGTAGTATAGTTTGGTGTTAGGTAGTGTGATACTGCCAACTTTGTTCTTCTTTCTCAGGATTGCTGTGGCTGTTCAAGGTCTTTTGCGGTGCCATATAAAATTTTGGACTATCTGTTCTAGTTCTGTGAAAAACACCATTAGTACTTTGATAGCTGCACTTAATCTAGATTGCTTTGATAATTGCAATCTATAGATTGCTTTGGGTAGGATGGACATTTTAATGATGCTAATTCTTCCTATCCATGAGCATGGTGTATGCTTCCACTTATTTGTATATTTTTCAATTCCTTCTTCAATGTCTTATTGTTTTTCAAGTACATGTTTTTTTACCTCTTTAGTTAATTTTTTTTGTACAGCCCTGGCTGGTATGGCTCAGTGGATTGAGTGCTGGCCTGTGAACCAAAGGGTCACTAGTTTGATTTCCAGTCGGGGCACGTGCCTGGGCCAGGTCCCCAGTGAGGGGCATGCGAGAAACAAGGCACACATTGATGTCTCTCTCCTCTTTCTCCTTCCCTTCCCCTCTAAAAATAAATAAATAAAATCTTTAACCAAAATTTTCCTAGGTATTTTATTTTTGAGGCAATTATGAATAAGATTATTTTCTTAGTTTTTCTTTCTAATAGTTTATTACTGGTATATAAAAATGCAACCAATTTCTGAATATTAATTTATATCCTGCTACTTAATTGAATTAATTTATCAATTTTAGTAGTTTTTTGGTGGAATCTTTAGGGTTCTCTATATACAGTTATCATGTCATCTTCAAATAATGACAGTTTTACTTATTCCTTTCCAATTTGGATGCTTTTTACTTCTTCTTTTTGTGTGAGTGCTATAGCTAGGACTTCCAGTATCATGCTGAATAACAGTGGTGGATGTGAACATCCCTGTCTTGTTTTAGTTTTTCCTCAGTTAATATGGTGTTAGGTGTGGATTTGTCATATATGACCTTCATTATGTTGAAGTGTGTTCACTCTGTTCCCACTTTGCTGACAGTTTATATCATAAATGGGTGCTAGATTTTGTCAAATACTTCTCTATTTATTGATATGAATATATAATTTCTATCCTTCATTTTGTTGATGTGTTGATTTGCAGATATTATACCAACCTTGCATCCCAACAATAAATCCTGCATTGTGTATAATCTTTTAAATGAATTGCTGAATTCAGTTTGCTAATGTTTTTACATCAACGTTAATCAGAGATATTGGTCCACAATTTCTTTTTCTTTATAGTCTGTTTATGTGGTTTGGAATTAGGATAGTACTGGCCTGGTAAAATGAGCTTGGGAGTCTTCCCACTACTTGAATTTTTTGGAATAATTTGAGAAGAATAGGTGTTAGCTCTTCTTTGAATGTTTGGTAAAATTCACCTCTGAAGCCATGGGTCCAGGACTTTTATTTGTTGGGAGTTTTTAAAAAATATTTTTATTTGTTTATTTTTAGAGAGAGGGGAAGGGAAGGAGAAAGTGGGAGAGAAACATCAATGTGTGGTTGCCTTTCATGTATCCCCTACTGGGGACCTGGCCTGCAACCCAAGCATGTGCTCTGACTGGGAATCAAACTGGCGACCCTTTGCTTCACAGGCCCGTGCTCAATTCACTGAGCTACATCAGCCAGGGCTATTTGTTGGGAGTTTTTAAATTAGTGCTTCAACTTTGTTGGCTGTAATCAGTCTGTTCAGATTTTGTTTCTTCTTTTTCAGTCTTGGAAGCTTGCAAATTTCTGGGAATGTACTCATTTTTTCCAGAGTGTCCAATCTGTTGACATACAGTTGTTTGTAACATTTTCTTTTTGTAAATACAAGGAATTTTATGTAGACACCATAGAAAATAATTTTATAAAATATCATTCACATCATATGTTATCAGATTTATAGCTTTCACTGTATGTTAACACTTATGTAAGGAGGTAAAAATACTTTACCAAACTTTTAGAATTTGTTTATATACATCAGTAAGAAACAAAACAAATAACTAAAGTTTTCCATAAATTTATTGCAAAAATAGTGCAAACTATTTAACCTAGTAAGCTATAAAACAAATTCAAAAGGACCCTGCAAAGCTTAAACACAATACATACTCAGGGTCTCAACCTTTCACTTTCTTTACCAGTTTATCTTTTGTCAATGAACACCACTCTCCATCTGTTCAATGTAGGGAATAGAGAAATATGAAGACTGGCTCTCAAGAGAGATCAAACTGATCTACCGCACAATGCCAGCATTTCCTTTGGAGTCATGCTACTTTCTCAATGGCAACTGTGTGAGATCCACATTGAAACACTTACAATGCCATGATGTTTAAGTTTGACCCTAGGAATGAGTTACTCAACTTGCTGTTGGCATGGAGATAAGAACCAAGGAAGCATCCTGAACAGAAAGGATTAGGATACATGTGCCTGCTGATAGACATGGCTTCCTTTCTCTCAGGTGTGTTTGGTTCAAGTATTACTCTACTGATATGCAACCTTCCTAATATTTTCTTATAACCCTCTGTGATGTCAGTTGATATTTCTTCTCTTTCATTTCTGATTTTACTTATTTAGGTCCTCTCTCTTTTTTTCTTTTTTTTTTTAAAGATTTTTATTTATTTATTTATCTTTAGAGGGGAAGGAGAGAGGGAGAGAAACATCAATGTATGGTTGCCTTTTGTACGCCCCCTACTGGGAACTGGCTTGCAGGGAACCAGCCTGCAACCCAGGCATGTGCCCTGACTGGGAATTGAACTGGGATCCTCTGGTTCGCAGGCCCGCGCTCAATCCACTGAGCTACACCAGCCAGGTCTTTTTTTCTTGATGTGTCTGGTTACAGGTTTATTAATCTTGTTTATCATTTCAAAAAAACAGCTCTTGGTTTCATTGACCTTTTGTATTTTTTAAGACTCTATTTTGTTTATTTTTGCTCTGATCTTTATTATTTCCTTCCTTTTACTCACTTTGGGCTTTGTTCGTTGCTCTTTAGAAAGTGCCTTTAGGTGTGAGGCTAGAATGTCTGAGATTTTTCTTGTTCCTTGGGGTAGGTCTGTATTGCTATGACTTTACCTCTTAAGACTGCTTCCTCAGTGTCTCACAGATTTTGGATTGTTGTGCTTTCATTTTCATTTGTCTCAAGGTATCTTCTGATTTCTTCCTTGATCTCATTGTTAACCTATTCATTCATCTCTAAAGATCTTGAAAGTAGTTTAAGATCTTTTAGAGCTCCAGAGAAATCCTAATCTTTCTCATTTCCTTCCAATTAAACTATTTTTCTGCAAGTACCACTATTCAAGATAAAGCATTTAAAATTATTATGTCAGCAAAAAATAAAGTAGTGATTTATGTTGTAATATAGATCAACCTTGAAAACATTATGCTATGTGAATGAAGCCAGTCACAAAAGTCTATGAATTATATGACTTAATTCATATGAACTGCCCAGCAAAGGCAAATCTACAGAGGCAGATAGGAAATTAGTGGTTGCTTAGGGTCGGGAGAGAAGGGTGGGGAGGGTAGGAGGGTGATAGACATTTTCATTACCTCAAAAAGAGTGTGAAATAAAGATTTCATTATTTCTTTATGCAATAGGTGGTGTTGGTTGCACCTGTCTGTGAATATACTAAAAAATCATTAAATTGTACACTTTAAATGCGTGAATTGTATGACATACTTATTGTATCTCAATAAAGTTGTCCCAATATTTTTTGAGTTATTAAGAACTATTTTATACATTTGAAATAGTATATATATGTTATAAAAATAAAATAGTCTGAACCTATCACCTATGTAATAAATAAAACTACCACTACTGTCTGCCTGGCCCTTCCCTGTATAACACTTCGCCTTCCCTCCTAGGAGAATGGTTCCTCTGAAGTTTTAAAAAATTATTATTCCTTTGACTTCCATTGTAGATTTACTATACATGTTTCTCTCAATAATATATTGTTCAACTTTGTGAGTTTTTAAGCTTTCTATAAATGTTATATGCACTTTCTGTAACTTGAGTTTCTCAGTCAACATTGTATATTTTGAGAGCCTTTCAGGTTTTAAAGAGTTTCTTATCTGATTCCACATATTGTTTACTAATTGGCATCTAAATTAAAGATAATAAAACCCAGCTCATAGAGGATTATTGTGAAATGATGACTATAAAGTGCTTAGAGCAGTATCTGATTCATTATAGGGGTTCAATATTGGATATGTAATATTATATACAACATCAGTATACATTTATAAGTAATTGTACATAAAATTACAGCAATTGCTCCTCTCCCTGTTAATGTATATTATTTCATCAACTGTATTATGGATTAATAATTTTCAAACTATTGTAAAATCTGAGTTATTCAGAAATGCCTCATTCTAGATATTTGAAGTTTCTGAATGGATAAGATTTAAAATTTTTATATACCAATTTATTTCTAAACAAGTTTTCAATTTTAAACAAACTAAAAACATTTGCCTCATAAAAAATTTCATCCTGGCCAGTGTGGCTGTTGGTTGGGTATTGTCCCACAAAGCAAAGTCATGGGTTTGATTCCCGGTCAGTGCAGATGCCTAGGTTGCAGGTTTGATCACTGGTCTAGATGTGTACTGAAGGCAGCCAATCAATGTTTCTCACCCTTCTTTTCTTCCCTCATTCCCCTCTCTCTAAAAAAAAATGAATATTTAAAAAATTTCAACCATTATCAACTCTCCTCTAAACTTGTTTATGAACATACGTAACAGAGATTTGATCATTTGTGACTCTTTTGTGATCTACTTCCCCACCCCCAGATTTATTGAGCTACAGTTGACAAATAATATGGTGTAGTGTTCTGCTTTTGAAATACACTTTCATTTGTACACTTCCAGTACTGACATAGCTTATATAGTTGCCATTTTTTTATCCTCACCTGAGGACATTTTTTCTTTTTGTTTCTTTTTTTAAATAAAAAAAAAATTTTGGGAGAGGGAGAGAAATATCAATCAATGTGTGGTTGCCTCTCACAGGGCCCCCAGAGGGGACCTGGCCTGCAACCCAGGCATGTGCCCCAACAGGGAATTGAACTGGTGACCCTTTGGTTCACAACCTTCACCCAATCCACTGAGCTACACCAGCCAGGGCCCAAGGACATTTTTTCATTGCATTTAGAGAGGGAGTAGGGGGTGGGAGGAGAGAGAGAAACTTCAGTTGGTTGCTTCTTGGTGTACATGCCCTGACTGGGGATCAAACCCACAACCTTTTAGTGTACTGGATGATGCTCACAAACTGAGCCACATCTGTCAGGGCTATAGTTGCCTTTTTTTAAAAAAAACATTCCTAGGCCTTACTCCTGGAGATGGTTTTGGTTGGCTTGGGGGTGAAGGTAAGAAACCTGTATTTTTTTCTTTAAAGATTTTATTTACTTACTTTTAGAGAGGGGAAAGGGAGGGAGAAAGAGAGGGAGAGAAACATCAATGGGTGAGAGATACATCGATCAGTTGCCTCTCATACGCCCCCAACTGGGGACCCTGACTGGGAATCGAACCTGTGACCTCTTGGTTCATAGGCTGCCACTCCGGCAGCCCACTGAGCCACACCAGCCAGAGCTATAGTTGCCATTTTTAATGTTTGTGTGCTTCACTGATTTCCAACTAGTAGAGGGAGAAAAGTAGAGGAGAAAGAAAATATGGGAACTTCCGCCAAGATGGAGGCATAGGTGGAAACACTGTGCCTTCTCCCACAACCAAGTTTGGATACAACAAAAGTTTTGGAGAACTCAGACACACCCAGAGACCAGAAAATGGAATTATACGGAAGTCCGACAGCTACGAACGGTTCAACGAGGACGGTAAGAGAGGTGGAGCCAGCAGCAGAGCAGGGTCGGGAAGGACAGACCTAGGAGGCAGGCAGCCCAGAACTAGTTGGGGTGCGGGGCAGACTGACCAAGGTCGCACATTCCCTCGCAGTGAGAAGGACCACGCAGCCCCAGGGGGCGAACCCAGTGGTGGAGGGCTGACAGCGGTGGCACACTCGCGTGCCATGGAGCAAGGCGCGTGGGCCTGGTGACGGTGGTGGCTTCGGTGCTGGTGGGGGTCGCGGCAACAGGCGGCAGAGGGAAGCCATTGTCCCTCTTTGACCCCGCCCCCACATACAACGTCACAACCCAGCAACTGAGTTGCCCTGCTCTAGTGAACACTTTAGGGCTCCGATCCTGATACGGAACAGGCACGAACAGCCCAAAATTTGGCGCAAGAAGAACTCAAAGTCCCAGAGCCAATAACTCTCAGCCACCGAGAAATTGCCAGCCTCTCAGAAGCACAATTCAAGACACTATTTATCAGGATGCTCACAGAACTGGTTGATTATAGTCACAAATTAGAGGAACATATGAAGGCTAAACTAATTGAAATGAAGGGAGATGCACAGGAAACCAATAGTGATGGAAAGGAAACTGGGACTCAAATCAATGGAATGGACCAGAAGGAAGAACGAAACATCCAACCAGAAAGGAATGAAGAAATGAGAATTCAAAAAAATGAGGAGAGGCTTAGGAACCTCCAGGACATCTTTAAACATTCCAACATCCGGATTACAGGGGTACCAGAAGGGGGAAAGAAACAGCCACGAGTGGAAAATGTATTTGAACAAATAATAAAGGAGAACTTCCCCAGTCTGGCAAAGGAAATAGACTTCCAGGAAATCCAGGAAGCTCAGAGAGTGCCAAAGAAGTTGGACCCAAGAAGGAACACACCAAGGCACATCATAATTACATTAGCCAAGACTAAAATGAAGGAGAGAATCCTAGAAGCAGCAAGGGATAAGGGGACAGTCACCTACAAAGGAGTACCCATCAGACTGTCAGCGGATTTCTCAAAAGAGACCTTACAGGCAAGAAGGGGCTGGAAAGAAGTATTCCAAGTCATGAAATTCAAAGACCTACAGCCAAGATTGCTTTATCCAGCAAAGCTTTCATTTAGGATGGAAGGACAGATAAAGTGCTTCTCAGACAAGGTCGAGTTCAAGGAGTTCATCATCACCAAGCCCTTATTATATGAAATGCTAAAGGGACTTAAATAAGAAAAAGAAGATGAAAAATGTTAACAGTGAAAGGACAGCAAACTCACAGTTATTAACAACCACACGTAAAACAAAAGCAAACCAAGAGGACAGCTAGATCAGGAGTGGAACCATAGAAATGAAGAACACATGGAGGGTTAGCAACAGGGGGGTGGGAGGAGGAAAAGGGGGGAGAAGGCACAGAAAATAGCGTAGATGGTAGGTAGAAAATAGATAGGGGGGAGGGCGAGAATAGTGGAGGAAATATAGCATCTAAAGAAATTGAGACACGTGGTTATAAACTACAGGGGGGAGAATAGTGGGGGAGGGAGTGTGCGAATGGAGGGGAATGAAGGGGGGCATAGAACAACTGTAATGGTATAATCAATAAAATATATTTAAAAAAAAGAAAATATGTTCTGATTCTGAACCCTTATCAGAACTTCTAAGATTCAAGTCTTATGGGGTGGATCACCTATTCTTATTGGGGACCATTAGTTCTTTTCCACTGCAGCTGGCAGATCCTGTTCCCACTGTGCCTTCTGTCAGCAGGCAGTTTTGCTCTTGTACACCCACTCAGGTCCATTAGTCGTGGTTGTCTCAAGGCCTGCACTGGAAAGGTCTGTGAGGTTAAGTTCAAGCTCAACAGGAGGGAGGTCCCCGATTTATTGCTGGCATTTGCAACAGTAACAGTTCCCAGCAGGGCCTTCACTGCTGCTCCCACTTATAATAGCATGATATTAAATGACTCCAGGACAGCGCTGGGCACCAATAAAAATCACCTGGTTACCCCTGGAGCTTCTCTCACCTGGGTTGTTGGTGAGCTCTCTCCTTCCACCACCACTGCATATATCACAGTGATATATTTGCATTTATATTTATAGGCACTGTGATTGTGTTTTGGATTTGCACCTGACCCCAGGCATTAGTTTACTTAAAAGAACAGTTTAATGTCTTCAAGGAGTTAAGCATCTTTAAATTCTGTTTATTTCTAATTTTATTGCATTGTAGCCCCAAATGTGATATGTACAATTTTTGTCCTTTAACATTTACTAGGTGTATTTTGTTTTGTGTTGTTTTAGAATACAATCAAAGGTACTTTTATTTCTTTGTAAGCTTGTTAGCTTGGTTTTTTAAAAATTCACTTGTTACTATATTATTTGAGGTATATATCTCTATCTACCTATCTTTGCTCCCTCTGCATTTTCCCTCTTCTTTTCTTTTTGAGCCTTTTATTTTTCTTTTTGAGCCTTTTATTTTGGTGTCTTTCTCCCCCCCCCTCCCCTTCCCTCCCCTCCTCTCCTCTTCTCTCTCTCCCTCCCCACCCCCAAGCCTTCTTTATTTAAGATCAAAGCGATAAGTGATGTGGGAATTAAAATCAAGAGCATCATTGAACTTCACCTTCCATTCAACCAGTTCCCCAAACTCCCTGCCCCCATACCATTTGTGTTCCCAATTCCATGGTGAGGGAAGAACTTAATCCCAAAGCCCTGGAACAATTGTCAGGGTTCTCTCCCTTGCTCTCCCCTGTCCTAGGAAGGAAGGCACTTCAGTCTGAATGTGTGAAAGCCCAGAGTGGCAGACATAGAGGGAAAGGCTTCACCTTCAGGGAAAGTGACCAAAGAATACAGCACAGTGAAGTGAGGGCCTGCAAAGTGAGCCCTTGTGCCAAAGGAAAGGATACTGGTTCGCCTGAGACAGGAGGCCCAATAGCCTCAAAATCTCATGAAGAACAGTCTCCATTTGATCATTTGCCCTTCTGGCAACAGTTGCAGAACCACACTCAGACCATGTCCTTCTCCAGCTGGAGCTGGGGGCAATTTGGCTGATCTGCTGCAGGCTGGACTTCAGCCACTGCTAGAACCTGTTCTCCCGGTTGCCCCTACTCAGTTCTCCATACTTGTTCACTTTCTCTATGGGCCTGCACATGGGTCTCTGCTCTACATATCTCCTATAGATTCTCATACTTTTCATCTTCCTCCAACCACTTCTGCAGCAGGAGCCACAGCTTCCACCTGTTTTTCAGACTGAGCTGCAGAGGCTCAATGCAGCAGACAGTCATTTGGCCAAACACCTTCCCAAAGGGAATTGCCAGGATGAGCCCACGTCAGCCTGGGCATATCCCAGGGTGATCCTCTTCTGTTTCAGGAGGTTGGCAAATTGCTCGAGGTCTTTCTGCAGAGCTCTCAAGTCCTCACTCACCTGGGTTTGGCTTCAGTTTCTGGATCTGGGTTTGGCTTCAGTTTCTCCTTGCCCAGCTTCAAGGCCCCAGGTAGGGCAGGGGCTTGGGGGAGGTCATTGTTGATCCACCTCGCCTTGGGCCCCCCTCCTGCCTTGTCCTCGGGCTGAGGGATCTCCAGGCTGCCTTGGGACAACAGCCCCACTCCAGCCTGAGATACACAGTAGGCCATCCCCCACAGAACTCATTTGACAGGCTGCACGGGGGAGTCCCCCATACCAAGCCCAGGACTGATTCCCTGTGCCCTGGGAGGGCCCCAGAAGCTCAGCTGGATGGGGGAGTCAACCCAGCCTGGCTCTGACCCTGCTGGCCCATCACCTCCACCACCCAGAGGGGATGAGAAGGCACGGTCGGAAACCACGTGTATGAGTAAAAGGAGGGCTCTCCAAGGCACTGCTCAATACCCCTCTCCCTTCATTCTCTCTTAGACTTTTCTTTCTATGCCCTGTGCTCCAGATTCTATGATCCGTTTTGTCAGTTAAGGTGGCTTTCAGTACTAGAAACCAAAAAATCTGACACACAATGAAAAGTATCAACAGGCAAGGATGGGCTATGGTAGGAGATGAGGCTGTCACAGGTAGGCACAGGTAACCAGGTTCTTGGTGATCGCAGAAAAAGAATTGAACTGAACACACAGAGAGTTTATAGCAGAGAAAGAGATAGCAGTTTAATTAAATGATAGTGCACTCCACAGAACATGGGAGTGGGCCAACTCTGAGCAGAGATTGACCTCAGGGGCTGAAGGGATTGTATTCTTATAGGGAGGATATGTCCAAGCTAGTTTTGGTGGGGTTTTATCATGCATGTACAAGTAGTTATATTACTTTAAAGCTACTGTGCATGTGGTCTCCCATTTTCCTTGATTGCCACCGGGAAGTGGGTTGCATAATGTTAATTTATTATAATGAAGCAGGTCCTATAGCATCTTCTGCACACCTGCACTCATGATTCATCATGATTCCCTGCTTTTCAAGAAAGTGGGAAAAACTGGTCTTAGAACAGGGTCTCTGTCCTGTATTGATGTGCTTTGTCTTAGCCCTGGGGCACCTCTGGAGTTTCTTCCTTCCTATTTCCTGGCTCAAGGCCACAGAGATAGGCAGGGACCAGTTTATCTAAGCTTTTATACTACTACAGTGAGAAACTAGTAGCAGGTTTAAGTAGGGAGTGGGTGGCATATATCATGTTTTTCATGTTTTCAAGAGATCACTCTGGATACTGAGTGGAGAGTGGAATGTAGGGGGGCAAGACAGGAAGCTGGGAGATGGTCAGGAGGCTGTGTTTAGCAAAAGACCAGAAAGAGAGGATGGTGGCTGATACTGGTTGTAGGAATGGAGAGAATGAGAAGAGGCTGCAACCAGGATGCATGTTGCAGGTAAGCCAACAAGGGATCACAGAAGGGAAAAGAGTCAAGCATGACTCCCAGGGGCTCGTCTGATGGAAGAGAACCAGGCATTTTTCAGCAGACAGTTGTGTTGAAAGCTGTGAGACTGTTGTGGAAGAGAACAGAGGCCAGACAGGAAAGAGAAGGGGGCTGAGGATCCCCAGAGACCTAATGAAGGAGGAGAAGTAGGAGAGGTGGGAGGAAATCCAGGAGAGGGGAGTGGGTCTCAAAAGTCCAGAAAAAAGTGATTCAATTTACCCAAGAGGTTTGCTCTAATCAGGTATGGTGAGACATGCAGATACTGCAATGACTGTCACGAAGAAGTTTTTACTCACAGTTCCCTAGAAATAGGTGGCATGGCAGGCCACACAGAGCCACCTGAGTCAGTCAGGAGGCAGAGGGAGTGAGGGAAAACCTTACTCTAGGAAGAAATGGGAGAGGCAGGGTAAACCGACTAAGCAGGTTTGGGATTAGCTAATTGGAATAATGTCAGTAAACTCTGGAGTACAGGGGCTATCTCCAGTTGTCTGGTACCTGGCCTTGGGGTAATGAGGGCACGGGGATATTAGCCTGGAGTGTAACAGCCCACAGAAGAGGTGTGGGCTCTGGATTGGTAAATTTGCAAATGAAAAGCACGTTCACAGCCCTGGAAGGTCTCTTCCTAGGCACCAAGACTCCAGATGCCAGAGCATCAGAAAATAAGAAGATACAGGGAATGCAAGGAAGAAGTGCTCAGATGTAGCCTCTGTGTCAAATGCAACTAAAAGATTGAGTGAGATAAGAACAGAAACTTGCTTTGCTTCTGACCAACACTACTACTTCTCAGTAAATTAGTGATGAGGAAAGCTAGAATGGAATGGGTTCAGGAACAAAGATGAGGACAGGTAGCTCTAATGGAGAAGAGAAACAGTGGTAAATGCAAGGTATTTTTGTTCAATGTACCTTAGGGCATGCTTTTGTATGCCAATAGAAATGACCCAGGGAGGGAAGGGGAAATGAATGATATTGGCAAGGAATTATTACAGGCACAGAACTCTGGGAAGGTAGGCTGAAAGGACTCCTCAGCCCCAAATATACTTGAAGCTATAGTTTTTTGTTATTGTTGTTTTTTAAGATTTTTACTTATTTACTTCCTTGAGAAAGGGGAAGTGGTGGGGAGAAAGACAGGGAGAGAAACATCAACATGCAAGATACATCCAGCGTTTTCCTCTTCCCACCTGCAGCTGGGGACCTGGCCCACAACCCAAGCATGTGCCCTGACTAGGAATCATACCAGTGACCTTTTGGTTCTCAGGCTGGGATGCAATTGACTGAGCCACACCAGCCAGGGCAAAGCTATGGTTTTAAGCTGTAAAATAAGTTGGACTTTTGCTTTCTCTTCTTTCTTTCTTTTAATTTAATTCTTGTTCAAGTACAGTTTTCTGTCTTATATTCCCAGCCCTGCCCCCTGACCCCGTGTTCCCCACCTCCCTCCCATTTTGTAATACAGGCACACCCCACAGAACAAATCCTCAAGTAATGTTTCCCTGAAAAGACACCTCTGACTTTTGAATACCCAAAATGCATAACAGGTATTTATCTCTCAATACATTTTTTCAGCTGATGTTTATAAATATAAATTTTATATTGAGCCTTAAAAATTAATAAAACATTTTAAATATATTTTATTGATTATGCCATTACAGTTGTCCCATTCCCCACTTCACTCCCCTCCACCCTGCACACCCCTCCCCCACCATTCTCCCCCTTTCATTCATGTTCATGTGTCACAAGTTCTTTAGATTCTGTATTTCCCATACTATTCCTGCCCTCCCCCCTGTCTATTTTCTACCCACCGCTTATGCTACTTATTCTCTGTACCTTCTCCCCCCTTCTCTTCCTCCCTCTCCCCTGTTGCTAACCCTCCATGAGATCTCCATTTCTATGTTTCTGCTCCCGATCTACCTGTCCTCTTACTTTGCTTTTGTTCTAGGTGTGGTTGTTAATAATTGTGATTTTGCTGTCATTTCACTGTTCATATTTTTTACCTTCTTTTTCTTAGATAAGTATCTTTAACATTTCACATAATAAGGGCTTGGTGATGATGAACTCCTTTAACTTGACCTTATCTGAGAAGTACTTTTTCTGCCCTTCCATTTTAAATGAAAGCTTTGCTGGATAGAGCAATCTTGGATGTAGTAGTTCTTGCCTTTCACGACTTGGAATACTTCTTTTCAGCCCCTTCTTGCCTGGAAGGTCTGTTTTGAGAAATCAGCTGACAGTCTTGTGGGAACTCCTTTGTAGGTAATTGTCTCTTTTCTCTTGCTGCTTCTAAGATTCTCTCCCTATCTTTCATCTTAGGTAACGTAATTATGATGTGCCTTGGTGTGTTCCTTCTTGGGTCCACCTTCTTTGGGACTCTCTGAGCTTCCTGGACTTCCTGGAAGTCTATTTCCTTTGCCAGACTGGGGAAGTTCTCCTTTATTATTTGTTCAAATCAGTTTTCCACTAGTGGCTGTTCCTCTTCCCCTTCTGGTACCCCTATAATTTGGATGTTGGAATGTTTAAAGATATCCTGGAGGTTCCTAAGCCTCTCCTCATTTTTTTTTTGAATTCTTGTTTGTTTCTTCTTTTCTGGTTGTTTCTGTCTTCCTTCTGGTCCACTCCCTTGATTTGAGTCCCAGTTTCCCTTCCATCACTATTGGTTTCCTGAGCATTTCCCTTCATTTCAATCAGTTTAGCCTTCATATGTCCCTTTAATTTGTAGCTAAAATCAACCAATTCTGTGAGCATCCTGATCACCAGTGTTTTGAACTGTGCATCTGAAAGGTTGGCTATTTCTTGGTCACTTCAAATTATAGGCTCTGGGGCTTTGAACTGTTCTTGAGTCATAATGTTTGGTCTGTTCCCACCTGTTATGTATGAGGGGGGGAGCCTTAGGTGTTCACCAGGGCCAGGTGACCCAGTCACTGGGTTGTGACTCTGTCTGGCTGAGTGGTTCGTTGTTGTCGGGCTTCCATACAGTTCAATTTTCACTCTTTTGGCTGCATTTTTGTTTCTAAAACTTTGCTGTCTTTAAATTTAGTGTGGGAGGGGGCACAGTGTTTCCACGTATGCCTCCATCTTGGCTGGAAGTCCGAATTAATAAAATGTTTTAAATGGAACTGCTTGCTAGAAAAGTCTCCAAATACAATTGGTAGGCCACCAAAATCACTCTAGTCACTTATCTGATGTCACTGCTTTCTGGGAGGCCACTGCTACTTAATTGTGAAGTGACCAAGAAGCAATATTTTAAGCATTTTACATCCTAATATAACATTTTAAAGTTATGTCTAGATGTCATATTGTGATTTAGGACATTGGTAGAGTTTTACAATTGACTTGCTATTCCTTACAATTTTTCCCATTTAAAATAATGAGAAATAGGTTTTTCTTAGCATTTTCTTGGAGACAGTCTGACATTTTGAGCACAAGTTACTAACAGTAACTGCCAGGTGACTTTCCAGCTTTGTCTTAGTTTTAAATTTGTTAATACTTACTATGTAAATTATTTAACTTCAGTTCTTCCAAATCGTACAGTAAAGTTAGTGCTCCAGTAAGTTGTACCACCGATATTCTGCTCCAAGTATCCTCTCTGCACAAAATTGGGGCTGTGCATACTCCAGTCTGAGAAGCATATAGTGACATAGTAATAGTGGTCAGAAAAGCGAAATGGAAAATGAATTATCACTGTAACCACCAACGGCAACAAATTATTAAGAGGTTCCAGAAGGACATTTTAAAAAAGGTCTTAAAGGTGGTCCCCAAAGCCTCTTTTTGTAGGGCTGGAAACAGAAATTGCATACTACCTTCCTAAACAAACTTCCTTAATATTTTGGGAAGCAGCAAGGCGGGCGGGGCGTGGGTGCACTCACAGGAAGGATTTATGGTAGGAGACAGCAGCTGAGAAGAATAGAGGGCTTGGCGAGAAAGGAGGCTTTGAAAAGGCAGTTTCCAGGGTCCCAGGTCCCAGGTAACAAACGCCAATAATAAGCTGCTTCGTGGGTTCCAAAAAAAGCCTAATCTGGCCCAATAGCTCCACCCCCACCTGGGAGCGGCCTCAGTGAGTGGGGCGGGGCAAGGAATGGGGGCGGGGCAAGTGGAAGGGACGGGGCGAGCTCGCTGAGCTCTCCG
The DNA here is from genome assembly GCF_014824575.4 of Sturnira hondurensis. NCBI lineage: Eukaryota > Metazoa > Chordata > Mammalia > Chiroptera > Phyllostomidae > Sturnira > Sturnira hondurensis. The sequence goes on along the minus strand of NW_028076902.1, from coordinate 1,532,762 downwards.
AGGACCTGCGTTTGGGAGAGTCACTCATGGCCACGCTTCGCAGGCTGCGAGAAGTACCCCGGCATTTGCTGGTCTGCGAGAAATCCAACTTCGGCCACGAAAAGTCGCGACACAGGCATCTTGTGGAGACGCACTATCACAACTACCGGGTGAGTCCGGCCGCCTGGGCCGGTGAGCCGGAGAGCCTTGTGAGAGCCGCGCTGTAGCCTAGGCGGTCCCCTCGCCAGGTGTGCTGGGAAGTGTGTCTTTTAACCGTTCGCGCCCAGTGGTTTGCGGAGCTGCAGGACTACAACTCCCAGGATGCGCCGGGCGCGGGGCGTTCTTCTCCGGTCCTGGTTCTAACACTGCTGCCCGGTTTTTCCCGTACCTTCCCCGACCCAGGTGCGGTGCACTCGGGGGAGAGGTGCGGGCGGGAGTGGGAAGTTAGGAGGCCGTGATCCCGGCAAAGGGTAGCCATGGGCCGGCCGGTTGGCCGGCCGCTAACTACTTACTTTTGCTCCGTGTCGAAGCCAGATTCTCGCCCCCTCTCCAGCACTTACTTCCTTGTCTTACCCGCCTGTGGGTCTTTCAGAGCATCATGCCGAGTCCAGGCCCAGGAAACTACTTGCTTTTCTGGACAGTTTACGGAAACTTTCTTCTTCATCTGCCTGCCGTTTTCTGTATCTCAGGCAAAATGCGCTATTTCTGCAGCTTTGGGGAGAAATTCGGTGTGGTGGCCCTGCTGACAAGCATAACTTAAGAGCTTTTGGGGGCTGGTAACATTGGCTGTTGGCTTCTTAAAAATGTCACCCCCGTGGAGTGCCTTCCTCTCAGATGTGGGAATTCGAGGCATCAATGACGTTAATTATTGGTTTATCCAGGATTTGCAAAGAGTAAGGGAGAACAACCCAAATTCCTGGTCAAGTGTCTAGTAGGCTGTATTCACCAACACGTTTAAATGGCAAGGCGTCCAAAAAATTAAGCTTTTAGATGGTAATGGTTTTGGCCTTCAGCACGTTAAATTGATCAACTTAATCTTCCTAATCTTCCCTGAGGACTGACTGGCCAGTGTTTCAGAGACACAAGTGCTGACCCTGATCCTTGGAACAGACTGGTGTTCAGTCTTTGGGAGAGCGACTTTCAAGGTGTGGAGCACTTGGGGTAACACGTGAAACTGTTAGGTTTAACAACTCTGCTTTGGATGGAAAGCTCACCACTGACAGTCAGGATGTGCCTTAACTCACCAAGTCTGATCTGTAGATTTTTTTCTATCTATAAAGTAGAAGATTCAGGAGCCTTTATGCTTCCGAGTGACCTTTTAATAATTGATTCTGAAGGAGTAAATCCCTTATGCCTTAAGGGACAATTCCTTTGATTCAAGCCTGTTACTGGGATAAACAAATACAGGGATATACAATTGTTCTATATTTTACTAAAATTTAACTAGAGTATAGTAAAAGGGACAGGACATAAACATATAGCTTATTTATAAAAGATAAAATACTAACAAGACCTTTCCATTAAAGTTTTCTTGCTCATTCTCTTTCTGGTACTGTACATTTGAATGCAGAAATGAAAAACCTGTCAGATTTTTCTTTTCATGAGATTGGTAAGTTAGTTTATAAGAGTTTTGTAGAAATCTGGAGGAATAGTTAGCAGCCTTCATGATGTTATATCATCCCTAAAAACCTGGGTGTTGATCTACATGAAAAATAAGACCTGTTTATATTACACATTCCAATAGGTTTCATTTCTGATTCCTGAATGTGGGATACTACCTAAAGAACTGAAAAACCTGGTTACAGAAATTGGACCCTATTACTTTGTGAAGAATTTACCTCTTCATGAGTTAATTACACAAGAATTCATCAATACCTTTGTAAAGAAAGGTAAGAAAACTGTGTAGTGTCTGTGAACATGGCAAGGTGAGAAAGTATACTTAGATCACTTTACAATACAGGGTTCTTTTCTTGTTTTAAGTAGGGCTTATGGAGATAGTCTGTGTGGTCAAGTGTGTGCATCACTCTCCCCATCTCTAAATATTCTCACCTTTCTCAGGCTCTTATTAAGTGGTGGTTTCTGATAAAACTTATCCACAGTGTTGTGTGGGGATGCTGTAGCAAAAGGGTACCCCTCATCTTAAAACAGGATTGATGAAGAGGAAAGCCTTTTGATCCATGTATTCAGATACAGTGCTGTTGGGTGTGTGGCTGCAAAGAACTCTGCTTTCAGTAGTTCTCACAACAGCTTCCTCAAAAGGTTGATTTCCTGAGGCAACCACAGCAGCTGTCTACGGAGACAGGTACTCGTGGTTTGATGTTTTAGATTTTATGACTCACCCTCCTCTGCTCTCCTCATTCCTATTCATATCTACTGGGTTGATTGATTTATTCCAGTTGATTCCAGGAAGCCACTTGTTTGAAACTGTTTCTCAGAAAGTCTCTGGGGATCCCACCCTCACTGCATAAGTTACTATACTTATAAATAAGCCACTTACTTAATCTTGTAGGACCCTTGTTTGTCTTCTCCAGTGGAGCTATAAAAAATCCTAGTTACTTGGAGCTCCTCTCATTCTGATGTTGCTGGGGATGCTTATGCAGCGGGATGTTTTGGTTTTGGTCTCATTGACATTATTCTTTTCATCTGTTTCGAAGTTTGGTACTACTTTATTAATAGTGTGGACACTAGTTATAGTGGGCACTGTTATATATCTTACCCAATTTAAACCCTTGCAATAAGTCTATGCCAGGGGTGTCAGACTCATTTTCACCGGGGTCCACATCAGCCTCGTGGTTGCCTTAAAAAAGCCAAATGTAATTTTAGGACTATATAAATGCAACTACTACGTAACTGTTAAGTGAGAGCTCAGCACTTGCTTGGGGTAGAAACAAGGTGCTGTCTGGATAAAACAAGGACAAGGCCAGATTTGGCCCACAGGCCTTGTGTTTGCTACCTGTGCTCTCTGAAGGTGGCTTGTGATCCCCATTTTACAGGTTAGGAAATTGAGGCTGGGAGAGATCGAGTAACTTTAACTTCATAGAAGTTCCTGGCACATTTTGAATCTCAACCTGGAACTCTGCCTCTCAGGTGTGTACACTTAACTTAATATTCCACTTTGTGCCTCTCTGCCAGCATCCCCAAGGACACATGTTCCATCCTTAGTCCATTTTTTGCCTGATGATAGTCATCTTGCACAAACAGGTCGTGGGCAGGGGATTAAACTGACTGCGCTTGGCCTTTCATGCCCTCCAGGTTAACAGTGGCAGGTTTTAGTTTGAGTGACCTAGAGCAGTAATCTTGAAGATTTATTATCATGTAAAAATAATCCACTCATTTTGCAGGTGTGATTTTTTTTCTTAATTTCTCTTCTGGGCTTTCTCTTACAGGTTCGTGCTGTGCACTGACATACAATACAAATATTGATGAAGATAATACTGTTGCTCTGCTGCCAAATGGTAACAACTGATTCATTTTTTCTTCTTTCTTCAATTAAAAATGAAGTGCTGCTCTAAATAAAAAGGTCAAATTATACAGATGTATATAAAATGAAGGTCCCCCTTCCATCCCCCTTTCTCTAAACTCTCCTTCTTAGAGGGAGCTATTGTTAACAGGTTGTGTTCATTCTTCCAGATATTTTCTGTGAATTTATAAACACACTTAAGGTACTTCTTTTTTAACATAAATTACATCATATTACATTGTTTCTCAGTTTGCTTTTTTCCCAACCTGTATATCAGACAGCTTTCCATATCAGTGCATCTTGTTCTGACATACTATTTTTAATGTCTTGAAGATATTCCAAGGAAGAGGTATATAGAATGACTCGTTCATTCCTTCTTCAGTAGAAATTTGGATAAATTTCTAGTTGCACTATTATAATTAATCCTTGTGTGTATAATGTATAAACAGTAGCCTTGTATTATAAATAAGATGTCTGTATGTACAAATAATATTTTTGTATTTTAAATAAAATTCTTCAATGCAATTTATTGCTCTGATACCTAACTGCTCAATTTGCCTTGCTTTCTTTTGGTCATAGAACATGTCAGATTTTGACATCTCTTTTATGGGAATTATTTGATTTATAGGGAAATTAATTTTATCACTGGATAAAGACACTTATGAAGAAACTGGACTTCAAGGTCATCCATCTCGTTATTCTGGTAGAAAAATAATGAAATTTAGTAAGTATTATGTTTTCTCCATCAGTTTCTAACAAGGTAGTAATCTCACAACAATTTAAATTTAAATGTTTGAATTGCTTCTGTTTTCTTCGTTCAGAAAAAGTATGGCTTTTTCTTGTTTTTAAAGCTTTTGACTCAGAGGGCTCTCAGTTGGGCTTCAGGGAGGATAAGATAATGCCATTTCTTTTTAGCTGTAGGCTGCATCTTAAAAGATCATAGAATCGGCATAGTCTGTTAGGTATATGTTTGGGGTCAAAAATTCAAAGTAGTGAACCCAAGGTAAGAGTCTACAACTTGTTCTTAATAAAGAATGTCCTTTGATCTGCCTAAGTCTTTGTGGTTGCTGGGAAAAATTTACTTCTGCTGGTAGCGTCTGGCTTGGGCATCGGCCTTAGCAAAGGGAGCCCCATCCAGAGGGAGATTAGAGTTGACTCTGTCCTTGGTTTTTGACCTGGGAAAAGGATGAATTAAAAACACCTGTTTTTAGCTCTTAATGCTAGAAATGCCCACTAAAGGCAGAGTTTTGATTTGGTAAAAAAAAAAAAAAAAAGTGCAGGAAGAACAAAATAATTTTTACTATCTATAAAGTTTCCAAAAGTTCTGTTTTTTTAATGACAGTACTTTTTCCACAGTGTAATCCAGCTACATATGAATTAAATATTTATTCCTCTTTCCATTTTTTAAGTTATTTCCATTGATCTGATGGATTTATCCGTTAATCTGGATTCTAAGAAATATAAAAGAATATCTTGGTCCTTCAAGGAAAAGAAGCCATTGAAATTCAATTTTCTTTTGGCTTGGCATCATACAGGTATGAAGAATAAATTATGAAATAATACAGTAGTTTTGAAATCTAATTGTTAATTAAAGGGGAATAAAATGGTGATTTCATCCCTATGGCCAGGGGTATTATGTACTTAAACGTGTAAGTGTTATTAAGAAAGCTGCTTTGGCCCCTCTCGTCCCCCAGAACCGTAGTTCAGGATAATCTGTGCTTGCAGCCAGCTGTCTCCGTCTCCTTGGGTTATATGTAGATCCAGAGATCTTGAGAATGGCTGCTGAGCAGCTAACCTTTATCTGGTTCTCCCCTTCCTTCTTCCAGCTTATCTCTAACAGCCTTGGCTGTAATGTTTTAAAATAACACCATTCAGAGTTATATATACAAAATGTGTATTCATTATTTCACAGTAATAGTCAGGCATGCCATTAGAGATTAGGTTAAATTTGTTGCATGTTTTAATTAATTGGGACAAATTTAATTCAAAGTTTGATGGTCACCACATATATTAATCTATTTAGGTTTGCCATGTCCCTTGCTCTGTTTTAGTAGTGTGTTTTTGGCCCATCACAAGATTATAATGAATCAGATCACCACAATTCTGATAGTGAGGTCCACTCTTGTGGAGAATAGAGAGAGAACACACAGGTTCATTGTGGAAGTATGCGCATCTCTCTGCCCCTCGTGGGAAGTTTTTGGTCCCTGGGTGCCCCGGGTTGCTTGCGTGAGTCTGAGGTGTATAATACTTCAGTGATTCTCCTTGTAACTTGTGGTAGAAATATCAGAGGGCAGAGAGACAGGCCAACATTTCAGTCATATAAAATCTTCATTGAGGGCCATCTTTGCGTTGGGTTCTGGAGGGCTATGTGTTTCTAAGATTCCTAATTATTTTAAGGTATTTATTGTTAGGAACTATGAAAGTTCTGTGATTGTACCCTCTTGCAAGCTAAGAAGTTAGCCTGCACCGTCTCCTGGATGCTGGCATAAGATATGGGTCAGAGACAAAGGACTTTATTACTGAAAGCAGTATCAGTGGCCAGAGTATCAGCATTTGCACCAGTCCACCAAGGCCTAATTCCTACGTGGAGAGACACGGTGGGCCAAGTGATGCTGGCACATACATGTTGCAGGAAAGGAGACTCAAGCTTAAGGAACTCAAATCTTTTATATTGGACAGTAAGCCTGTTGACCTTTGCCCTAGAAGAAGGGAGACATTATTTCCTTTAGGCCGAACAGTAAAAAGGCCTGTCATTTGCTCTGGATGGGGCCACTATTTCTGTCTTCCAAGGCTGTTGGAAAATCCTTGAAGATAACACTGAATTACTGGATTCAGAGACAAGGTTGAATGTGATTCTATCATCATTCAGGTCCTCTTCTCTTTCTTTTATGGAGATTGTGAAAATATGTTCCTTTTCCTGTAGAATTCACTTGTTTGTACACAAACAATGCTTTTGGTCTTATTTAAGATGAAATTTTCTTATTACAGCAAATGGTGAAATTTGTATAAGTTGAATCTGGAAGTGTTATGCTTTTGTGGAGAAAGTGTGAAAGAAGAAGAATGTTCACAGAACTTTGGCACAAGGAACTGAAAGCAATTTAAATTATTTTAACTTGAATATAGCTTTGCACAACTTCCTTCTATCTTAATCCTACCTGTGTCCCATGACTCTCAGATGGGGTGGGGTAGTTTTAGGGATTTATGGAACTTGTTTATAATATTCAAATGGCCTTATATGGTTTGTTTTAAGGTGTAGAAGAATCAACGATGATGTCATACTTTTCCAGTTATGGAATTCAGGAGCATCAGCCAAAAATAGCAGTGAGCATGGTGACAGATCTGCAGTGCCCAGTGCTGCAGAGCAGCGAGCTCGGGGGCAAGCTGGAGGCAGCCTGCAGTGCTGGCGAGCTGCTCGACTGGCTGGGCGCCGTCTTCAGTAACGCCGACCTGTGCGTACGAGAGCCCCAGGGTCACGCAGGGCTCGGGCTTCTTGTTTTGAATAGGGGCTTAATATATACTTTGAAAGTGGTCATGTGATGGATATAGATGTATTTTCTCTCTTTTTTTGTGACAGAAATAATGAGCCTAGTAATTTCATATCGACTTACTGCTGTCCTCAGCCAAGCACACTGATGGCAAAAGCATCTTTGTGTACGATCACTGGTTTCATACTTCCAGAGAAGATATGTCTCCTGTTGGAACAGCTGTGGTATGAACACTTTTTGCCTTTTTCATCTTGCCTGTCTGTGCCAACATGACATTTTAGGAGCAGTGCTACTGTTTTAAGTTTCAGCATCCTGTCACAAACATCTCCCTTTTTATTCCAGGCTTGGGCTCACAGTATAGTAACACCATCATCTTAAATGACATAATTATCCATGGTGATGGGAAAACTCTATTGCCATGTACTTGTCCTTATGGAAAGACGAATAGCAGAGCTTAACTGTGCTTCTCGGAAACAAACTTCATCTTTCTTGTTCTGCTCCCCTGGATCATTTTGGTGCAGTTTAAGTTACACTTGTCACCTAGAAAATAGACATACTCTAGGAAAGACATGATCTGCTTTAAATATTGGAGTTCTGCAAGATGTCTCACTTTGAAATAGGGTACAAAAAAGGAGTTGACCGATTCAAATCGTGTCTAAGATCATTTCCAGCTCTAACAGCTTGTGAATCACTGGGCATCAATAATATGCTGAGGATTGTGTAAAATACCATTAGTTTTTTTTATTTTTTGGGGGTAAGGTATTATATAAGTAAGGGGCTGCATTGTCTCTGAGGTCAGGAAACTCAAGTTCCATACTGAAAAGTTTACAAACTGAGCAAGTCTTCTCAGTCTTCACTTTGAAAATGTCTAGGATTGCAGTCGTGAGGGTTTTCCTTTTTTAAACCCAGCATTCTTTTTCACATTTATTAGTTTAGTACTTTGATTTTCTTCAATAAGAAAACTTAATTTTTAGAATCTGATAAATTATACTGTAGTGTTTCAGTTAACAAAGACTCTAAAAACAGCAGTTAAAGGGAGAGAAGCTATTCTTATACACTTTTGGGGTTTTCTTATTGGTATTTAAATCTTACATGATTTTCTACAGTGGAGGTAGGTAAAGCTGAAATTTGGTTTGTGCATTGTATATTGATTAACCTTTATGGAATTCACAATACAGTATCGGGAATTTAATTTGCATCTCCTCAGTTTTATAAATATAAATTAAGGTCTAAGTTTCATTGGAACCTCAGAAATATCACTTATCCTGAATAAGTTTAAAAAAAGTGAACATTCCTAATTCTTCCTGTTTATAAGAATTATCTTTTTTTTTCAGTCATTACTTTGACGAGCCAAAGTTAGCCCCTTGGGTTACATTGACGGTTCAAGGCTTTGCAGACAGCCCTGTTTCGTGGAGAGAAAATGAGCACGGTTTTCAAAAAGGAGGAGAACATTTATACAACTTTGTGATTTTTAATAATCAGGACTATTGGCTTCAGATGGCTGTTGGGGCAAATGATGACTGTCCACCATAAAAATACAAAATTTATAATCATGTTTGTTTATATTTATACTTTTCAGATTTCTTAGTGGTAAAAGGACTGAGTGTTCTCTGAGACTTATATGATAATGACATATCTTAGATAAGCATCCTGCTCTGGATGGGTCCCGTCCCAGACTGCAGTGGGGCCTGTCCAGGGATCTGCTCAGAGTTGTTTCTCCCTGTCAGTGTCAGCACAGACGTGTGAGTTACTGCACAGTAGAGTGAGCCAGGGACAGGGGTTATGGAATAGTCTGGTAAGATGTGTGCTTTTACTCAGGTACATGACTGCAGCTTTTTTGTATGATAATAAGAGCTAGTTCCCCACTTCAAGTGTTGTGCAGGTATTACCTCATTTAGTTTTCACGTCAGCTGTGAGGAAACAGGCAGAGGTCACGTTGCTTGTGGATCATAGGACTTGACCTCTTGCCTGCTGCTTCCTTAACTGTTCTCACTCTCCTGCCTCTGGATCAGGATGGGTATTTGAATACTGTATGTTGTTAAAGAACAAGTTGAGAGACGTTTTTTCCCAGCTGTATGGCTGGTAAGGACCGGCTGAAAACAATAAAAACGTCCGGCATACATACCAAAACCATTATTTAAAATGTATCAGTGAGCTGCAAATAACACTTCTAAAAGGCTAAATTACTACATTTTTTTCTGGACCATAAGATGCACCTAGGTTTTTGAGGAGGAAAATAGAAAAAAAAAATTGAAGCAAAAAATGTAAAATATTTAATAACATAAATAACATAAAATTTCACCAATGTAAATGTAAACAGAACTCAGCAGCATTGACAACCATTATTCCCCCAAAATTTGGGGGTGGGGGAGTGCATCTTATAGTCCAAAAAATATGGGTAAAATTTTTTAAATGGAAATAGAAATTCAAAGATGTAATCAGGGTGCTGATACCACTTTTCACCTTTAGGATATTTGTGATATGTCAGATCCAGCTTTGCTTTTCTCAGCTTGGTGTGGGGGCAGGGGCAGTAGAACAGCAGACAAAGCCGAGGGCCTGCCTAAGAGGGCATGTTAATAGGAGAGCTCATGGAGTTGAGACCCCCCCCAAAATGGAGTAAGGATGAACCATAAATAAACCTGTCTGCCTCCCCGTCACCTCTCCTGTCTCCCAGGACAGCAAGGAAGATTGCCTTTCTGAGAGCAAACTTCTTCCCCAAGAGGATATAGGTATAGCCACAAGCAGCCCTCAGCTGTTTTATTCACACAACCTGGGCAGTCAAAAAATAATGTCTCAGGTTGCAAATTTATTTTTCCACTAGAAAATAATTTTGGCTGAGATCCTGCAACTGCACAAATCCTTCTTTTTTTTAATATTTTATTTATTTATCTTTAGAGGGTGTTCTTTTTAAAAAAAAGATTTTATTTATCTTTAGAGGGGAAGGGAAGAAGAGAGGGAGAGAAATATTAATGTATGGTTGCTTCTCGTGCATTCCCTGCTGGGAACTGGCCTGCAACCCAGGCATCTGCCCTGACTGGGAATTGAACCGCGATCCTTTGGTTCGCAGGCCTGTGCTCAATCCACTGAGCTACACCAGTCAGGGCAGCACAAACTGTTCTTGATGTTAAGCTCCTTTGTCCTTGGCAATTCAGTCTTTACATGAATGCTTTCTTCTCCCACCTGGAAACAGCCATGATCAAACTTTAAGGTGGTGTCATTGAATTTAAGTCCCACTGTTTGCACCTCAAACCAGAAATTTAAAGTGATGAAAAGTTTTTAGTGCCTTCCAGGGCACAGGCAAAAAGCAAAACAGATTGTCTTCAGAGGAATTTAGAGATAGTTACAAGGAATGTTAGTTCATAATAAAAAATCACAGACAGGTAAAACAGGCAAGCAAAAGTGTTGTACATAAGAAGCAGGCCTACAAAGACAAAATATTTAGGTTCTCAAACATGATAAAACGTATGCTGTATATATTTTTAAGATTTTTTGTTTATTTTTAGAGAAGGGAAGGAGAAACATTGATGTGTGAGAGATACATCGATCGGTTGCCTCTCGCACACTCACAGCTGGGGACCTGGCCTGCAACTAACCTAACCAGGGACTGCATCGGCGACCTTTTGGTTCTCAGGCCAGTGCTCAACCCACTGAGCTACACCAGCCAGGGCTGTTGTATATTTAAAGATATAAGGGGGATTGAAGATCATGTGTACAAATAACCAAGCAGATTGGGAAAGTATTAAATGGAAATCAGGGAGCGAAAAATACTGTAACTGAAAGTTTAATGGATTGGCTTAATAGTACACTGAACACCACTGAAAAAAGAAAATAATAGATTAGGAAATAAAGATATTTCAAACTTGGAAAAGTTGAAGGACTTCACCAGAAGACCAGGCATTACAAGAAAAAAAGGATGTTCTACAGGCAGAAGGAAAATAATACCAGATAGGAATCTGGATCCAAACAGGAATAAAGAACACTAGAAATACTAACAATATGGGTTATAGAACACTAGAAATACTAACAATACTAACAACAATAATAAATGTATGAGTTATTATTCAAACCTCTTTAAAAGGTCATTGTTTAAGCAATCATAACAATATATTGTGGCTTTATAATATGCATGTATGTAAGAGTACTATGGATAACAATAATAGTTTGAAGACTGGAAGGGAAGAAGTGTACTGTAACATTGTTGTGAGTTTCTTATACTATGCATGAGATGATATATTATCATTGGAATGTAGGCTGGTAAATTTTTAGATATATACTGTAAGTCCTAAAACAATCACTAAAATAACAAAACAAATAATTGTTATTAACTAACAGGTAAAATGGAATTTTAAAACAGATTTGATTAACCCAGAAAATGACAAGAGGTAAAAAAGTTGAAAATAGATGGGATCAATAGAAAATAAAAAGTAAGACAATATCAAAACTAACCATATCACCCTGGCTGGTGTAGCTCAGTGGATTAAGTACGGGCCTGTGAAGCAAAGGGTCGCCGGTTCGATTCCCAGTCAGGGCACATGCCTGGGTTGTAGGCCAGGTCCCCAGTCGGGGACACATGAGAAGCAACCACACACTGATGTTTCTCTTCCTCTCTTTCTCCTTCCCATCCCCTCTCTCTAAAAATACATAAAGTATTAAAAAAACTAACCATATCAGTAATTACATTAAATACAGTAAACACCTCAATTAAAAGGCAGAGATATCCAGATTGGATTAAAGGAAAAGACCCAAGTATATTCTGCCTTCATGAAGTGTACAAATGGTTAAAAGCAAAAGGATGGAAAAAGAATACCATTCTAACACTAGTCAAAAAAAAACGAGTGGTTATATTAATATCAAAATAGATTTCAGAGTGAAGATTATTAGCAGGGATTTTTGAAAGTCATTTCATATTGATAACATCAATTAATGATATAAAGTGACATAACCCTAAGTGTTTTTGCAACTAGTAACAATGCTTCAAAACACATGGTACTAAAACTAATAGAACTTCAAGGAGAAATACACTAATAAATTATTAGAGGTATTAATACTTCTGTAATTGATAAAACAAGTTGGAAGAAAATGAGCAAAAATATAGTAAACCTGAATGACAATATCAATCCATGTGACCTGATTGATATTTATAGAGCATTCCACCCTACCAGAGCAGAGCATGAATTTTTCTTAAGTGCACATGAAACATTTATGAAGATAGACAATGAGATGGCGCATTAAAACACTAATAAATTCAAAAGGGCTCATCATACAAAACACATTTTTGGCCACAATGGAATTAAATGAGAAATCGATAAAGAAAGATCCTTGAAAACCCTGAAATATTGGGAAACTAACAAGTGAAAAAACAAAGTGTAATTAGTAATTTGACCATTGTTCATCAGGGAAATGTAAATTGAAACTACAATAAGATACCACCTCACACCAGTCACAGTGGCTGTTACCAGAAAGTAAACAACATGTTGGTGAGGATGCAGAGAAAAGGGATCCCTGTGTAGTGTTGGTGTAACTTCAAATTGGTGTAGCCACTACGGAAAATAGTATGAAGGTTCCTCAAAAACTTAAAAATAATATGTATATAGATTTGCCATATGACTCAGCAATTCCACTTCTGGGTATTTATCCAGAGAAAACAAACTAAGCCCCCAAAATAATGCACCCCTATGTTCATTGCAGCATTATTTATAATACCCAAGAAAGGAAGCAACCTCAGTGTCTGTTGATAAGTGGATAAAGGTGATATATATAATACATATATACACACATAAATGATATACTCAGTATATAATATACTACATATTACACATGTATATATCTTTTGCACAGCCATAAAAATAATGAAATCTTTTTTAAAGGTTTTATTTACTTACTTTTAGAGACAGGGGGAGGGAAGGAGAAAGAGGGAGAGAAACATTGGCCTGAAACCCAGGCATGCAGCTACCTGACCAGGAATCAAACCTGCGACCTTTGGGTTTGCAAGCCAACACTCAATCCACTGAGCCATACCAGCCAGGGCAAGAATGAAATCTTGACCTTTGTGGCAAATGGATGGACCTAGCAAGTATGGTAGGTGAAGTAAGTCAGAGACAAATACCCTATGGTGTCAGTTGTATGTGGAATCTAAAAAAAACAATCAGAAACAAACACAAGGAGAAGGGTGGGGAGATAGGAGAAAAAGATGAAGGGGAATATAGTCATTAGTACTGTCATAAATTTTTATGGTGACAGATTTCTAGAATTAGGGGGGTGGTCACATTATAAGATATAAAAATGTCAAATTGCTATTGTATACCTGGCACTAATATGTACCAAATATACTTTTAAAAATGGAAAATGAAGTTACTTGAAATGAATTTTGAAAACCTGGGATTTTTCAGTTGCGGTTAAAGTAGTACTTAGAGGTAAACTTGTAATATCAAGTGCTTGTATTAGATAGGAAGAAAGGTCCCAACTTGGTGACCTCTATTTCAGCTTTAAGATGGTCAAGATGGTGGAGTAGTTAAATGCAATGATCGTCCCCTCCCACAACATGTCCATATTGCAACTAAATTACAGAATAGCCAGTCTTGAGAACCACCTGAAAGTTGAACAGAACTCCTGTAACTAAGGATACAAAGGAGAAATCACACCAAAACTCGTGGGAGGGATGGGGATGTGAATTGAGGATATCAGCAGCAGAGGTCCCCACAGAAGACCATAGGTTCCCAACCCTACCCGGGGCTCCCCAGCCTAGACCACCAGTCCTGGAAAGAGGATCCCCACATCTTGCTGTGAAAATCACTGGGGATTCTCTCTGGGTGAGACAAGGCTGCTGGAGTCCCAGGCGTTCCTCATAAAGGACCTGTGCATGGACTGACTTGCTGAAGGAATCACTCACTTAGCTCCAGTGCTAGGACAGCAGCTAAAAAAGCACCAGGGAAGCCCTGGCTGGCGTAGCTCAGTGGATTGAGCACGGGCCTGTGAACCAGATGATCATGGTTCGATTCCCAGTCAGGGCACATGCCTGGGTTGCAGGCCGGTTCCTTTTAGGCTAACTACCAGCAGGGGACGCACAAAAGGCAACCATACATTGATGTTTCCCTCTCTCCTTCCCCTCTAAAGATAAATAAATAAATAGATAATCTTTAAAAAAAAAAAAGCACCAGGGACATTGGGGACGAACCGAATTGTCTGGCTTCAGGACAAGGGCTGAAAAAGGCAGCTCTCTCTGACTAAACTGATGGCAGGTGCTATTGTTCCTTTGCTGAGCCCTCTCCCTACTTATCCTGCAGGTGCACGTGGGCACTAAATCCTGAGTTTCCATCAAATTTGCCCCACCCCAGTGGTTCTCTGAGTACTCACCTTACCCAATCCATACATGAACCTGAACTACTTTCAGTGGCCATTCCTCACAAGCTGCCTGGGCTAATGCTGTGGTTTTCCTGATATCTCACAAAAGTTCACAGTCTCCAAAGAAGTAGCATCTGATCTTGGCTTGCCTTGTGCCTTTTGTTAAGCTGCCCCAGTTCTGGCACTGTTGACAGCAGGCCTCAGTTTGCAGCACAGCCACTCCCAGGTGCTTCCAAGTCCAGCACAGTCAGCTACCGTCAAAGATTTTGAAGCTCCTATTAGGGGGCCCTATGCTGGTCACAGGCACTGGCTTACCTAAGCCAGCACCAGAGCCCCCCAGAGAGGCCCCAGAAACAGCACATCCTGTCACTGGCTCAGACCATACCAGAGCACCACCCAGCTATCTCCATAAATGAAACACCCAAAGGGTGGACTCAGCAGGCGCTAGAGCTCACTACAGTGAATCCCACTCTTTCTGGCCCCTGCAGTGTAGTTCATTCACTGTGGTCATGGCCAGTCTGCACAAACCTGAGGGTCACTGACCTGCCAATAGCAGTAAAGTCTCAACTACAACAGAAGGGCACACAGAACTTACACAAGACACCCTGGAGCACCCTGGTCACCTGAGAATTGAGCCCCACAGGACACTTAACACATAAAACCACCTTGCCAACTCTGAGAGACATAGAAGATCTATCAAATACTTGGAAACAGCCAAAATGAGGAGATAAACATGTCTCAAATGAAAGAACAGAAAAGAAAAAAAAAAGAACAAAAATGGAGGCAAACAATCTATTAGATACACTGATTATACACTTTGATGCCAAGATCCTGCATCAAAATCCTGGGCCCAACAGTTTTTGGACTCCCCAGATCACTTCTAGTTCTTGCAGTGTCAGTCACTGATCTTTGCTGATTGCAGCCCATGCATGTTCAACATTCTCAGATGTTCTGCTTGTTGCAGGCCTTCCAGAATGTGGATCACTTTGAACAGATTCTTGACCATCTTTGAAGCATTTGTGCCACACTTTTATTTACACTGTATTCATTGCATCATTGCTGAAAGCTTTCTGAATCATCTAAATAGTTTCTGCAGAGGAATGTTCAGGCTTAATGCAAAATTTGATGCAGATTCTTTGCTCTACTTGCTCAGTCATCTTGAATGTGATGGCCACACAGTACAAGTGGTCACTCGGTGATGTCTTCCACCCCTACTGACTAGTACAGTGAAATCATCATTGTTAACACATGTGCATTCCAGTCCACTCTCTTTGGCTGATTGCCTACATTAATGTCATGTAATCCATTCTCATTATATTAACAATGGCCTGGCCTCTGGACAGGCCTCATATATACAGGGGAATATTATTTGGCTATAAAAAAGAATGAAATATTGTCATCTGCACAACATGGATGGACCTGGAGGGTATTATGCTAAGTGAAATAAGTCATACAAAGAAAGACAAAAGACATGATTTCACTTACATGTGGAATCCAAAAATACAAAATAAATAATTAAGATAGATACTCATAGATACAGAGAATAAAGTGATGGTTGCTGGATGGGAGGGGGTTTGAGGGGCTCGATGAAAAAGCAAAAAGGACTAATAAGTACAAATTGGCAGTTACAAAATAATCATGGGGATGAAATGTATAGCATAGAGAATATAATCAATAATATTGTAATATCTATGCATGGTGCTAGGTGAGCACTAGACTTATCAAGAGGATTACTTCCTAAATCATACAAATATCTGACCATTGCCCTGACTGGTGTGGTTCTTTTGCTGGGCATTTTCCTGCAAGATCAAAGGTGTCTGGGTTGCAGGTTGGGGGCACTTATGAGAGGCAACTGGTGATTGTTTCTCTCCCTTTCTTTCTCCCTCCCCTTCCTTCTCTCTGAAGATAAATAAACTTTTAAAAAATAAATAAATGTCTAACTGCTATACTACATACCTTAAACTAAAAAATAACTATCTCTTCTTTAAAGGTTGTTGTAACCACTTTAGGATACAATGGACAGAGGTAAAACAAAGGTTACTGGCTTTGCTCAGCTGCAAGAGTCATAGACAGGATGGAGTATTAGCTAATTCAGCAAGTGCTTCTTGTGTACCTGAAGCATTCCCATACATAAAATGACAGGTGGGGCTACATCATCTCCACAAATCATTGGCATCTTTATTAGTTTATAAAGACATGGTGTTTAATGCTGAAGGAATGAGAGAATGGATTGATATGAAGGTTAATGTGAGATATCAGAGAAAATTTGTTTTCCTACAAATTGTGACTTTAAAGCAAACGTACATTTTTTGCCCATAAGAACAGATTTGGTAAAATGGTAAAATATGGAGAAGCAGCTACAAGGCTTGCATGAAGATATTAGAACCTTTGTTTTGACTACTAAGTATTCCCTACCTAATGGTAGGGAGAGTTGTTATAGCTATGAACGGAGGCACAGTTAAAAATGAACTGAAGCCAGCCTTTTTAAAGTTTACTGTAAAAAACCCACAGAGTTACATTAAAAAAGGAACTCTGACTTTGATGGCAGCTTTTATATTTTGAAAAAGAATTTAATGGGCGAAATTGTCACCAACAGCACACAGACCGTACTAAAATGACTGAAAAAACTGAAGTGATTGAATTAAAAAATAGAGGTATTACTTTGCAAATATGTCTCCTGTTGGTGAAAAATGTAAGATAACAAATCTTGGGCTAAGGACTTCTTAAGCTCATTTCTAAATAAACGCTTGCACCTTTTCTTAAAAGCCACAATAAAAATTAGGATATGTGCACATTAGTTTAGGTTCTATATGCATAAAATACATCTACAAAGAATAACAGAAAACTGACAACATCACTTGCCTCTAGGGAGGGAAACTGGGGTGTTCAGACAGTGATGAGGAGGCAAATTTTCACAATATACCCCTTTGTATCTGCAACCATGTGGATATGTTAGCTATTCAAAAATAAATTAACACATTCTTTAAAAAATATAATTGAGGACTTCTGGCCAAGATGGAGGTGTAGGTGGAAACACTGTGCCCCCTCCCATAACTACATTCAAAGACAGCAAAGTTTTAGAGAGAAAAAAAAAACACAGCCAAAACAGTGGAAATTGAACTGTGCAGAATTCCAACAACAACGAACCACTTGGCCAGACAGAGTCACAACCCAGTGACTGGGTCACCTGGCCCTGGTGAACACCTAAGGCTCTGCCCCTCATACATAACAGGTATGTACAGCCCAAACATTATCACTCAAGAACAGCTCAAAGCCCCAGAGCCTAAGTGACCAAGGACTAGCCAACCTTTCAGATGCACAGTTCAAAATACTGGTGATCAGGATGCTCACAGAACTGGTTGATTTTAGCCACAAATTAGAGAAACATACGAAGGCTAAACTGATTGAAATGAAGGGAAATTGAAGGAAACCAATAGTGATGGAAAGGAAACTGGGACTCAAATCAAGGGAGTGGATCAGAAGGAAGAAAGAAGCAACCAAACAGAAAAGAAGGAAGAAACAAGAATTCAAAAAAAATGAGGAGAGGCTTAGGAACCTCCAGGACGTCTTTAAACATTCCAACATCCGAATTATAGGGGTACCAGAAGGGAAAGAGGAACAGCCACGAGTGGAAAACTGATTTGAACAAATAATAAAGGAGAACTTCCCCAGTCTGGCAAAGGAAATAGACTTCCAGGAAATCCAGGAAGCTCAGAGAGTCCCAAAGAAGTTGGACCCAAGAAGGGACACACAAAGGCATATCATCATTACATTAGCCAAGATTAAAATGAAGGAGAGAATCCTAGAAGCAGCAAGAGATAAGGGGACAGTCACCTACAAAGGAGTTCCCATCAGACTGTCAGCTGATTTCTCAAAAGAGACCTTACAGGCAAGAAGGAGCTGGGAAGAAGTATTCCACGTCATGAAATCCAAAGACCTACATCCAAGATGGCTCTATCCAGCAAAGCTTTCATTTAGAATGGAAGGGCAGATAAAGTGCTTCTCAGATAAGGTCAAATTCAAAGAGTTCATCATCACCAAGCCCTTATTATATGAAATGCTAAAGGGATCTATATAAGAAAAAGAAGATAAAAAATATGAACAGTGAAATGACAGCAAAATCACAGTTATTAACAACCACACCTAAAACAAAAGCAAACCAAGAGGACAGCTAGATTAGGAGGGGAACCATAGAAATGAAGAACACATGGAGGGTTAGTAACAGGGGAGTGGGAGGAGAAGAAGGAGGGAGAAGGTACGGAGAATAAGTAGCACAGACAGTAGGTATAAAATAGACAGGGGGGAGGGCAAGAACAGTAGGGGAAATATAGAATCTAAAGAACTTGAGACACGTGAACATAAACTAAAGGGGGGGAATGGTGGGGGAGGTGGTGTGCAGGGTGGAGGGGAATGATGGGGGGGAATTAGAACAACTGTAATGGCATAATCAATATAATATATTTTAAAAATATAATTGAAAAATAATAAAGTGCTTCAATGGCTGCTTGCTGCAAAAAAGAAGGAAAGAGAGAGAAACTAGACAATGAAAGCAAATTAAATCCAGAAGAAAAAAATAATAAAAGACAAAGTGGCAATCAATGAGAAAAAGACAAAGGCTGTAGGGAAAAATCAATGAATACAAAAGCATTTTTTTTCTGGTAAAACCAATAAAATTGATAAATCTTTAGCCAGATTGATGAAGAAAGACAAATTAATAATATGAGAAATTAGAGAATTATCATTTCTAAAGATCCTACAGATACTAAAAAAAAATAGTAAAAGAATACTGGGAACACCTTTATGCCAATAAATTCAGCAACAAAAATGAAACTGACAAATTCCTTGAAAGATGCAAATTGCCAGAACTCATTCAAGAATAAATAGAGAAAGCCTTCCTGTAACAAAAATTCATATCCAGATGGCTTCAATGGTGAGTTTTATCAAACGTTTATGAAATCATACTAGTTCTACAAAAACTCTTTCAAGCACCCAAAGAGGAGGGGTTACTTTCCAACTCATTCTATGAGGACAACATTACTCTGGTGCCAAAATTATCCTTGTACCCTGGCCAGACAAAGATGTTACAAGAAAACAAAACTACAATACAATATTCCTTGTAAACATAGGTGCAAAAATTCTAAGCAAATTTAAGTAAGTGGAGTCTTACATAAAATAAAAAGTAATATATTGTGGCCATGGTTCTTATCCTGGGAATGTAGGATTGATTTAACATTTACATAATCATTTCAATCAACACAAAAAAAGTATTTGACAAAATCCACCATCTATGTCTCATAAAAACTTAGGCAAACTAGGAATTAAGGAAATTTCCCCAGTCTGATAAAAACACATCTACAAAAACCCTATTCAAACATCATACTTAGTCGTGAAAGACTGAATACTTTCCCCCTAACACCAGGAACAAATCAGAGATGTTATTACTGAGCACTGTACTGGAGATCCTAAACTGTACAATTAGGAAAGAAACAGAAGTAAAGAACATCAAGATTAAAAATTTAAAAAAATAAAACTGTCTTTTTTTCACTGACGACACAATTGTCTATGTACAAAACTCAAGTGGAATCTACAAACTAGGTATTAGAACTAATAGGTGAGTTTATCGAAGTTACAGGGTACACAGCAATGTACAAAACCCAATGGCTGGGCCTGCAAACCACACAATCGAGGTTTGATTCCCAGTCAGGGCACATGCCTGGGTTGCAGGCCAGTTCCCTGCAGGGGACTCACGAGAGGCAACCATACATTGATATTTCTTTCCTTCTCTCCTACCCTTCACCTCTAAAGATAAATAAATAAAATAAATAAAAAACTAAACTAAAAACCCTATTAAAAAAACCAATGACATTTCTACATGCTAGCAATACACAATTAGAAACCAAAATTAAACATAAACATTTACAATAGCATAACAATAATACATTACTCGAAAATAAATCCAACAAAGATGTNATTAGAACTAATAGGTGAGTTTATCGAAGTTACAGGGTACACAGCAATGTACAAAACCCAATGGCTGGGCCTGCAAACCACACAATCAAGGTTTGATTCCCAGTCAGGGCACATGCCTGGGTTGCAGGCCAGTTCCCAGCAGGGGACTCAAGAGAGGCAACCATACATTGATATTTCTCTCCTTCTCTCCTACCCTTCGCCTCTAAAGATAAATAAATAAAATAAATAAAAAACTAAACTAAAAACCCTATTTAAAAAAATCAATGACATTTCTACATGCTAGCAATACACAATTAGAAACCAAAATTAAACATAAACATTTACAATAGCATAACAATAATACATTACTTAAAAATAAATCCAACAAAGATGTTAAAGATATGCACATTAAAAACAATAAAATATTGCTATAATAAAGACCTAAGTAAATGGGGATATATGCCTTGTTAGAAGACTCAATATTATTAAGAAATAATACTTTCAAAATACAGATTTAATATAGTTTCACTATAATCCCAATCAAAATCCCAGCAGCTATTTGTGCATGTGTGTGTGTATAAATTGACAAACTGAATTTAAAATGTTTGTAGAACTGCATAAGACCTAGAATAGCATCCAGGGCTGTTTTAGAACTTGACAATATATCACCAAAACCTTCCAGCTGCTTCCTTCTTTCTCCCTCAACATGATGTAAACCACCCGCCCAAGCAGGATGTCAGGTGATGCTTTTGTTTCAGGATGTTCCTCTTGTAGTCTGTAAGGTGCATGCCAACTAAGAGGAAGTGCTGTAATAAGGAACTTAATTTAGAAAGTGGCAGTTGAAGTTGGAAATAACATTTATTTTTGTTAATTGTTTGGAATAATCTAGAGCTGACTAGGTTTTTCAAACTATCTGCATCTACCAGTTAATACAATGTTCAGCTATATTCCATATGAGTTCTGGCTGGTGTGGCTAAGTGTATTGAGTGGCAGCCTGTGAACCAAAAGGTTGCTGGTTTGATTCCCAGCCTGGGTTGTGGGCCAGGTCCCCAGTAGGGGATGTGCAAGAGGCAGCCACACATTGATGTTTCTCTCCCTTTCTCTCTCCCTCCATTTCCCTCTAAAAATTAAATAAAATAAAATCTTTAAAATAAAAAATGAAAATGGTTGCTTGTAAGCTTAAATTATTTTTAAAAGCTATATTCCACATGGAATTAAAATAAAAATCTTATATAAAACAGGAGTTTTAAAAGACTGACTCAGGAAATTTAGATGGATAGGAAAATTGACTTCAAAGTACAAGTGTTAAGAGGTTTCCAGAACACACAGGGAAAAAACAAAGACCTACAAATTACCGAGGCAGGTTTCTTAAGTTTGGAGGAGAGGAAACAGTAACACAGCAACAGACAAAAAAAGCTATGCCAGAAGCATCCCTTTTAAGAAACTAAGATTGTGCTCAAATTCTTTTCATATAATTTGCTGGGACTTGGGGATCAGAGGGACCACTTCAAACATATTCTTCAGTCTCCAAACTAGGATAAATTTATATCCAAAGGTTTGTCTTCTGGATGCAAAGTTACTGCTGTATGTATCTTAATAGATAGATCAAATTAAATTATGTAGCTGGAAGTTACGTGTGACCCACCCATTTCTGAGGAAATGACCAGAGGTTAAACATGATTATTTTCATCTGTTAAAACTGAAAATATATTTGTTTAGTTTTTCTATTTTCTGAAATGGGTTTTTCTTCCTACTTCTGGTGTGTTGATTTTAAACCCTTGTGTCATTTTCGCTACAAATACCTCTGGATTCTCCAGAGACAGAACTAATAGGAGATACGAGGTCTGTCAGAAAAAGACCAGCCATTGTTAATACAGCAAGAACAACTGGTTGACATCGATGTAACCTGGCAGCCAAGGAGAGTGGACTGGAATGCGCATGCATGAACAATGACGACTTCACTGTACTAGTCAGTGATAAATGCCATTGAGTGAGCCTGTGTACTGTGTGACCATCACATTCAAAATGACTGAGCGAGTAAAGCAATGAATCTGCATCGAATTTTGCATTAAGCTTGAACATTCCTCCAAAGTAACTATTCAGATGATTCAGGGCAACTGGTAAATAAATAAATTGGCAGCCTTGTCACGATGAGGCACCTGCTTATGCATTGCATCGCATACATAGTTTTGGGGTTTTTTTTGTGAAACATCAAATCACCCAGGTGACTCAGCCCCCTACAGGCCAGATTTGGCACGTTGCATCTTCTGGCTTTTCCCCAAAACAAAACCACCTTTGAAAGGGAAGAGATTTCAGATCATTGATGAGATTCAGGAAAATACAACTGGGCAGCTGATTGCGAACGGAAGAACTGTGTGAGTTTCCAACGTGCCTACCTTGAAGGGGACTGAGGCATCATTGTCCTATGTACAATGCTTCTTGTATCTTGTATTTTCTTTAATAAATGTATTTCCTTTTCATATTACATGGCTGGAGACCTTCTGGATAGACCTTGTATAAGTGTATTTGACCTCTGAACAACTCAGGGGTTAGGGGTGCTGACCCTCTGAGCAGTTGAAAATCTGCATATAACTATAATTTGTCTTTCAAATACAAGGATTTCCAACAATAGAGTTGACCCTTGAACAACCTGGGTTTGAACTGCACAGGTTGATGGCAATAAAATCTGCATAAAAATGTACCTGTGCAGTTAATCCCATGTTCTTCAAGAGTCAACTGTATATATGAGGAAGACCCCCAAAACCAGAATTATCTTCAGGAGGGTGGATCCCTTGTAGTATAGGCTCCCTCTGGTAGGTGAGTGTCCTAGGAACCCATTCGTATCAGGCCACCAGCTGGCATTGCTGTGAGAGGCTGCATTTGGCTTCAGTGCATATTTTTGTGAGGACAATGCGTTTGTCCATTTCCTGAGAGGTGATTTATGAGCATACCTTCCCACACCATGCTGAGTGTTCAGCAGTTTTGGACCAAAAACAGCATGACCCCCATGCCCCACACTCACTATTCACCTGATCTTGCCCTGAGTGCCTTTTTTATTTGTTTCTCCAGATGAAAAAAGTCCTCAAAGGGAAATGTTTTGCAGATATGGAAGAAGGGAAACAAAAAATGGCAAAAGCACTAAAAGGCGTCAAAAATTGACGAGTTCAAAAACTGTTCTGAGCAGTGGAAAAATGTCCCAATAGGTGTATGGCATCAAATGGAAATCACTTTGAAGGTGACTGAAGTTTAAACATGTAACAATAAATACACAATTTTCTATAAAGAAATTCTTTTTTGGGTCCCCCTTCTTACATATTATACATAATAAGCATATTTATTATAAATATTAGTGTGGATTGGCTTACAAAATTATGGAGGCTGAGAAGTCTGTGATAACCATTTTCTTCAAGCTGGAGACCCAAAAGAGCTGGTAGTGCAGTTCAGTCCAAGTCCAAGTCCAAATCCATCTGAGGACTAGGATCGTGGTATGAATGGTATGAATCTCAATCCAAGGGCAGAAGACCAATGTGTTAAGTTTGCAGTCAAGCTGATGGGATGAAAATTCTCTTTTCAGCCTTTTTGTTCTACTCATGCCCTCCATGGATTGGATGAGGCCCACCCATATTGAGGAAAGCCATTTGACTGACTGAGACCACCAATGCAAATGCTAATCCTACCCAGAAACCTCCTCCTTAGCATACCTGGAAATAAGGTTTAGCCAACTATCTGGATACTCCATGATCCAGTCATGTTTAACCATCATACTCCTTCATGAGTTACTTTAGTCTGCTGTAATGTTTATTGAGCATCTGGTTTATATTCAATAGTTATTTGCAGGCACTGTAAGAACAGAGAAATTGATGACACAACTTCTGCTTTTGAAGAAAAGACATTTCAGGAGGACCTGAAGTCCATTCATTTTTGGCTCAAGCTGACATAGTAGAGTATTACATCTAAAGGAGCTGAATGAACATGTTAGATTGGATGAAGTCTCAGGTCAGCTAGGGCCCTTCTGCAGGGGAGGCAGGCCACTTGGGAACTTTCTGGTCTGGAGCTGCTCTCAGCGCTCCTCATCCCCTAGGCCCCAGCTTACCAGTCAGGAAAGCCATTGCTCAGCAGAACACTCTTTGGCTAGAGCTTGATAAAAGCCACTTTCCTCTAATAGTGAATGAAAAACTGTTCTTAGAAGGCTGAATTACAGTTGACCCTTGGTCAACATGGGGAAAACTTTTCTTAGAAGGCTGAATTACAGTTGACCCTGAACTGCCTGAGTCCCTTTATATGCACATTTTTTCAATATATATACTGGAAAATTTGGGACAGAATTGCAGCAATTTGAGAAAACTTGCCGATGAAATGTGTAGCCTAGAAATATTTTAAAAATTTAAGACGTGCTCTTGCTGGTGTGGTTGGAGTATTTTCCTGTACACCAAAAGGTTGGGGGTTTGATTCCTGGCCAGGGCACATACCTGCATTGTGGGCTTGCTCCTTGGTTGGGGCATGTATGGGAAGCGGCTGATCAATGTTTCTCACATCAGTGTTTCCCTTTCTCTCCCTTCCTTTCTCTCTAAAATCAATAAACACAAAAAATTAAGAAAAATTTAATTACATCATGAATATGTAGGCACTAGTCTATTTCTCCATTTACTACCATAAAATATGCATAAATCTGTTACAAAATTTTAATTTTTCAGAACTTATGCACAGAAACACAGACAGCACATGGTGTTATTTGCACCAAGAAAAAAGTAAACAAAAGTAAAGACACAGCATTAAATCATAACTGCGTAAAATTAACTAGAGCACATACTGTAGTGCTGTAAGGATTTTATGGCCTCCTCCTGTTGCTATTGCAGTGAGCTCAAGTGTTTTGAGTACCCACTTAAGATGCCATGTGATGCTAATCATTTCCAAGTGAGCAGTTCATCTCTCCAGGAAATTTCGTATTGCGGTGAAGTGATCTCTCATGGTTCTTGTGTCTTCCCCATTGTGTTCAGTGCAATACCGCGAACCTGGAATAACACCATGAGACCTGTACGAAGTGCCACTAGTGATGCTGGAAGTGCTCCCGAGAAGCAGAGAAAAGCCATGCCATTTTAAGAAGTTGACTGAATTGCTTGATCTGTACGGTAGACTGGGGACTGCAGCTGCAGTTGCCCACCGTTTCAAGGTAAATAAATCCAGCATAGGGACCACTGTTATAAGAGAACAGGAAATTTGTGAGGTGGCCACTGCAGCTACACCAGCAGCTGTGAAAACCTCGTACTTTTTGTGAAATATTTTAAAAATCTTGTGTTATAAATGCAACTTCTTTATGGGTGCAGGGTTGCTATAAGAAAGGTGCACCTGTAGATTCTAATACAATTCAAGAAAAAGTGAAGTCATTGTATGATAACTTGAAGGAAAGGAAGGTCAAAAATCTAAAGCCAGAGACTTTAATACCAGCAAAGGATGGTTCGATAATTTTAGCTGGAGGTTTGACCTAAAAATGTGAAGATAACAGGAGAAGCAGCTCCTTTGACCTCGGGTCAGGAGATGAATTCCTAGATGCTATTAAGAAAACCACTGAGCAGAAGGGATATCTACCTGAACATGTTTTTAATGCAGACAAAAGTTCCCTGTTCTGGGGGCGGGGGAATGTCACAAAAGACACTTATTAGTAAGAAAGAGAAGCAAGAACCAGGATTTAAGGCAGGAAGGGATAGGCTAAGTCTACTGTTCTGTGCAAATGCAGTTGGATTCGGGATCAGAACCGCCTTTATCTGTAAAGCTGCTAACCCCTGAGCCTTGGAAGGAAAATTTAAACACCGGCTGCCAGTCTTTCGGTTGTATTACAACATGAAGGCTTGGACTACAAGAATGCTTTTCCTGGATTGGTTCCATCCATATTTTGTCCTTGAAGTCAGGAAGTACCTTGCCAGTAAGGATTGTCTTTCAGAGTTCTTTTGACATAGGACAATACCCTTGACCACCCAGAACTTCATGAATTCAACACCGGAGGTGTCAAAGTTGTTAACTGGTCCCCAAACACAGTCTCAAATCCAGCCCTTAGAGTAGGGGGTCATGAGGACTCTTAAGACTTCACAGTACTCTGTGGAAAGGATTGCCAATGCTATGAAAAAGAACCCCAATAGAGCAAACAGCATGAACTCTAGAAGGATTATACCACTGAAGATGCCATTGTTACATGGCATCTTCATTGTTGCATGCCAAAATTCATGCAAGCTATACAGGGGAGTTAAAAGTTATATGTAATTTCTGACTGCACAGGTGCCTTTAACCCCCTGTCCCATGTTGTTCAGGGGTCAAGTGTACTTTATAAAAGTAACCATTTTCCTAATTGTAGCCCTGTGCCCTACTTATGGAATGTTCTTGCTCTTATAGAATGTGTGTCTTGCCCTGGCTGGTGGCTCAGTGAATTGAGTTTTTCAGTTTTAGAAAAATTCATGTAAGCCATCAAGCCTGAAACAATACATTCCTGCTGGAGAAAACTGTCTAGGTGTTGTGCTCAACTTCACAAGATTTACAACAGAGCCAATCAAGAAAATCATGAAAGAGATTGTAGATATTGATATGGCAATAAATGGTGAGGATGGGTAAAGGGTTTCAGGATATGGATCTTGGAGAAATTCAAGAGCAAGTAGACACCACACCTGAGGAATTAACAGAAGACAACTTCATGGAGACGAGTGCTTCCAGACCAGTGTCAGCCGATGAGGGAGAAGACAGAAAAAGAGAGCCAGAAAACACACCTGCTTTAGACAATCTGGCAGAAGGTCCTGATTACTCAAGGCTGCTTTTGACTTCTTTTACAAACATAGACCCTTCTACGATACTGGCACTGATATGAAAACAAATGGTGGAGAAAGATGGGTACCATATAGAAATATTTTTAGAGAAATAAAGAAAGCAAAATAGACAAAAATGACTATGTATTCCAAGGTGCACTGAGTGTGTGTGCGTCTCCCACTCCCCTTCCACTTCCTCCACCCCTTCTGCTTCTGCACCCATGAGACAGCAAGGCCAGCCCCCTCCTCCTCCTTCTCCTAGTCTTTGGCCTATGCACTGCAGAGACGAGGGTGAAGACCCAACGACAGACTTCTGCTTAATGAATAGTAAATAGTCATCATGCTGTACATTTAATAAACATCTATGGGGTATGTGTGTGAGTGTCTTCATGGGAAAATCTAAGAAGTGCACATTTTTGTGTCATTGTCACCATTGCCTGAGTAGTCATTGTGTAACCACCACATAGGTGAGTGTGTGTAGAACATTGTGTGCAAGACTTGTACAGAAGTGGACAGCCTATCCTCACCTAGGCATAAGGCGAGTGACACTGAGTGCAAAATTAACAGTGTGTTAGTTTTCTTACCGTCTCATAACTTTGCATTAGAAGAATTACATCACCATACAGAATGCTCTCCCTGTCTTAGAAACACTGTATCAACCTATCATCACAGGTGGGCAATTTTTTAAAAAAATGTAACAGTCTTTCCAATGCTGTATTATAAATATGACTATAATACTGTATGCCATAAACATTTTATAACAATTCATTCATTAGTGTATAGGCTAGAGTACCTGAAAGTAGAGTGCTCATTCCTCATTATCAGTGCATAAATTATTACACCTACAATAAATATGTACTTCTTTTTCACATTATCTTTTCATTTTTGATGTGTAGTTTTAGTAATATACATAACATCTACAGCGTTTTTGTATTGTATGGCACAGTATTGATGTAGATACTGACAGACAGGATTCATCTTGTAAACAGATGATGTGAACGTACGGTATCTATACGTATAGTACAGTTCTACAAATGTATTTTTCTTTCTTATACATTCCTTAACATTTTCTTTTCTTTAGCTTACTTTATTGTAGGAATACAATATGTAATATATATTACATACACAAATGTCTTAATTGACTGTTTATGCTATTAGTAAGGCTTCTGGTGAACAGTGGGCTATTAGTAGTTAAGTTTCAGGGAGTTAAAAGTTATATGTAATTTCTGACTGCACAGGGGTTGGTGCCTTGAACCCTCTGCCCCATGTTGTTCAGGGGTCAAGTGTACTTTACAAAAATAATCATTTTCTTAATTATAGCCCTGTGCCCCCACTTATGGAATGTTCTCGCTCTTATAGAATGGGTGTCTTGCCCTGGCTGGTGTGGCTCAGTGGATTGAGTGCTGGCCTGCAAACTACAGGGTCACCAGTTTGATTCCCAGTCAGAGCACATGCCTGGGTTGCAGGCCAGGTCCCCGGTGGGGGGCCCGTGAGAGGCAACCACATATTGATGTTTCTCTCCCTCTCTCCCTCCCTTCCCCTCTCTCTAAAAATAAACAAATAAATAATCTTTAAAACGAAAGAAGAATGGGTGTCTTTATTCCAGGACAGGAAAGACTCATGGGGAAAGGTTGTTGGACTTAGGACAGGACTGATTTTTTTCTCTTCTAATGTCCACAACAGGGGGATGATAGCAGGAGGTGGCAGCACCCAGCTGCGTGTGAGGGGAACACTGAAATCTGTCGCCATGAGCAGGGACAGCCTCAGTGAGAAGGGTGGAACTGGAAATGCAGGGACAGGACATCTGGGCCATCACTCTGCCAGCACCTGTGACCCCTTGGGGCTGAAACAGGCTCAGAGAAAGGTGCACTCCTGCAGACTTCCTTTTTTCCCTCAACAAATGAGGTAAGTTGGAGCCCTCGCCTTTCATTTTTGAGGAGCTCATACATCTGGCTCTTACTTCAAATAACAACTGGCAGCCCCAGGGCAGGGCATTTGGTAAAATCTTACTGATGTTCTTGGCTTTTAGGCCATGCTATCTGATACAGTCTCCTGGGTGAGACACCTGGATGAGGTTTGGAGGGCTTGAAAATGTAGGGCAGGCTCTTGGGTCGAGCAGAGGCCAGAATTTACCATGTTTCTCTAGGCCTCCAACAGGCCTCGATCCCTTTGTTCCTGAGGGAACGTTCGTTGTGGGCATAAAACACCGTCTGAAACTCCAAAGCCTGTTTCTGCTTCTCAACTAATAAACTTGGCCCCGCTTTATTTTCGATCTATTCTAAAGTTCTCAGAATAAAAGCCCCAGCCAGTATATTTGGTTTTATAATAATAGCTGACATTTACTGATCTCTCCTTGCACGTCTAGGCAGGCTAAGCATTTTGTATACACATTCCGTCACTAAATGCCTGCTAAGGACACTTAAAGCAGGTGCTTCGTTTGAAAACTAGATTAGAGACGTTGAGCAATCTTCCCAAGACTGCCTGGCTGTGGAAGCAGTGACACAAAAATTACAAATTGTTTGATTGCATAGCTGGAAAATTTTTTAAAAAATATTTTATTTATTTATCTTTAGAGGGGAAGGGAAAGAGAGAGGGAGAGGAATATCAATGTATGGTTGCCTCTACCAAGGACACACAATGTATCGTGTGTCCCCTGCCGGGAACTGGCCTGCAACCCAGGCATGTGCCCTGACTGGGAATCGAACTGTGATCATGTGGTTCGCAGGCCCGTGCTCAATCCACTGAGCCACACCAGCCAGGGCCATAGCTGGAAATTTTAAACATAAAGGTATACTATCTCCCTCAAATCCCTTACTCATGTTTGACTATCAAAGTGAGAGTGCAAAGATGAAAAGGAATTATCCTGGTTATCCATTCCTAGGTAACAAATCACTCCTAAAACCTATTGGCTGAACAATTTATTATTTAAATAACAATTTATTATTTCTCATTACACTGGCAGTTGATCAGGAGGTCTGCTGTTTCACCCAGTGGTGGGTTGGCTGGAAGATTCCAAAGGGCCTCTCTCCCGTGGAGGACAGTGGGCTGTTGGCCAGAGGCCTCAGTCCTCCCTTACAGGGGCCTCTCTGCGCAGCTGCTTGGATCTCCCGTCAGCATGGTGACTGGGTTCGTAGAAGGAACATTCCAAGAAGACGTGCCCCAGAGTGAACGTACTCACCAAACCTCCAGTTTTTCTATATTGGTTAATGGCCCATTGACCAAAGTTAGTCTCATGGTTAAGCCCTAAGCACTGTGGGAAAATACACATGGGTGTGAATCTTGGGAGGTATGCTTCACTGGGGACACCAAAGTAGCAATAACAGGCCTTGTGTGGTAATCTTTGTCTGTCTGAGAAACATATCTTCTCAGACTAATAGCAAGGCTCACCAATTAAAATTTTAAATTTTATTTATACCTCTTCATTTTGAAATTTTCAATGGTGATGTTCAGACTGTTAAACTAATCAATAATTGGCAAATTCACTTATTAATTTGATATTCTTTGATTTTAAGGTGCTATAGTCTGGTGAGATTTAGCTTACTAGCACACTTATTAACTTTATTATTAACTATAAATATTAAACATTATTAACTTGTTTAATATTTACCAAACCCTACTAATAGGTATTCATATCTCTACTTTACATATGAGAAAGTGAAGTAACTTGGTCCAGGTCACACACCTGGTTCTCAGCAGATCTGGCTTTGAGTCACTCACTGTTGGACGCCGAAGACATGTTCCCAGTCTGACTCTGGTGCTGAAGAAAAAGTTGGGAAGCTGAGCAATAAATAAATAAATAAATGGCATAGGACACTTAAAGATATGCAAGATAGGATAAAGTTTTTGAAAAAGTAAATACAATCAAGTCGAACAGCAAGTTCACAGGAGTAAAAGTCTTTAGCCTTTGATTCATCTGCTAATGTGCTATACTAGTGGCCTTGGTGTTAACCTTTCCTCATCTCTAGCATTTTAAAAAAATTGTGGGTATATTATATACCTAAATTTTACCATGTTAACCATTTTAATCGTACAGTTCAGCACCATTGAATGCCTTCAGGTTGTTGTGTAGCCATCATTACAGCCATCTCTAGAACTCTGCCATCATTCCCAACTGAAGCTCTTTACTGTCTCTAACACTTTTGAACAGAAGACTTATTGGCAAATGTTTAAACTTTATTTAGAGGGAAAGTGCTGGGCAAGTGCCCTTCCTCTGAGAGTCCTGGGCTTGTCAAGATTGGCTACCTCAAGGCCCTATCATGTGATCCTTGGCTATTTTCCTAAAGTTCAGAGGTTCCATTTGGTATACAAGGTCAGTGAAAAGAAGGATCATCAGGAGATTGCTGGAGGGAAGTGGTTGTTATGGGCTAAATTGTGTCTCCAAAAATTCTTCTGTTGAAGTCCTAACTCTCCATTCATCAGCTCCCCATAACTCATAAGGTGAATGTATTTTGGAGGTAAGGCCTTTCAAAAAAGTCTTACCTCCAGGGTGAGATAAAGTCATATGTGTAAGCTCTAAGCCAATATAGTTACATTCTTCTTAAAAAAAGCAAATTAATCTCAACAAAGTGGATTTAGGAAACATATCTGAACATAATAAAGGCTAAATATAACAAACCCATAGCTAATGTTATACTTAATTGTGAAAAGCTGAAAGACTTTCCTCTAAGATCAAAAATAAGACAAGGATGCCCACTATCACCATTTCCATTTAACATAGTATTGGAGGTTGCAGCCACAGCAATCAGACCAAAAAAGGAAATAGAAGACATCCAAATGAAAAGGGAAGAAGTAAAACTGTCACTATTTGAAGATGACATGATACTATATATAGAAACCCCTAAAGACTCCACCAAAAAGCTATTAGAACTAATAAATGAATTCAATAAAGTCACAGTATAGAAAATTAATATACAGAAATATCTTGCATTTCTATAAACCAATAACAAATGATCAGAAGGAGAAATTAAAAAGACAATTCCATTTACAATTGCATCAAAAAGCATGAACACATTTAGAAATAAATTTAAACAAAGAGGTGAAAGACCAATATTCTGAAAACTGTAAGACACTGAAGACAGAAACTGAAGAGGATACAAATAATTGGAACACTATATCACACTCATGAACAGGAAGGATTAATACTGTTACAATATTCTTGCTACCTAAAACAAAATTCTGATTCAATGCAATCCCCATTAAAATACCAATGGCATTCTTCCCAGAAATATAACAACTAAGCCTATAATATATGTGGAACCCAGACCCCAAATAGCCAGAGCAATCTTGTGAAAGAACAAAATTGGAAGTATCATGCTACCTGATATCAAACTATACTATAAGGCTACAGTAATCAAAACAGCATGGTACTGGTATAAGAAAAGACATAGATCAATGGATCAGGATAGAGAACCCAGAAACAAATAATCAATTATGTGGTCAATTAATCTGAGACAATGGAGACAAGACTATGCAATGGCTTAAACATAATCTCTTAAATAATTTGTGTTGGCAAAACTGTACAGGTACATGCAAAAAATGAAAACTGGAGCATTTATACACCATGTACAAGAATGAACTGAAAATGTATTAAAGAATTAGCTTCCGGCCAAGATGGAGGCGTAGGTGGAAACACTGTGCCTCCTCGCACAACCAAAATTAAGGACAACAAAGATTTAGAAACAAAACACAACCAGAACAGACAGAAAATTGAACTGTATGGAATTCTGACAACCATTCAACCAGACCAATAAGAGGGGCAGAGTCAGTGGCCAGTGGAGAGGGATCACAGGAGGAAAAGGCAGTGGCAGCCAGACCCGAGAGTGCAGGTGGCATGGGGCTGACTGCGGTCGCACATTCTTGCACAGATAAAGTAGGCAAAAATGGGCAACCCAGGGCCCCAGTGATGGGAAATAAAGCCTAAAAGCACTGATTGAAAAGGTGCTGGCTTGTGGAAAGTGGCAGAGGGAACTGAAATCTGAGAGAGAGAGAAACAAGTGCCATTGTTCCCTCTCTGACCCAGAACCCACATACAGAGTCACAACCCAGCCACTGGTTGCTCCACCCTGGTGAACACCTAAGGCTCTGCCACTCACTATGTATGTAACAGGTGCAACCAGACCCCTCCCCCAAAATGGCTCAAACGGAAGAACAAATCAGAGCCCAAGAGCTGATACTTTTAAGCAACCAAGAGATAGCCAACCTATCAGATGCTCAGTTCTAAACACTGGTGATCAGGATGCTCACAGAACTGGTTGATTTGGGTTGCAAATTAGATGAAAAGAATGAAGGTTACACTAAGTGAAATGAAAGAAAATGCACAGGGAACCAATAGTGATGAGAAGAAAACTGGGACTCAAATCAATAGAGTGGACCAGAAGGAAAAAAGAAACAACCAAACAGAAAAGAATAAAGAAAAAAGAATTTTAAAAAATGAGGAGAGGCTTACAAGCCTCCAGGACATCTTTAAACATTCCAACATCTGAATTATGGGGATACCAGAATGGAAAGAGGAAGAGCAACAAGTGGAAAAGCTATTTGAACAAATAATGAAGGAGAACTTCCCCAGTCTGGCAAAGGAAATACACTTCCAGGAAGTATAGGAAGCTCAGAGAGTCCCAAAGAAGTTGGACCCAAGAAGGGACACACCAAGGCACATCATAATTACATTAGCCAAGATTAAAATGAAGGAGAGAATCCTAGAAGCAGCAAGAGATAAGGAGACAGTCACCTACAAAGGAGTTCCCATCAGACTGTCAGCAGATTTCTCAAAAGAGACCTTACAGGCAAGAAGAGGCTGGAAAGAGGTATTCCAAGTCATGAAAGGCAAGGACCTACATTCAAGATTGCTCTATCCAGCAAAGCTTTCATTTAGAATGGAAGGACAGATAAAGTGCTTCTCAGATAAGGTCAAGTTCAAGGAGTTCATCATCACCAAGCCCTTATTATATGAAATGTTAAAGGGACTTATAGAAGAAAAAGAAGATAAAAAATATGAACAGTGAGAGGACAGCAAACTCACAGTTATTAACAACCACACCTAAAACAAAATCAAACTAAGTGGACAGCTAAAACAGGAACGGAGCCACAGAAATGGAGATCACATGGAAGGTTAGCTACAGGGGAGTGGGAGGAGGAGAAGGGGGGAGAAGGCACAGAGAAAAAGTAGCATAGAAAGTTGGGAGAAAATAGGGGGAGGGTAAGAGTAGTGTGGGAAATATAGAAGGTAAAGAACTTATGACACATGGACATGAACTCAAGTGGAGGAANTCATCATCATCAAGCCCTTATTATATGAAATGTTAAAGGGACTTATCTAAGAAAAAGAAGATAAAAAATATGAACAGTAAAAGGACAGCAAACTCACAGTTATTAACAACCACACCTAAAACAAAAGCAAAGTAAGAGGACAGCTAGACCAGGAGCAGAACCATAGAAATGAAGATCATATGGAGGGTTAGCAACAGGGGAGTGGGAGGGGGAGAAGGGGGGAGAAGATACAGAAAATAAGTAGCATAGATGGTAGGTAGAAAATAGGGGAGGGCAAGAATAGTAGGGGAAATATAGAAGGTAAAGAACTTATGACACATGGACATGAACTCAAGTGGGGGAATGTGGGTGGTAGAGGGTGTGCAGGGTGGAGGGGAATGAAGGAGGGAGAATGGGACAACTGTACTGGCATAATCAATAAAATATATTAAAAGATAAAAAATACACACACAAAAATGTATTAAAGAATTAAAGTCAGACCTGAAGCCATAAAGCTCATAAAAGAAAACATAGGCAATAAACTCCTGGACATTGCTCTTAGCAATATCTTTTTGGATATATCTTCTCTTGCAAGGGCAATACAGGTAAAAATAAACAAATGGTACTACATCAAACTAAAAACTTTCTGCACAGTGAAGGAAACCTTTAATAAAACAAAAAGACAATCTACTGAATGGGAGAAGATATTTGCCAATGAAACATCTGATAGGGGTTAAAATCCAAAATATACTAGGAACTCATACAGCTTAACACCAAAAAAAAAAAAATCAAACAATTAAATGTAAAAGTGGGCAGAGGATCTGAATAGACATTTTTCCAGAATGGACATACATATAGGTAACAGACATATGAGAAGATACTCAACATCACCAATCATGAGAAATGAAAATCAAAACCACAATGCAATAGCATATCACACATGTCAGAATGGCTAGCATCAAAAAATCAATAAATAACAAATGGCAGGGAGGATGTGGAGAAAAAAGAAAAGGGATTTCTTGTACACTATTTATGGGATGGTAAATTGGTACAGCCTCTATGGAAAACAGTATGAAGTGTTGTAAAAAAACTAAAAATAGACTTGGCAAACAAACAAGAAATAACATGTCTGGGTATTTATCTGAAGAAAACAAAAACTTATTAGAAGAGATGTATGCACTCCTATGTTTATTGCAACATTATCTACAATAGCCAGTAGATAGAAGAAATCTAAATGTTCATCAATAGACAATGGGATAAAGAAGTGGTGCATATATGCAGTGGAATATGACTCAACTTTAAAAAGGAATGAAATCTTGCCATTTGTGACAACATGGATGGACCTAGAGTGTATTATGCTAAGTGAAATAAGTCAGACAGAGAAAGATAAATGCTGTATGATTTCATGCTGTATGTAAAATCTAAAAAATAGTGAATAAACAAAACTGAAACAGACTCATAGATGTACAGAACAAGCTGATATTTTCCAAAGGGGAGAGGATGGGGGGATTTGCCAAAAAACACATAACATGAAACTTGCCATCTTGGCCATTTTTAAACGCACATGTTCAGTCAAGTCCACACGTTCACCATATTTGCAGTGCTGTACAGTAGATCTCCAGGGCACGTCCACCCAGCAAAAATAAAACTGTGTACCTATTGGCAAGAGTTCTAATTTCCAAACTCTCCCAGGACCCCAGATTGTGTTTGCT
Source organism: Sturnira hondurensis (assembly GCF_014824575.4). Lineage (NCBI taxonomy): Eukaryota > Metazoa > Chordata > Mammalia > Chiroptera > Phyllostomidae > Sturnira > Sturnira hondurensis. Next base: position 1,496,803 of record NW_028076902.1, on the reverse strand, counting down.
TCTATTTTATTTATTTTTCAATTACAGTTGACATACTGTGATAAATTATTACATCAGTGTAAGGTCTACAACGTGGTGATTGGACATTTATATAAGTGATAAAGTGATCACCCCAGTAAGTCTAGTGCCCACCTGACACCACACATAGTTACTACAATGTTGTTGACTATAGTCCCTATGCTGTACTTTACATCCCCTGACTGTACATTTTAAAGGGAGAATATGCTGGCTCCAGGATTCATCCTGCCTGAAAAGGTTTGGATTTAGGATGCTGGGCATCTTCTTGGACTTTTCTTCTGTACCTACACAGAAGACACATGATATCTAATGACTGAATTCTGACCAATGCCTGCAATACAAGGAGATTGAAATAACAATAGGTCACCCATGCAAGGCACCTGGAGGCATTACTCTTTTGGTTCTCCCAATGACCCCATGACCTCATGAGGTAGGGACCACACAAATAATGTCCCTTTTCAGCAGTTCGGTGCATCACACTTCTTGTTTAGCTTCTATTCCCTTGGCGGTAGGTTTTGGTGATGCTCTGTCACTGGGACAATGGCAGGTGCACATCAGGGACCACATTCCTTGACTCCGTGTCTGATGTCTGCACCGGCTGTGCCAAAGCAGAACCTTAACTGTGGACATGAGCTAGGCGTTCACATGCATGCTGTGCATCTGATGCTCCTGTGGCGGAGTGTGAGGGGCACACTGGCTTTGTGTCTTCCTGGCAATATATGAAGCAGAGACTGAGTAGCCACAGGGAAGCTCGACTTCTCAATGGGTGGGGAGATAGAGGAAGGAAAAAGTGCGTTGGGGGTCAGGGATCCTGGGTAGGGCCCCTCAAGGCGTGGGAGGCTCTGCTTGGGAGGGGGGTGCCAGCCCTCAGCAGGGCAACAGAGCAGCAGCCTGGATGATGGGAGGGAGGGCAGCCCCCAGCTCCCTCCTGGATCCTCTCCCTGGAGGAAAATGTCCCACCTGCTCTTTCCAAGTGTTGCACCTGAGCTTTGGTCACTAGTGTTCCTTGGATTCCTTGGGAGGGAAATTACCAAATTCCTGTACCTGCCTGGAAATGTCCTTCCAGCAGCCCCTTGTGTTCATCTGTCATCAATTACTTGCCAGGATGCAGGCTCGTGGTCCAGGCCCAGATCTCAGAACAAATTGGAGAACAGAACACTTTTCTCTAGTCTACAGACAGACAGAGGAGGGAGGGAGGAGAGCAGTTTGAAATAACCTAGAGTTATCTTAGATAGAATGTCCATCTTTATCAAGTTGGATATTTCATAGCGCTTTGGGATGTTCATAAACATCCCCAAAGTGCTTTTTCACTTGGCTCGGGAAGCTGAAAAATAGAGTGAAGTGACTAAATGTGTCTTACTTCTTTTTTTCCTAAAATATAGCGGACAATTTGTTGCCTCTGGCATAAACCCCAGGCCCTTCTGATGAAACAACAGATAAGCACACAGAGCCAGCAGGCAAACAATACAAGTGCACTTTTAGCCTAGAGGGCTTGCTGAGGGGCCTGCTCCCCTCTTCTAGCGACTGGCTTGCCTTTGGGCTTTCCAGTGCAGCCACTGGGCTGCTTCTGATTTAGTCAAGAAGAAAAATGCATATTTAAAGGAACCAGAATTTTATGTAAGAGCAAGTCTGCTGGAGTGGTCCTGCCAGAGAGGGAAATCATCCACTTAAATATTTGATTTGCATCCAAAATCCATTCCATCAAAGACCTGGCACCCAGAGCAGTCTGCTGACCCATCTGAGAAATAACGCAGACATTTCTGGTGTGCCTGAAAAGTCGTCTCACCTCTCCAGGACCCCGGAGCCAAATGCCCCAACTGGCTGCAAGTACTAGACATAAGATTATCCCAGTCTCAAGATAACTAACTGAAGCTGCCTCCATTCACCAAGCTGCCTCGGGGGCCTGAACTTCCTCAGTCTCAGCCAAATAGGGCCTGAGGCTGTGAGAGGGGTGGGCTCGGGTCCAGCCACTAACCCCAAGCTCCCCTGTCACTTTCTACCACTCCCTCCGGTGCTTGAGCAGCAGATTTTCGAGTATTCCTGCCAAAACCCAAGACAGCCAGTGAATAATCAGCTGCAGTTTGCAAAGACTTTCCATTTTCAACTGCTGTTTTCATTCAGAATTTTCTGAAATTCCAGAGGCTGGCTGACAGTAAGTTTTTTTTCTTCTTCAGACTTGCAAGCCACTTGGACCTCTACCTTGACGACATGGGAGGGGATTTGGTCTGCTTCCCTGGATTGGAAGGAGGCCCCAGACACAAAGGGACAGAGGGAAGGGCCCGACTGTGTACGGGAGAGCAGTGGAGTGCCCCAGATTGCAGTGCCCCTGACACTGCCTTAGACAGAAGATAGCATTTATGGAAAAGCAAAGCACAAAAAATGCAAGTAATACAAACACATATTCTCTCTTCCATTCCTGGCACTTAATAGGTGCCCAATAAATGGCAGTTGAATTGAATTATTTGTCAAAAAGAACACCTCACTGACATACAAACTCCTTAACTTTCTTTTTGTAGTCTGGAAAGACCAAGTTACTTGCATTCACAGACTTAGCTCTGAGCAAGTTTCCTGCCTGAAGCTTTTTTTAAAAAAACATTTTGTTAGTCAAACACATTAGAAATAGTTTGTCTCCAATATTCAAATATCCATGTCAAGGAGGAAAACAAACTCTATAGAAATCCTTTTAAAATTCTATAATTCATTCATTTATTTAAATTGTGGTAAAATACACATAACATAGAATATGCCATCTTAATTATTTTAAAGTGTACATTTAGTAAGATCAAGTACATTCTCACGGTTGGGCAGCCATCTCACTGCCCCCGCCCGGCCCCCCACCCCCCTGCGCCTCCAGAGCTCTTGCACCTCCCCACTCTGACGCTCTGTGCCCATCACACACTGACTTCCTATTCCTTCCTGCCTCCCACCCCCAGCCCTTTCTGTCTCTATGAATTTGACGACTCCAGGAATCTCGTGTAGATGGAAAGAAATTGAGGCTAAGGAGAGAATGATCTTTTCATCCACAAATCAAAACTTCTGTTTCGTTAAGTCATGGTGGCAAAGCCCCCGGAGCTCCCCAGGTGACCAGCTTTACTTTCAGTTGTCTGGGTAAGCCACCATCCCTGCAGGCATGGGAGTCCGTATGAGTCAGGGTTTGAAAGAGCCTGAGCAAACTTCGTGTCCCTGTGTCAAGGGGGTTTAACTCAGTGTGCTGTTGTGGGCCAACCTGACCCTGAGCTTGGACATGGGTCTAGTAGTCACAGTAGCCTCAGGTGGGTGCAGGTCTAGTAGCCTCAGGTGGGTGCAGCTGACTGCTTACTGGACATTGACTATAGACTGTTCAAAGGCAACTCAAGCTCGACCCATTCCAAACGACATGCATCACCGCACCTAATCCCTCATGTCCTCCATTTCCAGTGGCTTCCATCCCTCTTTCACAATCTAGAAAGCCAGTAGTCAGTGAAGCCTCTTTTCTTCAACCTTAACCAATCAAACACCACGTTCTGCTGATTTTACTTGAAGACTGGCTTTTTAAATCCCTGCAATAGTTCCCTGTCACTTATAAGATGAAATTACAGCTCATTGCTTTGGTATACAAGGACTTCGAGAACCCAGCTCCAGACCCCTTCCCTCCGCTCCATGGCCCACACCCCAGCTTTACCTTGGTCGGTGAACTCCTTGGCCTGCCCTCACTGTGCTGTCTCTCAGCTGCTCTGACTTCTGTCCCACTTTTCTGCCATATCCTCTCAAACTATCCATTCTTCAGGACTTTCTGAATTTCCATTCTGGGTCTACATGCTTCCATACATGCTAGGGGCCCTCATCATCATTATACTCATGGTCTGGTCATCATCTTTAGTCATGTAACAAAGTCATGTTCGAGCCATTACTATGTGTCGGGTACCCGGCTAACTGCTTTGTGTGCTTTATTTCATTTCATCCCTACTACCCTGTGAAGGAGCTCCTTTCTTTTTTTAAAAGAATATTTTATTGATTATGTTATTACAGTTATCCCATTTCCCCCCTTTATTCCCCTCTGCCCTGTCCCCACCTCCTTCCAGTCTTAGTTCATGTCCATGGGTTGTACATGTAAGTTCTGGGGCTTCTCCATTTCCTATACTATTCTTAGCCTCTCCATATTTTGTACCTACCATTTATACTTCTTATTCCCTGCACCTTTTCCCACATTCACCCCTCTTTCCCTCCCCACTGATAACCCTCTATGTGATTTTCATTGGTGTGAATCTGTTCCTGTTCTAGTTATTTGCTTAGTTCATTTTTGTTTTTAGGTTCAGTTGTTGATAGTTGCAAGTCTGTTGCCATTGTACTGTTCATAGTTTTGATCTTCTTTTTCTTAGATAAGCCCCTTTAACATTTCATATAATAAGGGCTTGGTCATGATGAACTCTTTTAACTTGGCCTTATCTGGAAAGCACTTTATCTGCCCTTTCATTCTAAATGATAGCTTTGCTGGATAGAGCAATCTTGGATGTAGGTCCTTGACTTCCATGACTTGGAATACTTCTTTCCAGACCCTCCCTCCCTATAAGATTTCTTTGAAAAATCAGCTGATAATCTTACAGGAACTCCTTTGTAGGTAATTGTCTCTTTTTCTCTTGCGGCTCTTAAGATTCACTCCTTATCTTTAATCTTGGGTAATTTAATTCTAATGGGTCTTGGTGTGTTCTTCCTTGGGTCCAACTTTTTTTGAACTCTCTGGGCTTCCTGGACTTGCATGTTTATTTCCTTTGCCAGATTGAGGAAATTTCCCTTTATTATTTTTTCAAGTAAGTTTTCAAATTGTTGCTTTTCCTCTTCTCCTTCTGGCACCCCTATGGTTTGGATGGTGGAATGTTTAAAGTTGTCCCAGAGGTTCCTAAGCCTCTCAGTATTTTGAATTCTTGTTACTTCTTTCTGTTCTGGTTGAAAGTTTATTTCTTCCTTCTGCTCCAAATCATTGGAGTCCTGGTTTCCTTCCCTTCACTTTTACTTCCATGTGTATTTTTTTATTTCACTTTGCACAGCCTTCACTTTTTCCTCTATTTTGCAACAACACTCAGACATTTCTGTGAGCATCCTGATAATCAGTGTTTTGAACTCTGTATCTGATAGGTTGGCTATCTCTTCATCACTTAATTCTATGGTTCGCGCTTTGATCTGTTCTTTCACTTGGGCCATATTTCTTTGTCTCAGGGGTTACATTGTAAGGGGCGGAGCATAAGGTATTTGCCAAGGTGGGACAACTCACGTCACTGTGTTGTGGCACTGTATGTGGGAGAGGGGTCAGAGAGGGAACAATGCCATTCGCTCAGGTCTCAGGGGGCTTTCAATTACTTTCCCTGCTACCCACAAGCAACTTGGGCCCTTCTGGTGCTGATTCCCAGGTGGGTGCATTTGTGTGTGTTCCAGGACTCTGTGGGTCTCTCCAATAAGCTCTCCTGTTAGACTGGGGGTCTCCCCCTCCGCCACAACCCCCACATATTTTTGCAGTCAGAGGTTTTGAGGCTTTCTTTTTCCACAATGGAACCCTGGGTTGCATGGTATATCTCACTCCCGGTTTTTCTGCATGAAAATGTGGGACCGTCAGCTGCCCTCTTGCCTGCCCAGTCCTCCAGTCTCTGCCTTGCTGCGCATCTTCTCCACCCTGGCTGCCTCTCTTGGCCCCTACTATGAGTTTGGATGAATGTTTCTTCTTTAACTCCTTCGTTTTCAAACTTTCATACAGTTAGATTTTCTGGCAGATGTGGTTGTTTTTAGTTTTTAAGTTTGTTATTTCCCTTCTTTCGGTTGTGTAAGGAGGCAGAGCGTATCTATGCAGGCCTCCATGTTGGCCTTCTAAATTTTATAATTAAAAAGCTTCTGAGCGCTGACTGGTGTGGCTCAGTGGATTGAGCGCCGGCCTGTGAACCAAAGGGTCGCTGGTTCCATTTCCAGTCAGGGCATATGCCTGGGTTGTGGGCCAGATCCCTAGTAGGGGGTGTGTGTGTGACAACCATAAATAAATAAAAATATTTTTAAAAAGGCTTTTGCATCATGCTCTGACTGGTGTGGCTCAGTTGTTTGGGTGTTGTCCTGTGAAGTGAAAAGTCACTGGCTCAATTCTCAGTCAGGACACATGCCTGGGCTGTGGTCCCTGGTCGGTGTGCATATGAGAGGCAACCAATCAATGTTTCTCTCTTACATTGATGTTCTGCACCCTCTCTCCCCTTCTATTCTACTCTCTCTCTCACAAAAAGCTTCTGCACAGTAATAGAAATGAGAAACAAAATGAAAAGGCAACCTACAAAATTGGAGAAAATATTTGCAAACCATGCACCTGTTAAGAGGTTAATAATATCCAGAATATATACGGAACTTATGCAATTCTATGGCAAAGAAACCAATAATCCAATTAAAAATTGGGAAAGGACCTGAATAGACATTTTTCCAAAGAAGACATTCAAACAGGTCCATGGAAAGATGCCCAACATCACTAATCACCAGAAAATGCAAATCAAGAACACAATGAGACATTACCTCACACGTGTTAGAGAATGGCTAGTATCAAAAACACCAGAAATAACAAGTGCTGGTGAAGATGTAGAGAAAAGGCAACTCTTGTACATTGACAGTGGGAATGTGAATTGGTGCAGCCACTATGGAAAACAGTATTGAGTTTCTCCAAAAAAATTAATATTAAAACTACGATATGATCCAGCAATTCCACTTCTGGGCGTATGTCTGAAGGAAACAAAGTCACTATCTTGAAGAGATATCTGACTCTCATGTTCACTGCAGCATTATTCACAACAGCTAAGAAATGGAAATGACCTCACTGTGCATTGTAGATGACTGGATAAAGATCACACACACACACACACACACACACACACACACACACACGATGGAATATTATTCAGCCATAAAAAGGAAATCCTGTCTTTTGTTGTAACTTGAATAGTCCTAAAGGCATTATACTAAGTCAGAAAAGACTGATTTCTCTTACATGGGAAATTAAATACACACACACATACACACACACACACACACACAGCAACTCATAGAATCCTGGCCAGTGTGACTTGGTTGGACAGTTCTCCCATTCAATCCTAGATCAGGGCACATGCCTAGATTGTGGGTTTGGTCCCCAGTTGGATGGAGTGCATATGGGATGCAACTGACTGATGTTTGTCAAATAGATATTCCTCTTCCTCCCTTCCCCGCTCTCTAAAATCAATAAGCATGTCCTCAGGTGAGGACTACAAAAATAACTCAGAGAAACAGAGAACAGATTGTGGTTATCAGAAGCAGGGTATAAGGGGTGGGAGAAATGGATGTGGTCAAAAAGTATAAACTTCCAGCTATAAAATAAGTAAGTTCTGGGATGTGGGGATTATATTAACACAACCCTATTGTGAATTTGAAAGTCACTAAGACAGTAAATCTTAAAAGTTCTCATCACGCCCTGGCTGGTGTGGCTCAGTGGACTGAGTGCCGGCCTGCGAACCTAGGGGTCACTGGTCCATTCCCAGTCATGGCACATGCCTGGGTTGCAGGCCAGGTCCCCAGTGGTGGGGGGGTGCATATGCGAGGCAACCACTCTTTGATAGTCCTCTCCCTCTTTCTTCCTCCCTTTCCCCCCTCTAAAAATAAATATTTTTAAAAAGTCCTCATCATAAGAAAAATAATTTGTAACTGTATAAATTCAAGCTGTAAAAGCGGTATATCGATTATACAAGCTGTATGTTGGTTATAGGTGCATATGATTTTGTGTGTATATATATGGCAAAATTGCTGTATCAATCAGATGTTAACAATGAGTTAACATCTATCACCACATAATAGTATGTGTCAATTATAAATAAAACTGGGGGAAAAAGAAATTCTTAATTTTACTATTATCCAATATATTGATCTTTCCCTGTTTGGGTTTAGTCTCTTTTTGGTGTCCTGTTGAAGAATCTTTACCTTTCTCCCAAGGAGCTTTTAAAATCTACACATGCCTACTAAGCCCTACTTTTCTGATTTTATTTTGTACCAGAAATGAACCAAGCACTCTCACAGATGTTACTGCTTTTTTTGTGGGAAAATACTATCTTTATCATCATTTGCCCATACTAGGACATATGTTGGACAATTTCCATGGCTTCCCAACGTCTGAACATTCTTCTTCTATTAGAAGTACGGGCCTGGAAGTAGTGGAGGGAGTGGCCACCCAACCCAGCCCCATCTCCCTCCCACATGTGTGGGGCTCTCATGAAGGTGTGATGTCCTTGGGGCAGATCCAAGTAAGAGACGCAGTTCTGCAAAAAGACTGAGGACAGAGAAGTGTTTGTTTACAATCACTTGGGCTCCAAAGGCTGCAGGGGCTGGGAAAAAAAGCAGATGGGGAAAGATCCTGTGTGATGAGCAGAGCTACAAGGGGGAAGCTGCAGAGAGTCGAGCAGGGGAGTGCCTTTTGTTTAGCAGCTGGGCTGGGGAGGGATGAGAGGTGAGGTTGCAGCTGACTGCTTCAAATATCCTATTGCTGGCTTTTGTTGCTCTGGTGCCAGCTCTGGCTGGGAGCCCACACTGAGGAGCCCACCAGGAAAAACAGTGAGGATGGCCGCCAAGCTGGTAGTCTGGCTGGGTCCGTCCTGTGGGAAGGAGCTCTGGGCAAGTGAGCAAAGCTGGGATTATCGATAGGGCAAGACTCCCAGGTGTTGGCCCCCCACCAGCATTTCCTCTCTCTGTCTGGAAATTGAGAATTTTAAACCTACAAAAAAAAAAAAAAGAGAGAGAAAGAAGTTGCCTGCTGGACTTAACTAGTATTACAAGTTGTTGTCAAACTGCTTATTTTACAAAAAGCAGTTCAGTGGCTGGTTGAGATGAGGTGGGGGGGAAAGGGAGGGTTAACAAAGAGCCGCATGGTAATTTTGGGGTGATGGACATGTTCCCTCTTTTGGTTGTGATGATGGTGCCATTGGTGCACACATATTTCAAAACCTAATTCAGTTGTACATTTTAAGTATGTATTCATTGTATGTCCATCATTACCCCTCACTAAAACCACTAAAAAATACATCCAGACACACACATTTGGGTACATTGCACAATCTGCAATGTAGTTCAGGTTGTACTGTAATCACGCAAGTACATGCATCTTTTTCCAAACCTGCTTGTGTGTAGGAGCCATGGTTTCTCTAAGTGTTCTGGTCACAAGACAGCAGCATGCAGAAGCTGATCCTGGAGCTTCAGTGTGGCTGCTGACACCACCAATTGACCATCAATGTTCCAGCATTCCATGGGGGAGGGCACCAGCCTATGCACAGGGTGGGGGACAACCCCCCATCTACCTTACCCCCAGACCACCCAGAGTCACTGGAGCTTGTGACTTGGACTACCAAATCTGCAGGGTCCATTACCAAGAATCCCTCTCCCTTTCACCAGCAATGGGATGCCCTTCCCTCCTCCTCCCTGGAAAAATTGGACCTTGAGATGGGGGCTTGGTGTGGAAACTTAGGGGAAAGCAGCATGTGGGAGAGTCTTCATGGCGGAGCCAAGCTCTGATAATCACACACCTTCAGGGAACAAGAATTTTAGGCCATTTCTCTCCAAACTGTTAAGTTTCTCACTCGAGGAACTTCAAAGTAATAAAGCTCTCAAGTTAACAAAGGGGGAAAAATCAGTGGTAACTGTTGTAACTCAGATTGCTACCAAGGAAAATTTACAGCACAAATGCACACAAAATTTTAAGTGAGAAAATCAAGTTTCCCTTTACTTAAAACACGCCTCAGGTCAGGAAGACGTGCTTCTAAGGAGGGTTGGTGTTGACCTGCTACCTGTAGGAGGTTCCTCTTTCAAGGGCTCAGGAGCCAGTGCATTACACCGCTCTTGGCCCCTCTAGTGACCAAGCTAGCCAAGGTCTTTGGTAAGGGATCAGAGGCTGGGAAACAGGTCCTCAAGCCAGGAACACTGCTTCAGCATAGCAATGAGGCCAAAAGCAGGATGTGGGAAAGTCCTCCACCTTTCCCCTGGGTTGTCTGTCTTATGCATTACTATTTGGTAGGTACCAATCCATCTGCCCTGCCCCCTCATACACACACCTTTCCTTCCTTCCTTTGGGGAAGATACAATATTTGTTCACACTAAGCATAGTGAAAAGGTCATGTAGGGTTGGGTTGGAGCCTGTAATGTGGCCAAAGGACAGTGGGCCTAGAAAACTGAATCCTGACCCTCTGGGCTCCAGCTTTATGTGGAGACGGGGTAGACACCAAGTGAACCCCTACTCATTCTTAAAGGGGCCAAGAGGAGCCACGTGAGCAGCCCTAGCCGGGTGCTCTCCTCATTTATATCTGGGCAAGGAGTTCCCTCAAAAATCTTTCGAAGTTCAGGTTCTTTTGATTTCTTTAGTCTTCACTAGTCTTCTTGCCAGGGACATTATAGATGGAGTTGACCAACCAAAAGACCTAAGTCTCATTTTATAATGATTATATATTATTACAATATATATTACATAAATATTGGCAACTGAGTATCCTAAACACACACACACACGCACGCTAAGTGTTTAGAACAGAACCTGGTGCTTACTGCACTGTACTAGTCATTGTTACTATTGCAACAGCTAAGGAATCAAGGCCGAGAAGGAGATGCCCCTGGTTGGACAGAAGTACCTAAGTGGGCCCTAAGTGGGCAGAAGTACCCATCTCCACCTCCATCTGTGAGTGACTGAGCAGTGTTTCAACCCATCGGCTGGGGAGCTCTAAGGGAGAGAACTGGATAGACTGGGCCCAGGCTTTCAACACTTATTTGGAAAGTTACTGCCAAATTCTCTTCTGAAGTTCAACTTAGACTTTTGCCAGTATGAGAAGCTGCACTGCCCGTCACCCTCACCAAGACTGAGCATGAGCACAAGAAATCTACTGAATTAGTCCCCTATTTGTAAATTCTAAAAAGCAGACATTATAGGGGAGTTCGATAGAATATACACAGGTTTTGCCACACTGAATTGGATTAATAGGCTGACCAGTTTACCCACATTCCCCGGGGGCAAGTGGTTCATACCTCAGATTCTTTATCTATAAAACACAAATGAAAATGTCTCATGTGGTAGGTTTGAATAGGGAAGGCACAGTAAGTTACAACTCTCTGTGCATAGATTAAAAAAAAATCTTAAAATTCTCTCAATACTGAATCAAAGATGTACATCACAGGAACTTACATGTGGTACGATAAAACTCAAAATAGGCAGAACTAGGTAATGTAAATTAGAAATATGCTTTGAAAAAGAAGCAACAGGATGGCTAACACAAAATTCAGAAAATGAAGACAGTAACCTGGGGAAGGGTGAGGGAGATGTGACCTGGGAGGACGTGTCTAGCTCCTCTCCAGGTGTAGTTACAGTGGTCCATTATTCTTTCTATTGTACAAATGTTTTAGGCTCATATGAATATTTCACCAAAAAGATCACCCATTCCATGAGAAACTTCGGAAGTGAAGAAGTACTGGAGAAACATTTCAGATGTGTTAAGAAATATTAGTTTTATTTAACCAGTTTTCACAGCTGAATATTTATTCTATAAAAACTTTACAGATTGTACAGTTTATATATATTTCAAACTACTGAACGAAAAAGTAGGTCCCACAGATGCAAAAATACTGCACCAACCAATCCAAGGTAAAGGCAGATTTATACACTGTACAGCTCTTCACACAGCCAAGAGGTGGTCGGTTCTAAGTATAAACTTCAAAACTGTACAAAAATAAGGTTTTGATTTTATTTCACTCTTCATACATTCAATATGGTTGCAAGCTCAGAAGCCTAACTAATAAGAGGCATCTGTAATCAAGAATCAGTCCCCACTCCTGAAAGGAATGCGAATAGTCTATTTACACAGGGCACTCTTGGACACCGTATTGTACTCAGTATATTGTGTAGACATGAAAGCAGAGACCAAAACATTAAACGTTGACTATAAGGTAGTTCTTTTTTTTAAAAAGAAGTTTCTGCATTTAATAGTGTGCCAAAAGAATTTTAACTTATTAAATAAAATATATTCTAAGTGAACCTAAAAATACACTTTATAAACATAAAAATACTTTTTTTGGTGTAATACATCAATCATACCTGCAATAGAAAACCAAAATTGTATATAAAGTACTATTTCTCACCCAGCAACAAGAAGCATTGTAGTTATTTTTTCAACAGTCTGAGAAACTATGTAAATCCCACTAAGACTAACTTATAACTTAGATATTCATACTTAAGCTATTCAGTGATTCACTAATACTGCAAAATGAGCTTTCTTCTAGAGAGACAGTGGTTTCTTCATGTTAACTGGGTAAGAACCTGACATGTTAAAAATGAAGGGAAGGGACCAACAGGCAGTGGAACCGATGGAAGCCACACTCACTTCCTCCCAGGATCAAACTGGAATTACAACTAAAATAGAAGGACAAATCAATCTATTTTCTTCTGCAGCATAAATCCTAAGCATACTTTAGTTTGGGGGGCTTATGTTGATCAGTGTACTTTTTGTCAGAAATATCCAAAAAAAGTTAAGTCTTACTTTTAATTTAGACTTTTCATCTAAGGTATGTGTACCTTCTTGGAGACAAAAGCACATTTCAGATTTTTCTGCATCTCTTTTTGGGATAGTGGAAGTGAGGCTGTCTAGTACCTCTTTAGAGTCTGTTCTAAAAGGAAAAAATAAGGAAAACAAACACTATCTCAGACTTTTCTGCCACCCCAAACAAGCAAACCACACTTTTCTTTTTATACAGTACAAGCCCCAAATAACAAAAATTAGAGATTCAAAGGGCAGTCTAGAACTCACCATTATACTTTCATACTTGTGTAGATATTAAGTATAAAATAATGTTTGCACAAAGGAGTTTTGTAGTTATTTACTTTAAAGTTACAGTACTTAAAAACTCCTTGATAATAAATAGCTTGAATGTTTCAAGACCTGCTTCCAAGCATGACCTAAGGGTGAGCTTGTTTCAGGCTGTGAGGATGGATTAGGGCACCTTGGAGCCCCAGATGTTCTGTTCTACAATTCCAGTGTCATCAGCAGGCAGCCTGCCAATCAAAACTCATCAATCTTCCTCTGCAAGTATTTTAACATGGAGTCCATCCCCTGGGCGGAGCCCCAGATTTTCTTCAGCACTTCACACTCCCTCTCATTGGCCTGCTCCAACTCCATCTTCATGTTACAGCGCACAAGCGCTTTGGATTCCTCAAGCACCTGGACCAAACGACATGCAGTTAGTGAGCGGGATGTCTGCCTGGAAGCACTGGCTCCTTTTCACCCAAGTTTATGAATAATGGCCTATTTAAAAAAACTACCACACATTTTTCACAATATATATCAAGTACAGTATATGTATGAAATATATTTCACACTAGATACCAGATAAAGTCTCAACTTGAGAGCGGTTGGAAAGCTATTTCGAAAGACAGTTGTGCTATCTACACCCTGCCCCACGCAGAGCCTGGACTGCACACCAGCACTCGGGATGCTCTAGGAAACTCTGAGAATGGTGCTGAGGGAATTTCCCTAGCAAAATGTAACCTTGATAATGAGAGTTGTTCATATGTTCATGTGCTAGCTTGGAGCAGTGACTTCCAATATTTTTCATCTCATGACAAACATACACTAATTAATAAAATTCTGTGGCACACCAGAAAATGTATTTTTTTTTTCCAATCTGGATGGGGTGGGGTGGGGCGGGCAGGTATAATTTTGGTTTGGTCACACAACAGCCAACCCAGTGGTGGCTCTTGTCATTTTTTAATTGGACAGTCTAAGGAAACAGGGGTCAGTGCCCCTGACTACGTAGTCAGGTATTGTTTGTTTTAAATTCTTGTAGCAATCAATGTGCCTGCTGCGGCACACTGGTTGAAAATCGCTGGCTTAGCTCAGCCAGAGGTGAGTTAAGGTCAGTTAATATCAAATGATATTTTGCCGTATAATTTGTCAGTACAATTTTGTTAGAAGATTAAATATCATCCAGAGTATTTATTTAAAAAAAAAAGAAGAAAATTAGGTTCACTGTGGGGGGTGGGGCCTGGTATAAGTATATGGAAGAACTTGGAAGACAGTAGGAACTCTATATAAATGTTTTCTGTTGATTTTTACAGGGTATTTTTAAATTACTCAATTTGAAATTGAAATGCTTTCCTTTAATTCTTGGGCATTTGCAAAGGGATGACAAGATAAGTAGATCTGAAGTAGCGGCATCCATTATGTCTCCCACTAGTATTTCCCATGAAGTTGGCTGTGCAGTGAGCAAATGTGGAGTGTTCAGGAAAATACTGGGAAATGTGTGAGCTCTCTGGAGGCAAAGGTCATGGTTTAAAAAAAAGTCACACATGTAACAGAATGAATTTGACGTACAACTGGATTGCACGAGGCAAGCTCCTTAATGCGAACCATGACTTCCTGGGTGAAGGTCCCGGGCCAGAACACCTGCGAGACCAGGCCTTTCCCGCATGCCTCCTGTGCTGTCAGCTTACGGCCACTGAGCAACATCTCATTTGCCTGAAAGGAAACAGAGTTGATACCAATATGAAATGTGAGGGGGAGGCAGGTGGAGAAGATCCAACCCAGAAATTCACCCCTTGAAACTTCAAACTTAGGATGGGCATTTGAACATGCCAGCCCTGGTAGCAACTCCCTGCATACCCCTCCAGGGTTGCACCCAAAGTGCACCTATATCTAGAATCTGTGCACTGAGAATAAGCCTGGCAAGGGGCAATCAACCACATGAATGGGAAGTAACAAATGGACCAATGATTTCGAAAAAAATGTAAAAGGCATTATATTTTATGATGTAATACAGGATCAAAGAGACAAGCAACAAATCTAATTAGAAAAGATTTTTTTTGTTGAAGTTACTGGCATATTTCTCTGTCTGCCTCCAACTCCCAACATGTGAACTCATTTATTACACGAAACAGTTTCCTGGCAAACTGAGGCATAAGCAAAGCTAGAAAATTTTCAACTTTAAGGGATTTGAACCAGTCACAGAACTACTATACAACATCAGAGCAGAAAGACAATGTTCTAAAGGCAACGAATGTCCTGCTATAGTGTAACTTGGAAGGCCACATTTTGTTGCTTAGACGTTAAAATAAGAAACTATCCAGGGCCTAAAGGCACCGCACATGACCACTATCGTAGTCTGTTTAGGAGGGTCTGACTATAGGTTCTTCACATGACTCAATGGAGGACGTTAACAATTTTTTGGTGTTTAAAATATATAAAATACATATATGCAGTTGACTTTAGCTTTGTGTTGGGCTGTGCCACACTTTTGAGGTTTTGACACGTCTATCGATTTTAAATCATTCCAAAGCCAGATTCACGGATGCTGAAATGAGGAGAAAAGGGGAGAATATGAAACTGACAAAGAAACTCTGCACTCATAATGTTGAGTTTCCTATCTTACATGGTTAACCTTCCTGAAAATTCTCAGTCAACATGGTACCTGTGCACTTTCTGTACATGCATCTAGACAGCTAGCTGCATGCGAAGTGCACAGCTTAGAGAACACACAAGAGCTTGCGAAGCAGGCTCGCCGCCTTTTCAGCACAAGCAGAAATGGAAAACTGGGTCCTCAGAAGTAGTAGTGGGAAGATCCTAACACTCACAACACACTTTAGTACCGAAGCGAAGCCTGTTAGTCATTAAGATAGTTCTTCCAAAGGCAGATCCAAAAGCAATGAAAAAGGTAACCGGACTGCCCGATGAAATGACTTGGTGGGAAGTGCTTTATGGTGACATGGTGACAGAGAACTTTTACTTCCTCGTTTGCATTTTTTTTTACTATGAACACACAGTAAATACAGCACCAAGTGTATCACTTAGGTTGAGAGTCTAAGTGTGTTCTCAAGAGAAACCTGAACTACAAGGTCTTAGCTTGGATGAAAGCAAGCATCCTTCCTGTATTTCTTCTCCAGTGCCTCCATGGGTCCCTCTGTTTTTTCTCAGTCAATTCTTTGTATTTTTTTGGGGGGGGGGGGATGACACAGAGGTCAATTTATAGTCCCACATCTATTCTCTTCTCTCCTCTCTTTCATTCCCTTTTCTTGATTCTTTCAGGCCTGGTGCTAGCCAGCTGTGGCTGGCAGCCAACCAGTATAATCTTGTCCTCCAGTCCCTCGAACTGTCCTCACCACCAATCTCCCTCCTTTTAGAACCAAGCTAACTCCCAATTTACTATAACTGAAGACTCTTTCCCTACTCAGCTTTATGTATCTCAGATGGCTGGATGTGCAGGATATTTCTGAACATACCCAAAAGTATGAATGGTGGGACTAACTTAAGGTTGTTAATGTTTTCTCACATAAATACTGGAAATGAGTTGGTTTAAAGTATAGTTATCAAGTAAAACCATTAGTAAAAATTTAAAAATTCCCTTGGTAAGATCAGTAGGATTAAATACACTGAAACTGAATGGGCATGTTCTCATACACTTAATTTCCAGTAGTTTTAAAATGAGAGGTTTCAAACTTCTTTCTAAACAGATTTGCAAACATGTCATTGAGAAATCTTATCAGCTGCCATTTTATTCCAAGACAGCCAACTGAACAAGGGACTACATGTAGACAACCCACAAAAACACCCAATGTGATCAAAATTGTCCAACTGTTTTTTAAGAAGTTACAGTGTAACTATGCAGACAAATGACAAATGCCAAAGGCAAGTTCAGCTAAAAAGATCACATTAATAAGTGTGGTGAGGAAACCTAACCTGCATGGGTAGGAGGAATCAGGAGGCTTCAAATCTCAAGGAGGCAGATTGGCAATGGCTCTGCCACTTACCCTCTCAGAGCCCCCCACCGTAAACTCAGAGAAAGGATCACAGGACTGAGAGCTGCCAGGCTTACAAGTGGCAGGCTCCTGAGTGGTCCTTGAGACAGGACTATGACTTTGCAGTGTCTAGCTCAGAGTGGGAATTCTATAAATGGTTACTGGGTGCAAGGTGGACTCAACTGTAGATTATACTAACTCATTTACATAGCTTATGACTGCAGCTTAGCTTCAAAATTTCCCTGCAAGAAGAGGATAGTTTTCCCTATAAGTTCTTTTCATCCTGGTAACGACCCATTTAGCTTATCCTCCTGCAGTTTTGTACGTAGCAAGTGAGAAAAACCAAACCAAACTTCAATCTTGCCTTAGGCTACTGAAATGCACATACTCATGGAAACCTGATGGAAAGAACTGCATCATTTAGGCAGTCACTTTCAACAAGAACTGTCACAATACAACTCACCTCAACAATGTCTATTCATATTTTGTATAAAGATATGAGATTTCAGTCAGATACTCTAACCAAAAAGTGCAGAATTTACACTATTTGACATTTAGTCTCTGCGCCAGCTTTAGCGCAGGATTTCTCAAACTGGGCACTAAAGACATTCTGGCAGGGTAAAGACACTTTAGTGCGGAGGATGTCCTGTGAGTTGCAGGGTGTTAGCAGAATCCTTGACATCGACCCACTAGCATCTCCTCTGTTGTGACACTGCCATCTCTAGACATTGCCACGTGCTCTCTAGAGGTGAAGGACAGGGCCAATTGCCCTGGTTAAGAACTGATGCTCCAATGGTACCAAGAATTCACAAAGAGAAATAATTATTAGGAAACAATCTATTTTATAATAATTACTCAAACCTAAAAGCAATTTTCTTGATAACGACTCTTTACCACCAGATTCAGGTACTGGTAGGGGTGTGCAGTGCAGTGAAAACAACAAGACAGACAACCTAGATGTGTCCACACTTCACCTATAAAAAATATAGACCACCCAGGGTGAACACAGATATGTCACTCAGACCCCATAGCCCAGGAAGTACTTGCTGCCCAGCAGCCAGGCCCTTCTTGGGGCTTCTGTATCCAATGGTTGAAGTGAAGGCACCTAGCACAATTGTGATGGACACTTAATAGGTCAGATTCCCTCCACCCCCCATGGACTCAGCTAAGGCTTTATCAGATGTTGGGAACTGCTCTACCTGGTTTCAAGAGTTGTAACTGCCCCCCATGGCTAAGGCTGAGTGAGTGACTTCTGGAATGTGAGTCACTAAGGAGACAAAGCTTGTCTCTGGCAGCAGGGCTGCTTCTGCTTCATCCCCTGCCCCCAATGGTTGGTTGGTTAGTCCATGATGAGTACGACTCCTCAGAGAGAGGGGCAACCTAAGCCAGACACAATCACCTAGGAGGCCATCAAGGAAGGACTTGGGGGGCTGCAATAAAGAGGGAGTGATGGACCCTTGCCCCTCAGCTATTCTGACATAGCCTGAGTCCCCATTTCCATCTGGGAGAAGTGCTTCCTGGCTCTAATCCATTTAAGCCTAAAAACCTATGATGGGGAAGGCGGTGCAGCCCCTTGCCAGCTAGGGCAAGAGTGGGATTCCTAGGGCTAGAGTGAGATCCGGGGTGATTGGGCACAAGAAAGAATTCCTAAACGTCCTGTGAAGCATGCTTTGCTAAGAGTGCTTTCACTCATATGATAAGGGTCCGAGCAGGAAATGAGTATGTCTCCTAAAGTTTTTGCAACCCCATTTGCTGACTAACACTGACTCAGATTAAGCCCTCAGATTTCTTTGAAATGTTATCTATTGTTTGATTCTTGCTGCTTGACATTGATTGATGAGCTTTACCTGTATTCCTGTGTATTACAACCCAATAAAAGCTGTTGAGGAAGGTGCTCTTGGTCTTTCTCCTGTGAGAGATAGACCACCTTTCCTCCCAAGCAGATCACGTCTTGGTAGTTTCATTTTCATCCGTGGCGGACTTGGGGACTTGTGGGCAATGTTGCCCCCACAATCAGAGCTGCAAGATAGCTCACCTTCATTTTCTACCCAATCCTGCGTCCTCTCTGCCCTGCCACAGAGGCTGACACCTAATCCATGTCCTGCTTGCTACAATCTACCCGACATCTGCTTCTGTAGAAATTGCTGATTCAGCTACTGCTGTGGCTATGCATGAGGCCTTCCAGTAGCAGACACCAATGCCAAGCTACCTGCATAATAACATTCCTGAGACCAGCCCATTGAGCACAAGTTGACTGCCTGCACAGGAACACACAATTACCCTAGGTTTGGGTCTGCATTCATGCCTGCAGGTCTCCAGGAAGCCCCACCGGACCACTGGCATGGGATGCCACAGAGCACACCACCAGACAGACCAGAAGACTCCCCCCACAGCAAAGAAGGTACAAGGGTGGACCATGACCACAAGGTCCTCTGGCAGAGTCACATCCAACACCCGCTGAAGCTGCTTTCCTGACCAAGTACTGAGATGACTGAAGATATGAGTAGAGCACCGGCTGGTGGGTACAATCCATGGGGATGGGCACTGTCTTCCTATTCACGGTACACACAGTGCTAAGACCTTGATATTGTACCATACCCACAACAGGAAGATGACACAGGCCTGGGAAACAAGGTGTGGAAGCAGGGGTGGCCACACTTACCAATAATCTACTTACTGAGGGACATTGTATTTCCTCTCCTTGCATCTCTGGGCTTTGCTGTCCCAGAGGGGGCATATTTGGCCAGTGGACACAGCAAGGGTCCCAATGAACTTAAAATAATCACTGCCTGAGCACTTGGTGTCTCTGAGCCCAGGGCCACCAGGCAGGAAGGAGATTTGTGGAATCCTGGAACCTACCAGGAGCTTCTCTCCTCCCATGCCGACTCCAGCTCAGCAGGACACAATGACCAGGCTTCTGGCCTCTTAGGTACCAGTGTCTTACCACTAGGGCAGCTACTGAGGCCAGCACAGGTGGTGAGTGGGGGCTGTCTAAAACAGGAGAAGATGGGGTGAAGGTGAGGGAGGACGACATCAGCTATGGCAAGGCGGCCCCAGTTTGGCACATTAAATCCTCTCTTCTTTTACATTTACTTTGAACTCTCTGTTTCAGGAGTAACTTTAGAGTTACTGAAAAATTACAAAAGCAGTACAGAGTTTTCTTGGCAACCTATCACCCAGCTCTCCCTTAACATTTAACAACGTGTATCACATTTTACAGTGCTCAAAACCATAATTCCCATCAATACAATACTACGAAGCAAGCTACAAACCCTGCACAAATGTTGCCAGTTTTCCCACTGCTGTCCTTTCTCTGACGCAAGGTCCCAGGTAGGCACCCTGCACGGAGTTGTCAAGTCACCTTAGTCCCCACAGTCTGTTACAGTTCTTCAGTCTTTGAGCGAATTCTCTGACCCTGGCACTTCAGAAAGGTTCACCTCAGTATCCATAGACTGGGCCACAACCCAGGCTTGCCTGGCACTCCTGAGGTGAGACCGAGGCGATTCACCTCTGGCAGGACTCCACCAGAATGATGCCATGTCCTTCTCAGGGCAGCACATGAGAACAAACCTTGAGCGATAGGTCTTATTTCTGGTCAACTTCAATCACTAATAAGGTGGTGCCTTCAGGCTTCTTCACTTGAAAGTCACTTTTCTCCATCGTAAGTAATGAGAGGATGAAAATATCCTTTTTCTTATCGAAACTTTAACATCCAGGTAGTTCTTGCCTGCAACAGTAGTCACTGTCTAACCCTCCTCCTCTAAGTCTCCCCTAGGAAGAGTGGCCTGTAGAACCTGGAGGAGCTGCCCTGAGACAGTATGAAGAGGCAGATCCAAAGGGACAAGGGGTGGACACAAGGATGTTCTGCTGATAACCACTGCAAAGGTGGTCCTGCTGCCCCAGCTGCTGGTAGTGTCATCAACAGACAGCTGTTAGCTCCTGTGGGGACTCCTCTTCTGCAGAGGAGCCACTGATCCACCGACACAATGCTCTTCTCCAACAGCCCACACTCAGTGACGATGGACATAAAGGCATCAGCTATTATGGCCTACTATGGGGCAACTACTCATACCACCTATGCCCTGGAGCCCCCATGAGGTGGCTGGAGCTTTGTCAGGCCACCCTCGCAGTTCGACTTCTCCCCTATCCAGCCCTAACTCTTCCCTGTCCCTTCAACAGGTGTTAGTTACCTAACAGTCTTCATACATGCCAAACTGTACTTTAGTATCTGCTTCTGGTGACATTATAGAAATACCTCAGATATTGGGGATTTGGTTCCAGACCATCACAATAAAGCAAACATCTCAATAAAGAGATTCACACACCACAGGATTATGGTTCGATTCCCAGTCAGGGCACATGCCTGGGATGCAGGCCAGTTCCCAGCAGGAGACTCCCAAGAGGCAACCATACATTGATATTTCTCTCCTTCTCTCCTTCCCTTTCCCTCAAAAGATAAATAAATAAAATCTAAAAAAAAGATTCACACAAATTTTTTGGTTTCCCAATGCACATAAAAATTATGTTTATCCTATACTGTAGTCTATTTAAAGTGTGCAATAGCGTATGTCTAAAAAAAACCAAAACAATGTACATATCTTAATTTAAAAACATTTTATTGAAAAAAGAAAAAAATGCTAATCATCATCTGAGTCTTCAGCAAGCCATTAACTTTTTGTTGGTGGAGGATTTTGTCTAAACGTTGATGGGTGCTGACTGGTCAGGGTGGTGGTTGCTGAAGACTGTGGCAATTTCTCAAGACAAGAATGATGTTTTTCACGGAAGACTGACTGTTCTGTTCATAAACAAATCAATTTCTCCGTAGCATGCAATGCTATTTAATAGCATTTTATCCACTGCTGAACCTCTTTCAAAATTGGAGAAAATCTCAAACTCTGCTGCTGCTTTACCAAACCATGTTCACGTGATATTCTAAATTCTTTGTTGTCATTTCAACAATCTTAACAGCATCATCACCAAAAGTATATTTCATCTCAGGAAACCACTTTCTTTGCTTATCCATAAGAGCAACTCCTCACCCGTTCACGTTTTGTCAGGAGACTGCAGCAGTTCAGGCCCATCTTCAGACTCCACTTGTGGTTCTCTTGCTATTTGCACATCTGTAGTTACTTCCTCCACTGAAGTCTTGAAACCCCTCAAAGTCATTCAGTCAACTTCTCCCAAATCCCTATTAATACAAATATTTTGACCTCCTCCCCTGAATCATTACTGTTTTTAATGGCATTTAGAATGGTGAATCCTTTCCAGAAGGTTTCAATTTTCTTTGCATGGTTGCTATGCAGCCTTATAAAATGTATTTCTTAAATAATAAGTAAGACCTGAAACCCAAAATTACACCTTAGTCCTTGGGCTGTAGAATGGTGTTAGCAAACATGAAACAACATTAACTTTGTTGTACATCTCCATCAGAGATTTTGGTTGACAAAGTACACTGTCAATAAGCAAATAATTTTAAAAGGAAAAAAATTTTTAAGCAGTAGGTCTCCACAGTGGGCTTGACGTATTCAGTAAACCATGTTGTAAAAAGTGGTATCTTCTAAGCTTTGTTGTTCCATTTATACGGTACAGATTGAGCAAATACAGTGTAATTATTAAGGTCCCAAGGATTTTTTTGGAATGGCAAATGAACACTGGCTTTAACTGAAAGTCACAGCTGCCTTAGCCCTTAACAAGAGAGTCAGCTTGTACTTTGAAGCCAGGCACTGACTTCTGTAGCTATGAAAGCCTTAGATGGCATCTTCCTCCAATATAAGGCTGTTTCATCTACAATGAGAATCTGTTGCTTGGTGTAGTTGCCTTCATTAGCCTTCTTAGCTAGATCTTCTGGATAACTTCCTACAGCTTCTGAATCAGCACTTGTTGCTTCGCCTTGTACTTTCATATTGTGGATAGAAACTTCATGAACCAACCCCTCTCCTAGCTTCAAACTTTTCTTCTGCAGCTTCCTCTCCTCTCTCAGCCTCCATGAAACTGAAGAGAGTTAGGACTTTGCCCTGGATGGGGCTTCAGCTTAAAGGAATGTTACGGCTGGAGTGATCTTTTTTATCCAGAATCCACTAAACTTCCTATGCATTGGTAGTAAGTATACTTTGATTTTTTATCATATGTTCACTGAAGAGGCACTTTTAAAATTTCCTTCTAGAACTTTTCATCTGCATTCACAACTTGGCCATCTGGTGGAAGAGACCTGGGCTTTCAACATGCCTTGCTCACTAAGCTTAATAATTTTTATCTTCTGATTTAAAGTAAGACACGTGACTCTTCCTTTCACTTAAAAGAGTAGCTTTTAGGTAAAAAAAAAAACACTTTTCAAGTGCAAACTCTGTTGTACGGGTTATAAACTGGGTATTCACTAACAGTGGATATCAGTGTTAACTATGCAGATATAGATTCCTCAATGAATAAGGTCCTTCTCTAGGACATGATGTATATAGTGCCAATAAATGTTCTATGAATATGAAAATCTTGTGTGATTTCATGAATTAAGAATGTAAGTTAATGAACAAGAACTGAATTACAAGTACATTTGATGAAAAGTCCCCACAGAATGATACCCTATATATATTTAAAAAACCACTAACCAAACTAGATTTCTTCAGGAAGTTTTCTAGAATTATTTTTGAAAAAAGAGGTACTCACAGATGCTCCTCCCATAATCTTGGGAAACATAACGGTGGAACAGCCATCTGGACTCTGTCCGAAGGTAGTATAGGGTGTTTGAAACCAAGCCTTTTCATTGGCCCAAACCACATCACAAAGAGGCAATATGGATGCTCCTAGTCCAATGGCTGGGCCATTTACTGCTACAATAATAGGCTTCTTAAACTGAATGAAAGTATTCACGAAGTTTCTAAAATGAAAAATAAATGGGGAATTACTTAAAATATTACGTAGTTGAGCAACAAAAAAAATACACTGTTACAGAATTCTATTTACCAAGATGAAAACTCTGTGGAAATCATTTTGAGTTGAGATTTGGTGAAGGCCTTCCCTGTGTGTCATATAAAGGCTTAACAATACACTGGCTGCCACATAAGTGGTTGTTGCCACAGGACTTGTGAGAAGATCACAGGTAATATACAGCTAGAGGCTGCTCTTGTATCTGCAGTGGGGCTCTATGACCAATATGTCTTTTTCCTCAGCCTTCCTTCCTTAAAGACATAAGAAGCCCAACAAACACCAGGAGCTTCAGAAGACCAATCTAGTAGCTCTTTCAGAGAAAACCTGGCACAGGGCATATTATTAACAGTGCTCAGTGTTGAACAAAGACTAGAGGATTGGGGTCAGGAACTATGGGGTTAGGATCTGAACTTGTTTCGTGATTTTAGACAGCCCATGGGTTATTTGGAAACAACAGATATTTCCTGAATTTATAGAGAACTAGAATGCACTCG
Source organism: Sturnira hondurensis (assembly GCF_014824575.4). Taxonomy (NCBI): domain Eukaryota; kingdom Metazoa; phylum Chordata; class Mammalia; order Chiroptera; family Phyllostomidae; genus Sturnira; species Sturnira hondurensis. Next base: position 1,472,593 of record NW_028076902.1, on the reverse strand, counting down.
GGGATGTAAAGACAAGAAGCTTACAGGCTGGTTTAAAATACGAGATTCAAACAAGAGCAGAAATTGCAGATACCACTTTTATATCCCACTGTGTGCTGCAGAATACAACTACAGAAGGGCTTCGAAGGAGAGCAAGACTGAGGGTAGGGTGGCCTTCGCAGAGGATATGGATTTTTGTAAAACTGAGCCAAGACAAATCTATGTTTAGATTTGTTTTAGGATTCTGGGTTGCTTTTTAATTTAGGCTAGATTGGTGCTACCTCATACTGGGAATGTGCATTTTCTATCCACCACCAGAATCCCATTTTATGCTCAGAGGTTACTTTCAGTTTTGCTTTAACATGTTGAAGAAAAGGAAAAATACACACCAAAATAAATACCAAATAATTCCTTTGAGGCAGACTGAATTCTAGACTGGAATCACAGAATTCTAAATTCTATCTTTGGTACCAAAAGTAACAATCTGGGTGCTCTCTACCATCCAGAAATTTAAAAGCTAGAGCAATCTGTTCAGACTATCTCTGAAAACCAGGATTTGCCATCTTAATGGCACCCTCCCACCCCCATCCCCACCCCCACATTTGCTTTTATGGAGGAGGCAGTTGCAGGATGGTGGTGGTGTGTCACAGGTGAAAGGAAGGACTGCAAAAATCTGACAGTTTGCAAACCTAGCTCCAGGATCTGTTCTCAATGGAGCCCATAGCCATAGACCTCAGCTTGGCCCTGGAAGTCCACCAAGGTTTGCTGGAGCTTTATATTTAGGGAAAATAAACTCATGTGAAGGAATGAATTGCACTAAGACTTTCTAAATGAGAGAGTCTGAGGTATTGGTAGAAAGATCACAGTAGCTTTTAATGATACAAAGAGAGGCATACAACCTTTTAAATAGGGCCTTGGAATAATTGTCAAAAACCTACAAAGATACCTCAGTTTTACCAGCTTTTGAGGATTTGGGGTCAGTACACATGTTGGAAATATATTTTCTCTACTTAAGTTACTGATGACTTTGATAAGAAAAATGCTGAATTAATCTTCACAATATAAGATACATTTTCAAAGCATGTCTCTCTATTTTCATTTGCCTCATATAAAACATCTGGAAACTATAGATGGGATGGCTGATTAACATGGAAAAAATAATCAAAACAGTGTAATAAGTGTGACAAAGAAATGGTAAAAGGAATTAATTATGCCATGTGGCAGTGTTTTCCCTCATTTTAAATGTTTGAATAAAAGAAAAAAGTTTACTTCTAAAATAGATATTGCAAAATCAAAGCTTGTATTTTTAACAAGCTGGAAAAATATTTATGAAGCTGTGTTCTTTCTTCCCTCCATCTAAATGATTCTATTTTAATTTTTCTTGGAATGATAGCTTAATCTGAAAGCATCACTGTTTCTGAGAAGGGTATGAGTCAGCCAGCGCCCTCTGGAGTGAAGGCCATTTGCCCTTTCCAGAGAACACAATCTGGCCATTCTGGAGTGTGAGCTCTGACATGCCAGAAATGAGCATGGTCCAAAGAAAACTGGTTGTGTTTAAGCACAAAACAAAACAAAACAAAACTTTATAAAAATGGTTTTTTGTTTAGTATAAACTTCCCAGAGTCAAAGCTTAGTCAGGTGTGCTCTAAGAAGCCACCTCACTACCAGAGAGGTAGGGAGGTGGGAGCAGGCCTGGGGATGAAGCTCTCAGGAGGTGAGCATTCAAATAGAACCTGTTTGCTTTTCTTTTGCAAGTTATTTTAAAACTTAAAATTGGAACACATGAATATTTAAATATGCTCAATGCAACATACTGAATTTAAATTCAGCTACCTTTGACTTATCTTCAAACTGAGTTAAAGGCTATACCAGGTATGGCAGAGAAGAAAAGCAACTTGATTAACCACAAGTTTTAAAAGACATAAGTAAACAAAATCAAAATTCTATCCATTGTTTTGAAGAACATTTATGACTTTACAGACATCACCAAAAAGTTATAAAGTCACATAAAAACAATACTCTAAGACTTGTTTGGGGAAAATGAGACACCTAGAATCTGATGTTGTAATAGTTCAGTACTGCGTCTCAGCTGAGCTCTCCCCTCATTTTGGATATATTACGTAAAGTAGGACTAAATGGAGAAATCAGGCTCTAGGGGCATGTTTATTCATTTGCCTTGTTCTCTCTCCAGTCTGTCATCATCTCACTTTGTGTTGGCAGACGATGCCTCCCTTCTGGGGAGAGAAGGCACCTTGTCTTTCAGTTCTTGAAGACTTTTATCACTAATGTGCTGAATATTTTTATTACAACAACTTATTTGCAAACTGGTTAACACCAACAATTTCAGTGGTAGCATTAGTGGCAATAGATTCCTGACAAAGCTAATGTTTAAATCTAATCTTATTCCTACTTTTCTTTTGGACACTTGCTACAATTCTTTGCCCCAAAGTTTTAAGAAATCAAGACAAGATACCACAAAAACAAAATACATACAAAGCAATAATAGCTTTATGTGTATAGGCCAATCTTATACACATAAAACAATTTAAATGCAAATGAGCAAGAGTAAAAATTAAGTCAATCTCGTGTAACTAATTCTTTTTAGGATTCTGCCAGAGTACATGAAGAAAAAGACACACTGACAAAAATAAAAGAAGATTTAAAGCAGAACCAAGTTTCCCTAAAGTAGGATTTGGCTTTCTCCTAGAATATGAATTCAGTTTGTGGGGAGCAAGGAAGAGTGGTACAGGGGTGGGAGGATTAGAAGAAAATACGGGAATGGGGAGCTGATGAAAATAAACGTTTAAAGTTACCTAGTTCAACAAATGAGATCACTCTTGAGGTTATCTTTCCTCTGCTTTTCCTAATCTCAGCAATTCAAGCCTTAGTCACTGTCAAGGGTAATTCAACCCTGGAGCAATGGGCTAGGACTAGGGTTGAGGCACCAAAAAAATTTAAAGCACTTTGGGAAATGCCTACAGGGTGAAGTGAGCCAGGATTGAAAAGACACTGGCTGGCAAATTCTACTTTCTTATCATAGCAGGTCTCCCAAAATCACAGTATTATGTGTAAAGTCAGTGTGCTATTACAGAAAACATACAATCATAATATGAGGCATGTTTTGTACCAGAAAAATTAAGTTCATATAGTTCATCCTGAAAGGATGGAATGGACTTCTTATTTAGGAGACTAGAAAGGATATTTGAAATGAAATTATAAAACTTCAAAGTATTTTTGATAAACAACTACTACATGATAGTCTAAAAAATAGCAACATTAAAAAATTAAGGAACAGATAGTGCCACGTATGCATGTATGTACAGTATGAAAAGGCATTAAATTTGGAAATTGTTAAGAATGTTACAAAAGCTCAAAGCAATGCCCAAGGCGTGGTGAGCTGTCAGAAAGAGATGCCCCACACTGCTCCAGGCTGACCAAAAGGGAAAAAGCACCTCCACTGATCCTGACCTGCACCTTTAAATGGTTCAGGGGACTAGAGCTGTGCCTGCAAGGGCACTGCTTAGGGACTCAGCCACGTGGAGCCCGATAGTCATCAAAAGAGACTCAACTTCAACTCTCCCAAACAACATAGGGATTTTGGAGATGGTCCACCCAACTTTATTGGCTTTTTACAAATCTGTGATTCTGTAAGTTTTCATCTTCCTATAAATTACAGAGGCTTTTAGGGATATGTCATTTCAGAGAGGTGTGTAGGGAAGTACGAAGGTCTTCTGGTTGATGACTGGGCTTCATTCAATAAAATTCATCTCTGAAAAATTAGGTACTTTAAACTATACATATAGTAATAGTATGAGCAGTGAGGGATAAAAACAAAATAATGTTCCTAGACATCCTACAATTAAGTAGTTCTAGGAAAACTTTTTTGAACTGTTCAGATATTACAGTGGAAAAATCTCAAAATGAAAATATCTAAAGTTATATTGTTAAATGAAAAAGACAAGTTGCAAAACAACACTGTATAATCCCATTTAACAGAACTAAAAATAAATCTTTATTCTTTGTGTGTATATTAATACATATTTGAAAATGTTCAGAAAAAAAGATTGGGGAAGACATAAAAATGAACTGTGGTTGAGGAGGTGAGACAGGGAACTTTTACTTTTTTTTTTTTTTAAGTTCTTTTTTAAGATTTTATTTTATCTATTTATTTATCTTTAGAGGGGGAAAGGAGAGAGGGAGAGAAACATCAATGTATGGTTGCCTTTTGTGCATCCCCTGCTGGGAGTTGGCCTGCAGGGAACCAGCCTGCAACCCAGGCATGTGCCCTGACTGGGAATTGAACCGCGATTGTGTGGTTCGCAGGCCCGTGCTCAATCCACTGAGCTACACCAGCCAGGGCGGAACTTTTACTTTTTACTCTGTGTTATATAGTTTTGTACGTAGTTGAAACTTGGGATAAATTTGATCAAGAATGGATACTGCTTGTACTAAAACAACAAATTTTTCATGTAATGTTATAAAACTGGTTCATCATAAAGCCTAGCCAACTGATTTCAGAGTCAAGCAAATGGTTACATTATTATGTGAAAGAGAATGCATCTTTATTTAAAGGGTGAAGATGGAACACACTCATACCACAAATAATGTGGTTATATGCTATTGTATAGTCTAATCATTAAACTTCCCCTGAGCACTTCACTGGGTTTGAGCCAGCCTTGAAATCAGTTACTTGCTCAAGGCAAGTTGTTATTTATGCCAGGCCCACAGAAAAGACAGATGATTTAATTAATTTTACTGCTTGTGTCTCTCAGTGGAAAAACATTTCATTCACAAGGCTTATGTAGGCCTATTTTACCAGCCATTGATACACTAAAAGCAAAACACTCAAAGCAATGTTTTAAAAATACCATTTATGCATACCTGATAGCTTCTGCCATTTTAGTGCTTTCTCTTTTTCTGTCATCTGTTAAACGCCGTATAAAATAAATAAAGTCGAGACCACAGCAGAAGACACTGCCCACGGCGCTGAGCAGCACAAGCTTGCTGTCGTCGGCAGCAGCTGTGCTCAGGGCGCTCTGGACTTCTTTCATTACCTGAAAGTCACCAAAAGTTAAAAGTGGCAAAGAGTATTTTTGATACAGAATTCTAAAAGCATTTCATTATGGAGTAACCTGGATTCTACAGAAAGTGCATTTACAGTCTAATACTGTTTCCTGTGTATCTCCCATAATTTAAAATTCACAAATTTCTTATTTCTGTAACCAGAGATTAGGGATGGTAGGTAGAGAATATGATTATATAATTATGAATACAGTCTAATTAGAAAGATGTATGAATCTGTTACCTTAATATTCTAATCACTGTGCCTCTCGGTAGACAAGGCAAGTTATACATTACAAGGGTTGGCAAAAGTCAGTTTACAGTTATGAGTATGGAAAGCAGTTTATTCTTGTATTACTGTTAATAATTGTATTACATATTTGGATTAAAACTGTAAACCTATTTTTGCCCACCCCTGTATATGCACTAGATATTTCTACACTTTGGACAGCAGGTGGCACATTCAATCAGCTGAAAGAAACTAGCTCAGTCCTCTGCATTTTTTTGTTGTTCAATACCCATCACCACACATGAGACAGAAATCCCAATGGTTTGGTGCATAAGTACATGAAAACGGGAGCATTCTGGATGGACAGTACTCTGAAGCATTAACTAAGGAATAGGCTCTGCGGTCTAAAAATGGAATGGGAGCCAGCCCCAAACATGTTTGTCATGTGACCATGGCCAGAAACTCAAACTTGACGTAGTCTAGTTTTCTTGTTTAGGGAAAAAAGTTGACCTGGCTGCTCAGAAGTGGAGAAAAATTATTAGAACTTAAAATTTGAAGGTACAATGTAGGTTCAAATACTTCTGATTTAAGATGTATCAAAGAATTAGTTTTTGAACCTCTACAAGTACTAGTTTCCTTTGATCCTTGAAAGCTAACTTTAGCAGGTACTATTAGCAACAAAATCACTGTAGCTGTAATTTCCACTACCATGCTTAAGACTGACTGGGGATGATGGTAAAATATTCTGAAGGGATTGAGGCCTATCATATTTTAATCTTGTCCAAACAAAGAACACTTGGAAAATCTGAGGAAAGCTAAAGAAAAGCATGTGCACATACACATTTTACATGTAATTTCAGGGAGGCTAGATCTCCTGGAGGCCCTGCATGCCCCCAGGTTAAGAGCTTGCAACCTGGAGCCATAATTACCATCTCCTCCATGCAGAACCCTGGTTTCTGTCACAGCCTGCACCCTTGAGAATGAAGATGGACACTGGACACATGCATACTGTCCCAACTTCACTGCAGTCATACGTGTTAAAAGGACCAAGACTGCCACACTTCACCTTCACTTCCTACCTCCTGGTAGTTATTGTGCAACAGCCCAGAAAGAGAGTTAGGAAAAGCACAAAAAGCGCCAATCTGGCAGAGCAGGCCTTTGAGAAACAGGATGCAGATGCACAAATCAGCCCAAGGAACATTTCTCACCTCTGGATTTAGTGAGTTATTCTCTGATGATTTTGTTGATAACAAGATGTGGGTGAAGCCATCCTGCTTCCTGACGACAATATCTCTGTATCTGTAGGCACTTTCTGTTTGCCTCACACTGAAACGCAACCGCTTGTCAAAAGGCTGGTCTCTTCGGTCGTCAAGAAATTTCCTTTTCCCGGCTGCCCCTCCTGTAACAGATGTCTGTATGTTGGTTGTTCCATTGGCTGTTAATGTATCCATAAATGGAGATGTACCTGCCAAGAGTTTGAAATCACAGTGGTCTCTGATGTCCTGCTACTACTTTCGCTCCCTAGTGTTGTCTCTGAATTAGGTAAAAATGTTCCTCACAAACTCAGAATTTAATGTTTTTATACAAGAATGTTAAAAATCAGAACCCTTGGTAAGTCTTCTTTTAAAAAGGCATTTGTTTGATATCAAAGTCTGACAAGGAAATCACCCTCTTATATTTTGCCTAAAAAATACAGATGAAAAGGTACTTGCTGAAAAGAAGCTACAAAATCTGAGACTTTTGAGGAATGGAATTAAAAGAGAATGGGTCTCATTAAGAGTACCTATTCCAGATATGAGAGGGTGAAAGAAAAAAGAAAACAGATTCAAGAAAACACCTTCTTATTAGAGCTGAGGTTGCCTGTCATTTCCTTTTCTGAATGCAAGACCGATTTGTGAAGACACATGAGGCAACCATCCATTTCTGAGGGGCCCTACGAATGTGGTTCCATGGCCACCACTGCAGACCACTGCCCCCAGGTGGGGCAACTCAAGATACCCAGGAGTTCCTTCTTCTCATGCCCTGGGATGTGACTACTTATGATGTCTGTCCACAGATCCTAGTTCTAGATTTTCAAACACCTTTTAAAGAGCTAAAGACTGCTCTCTCTCCTGCCAAAAAAAAAAAAAGGTTCACTAGTGTCCCCACCTGTGTCAGCTCCTCAACATCAAACTTGGTTGCTGTTTTTCAATCCATCTTAAAAATATAAGTGCCCTGAATTTAATATTTATTATGATAAACTTAAGAGTTTTATTTAGTACTTTCCTACGGTTATAAAGAAATGTTAGGGTAAGAACTCAAGTATTAAGTAAATAATTATTCTACTATTTCATATAAACTGTCTACATGTATATTATCTAACCAGGTAATGAATACAGAGGGCCCCTGATTTGAGGAAAAAAGGGAAAGAAATGTATGAAAATGGGACCAGGCTAATTAATAAAATTAGCGTTGCAGAAGATCTCTGAGGGGAAGAACATGATAAATATGAATTGGAAACACTTCCTCCCAAGTGAAAGAAAACAAGCCAAGGCCACCAGAGAAGACTGAGACATTAAAGAAAGGTCCAATAATTTCCTAGGTAAGACAATATGACTTGCATTCAATTGGCAGAAACACCTTGGGCTTTTATTAATCAATTTTTTAAAAAAACTCGAAGACATTCTAATACATGTACAAGGTTCAAGAACCTAAAAATATAAAAAGATACATGGTGAAAGGCCTCCTGCCACCCCTCTCCTACCCCCAAGGTGCCATCTGTCCAGGGCCCTCTACCTTCCGATTAGCCTCTTGTCTGGTTTCCAGGTTCCTTTGAGCATCTTTATGTATAGTGGACTCTGAGAAAAATATTTATTTGATGTGAATTCAGAAATGTTCTCCAATCTCTTCTACTCAGATATCCACCTGTAGTCTGCTTGTGTTTTCAGTACTACTCTCTGTTTTCATGTCCACCACAGCCTGACCTGGTCTAGAAGTATACTCGCTGCCTCCTTTCTCCCCTTTATCTGCCATTCTTCAACCCATTCTAATTTGGAGCTACACAGCTGCTACGACCAGAAAACTTCTTGAATACAAAGAAATGGATCATGGATGATTATGAACCAGAACATAGTTGCCAAGGAGACAAGGGGTTGGAGATAAGTACTTGGGAAGTGGTGCCCAGAAATGATGGTTGAATTGAGAGTAGGAACACCAAAGGGAAGAGTGAGGAATGAGGAGGGGAGAGCCATATGCAATGTAAGGAGACAACAGAGAAGCAGGAAGGCAACAGTAGGCTTCCAAAAGGAAGAAGAAAATGCCATGGCAACGGGATATGGCATATACCATAGAGAGATAAAGAAAAATGTGGGGTGGGGAGCAGTGAGGAAGGGAGGAGATTAGAGGTCATTCAATCAACTTGGACAAGTTGTTTCACTAGAGTGCTAAGGGTAGAAAAAGCCAGACTACAAAATTCAGAAAGACAGATAAAAGTTGTTAAATAAAAAACATAAATGTTCAAATCAAGAATTTGTTGAAATGCTGTCTGAAGAGAAATATAATCACAGTTGAATGGACACTGACATTTAGGTGATGGCTGACAACAATGACTTCCCTGACTAAAAAGAGATCACATCGAGAAGACTCCTGCACAGACGCAAGTAGAAGGTCATATAAGGTGGGGGTGAAGGGTGACATGACAGAGGTGAAATGACTGGAGACAGGCTGGAGGATCTGGCTTTCTTGAGAAGAATTTCTTGTGCACTACACACATAGTAGGCTAATAACAGGTTAGAGCTGTGTGGGTCTTTTGGTGTTAGTGACCCAAACTGAATTTTTAATTGGTGCAGTAAAGCACAGTTAATAATAATCCCAGCAACACAGGGGCAGGGGTCTTGGGCTCAGATAGCAGCCTTTCTCCAGGACAAAGCCCACTGGCTTTGGATCAGTCCTTTCCACTCCCAAACTGTTCTTGCTTCCCAGTGTTATTTCTTTTCCTATTTTAAAAAGCCGCACATTCCTTAACTCTCCAAGTAATTTTCCACGTGGATTCCTTCCATGGAAACAGGATTCCTAGGCTATGAGGTCCATGTACTCTTTATATGTCAGTCAGCAAAACCCAACATTTTCTTTGCGCCTATGGAGCTATCCATGGTCCTGCAAATTAAAAAATGGATTCATATCTGCTCATGCTGACCAGAATTGTTGAACCTGGCTTTCATTTCTCTGTTAAAACTGGTGTCACTGTGGTCCCTGCTGATTTCAGAACCTATGATCTTGCTACACCTCCCCCAACATAACTTCTGGGACCCCCTCTGTCCACCTATGGAGCCATGTAACTTCTAACTGTGGCCTACTTAGGTAGAGAAATATTCACAGCAGTATTGTGTCTTGGAATCAGACCGCCAACACTAAACTAGGTTCTGCCCCCTGCTCCCCACCCCCATCACTTATGCTCTTTGGCCACTCAATTATGACAATCTAAACACAGCATTCTTTCACAATCCATCCAGCTTTGTGCTTACCCCAGGGCCTTTGTGCTTGCTCTTCCCTCTGCCTAGAATATGTCCTTGCCCTAGAGGGTCACATGGCTCATTTCTTTTGCTCATCTGGTAGCAGGTCAAATGCCACCCCCTCAGAGAAGCCTTCTTGAACCACCTACCTAATGAGTGACCCTCCACCCAATTACCATTTGTGTTTTTGTAGTGCTCCTCACCAAAGTTATTTCTCATTTGGTTTTATTTATAGTATATATTACAATATGTCACACAGCTCCATGAAAGCAGGATGCTTGTCTGTTTCATGCACTAATCTATCCCTAGTGCTTAGAGTGTGCAGTGTTTACTAAAATGGTCCCTTTCGTAAAGTCCCTTTGGTCCAGCTCCCTCAACTCAGAGGAGAGAAGGCAAGAGGTCTGCTCCATATTACACAGCTGACTGCCTCACACCAATCTGGGGACAGAGAGTTGCTGCACTACAGAGCAGAATCAACTGACTGAACTTCAAAGGCAAACTTTGAGATTTGGGGCAAAATAGCCTCACAATTTAAACTGTGAGAATTTAGTGTGGCTCACCAGACCAACAGCTCCAATGAAAACATAGAAGAAAAAATTGTTTCAGTGAACTGATAGTTTCTTAAGGATCTGAATTCAGAGACAGTATATTAGACGCTTTCCTAGTATTTACTGGCATAAAACTCAGCTAGATAAAAAATGCAAACAAATTTCAGGGTCTGTGCTAAAAAACAAGTTTTTTTTTTTACATACTTGAGAGCAAAAAAGAGACCCTCAAATGTATTATTAACCTGTTAAAACTGACTGCTTTAAAAGCATCGTTCTCTAAAATGAAATGTGGTTTCTGCTTCTAGCCACAAGGGGGAAACATATCTGGATCTCCTCACTTGCCAGTGAGAACTGGAAAAGTTACAACATCCAAGAAACAACCATTTCAGACATAAGACAACAGGCAGTACAGGATCATGCTCCCATAGTGAAGGGGAACAAACCAGGAGAGCCCAACAACCCACTGGCTTGCTGCTTGGAGACCATTTCCACACTGTGGGTGCCATGAGAATCTAGACACAGCTGGGCAAATGCTGAACTGAGAACACACACTGGCTGTGAAAGAGACCAGGAAGCTGTCACTTGTGGGACACAGTATGGAAAAGGAGGGAGCTGCATAGAAAGTTTCAGAACTGCCTAGGGATGCACTAGAGGTGAGCACCATCTGAGCATGCAGAGGGTTAAGTCCACACAGCCTGGAAGAGAACAATTACTGGTAAACTGAGTAACTTAAAAAAGTTCACAAAGCCTGGAAGCCCTAAACAGCTGGAGTGGAAAAGATTTCACTGAATACCTGGGGCTTTGGGTAGAGACCCCAGAAGAGGTACGAGCTAGATTATAAAGTATACCTGAGAACTGAACTAATAAAGCTTAAAAACAAGCCTTCAAAGTATCAAATCCACATGCAAGCAACAACTGGCTGACAAAACAAACCTAAGACTTTTAAAAGCATACAATAAAACCCAGCACCTCAATATGTAAAAGTCACAACATTTAGCAAGCAAAATTTGCTAGACATGCAAGGAAGTAGGAAAACATAACCAAGATCAAATCAGTTAATAGAAAGAGACCTAAAAATGAGAGATGAAGGAATTACTAGAAAAGGACATTTCTACAACTGATATATAAATAACCTGAGTGTGCTCAAGGATTTAAAGGAAAACATAAACATGAAGAAATGAAAGATTAGAAATAAAACTTCACTGGCTACATTTAATAGGTTGGATACAACAGGAAAAAGATCAGAACTTGAAAACATATCTGTTGTCTCTATGTGAAATGAACAGAGTAGAAAGAGAAATTACAGTAAATAAAGCCCAAGTGCTCTGTGGGATAACATCATGCAGTCTAGCATATGTGAAATCTGAGGCTGAGAAAAGGTTTTCACACACAAGGTGTTTCTGTGTAAAAACATCTGTAGGGAATAATGGCTTAAAGTTTTTCATATTTGTTGAAAACCAGAAGCCTACATACCCAAGAAACTTAACAAATACCAGTCAGGACAAACACAAAGAAAACCAAACTATGGTACATCATAATCAATCTGCTGAAAGCCAGTGATAAACAGAGAATCTTCAAAGCAGGAAAAGGAAAAAGACGTAATAGTCACAACAACATAAAAACTATATTTATATCTTTGGAAGTATAGAAAATAGAAGAAAAAAGAGGGACATCTTTAAAGTGCATGAAGGAAGAAACATCATCATAGACATAATAGTATATATGTAGCATTAATATCTTTCAAAAACAAAGGATAAGTAAAATCTTTTCCAGACAAAAGCTGAGAGAATTTGTAGCCAGCGGAGCTGCAGTAATACTAAAGGAAGTTCTAAGGACAAAATGGTATCAGACAGAAGCTTGGATATATACAAACCAGTAAAAAACAGCAGAATTGGTAAATATATGGATAAAAATGAACCTGTACAGGCTACATATAAAGTTTAATTAATTAAAAGTGGAAAGTAGTAACTGACTGGCCTAATCACACACACACAAAAACACCTCTCCCTGCTTCCACACCAACCTAACAAAAATGAGTAAAACTCATTTTGTAATACACTATGCAAATACTTTAGAGTACCTTCAAGAATTGACAACTTTCTGGAAAGACAGAAATTCTTAAGACTAATCTCTGACATAGCATAAACAGAAAGAGAGAAATTACCAGGACAAGGTAAAAGTATAGTTATGAAAGAACCACCTCTGAAAACCACTGTGGATTGGCAAGGCAGGGAACTGTTGACTATGAAGTCTGAGTTAGCATCAGGGAAAGGAAATCTGCCAAATGCATTTGTACTCTGATGCCAGAACCTGACAGAGATGACATAAAACAATGCATTTACTATTTTTCCTTATTACTCATGACATCAAAATCCTACTAACACCAAATGTTGTGAAGCTATCTTTCTCCATTTTAATTCTAATACACTTCCAATCACAATTTCAGTGGTTAAGAGTTGGTTGGAAGACAAGCTTAAAATCTTTTTGAAAAGAATAAGGAGTGCTATATACCTTACTAGTTACGTGGTATGTAACTGCATTAAGGGCATGGTTCTAGTACAGGGCAATATATTAGACTTTCCAACTAGACTTCAGCTTAAAAATGTAACTCCTACGATGATAATATATGCATTACAAATCAATACAAGCCAGTATGGACCATGCATTCAGTAAGTGGTAATGAAAACTTGGTAGTTAACTCTCTCCTTCCCCTTACCTGAGGACATTTTTTCAATGCATTCGGAGAGAGACAGTGGAAGGGACAGAGAAAGGGAGAGAGACAAATATCCACGTGAGAAACATCAACTTGTTGCCTCCTGTATGTGACCAGACTGGAGACTGAACCTACAACATAGGTATGTGCCCTGACCAGGAATCAAACCTGCAACCTTTTTGTCACAGGACAACACTCCAACCAACTGAGCCAAAACCAATCTGGGGACAGAGAGTTGATTTAAGTCTTCATTTAATACCATATACCAACATAAATTCATACAACAAAAAAGAAAACAAGAAAAACTGATCTTACAAGTAAAAATGAAACAATTAGGAAAAATGAAATCAGAGATGGTAAAGAAAACACACAAAGTGGTGTATTTCTGTAAGGTGTGTCAAATTCTGCCTTTGTAATTCCACTTTCAGAATTCTAACAAAAGGAAAAGACATTACATGAGGACATGTTTTTCAAAGAACTTTACTTTGAAAATGGAAAACCCGTAAAGAGCCCTAAATTTAATAATAGTTAAACAACTTACAGTGTATATCCACTGCATCCATGATTAAACCGCCATTGTATTTATGAAGATTTCAAAATACAAGTCAGTAAGTATATCATAGTAGCTACCATTTATATTACACATCACATCTGAAAGGTGAGTGGTGAAGATCTTATTCTCGAACTTGTGTTCTTTTACTTTTTAAAAACATATTTATTTATTTAGAGAGAGGGGAAGGGAAGGACAAAGAGTAGGAGAGAAACATCAGTGTGTGGTTGCCTCCCATGTGTCCCCCACTGGGGACCTGGCCCGCAACCCAGGCATATGCCATGACTGGGAATTGAATCGGTGACCCTTTACTTCACAGGCCCGCACTCAATCCACTGAGCTATACCAGCCAGGGCTTACTTTTAAAATATTTATTGTTACATCCCCAAGTACATTTCAATTTAGGGTTGTTTAATCAAAAGTTGATAAATTTAGTTAAGTTGTGAAGGAAGTATAGGTCTCAACTTCAAAAAAGTTCAAAACTCTTTTTTAATCAATCTTGGATATTCATGGGCATTACATTCTTTAGCTTAGAAAGCAAGCCCTGTAGTTTCCATAGTTATTATCCTTATAGAGTTTGATATTTCCAGAGTTATCTACACTCACTTAACCTAATTCCACCTAATTATTACAAAGCCTACCATTTTACTCGCATTATTGTAATTTGCAAACTGAATTTACGAAAACTTCTCAAATGAACATGAACAGTGAACTACAGGCTTTAAACACCAGAATCCCATTTTTTTCCTACATGTTAAATGAATCCTTTATAAGTAATCATGAAAGTCTCTTTGCTGAACTCATTCTATTACAGTTTCCTTGTCCATACAGACTTCTGGGTTTAACGGTTATACAAGGTCTGTCCAAAAAAAGTCCAGCCATTGTTAATATAATGAGAACAGTTTGCGTGCCACTGATACAACCTGGTAGCTAAGGTGAGTGGACTGGAACGCATGTACATGAATCGTGAAGACTTCACTGTATTAGTTAGTAGGTGTGGTAGATGTCACTGTCTGAGCATGTGTGCTGTGTGGCTGTCACATTCAAAATGACTGAGCAAATTGAGAAATGAATCTGCATCAAATTTTGCATTAAGCTTGAACACTCCTCCATGGAAACTATTCTGGTGATTCAGAAGGCTGCAGCTATGGGCAACTGGTGATTGGCAGCTTCATCACCATGACCCACCCACTCATGAATCACATCTCATGTAGTGTTTTTTGGCGGAACATCCGATCACCCAGGAGACTCAGCCCCCTACAGCCCAGATTTGGCACCCCATGCCTTCTGGCTTTTCCCAAAACTAAATTCACCTTTGAAAGCAAAGAAATTTCAAACTGCTGATAAAATTCGGGAAAATACAATGGTGCAACTGTTGGGGAATGGAAGAACTGTGTGAGGTCTTGAGGTGCCTACTTTGAAGAGAATTGACGCATCACTATCCTATGTATAATATTTCTTGTATTTTCTTCAGTAAATGGCTCTATTTTTCATATTATCGTATATAGCTGAATGAATTCTGGACAGATCTCATATATGCTCATTCTTAGAATATATTATCAGTGCTGCTACAATGTTTTGCTTCAACAGGACCCATATAATAGGAATAATTTGAGGACGTTGCAAATTTCACTTGTGTTTGACTGATTTTATCTAGACCAAGTTGGTGACAACCACCCTCAGGTGAATCTAGCTGGGCTCAGGAATACACAAACCCACACCTCCAACAGGTACCACATCACATGTACGGCTTTCCATGATTTCAGATCCCATTTCCAGCACACTTCACAAGAAACCGAGACCCAAGAAGCCCTTTGAACACTTACTTCCTTCACCAAACTGCACGACTTCTTCGAGATAAAGTGCTACATTTATTGTAGTTACTTAGGTTTTTCTTAGCCATTTAGCACGTCAGTTTATCCTATCATTTTTATTAGGTTTCTGTCTTATTGCTATAGGTGCCAACGACAGTTTCTGAATGTTGGGCATGGCCCCTACCCCATTTCCCTCATAAGCCCTGTGGTTTTTAGTGCATGATTTGGCAGTGTGATTTTTAGGAATGTATATGCTGTATTACAGCAGAACTGGCTCTAAGTTTTCTTCCCATTGCTCAGTATCAAAGTCTTTTTTTCTCTCTGATGTGAGAATTTATTCACAGCCATATTTTAGAACTGGCCCTAAAATTAAGAAATCTAAACACATAAAGCAGCCAGCAATTGCTCAATGAGGAGTAAGGATGGACATGTTACAAAATCAAGCCCCACATTTAGAGAGCACTTGATTTTTCATGAGTTAAATTCTTCCAGGAGGAACTTCCTAATATTACACAAGGGTCCACCCATATTCCACTAAAAAAACACCTGGACATAGCTGTTCCCACTCCCAAATACAGGTAAGGAACCAGGAACAAAGTGGGCCTCCAAAGCTCACTGAAACTGAATGAAGATTCTCGAACAGTAAAGAGCCAAGCGTTACATTTATGTGCTCCAAGGCCCGTAGGTGGATTCTCCTTCCTCATTCCAGTTACTATAGTGTAGCATTCCACTTCCCCTAGTGTCTAGCTACTATGAGCAACTGTTTATTCTCAGTCTAGCCTAGACTACTGATGGTCACTTGGGCTGTTCTTGTATCTGGGTGATTGTAAAAAGCTGCAATGAACATAGGGGTGCTTATGTTCTTTGAATTAATGTTTTGGGTTCCTTTGGATATATTCCCAGAAATGGGATCACTGGGTCAAAAGGCAGATCCCTTTTTAATTTTTTGAGTTACCTCTAAAATGCTTTCCACAGTAGCTCTACCAGTCAGCATTCCCACCAACCATGCAAAGGGTTCCCCCCTTTGTCCACATCCTTGCCAGCACTTGTTTGATTTATTGGTGATAGCCATTCTCACATGTATGAGATACATGAGGTATCTCATTGTGGTTTTAATTTGTATTTCTCTGATCATTAATGGCACTTTTCATGTCTGTTGGCCATCTGTATGTCCTCTTTGGAAAATTGTCTATTCAGGTCCTTTGTCCATTTTTTAATTGAGTTATTTGGGGTTTTTTGGCGTTGAGTGTTGTAAGTATAACTTTTGGAATATTAACCTCTCATCAAATGTATTGGCAAACAAATTCTCCTACTCTGTGGGTTTTTTAAATTTTATTGACAATTTCCTTTGCTGTGCCAAAACTTTTTAGTTGGATGTAGTCCATTCATTTTCTTTTGTTGCCTTTGCCTGGGGAGATATATCCAATAAAATATTGCTACAAACAATGTCTGAGACTTTGCTGCCTATGTATTCTAGGGTTTTTATAGTTTTGGGCCTAACATTTAAGTCTTTGATCCATTTTAAATTTATTCTTGTGTGTGGTGTAAGACAGTTGTCTAGTTTCACTTTTCTGCACATATCTGTCCAATTTTCCCCAACACCATTTATTGAATAAACTATCTTTAGACCATTGTATGTGCTTGCTTCCTTTGTCAGATATTAACTGACTATAAAGCTGTGGGTTTATGTCTGGGTTCTCTATTCTGTTCCCATTAATCCATGTGTCTGTTTTTATGCTGGTATTGTGCTGTTTGATTACTATGGTCTCATAATACAGTTTGATATCAGGTGGCTGATTCCTCCAATTCTGTTCTTTCTCAGGATTGCTGTTGCTATGCAGGGTCTTTTATGGTTCCATATACATTTTTGAACTATTTGTTCTAGTTCTGTGAAATGCATCATTGGAATCCTGATAGGAATTGCATTGAATCTATAGATTGCTTTGGTTAGTATGGACATTTTAATGATGTTAATTCATCCTATCCATGAAAATGGTATGTCCTTCCAGTTATTTGTAACTTATTCAATTTCTTGTCTTTCATTTTCTGATTACAGGTTTTTTATACCCTTGATTACACTCATTCCTAGGTATTTTATTCTTTTTGAAGCAACTGTGAATGGGATTGTTTTATTAATCTCCTTTTCTGTTAGTTCATTATTGGCATATAAAAATCCAATGGCTTTCTGAATATTAATTTTGTATCCTGCTAGTTCAACTCATCTATCAGTTCTAGTAGTTTCTTAGTGGAATCTTTGGGGAATCTCTAGATACAGTATCATGCCATCTTCAAATAGAGACAGTTTTACTTCTTCCTTTCCAATTTGGATGCCTTTTATTTCTTCTTTTGGTCTGATTGCTGTGGCCAGGATTTCCAGTACTATGTTGAATGAGAGGTGAGAGCAGACATCTGTCTTCTTCCCAGTTTTAAGGAGAATGCCTGTAGTTTTTGCCTGTTGGGTATAATGCTGGTAATGGGTTGGTCATACATGAACTTTATTAAGTATGTTCCCTATATTCCCATTTTGCTGTTTTATCATAAATGGGTGTTTGATTTTACCAAAAGCTTTTTGTACATTTACTGATATAATCATGATTTTAATCCTTCATTTATGCAGTAAGTCATAATTATTGATTTGTGAATGTTGTACAATCTTTGCATTCCCCCTTAGGACCACTTTCCCAGTGTCCCACAGATTTGGGGTTGTTGTGTTCTCACTGTCACTTGTTTCAAGGTATCTTTTGATTTCTTCCCTGATTTTGTTGTTGACCCATTCACTGTTTGACAATATATTATTTAGCCTCCACGTCTCTACATGTTTTCCAGTGTTCTTGTGATTGATTTCTAGTATCATAGCACTGTGGTCAGAGAAGATGCTTGATATAATGTCAATCTTCTTAAATTGAGACTTGTTTTGTGCTCTAACACATGTGGTCTGTTTTGGATAACGGTCCATGTATATACTTGAAAAGTACGTATATTCTGCTGCTTTGGGGTGAAACGCTCTGAAGGTATCAATTAAATCCATTTGATACACTGTGTCATTTAAGGCTTCTGTCTCCTTGTTGATTTTCTGCCTGGAAGATCCATCCATTGACGTCAATGAGGTGTTCGAACCCCCAACTATGACTGTATTTCATCAAGAAATATAGATTTGCTTTACATATTTAGGTATTTCAACATTGGGTGCATAGTGTGTACTATGGTTATATCCTCTTGCTGGATTGTTCCCTTTATCATTATGCAGTGTCCTTCTTTGACTCTTACTATCATTTGCTTTCAAAGTCTATTTTGTCAGATATGAGTACTGCTACCTCAGCTTCTTTTCCTTTCCCATGAAATACCTTTTTCCAACCCTTTTAGTCTGTGTGTGACTTTTGAACTGAGATGGGTCTCATGGAGGTAGCATACATATGGGTTTTGTTTTCTTATTCATTCAGTTACCCTCTGTCTTTTCGTTGGAGCATTTAAGCCATTTATATTTAAAGTGATTATTGATAGATACATATGTAGTGCCATTTTACAGTTAGAATGTTTTTCTCTTCCCCTTCTCCCCATCTTTTTCTTCTACTTCTTCAAGCAAGCCCTTTAACATAGTTTGTTGTACTGGTCTGGTGTTAACAAACTCTAGCTTTTTCTTGTCTGGGAAGCTCCTCCTTTCTCTTTCAATTTGAAATGTTAGCAGCTATGCTGGATAAAGTGGCCTTGGTTATAGGTTCTTGCTTTCTATCACCTTGAATATTTCATACCTCTCCCTTCTGGCCTGAAATGTTTCTGTTGAGTAATGAGATGCCAATCTTACTGGTGCTCCCTGTAGGGAACTACCTACTTTTCTCTTATGCTTAGGATTCTCTCCTTGTCTTTAGGCCTTGTCATTTTTATTATGATGTCTCAGGACAGGCACCTTTGGGTCCAACTTGTTTGGGAGACCCTGAGCTTCCTCAATTTGGGGCTTTTTCCTTTATCGGATTAGGGTAATTTTGGGTCATTATTTCTTCAAATAGGTTCTTGATCCCTTGCTGTCTTCTAATATTTCCACGATGCAGATGTTGTACTGCTTCATGTTGTCCAAGATGTTTCTTAAGCTCTCCTCACTTAAAAAAAATCTTTCTTTTTTGCTGCTGCTCTGCCTGGGTATTATTTTCAACCTTGTCTTCCAAATCCCTCATGCAAGCTTCTGCATTATCTAACCCACTCTATTCTTTCCAGTTTATTATTTATTTTAGATATTACATTCTTTATTTCTGACTGGTCCTTTTTTATTCTTTCTGTATCTTTTTCTATGCTTTTGGGTGTCCTTATAATCATTACTCTCAATTATCTGCCAATCACTTGTTAAACCCACGAAGCTGTAATCCGAAGCTCAGGCTTAAGCTCCACAGGAGGTGGGGCAGAGTAATTCCTGTGGGCCATTCTTGCTTCCCCTCAAGCTGATGCCACTTGGAGAGGACTGCTCTGCTTGAGAAAGATGGCTTCTGTGGTATGGGGAATGCCTCAGCACAGGGATCCTGGCAGCTGTTCCTTCAGTTTTCTCTCCAGAGCCACCAACCCCAGACTTTCCTCAAGCGTCCCTTGTCCATACTGCCCTCCCTCTGTTGGAGGCAAGGATAATTGGCTGCAAATGAAATTTTGTGCATTAGCTCTTTAACAGGCCCTCTGATACTCCAGCCATCTCTCCCTGGCAGACAGAAACCTTGCTGCTTTTCACAGCTGGATGCTATCTGGGTTCCTTTCTGGGCCTGGTGCAGTAAGCTGGGGAGCCCAGCTTGGAGCTCAGACCCCACACTTCTTGGGGGGACACCCCAGCCACTGAAATAGCCCTCCAGATCTCCAGCTGCTGCCTGTGGGAAGCCAGCAAACCCTCCCATGCCTATGTTCTCCCTAACAGCGATGTTGTGGTGAAGTGTTTTTTTCCCATTTGTCCATGTATAAGGCTTTTCTCCAGCCAGTGTTCAGTTGGTTATTCAAAATTTCTCTACCATTTAGTTGTAATTCCAGATTGGTCCTGGGAGGTAGTTAGCGTAGCTCTTCCTACTTACTCCTCTGCCATCTTGGATCTCTACAAATGCATCTCTTACAGTGGGTTGCACTGGAGAAGTTTGAAAACACAGCTTTAGACTGCTGAGTACCTGTGTGTGCAGTGTACATTTTGTCAGAAAGGTTGAACGTTGCTTCTGGCCATGCCCCACAGATCAAGGTCTTTCCTGGCAGCTCCAGCCTGGACTCAGTATTCCCCCTCTTGGACACTCTCTAGCCACTTTTGACACTGAGCTATAAAGAGCTGATTCCTTTGAGGAGGAGAGCACCACTGTGCCTGGACCCAAGCACAGCATCTAACACTTGGTCACAGGCCTCTGGGAATCACACCTTCCCCTCATTTACCAACAGTGTGGGGAAGAGATAGGTGCATTAGATACATTATTGCTGTTGGGAAGGCTTATTTATATCCAGTTATCCCCAGCCTTAGCCAGGCTTCTGCACAGTTCTCGCAATTCCCCTCATTTTCACAGTAACTTTTCCACATCTTGACTCCTCGATCAGCTTCTTTGCTTCTCTAGCTTCTAGTTTTGCTTCACTACACTGACTGTGGCCAACTCTATGGCCACGATAGTTTTCTTCAAACCTTTTATTCAAGTACTTTCTCTATAAAACTAGGACCCCCCCCCCAAACCCAACTTAGGTAAAAACTTATCAGATTAATAGTTAAGATTTACCCTACATTGAGTCTCTGTTGTGTCTGACTTTATCTCCTAAGAATTAACCAGGCATCCTGCTTCAGGTTGCAGGCATGACCACTTGTATCCCAGCTACCTATCAAGAGCTAGAGGCATCCTTAGTGTGACGAGGGCCGCCTGGCACAATTATCAGCACTTGGAAAAAAAATACTGCAAACCATTCATTAAAGAGAAAAACAATATCTAAGAATAGAGGCTGCATAAAAGCTATCTTAGTCTATGAAGCATACAAATAATTCCTTGAAACAACTAAATAACTTATGAGTGCTAGAAAATATACTGAAGGCAGATAAATGGAAAACTGTGAAATAAATTAGTCAAAAGCCTGATAACAGAGAGAATTAGGAAGCATTTTGAAAGTCAATAGAAAAAAACAAAAATCAGAAACTGTGGTTTCTTCCATTAAAATTATTCTGTTTAATAACTTTTCAGAGAGAACTCATCTAAAAATATTAAGTACAAAAGGGCAATGAAATTTAAGAAATTTTATTTTGAGATGAAAAAGTGGCAATTAATGAGACCAGGTAGCTTTAAATAAACTTTAAGACAGTTGTAATTTCCTAAAAAGTTATTAAGACCAACCTGAATAAAAGATTTACAAACCAAGACACACATAATAATGTAATGCTTGATACATAAAATACGATGTGTGGGTAAGTGTCATCTATAGCTTGGGTTCTCAACCTGACTGTACAAAAGAATCACTGGCCAGCTTTGTAAAAAATGCTTCATGGACCACAGTCCTAGCTACCTGGGTATACTGGGAGTGCAGCACACGCACCTTTCCAAGATTCTGATGCACACCGAAAACTGAAAACTACTGTTCTAGGGTAAATAGGTTTGGTATCTTTCACTGATGTGAAAGATAACATACTTGTTAAAAACAAGATATCCAGTGTAACCGCCCCCCAAAACTTACATCAGAAAACTAAGATTAGATTAGCACCAATATTTCCTTCCTATCAAAAGGTCATTAAAGTCCAAATAATAAATATAGATAAATAAGAGAAAATTAAAAAATGTGACATATGAAAACATTAGAAAAAATGCAGGGAGATGCTAAAGCAGGTAAGATTATTTGGAATATAGAGAAACTTGAAATATTCAAAGATATTCAACATAATTGTTCTTCCTAAATAACGAATTTAGTGAGTGAAACAAAGGAAATAGTGAAAACTCAGGATCTGGGAGCCAGCAGTGAGTGCTGGTCACCACCAAGAGGATTATACTGCTTTCCTCTTTATAGCATTTAAGGAAACATGTTCACAATTTCACAGTTAAGTAGCCTCAAAATGTGGAAACCCAGTCTAATGGTAGATTCTTATATTCCTTGTGTTTATAATGTTTCACAGTTAATACCATTCAGGAGAGTAAACATTTCCACATTCTGATTAATCATCTTTCCTCAGAACACACTTCCGTTCCACTAACATTTTTTTCCTTATTCTTCACTAAATGCAAGAGAGGAAATCTCAGTGATCAATAGTACCAGTTTCTCAATGAAGGTAATCAGAGGTCAGAGACAACAAAAGGCACAAGGGGTGGCAAGTGACTTCCATGGGCTCATCTGTGTTTGCAGGCATGCAGTCCTGTATTTCGTGAAGTCTCTATTTTATTAGATAAAAACCCAAGGTTCAAAGAGCTTGACTGCCTTGCCTGAGGTTAGTAAGGGGTGAGGAGGCACACATTCAGATCACACCCAGGTCCACCAGACGTACGAAATGCTCTCTCCATCATATGCAGTTGCCTACTACCTCAGTAATGACACAGGTATGTGAAAAGCTAAACAGCAACAGGTAAATGATATGAAAGTGTGATGAGTGATAAATGTCTTCAAGAAAGTTAGGAGCATTTCCAGGTTATATTGATTAAGATTTCCAAGAGTTGAAATTTAATGGGTTCTGCATATAGTAAGTACTCAGTAAGTGGTTGTTGAAGATAACTGGTAAATAGTAGAATACAGCATATTGAGGTACTATGCCATTAGCAACAAAATTGAGATGGCCAGATACATATTCCAGGGACTCTAACGAAGGTTTATTATTTTTTAAAAATGGATGGGACTGAATAACCTGAAGCCACCCTTTTAACAGTTATGCTAAGTTAAAATAAAATGTTTAAAAAGAATTGTGGACTCAAAAAGAACAACAACAAATTTAAAAACAAAAAATAACCAGAACTGCCAGAAAATCAAACTGTATAGAAGTCCGACATCCAACGTATTAAAAGAAGAAACATTCACCCAGAGGCAGAGACAGGCAGCTAGCGTGGAGAGGACATGCGGTCAAGGTGGCAACCAGCAGAGTGGGCAGTCCCATATTTGCATGCAGATAAACTGGGAGGAACAACTGGGGAGGGAGACAGACCATGCAACCCAGGGATCCAGTGTGGGAAAAGAAAGCCTCAAAACCCTGACTGTAAAAAACAGTGGGAATTGTGGTAGTAGGAGAAACTCCCTGTCTCATAGGAGTTTGTTGGAGACTCACAGGGTCCCAGAGCGTACACAGGGTCCACTCACCTGGGAATTAGCACCAGAGGGGCCCAGTTTGTTTGTGGGTAGCGGGGAACTGACTGAAAGCCAGCCAAGAGCTGAGAAAGCAGCGTTGTTCCCTCTAGGACCCCCCACCCCACACAGTGACACAATGCAGCAAAGTTGGTTGCCTCTCCCTGATGAATACTTAAGGCTCTATCTGCCCCTTACTACATATATAACACCAAGACCAAAAACAAAAGAAAAAAAGCAACGCCCAAATGAAAGAACAAATCAAAGCTCCAGAAAAAATACAACGAAGTGACAAAGAGATAGCCAACCTATCAGATGCAGAGTTCAAAACACTGGTATAATCAGGATGCTCACAGAAATGGTTAAGTATAATCACAATAGAGGAAAGAGTGAAAACTATGAAAAATGAAATGAAAAATGTACAGGGGACCAATAGAGAAAGAAATGAAAACGGGACTCAGATCAACAATTTGGTCCAGAAGGAAGAAATAAACATTCAATCAGAACAGAATGAAGCAAAAATTAAAAACGAAACCAAAAAGCAAAACCAGGAGAGGCTTAGGAACCTCTAGGACAACTTTAAATGTTCCAACATCTAAATCACTGGGGTATCAGAAGGTAAAGAGGAAGAGCAAGAAATGAAAAATCTATTTGAAAAAATAATGAAGAACTTCCCCAATCTGGCAAAGGAAACAGTCTTCCAGGCAGTTCAGGGAGCTCAGAGAGTCCCAAAAAGATCGGACTCAAGGAGGAACACACCAAGGCAAATCACAATTACATAACCCAAGATTAAAGATAAGGAGAGACTTTAAAAGCAGCAAGAAGAAAGGAGATAGTTACCTAAAAAAGGAGTTCCTTTACCACTATCTGATTTTTCAAAATAAACCTTACAGGTTAAGAAAGGACTGGAAAGAAGTATTCAAAGTCATGAAAAGCAAGGACCTACATCCAAGGTGACTATCCAGCAAAGCTATCATTTAGAATGGAAGGGCAGATAAAGTGCTTCCCAGATAAAGTCAAGTTAAAGGAGTCCATCGTCACCAAGCCCTTATTACATGA
Organism: Sturnira hondurensis; assembly: GCF_014824575.4. NCBI lineage: Eukaryota > Metazoa > Chordata > Mammalia > Chiroptera > Phyllostomidae > Sturnira > Sturnira hondurensis. The sequence goes on along the minus strand of NW_028076902.1, from coordinate 1,447,912 downwards.
AATGTTAAAGGGACTTATCAAAGAAAAAGATCAAACACTATGAACAGTACAATGACAACAGACTCACAACTATCAACAACTGAAGTTAAAATAACAAAAACAATAGGTAAGTAAACAACTAGAACATGAACAGAATCACAGAAATGGAGATCACACGGAGGGTTATCAGTGGGGAAGAGGTGGAGGGAGAATAGGGGTAAAAGGTACAGGGAATAAGAAGCATAAATGGTAGGTTCAAAATAGACAGGGGAAAGTTAAGAATAGTATATAATGGAGAAATGAAAGAACTTACTTATATGTATGACCCATGGACATGAACTAAGGGGAGGGGACTGCTAGACGGGATGGGGGTGCAGGGTAGAGGGTTATAAAAAGAAGGAAAAAAGTGCACAACTGTAATAGCATAATCAATAAAATATACTTAAAATATTAACTCTAGTCCTCAGGGCAATAACAAAGAAAACAGCTAGAACTATACATAAAGGAAAAAACAAAGGAAATAAAATGGCACTTCAGAAAATAATGTTCACATTCAACATGAATGATAGAAGGCAGTAATGGAATAATGAAGAAAAAAGACATGAGATTTATAGATAACAAAGAGAAAATGGCAGACAAATTCTACCGTATCAATTATGACAAACACTCCATTTGAAAAGTAGAGAGACTGGCCATGGCTGGTATGGCTCAGTGGATTGAGTGCTGGCCTGCAAACTGAAGGGTTGCAGGTTCAATTCTCTGTCAGGGCACATGCCTGGGTTAGGGACCAGGTCCCCAGTTGGGGGCACACTAGAGGCAACCAACTGATGTTACTCTGCCCCTCTTTTTCTTCTTCCCTTCCCCTCTCTTTGAAAATAAATAAAATGTTAAAAAAAGTGCCAAGTACTGACAAGAAAGGATAAAAAGCTCTACTTCAACCATGCTGCCTATGAGAGAAAACACTCTAGATATGAAAACACAAACAAGTTGATAGTAAAAGCCTGAAAAAGATTAATATACTATACAAGACAATACCAGAAAAGACCTGTGACAGCTATACCTTGAGGCAAAACAGACTTTAAAACAAACTAGCTATTGGAGAAAAAGGACACCTTATAGTTATAAAAGCGTCCAACCATCAAGAAGACAGTAATTAAAACAAACATGCACCTACCAAGGGAGCCTTAAAACGAAGCAAATCTGGTAGAACTGAAAGGAGGCACTAACAGTTCAACAATAGTAGCTCCAAGTTGGATCCCTACTGTATACCATATGTAAAAATTAACTGAAAATGGAGCAAAGACTTAAATGTAAGTGCAAAATATATACAACTCTCGGAATAAGACAGGTATACATTTCTGTGACTTTGGATTAGACCAACTATGATACTAAAAGTATAAACAACCCCGCCCACCTAAGAATAAGTACATTAGACATCATTAAAATGAAAAACTCATTCCTTTAAAAACCACTATAAAAAGAAAGTAAATGACAACTAACAGGATATGAGAAAATGTTTGCAAGTCACATGTGTTATAATGGTGTATAATATCCAGGATATATAATGAGTTCATACAACAATAAAAAGACAAATAACCTAACTTAAAAATGGGCAAAGGACAGGAATAGACACAATCTCCAAAGACATGTAAATGACAAACAGGTACATGAAAAGATGCTCAACAGTACCAATCATTAGGGAAATATATATGAAAAGGACAATGAAATACCACTTCCCACCCACCAAGATGGCTATGATGAAAAGGAGAGCTACAATAGCAATGACAGGCCAAGTGTTTGTGGGAATGTGAAGAACTCAAACTCTACTACATTGCTGGTGGGGATGTAACATGGTATATAGATGCTTTGGAAAAGTTTTGCTGCTCCTCAAATACTAAGCATAGAGTTACTTTATGGTCCAGCATTTCCATTTCTAGGTATGTACCCGAGAAATGAAAACATATGTCCATGCAAAAGCAGGTACAAAGATGTTCACAGCAGCATTATAGCTAAAATGTGATGGCCACCCAAATGTCTATCAACTGATGGATAAAATGTGACATATCCACAAAGGAAAATTATTCAGCCAGAGAAAAGGGAAGAGGTACTCATTTATGCTGTGACATAGATGAACTTGGAAAACATTATGATAAGTAAAAGAACAAAGACATAAAATCAATGCATTTGGTTTCATTTATATGGACTCTCCAGAATAGGGCAAGCCTATATAGGCAGAAACTAGACCAGTAATTGACAGTGGCTGGGAGTAAGGCAGAAAAGAGAGTGACTACTAATGGGAATGGGGTTTCTTTTTGGAATGATGAAAATGTTCTGCTATTTAATAGTAGTGATGGTTGTGTAACTCTGTGAAAATAAAAATTTGAATTGTATACTTTCAAAGGATAACTTATATGGTACGTAACTTATATTTGATTTTTAAATGCCAGAAAATAAGCATCTATCAAATACCAGAACCTCAAGATAGTTGTTAATATATATAATTAATATGAATGTTCACATTCAGCTTATAAAAGGTATCAAAACATTTAAAAATAGTGAAAGTCTGAAATATTTAAATAAAACTATTACAAGGGAACATTAAAGACATATTAATAATAAACTAGAAGTTGTATGCATAACACAAATTTTACTCAAGAAAATATAGCCATATATAAAAAAGACAAAATATCTTTATTTTAAGTTGGGTTTATTTCAGGAATGCAAGGTTGACTGTGTTTTAGGAATAAAGGTGGGGGATGGGACCCAATATAATTTACCTCGTTAATGGAACAAACAAGGAAAAAATCTCAATAGATGCAGATAATTCAATCATCATTTATGACATAAATTCTCTGCCCCCTCCCGAAATTAGAGTGGAACTACTTACTAGTGATGGTCTCAATTAACTCTTCTTTGTATTCCTATCCTTTGCCATGGAAACTATTACATTTTTCTCCCTTTGTGGATTGGCTGACTGTCTCAGCCCCTTAATCTGGAAAAAGGGGGTTTGAAAGGGACTTTAAACAGGAGGTTGCTCTCTTGTGTCTTTGCCACTGCAAGAAGAATTCTGATCATATCAGCCTGCTCCAGGAGGAAGAAAACAATCTGAGTCACCCCAGCCATTTCAGCTGAGGTCATTTATGAAAAGAACCAGATGAGGATTTTAAGTATTTAACCTTATCCGAAGCAGTAAAGCACGGGCTCTTGAGTTACACTTTCTCACTCTTTCCTAGCGCTGCCACTAACTACTGTCCCTGAGGAAGATGCACTTTTCTCATCAACAAATGGGGATAATAATACCTCACAGAGATATTCTGTGAATAAATGCTTGCTAAGTGTAAAGCATTTATACTAATCCCATTCAGTGTTTACTAAACACTGAATGAAGACATACTAGATTTATCACATGCAGAATATTCTACTTTGTTCCATGCCCTAATCTTTTGAAACTGTTTGTTACACAGCATTATTATGGTGACGCATAATTGATATGCCAGATACAGAGCACTTGTAAAACTCTACAGCAACATTAATCTTAATGAGGAAATCTTAAAATTTTTCCTACAGAGGTAAGGGCCAATACAGCAATGAACAATATGAAAACAAAATTATTATTATAAATGTCATTTATAATAATACCAAAGTATTTTATAAAACCCAAGAGATCTATCTAATAAGACATAGAAGATCTCTACTCAGAAAATTGTAATACATTTTTATGTATTTATATAAAAAATGTAAAGATGCCAATTCCCCTAAATAATCAGATGGAATGCAATCTCAATACAAATTTTAGTAGGTTTCTCCCCAGGGAGTGGAAATTGGCAAGGTGATTCCACACTGCATACAAACATGGAAAGGATTTGTTGATCCTTTCCAAGGCATTCCTGAATAAAAACAAGGAGGAAGACTTTTTCTAGGGGACCTTAAGACTTAAAGATACCATAATTAAGGCAATGTGAAATTGATACGAGGATAGATAACAAAACTGAACAGAAAACAGAACAGACTGACCTGTACATAGGTAGTCCCTGGCTTTGTGCCAAAGGTGGTGGTGCCTCAGTGGTGAAAAGTGGTGTAAGACCTGAGTGGCAGATTACATATCTACATGTGAATGCTTCTAGAAGGCAACAAAACAGAAGGGGTTCTGCGGACTAGGCAAAGATTTGTTAAACAGCATGAAAAACAAAAGAAAGAAGATACTTAACTGGCAGGGGAGATACCATGATCACAAAAGAAAGAAAACCCCTCAAATAAACAGCAGTACATTAAATTAAGAACTTCTGATTAGCCCTGACTGGTGTGGCTCAGTGGTTTGGGCATTGTACTGAAGACTCTCAAGTTGCTGGTTTTGGGAGTGCAAGAGGCAACCAATTTCTCTCACACATTGATGTTTCTCTCCCTCTCTTTCTTCTTCTTCTTCCTTTCCCATCTCCTTTAGAAATACAAAGAAAAGAACTTCTGTTCCTCAAGACTATCAGAGAATGAAAAAAAAAAAATCAAGGACATACTCAGAAAAGACCTTTGGAACACTCCTGAGAAAGGAATTGTATCAGACTGTCTATCAGTCTAGGGTATTTTCAGATTGTTAGAGCTGAGTTCCCTAGCGCCACGATATCAAATTATATAATACTTCCAAAGATGATGGGATAGGGAGGGAAAAGAACTTCAGTGACTGTCAAAAGGTTAGACCAAGGATTGGAAGGTCAAATTCAGGCTGCTGTTTGTCCCTGCGAAGTTTTACTAAAATATAGCTACACTCATTTGTTTACATGCTGTCAGTTGTAACTTTCACACTGTAACAGTAGAGTTGACTGGCTGTAACAGAGACTGGCCCAAAAGCCTAAAATATTAAGCACCTGCCTTTTCACAAAGAAAAAAAAAAAGGGCTGATCCTTAGTCCTCTTATGTCCAAGTGTAATCCCCTTAGTAAGTAACTAGAGAAGGTTCCCTGAAAAACCTTAAGGCAGTGATTGCTTAGCTAATAGGACTATTTTAAAGCCAAGAATTACTTTTGCAAGTCTAAATTTGCCAGCTGTGTAACCAGACTTTGTTATCTGTTAAAAGCAAGCAGTATGGTGATGTCATAGAATCACCAAAGCTATCAAGACATAGAATCATGACTTGTATTTTGAAACTTTTAACTTCAAAAGTGATTATGGTCCTGATTTAAACAAACTGCGTTTGCTTGAAAATAGATGCCTATAATTGATCACTTCTCAATCAAAGCAAGCAAATAAAGTCAAGTGCTAGTAGCATTACCAAACCAAGGAATGAACCATCTCTAATCCAGGAAGCTTACACTAAACAATATATATTTTGACATGGTGCTGTCTGAATTTTGCACTCATACGTATTTGAGGGACAGGTATAAAATTCCTGTTAAAACCAATCCCCAGTGTCCTTCACTGTCCCAGAGCAATGAATTTAGCACTTCTTAATCATTGTCTTTTTTAAACAGCCCAAGCTCCCCTTTGAGTTGTCCCCTTAATTGTATTTGAAACTTCAAAATGAATTATCATAACCACAAGCAAGAGAAAAAAAAAAGAAGCAATGGTAATTTTAGCAGAAAAGTTTATCTTGAAAATCATGTAATTCTGATCTCGATCATATGGTATCAGTGTGAATATTAGGTCTGCTTGTTTTCCACAAACTTAAATAAGGGGAGGGAAAAAAACCCAAAACAAACCCTGGCTCCCAGGATAGCCAGAAAATTATACAGGTAATTTTCAAAATCAGGTGTGTTTGGGAGGCTTCCTCCCACCCTACTTTCAACAAGATTATGATGTTCCCCGAGAATAGAGTATCTTGTATGCTCTCAGAACAAAGGAAACTAAGCTAATATTCTTCAAGATTCCTATAAATCTTCTCAACAGCTGTTTCTTATATCACAAGTTTTTTCCCCATTACATCTATCTTTGGAATCCTCACCACCTAGATATCCATTCCAACAATCTTTTAACATATTGCACCTTTCCAAAACATGTTTTGAAAGAGGCAGGCTTCCTTTTTGTAAACACAAATGTAAGACAATGTATGAAATTAGTAACTGCTGCTATCTCTTCATATTAAGAGGCATATCGTCTCTGAAAATGCAAAAACACTGACTGAAATAGCCTTAAAAGAAGCTGATCCTTAACAAGGACTTTTAGTAAATTTGACACCTAAAATTCATTGAGGTGGCTCTAAAGCCCACTCTTACTGGGTCCTCTGATGATCAAATTCTAAAATCAGCAACTTGTTTTTTAAAAAGATTTTATTTATCTATTTTATAGAGAGGGGAAGGGAAGGAGAACGAGAGAGAGGGAGGTAGCAATGTGTGGTTGCCTCTCATGTGTCCTCTACTGGGGACCTGGCCCACAATACAGGCATGTGCCCTGACTGGGAATCAAAGCAGTGACCCTTTGTTTCGCAGGCCAGCACTCAATCCACTGAACTACACCCACCAGGGCTAAAATCAGCAACTTTTGGGAATTATACATTTTCATCTATATCACTGTCAAATTCGAAAAGCAAATTTAAGTTTTTATACAAAATACTTTTATTTTAAAGCATACAATCTACACAATATTTTTTAAACTAGACTAACTTTAAGCTGAGAAGATAGGTGGCCACCAAGTATTTTTTTACTGGATTCCAAAGGCCCTCTCTCAGTCTAACAGCCTTTCCCCCAACAGATTTCTTCTCCCCAATTTTAAGACATGCTATATTTTGGGAAAAGATTGTATCATTTCTATTTTATAGTTTTCTAAGACCTACCAAGTACTGTACGAGAAAGGAATACTATAGTTAAACCAACTTTCCATTCATAAAATAGAGCAGTTTGCTTTTAATCCTGTGGTAATAGGAGTTGGACAGAATGCTAAGAGCTTGAAACCAGGAAAATAAAGATCAGCCTAATTATTTACTCTTACTCCATTTCCCTTCTCATTACGCGTTCACTGGTTTTATGAATTCTAATGCAAGGATTTTGGCAGTGTTAAAAAAACACCATCTCTTGTGGTGCTAGTTTGTTTTTTTAAATTATTCTGAATGTTTCAATTTGGGCATCAGAGTCTGACATGTTTCTATTTCTTGTGTTTCTTATATGCCGCCATTGTCCCATGAGGATGATGACCCAGAAAAACCCCACTTTTGGGCTTCTGAATCTCACTTACCCTGAGATAAACTGCTTTTCTGAGCTTTACAGCTCTCCACAGTGTACGATCCTGATAAATTCTATAGGAACCAGCAGTATGAAGCCTATGGAAACACTTTCTCTTTAAGAACTTGAGGCTTTGTCTCTGCCCTGGACCCACTACCCATTCTGCCCTTTCATCTCCCTTTGTTTCAGAATTGGAATACTTGGCCACTTCCTAATGTAGAGAGAACCTTCTCTCTGTCTTCATCTAAGGGATGGGAGGCAGGTAGTGCCCCAGGGGTGTGGGTGGGGTGGGGGGAAGCAGGTGGCCTTTTCCTTTCAATACAGTTTTCTCTCCTAAGGGTACAACTGAGAATAGCCTTATAATCAGAAAAAGAGCTGCACACAGCTCCTCCCCACCTTCCATGAAACATATTTAAAGCAACTGTTTCAAATGCTGCTTTGCTTTGATTACCAACCAACACCATTTTCTAATAAGAAAGTAGCCTTTATCTACAAACAGGCTGTCATATACTTCTGGGTTCCTACTCCTAGGATAGGATCGAAATAGGGGCTGCTCTGAAATAGGGGCTTCTTATTTTTTCTTAATCCTGGGATAGGGGAGGCTTCTACAAAAGAAGCTTCCTGTAAACCCCGAGTCACCAGAGCAGGCATCCCTTTCTCCTCATGCTCAGAGCACTTTAGCCACAATATGAGAGGACCTCCATTAAAGACTGACCTCCATTAAAGTAATTCACTAGCTCTGTAACCTTAAGCAATTGGATTGACTTAGCGATTAACAAGGGTCAGTAATATTTATAACATTTGCTTCACAAAGCACCCATAGGAATGTAAAAAAACCCCAGAATACTCAAAAGTGACTCAAACCATACAAGTGTCACCTACTGGGTTGGCCAAAAAGTTCATCAGGTTTTTTCTGTAATATGGCTCTAGTAGTGTTTGGTTACCTTTAACTTCATTTGAAAACATTTCTTTAGATTGCATTGTGACAGCCGTTGTATCAGAGTGCATTAAAAAAAACTTAACAAAATTGGTGTATTTTTGTGTAGCCATTTTAAATATTGAAGGTAGAATAAAATAAGCAACATTTTCAGCATATTATGCTTTATTTTTCAAGAAAGGTCAAAAATGCAACACAAATGCAAAGAAAAAAGATTGTGCAGTGTATAAGGTGCTATGACTTCACCAAATGTGTCAAAACTGGTGTGCAAGTTTTGTACTGGACATTTCTTGCTGGATGATGCTCCATGGTTGGGTAGACCACCTGAAGTTGCCAGCGATCAAATCAAGACATTAATTAAGAACAATCAACGTTGTACCATGTGTGAGATAGCCAACATACTTGAAATTTCCAAATCAATGAACTAACTGCTAAAAATGAAAAAAGTGTCTCTTATTTTTCAAAAAAACCTAAATGGACTTCTTAGCCAATCAAGTACTATTATTAATACTGATAAATATGCCGTTTTACAGAACAAAAGCAAAGGACAGAAATTTGGTGTCTTTCATTACAGACCTCTATGGGAATGACTCTTTTACCTGTCACAAGTCTACTTCAGTATAACTAGGCCTCAAAAACCATTCTGTAAGTCCATTTCTGATATTTACAGGTATTTCTTGTCCATGTATTTTTCTCCGCTCAATGCAAACACACTCAAAGAACTTTATGATACAAACATGACAATTAACTGCAAAGATAAAAATGCTCTTCTTAAAAAACATCAAACAATCAATAAATCCTGACATCTTGCCAATCTTCAGTTGAGTTTGTGCTGGTGATGACTGCTGAATTCTCAGCACAAGCTCCAATGTCATTTTTGATACCTTGGGAAGCTGATCTGGTTGGGGTTGAGAATTTACTTCTTTCCACCACAGTGATTTCACTTTCTGATATAATGAAACGGAACCTAGATGCAGTTGTTGCTTGGTTTTTCAAAATTTATAACCACAGAAAAAGAGAGGACTTCTGGCCAAGATGGAGGTAGACAAGCTTTGTCCACCACCAAAGGACAACAACCAATCTAAAAACAAAACAAAAAACAACCAGAACTACCAGAAAACCAAACTTTATGCAAGTCTGACGACCAAGGAGTTAAAGAAGAAACAGTCATCCAGACTGGTAGGAGGGGCAAGGACAGGCAGCCAGGGCAAAGAGAACACAGTGTGGTAATGTGTGGCAAGGTGTGGTAAGGTAGCAGCAGCTGATGGAATGGGCAGTCCCACAGATTCACGTTCCATGGACTAAAACCAGGAGTAACAACTGGAGAGTGAGTGATCCCAGCCCTGGGCCAGGCCATACAGCTCAGGGTTCCAGTGCTGGAAAAATAAAGCATCGTAACTCCTAACTGTTAAAAACAGCTAGGGTTGGGTCAGTGGAAAAAACTGCCAGTCTCCTAGGAGAGTCCATTTAAAGGGCCCACAGGGTCCTAGAATGTACATAAGTCCACCCACTCAGGAAATCAGCACCAGGGTAACAGCTACAAGTCTGCCAGTTGCTTACAGGAAGTGGTGGAAGTGACTGAAAACATGGCGAGAGCCTAGCAAGTGGCATCGCTCCCTCTGACCCCTCCCCTGCCCCACAGCACCAAAGCAGTGAAGTGGTTGCCCTGTCCTGGTGACCTTAAGATTCAGCCCCTTAAAACATAACAGGTAAGCCAACAAGGGGTCAAAGCACCTATACCTAATACACAGAAACACAGGAAAGCTACCAAATTGCAAAGCAAAGAAATATGGCCCAAATGAAAGAGAAAATCGAAACTCCAGAAAAAGAACTACGTGATGAGGAGATAGCCAACTATCAGATGCAGAGTTCAAAACACTGGTAAATCAGGATGCTCACAGAAATCACTGAGTATGGACACAAAATAGAGGAAAAAGTTAAGGCTATGCAAAGTGAAATAAAGAGAACCAACAAAATACACAGGGAACCAACAGTGAGAGGAAGGAAGCCAGGATTGAAATCAACGATTTGGAACATATGGAAGAAATACACATTCAACTGGAGCAGAAAGAAGAAACAAGAATTCCTCCCCCCAAAAGGGAGGGGGGAGGGAGGAGAGGCTTAGGAACCTCCAGGACAACTTTAAATGTTCCAACATCCAAATCATAGGGGTGCCAAGAATAAGAAGAGGAAGAACAAGAAGTTAAAAATTTATCTGAACAAATAAAAAGAAAAATATCCCCAATCTAGAGAAATAGACATACAAGTCCAGGAAGCTCAGAGAGTCTCACACAAGTTGGACCTAAACAGGGCCACACCAAGGCACATTGTAACTGAAATGCCAAAGGCTGAAAATAAAGAATCTTAAAAGCAGCAATAGAGCCGTGGCTGGTTTAGCTCAGTGGATTGAGCACAGGCCTGTGAAGCAAAGGGTTGCTGGTTGGATTCCCAGTCAGGGTGCATGCCTGGGTTGCAGGCCGGATCCTCAGTAGGGGACACATGAAAGGCAACGACACAGTGATGTTTCTTTCCCACTCTTTTTCCTCCCCTTCCCTCCTCTCTAAAAATAAATAGATAAAATATTTTTAAAAAAGCAGCAAGAGAAAAGCAAAGTTACCTACAAAGGAGTTCCCATAAGACTATCAGCTGATTTCTCAGAAGAAACCTTGCAGGCAAGTAGGGGCTGGAAAGAAGTATTTGAAGTCACTGAAGCTTAAGTAAGGACCTACATCCAAGATGACTCTATCCAGCAAAGCTATCATTTAGAATGGAAGGGCAGATAAAGTGCTTCCCAGACTAGGGAAAGCTGTAGATCGCCATCACCAAGCCCTTATTATATGAAATGTTAAAGGGACTTATCTAAGAAAAGGAAGATCAAAACCATGAACAGTCAAATCACAACAAACTGACAACTATCAACAACTGAACCTAAAAACAAAACAAAAACAAACTAAGCAAACAATTACAACAGGATCAGAATCGCAGAAATGTAGGTCACATGGAGGGTTATCAGCGGAGAGCGTGAGGAGAGAGACTATGGGACAAAAGTTACAAGAAATTAAGATGCATAAAAAGTAGGTACAAAATACAGAGAGGTTAAGAGTGTATGGGTTATAGAGATGCCAAAGAACTTATATGTACAATCCATGGACATGAACTAAAGTAGGGGAATACTGGTGGGAGGGTGGCTGCAGGGGGGATATAGGGTAGAAAAAAATGGAACTGTTAATAGCATAATCAATAAAATATACTTAAAAAGAAAGAAAAACAATGAAGGTTTCAGTTGCTTGGCTAGGTGATGGCCATTGCCATAGGGTGAGGAAGCAGATGGACATAGGTACACTTGGGTGTGGAATGAAGCAAGCTTAGTGACAAACTGGGTGCCAAAATAATGAGGGAGAGAGCAGGCATGGACAACCAGTGTTTTTGGTTTTAGCTACTATTAAATAGATGAAGGCAGCACTCAAAGAAATGGGAAAGACTGGAATGTCTCCTTCCCCACACCAGCATGGGGGCGGCCAATATTTCAACTTGGTAGTTATAACGCCACAGTGAAATTTATTACGTTAAAAAGTTTATTACAAGGATAATACAAGTAATGACGTGATAGATATAGTTTGTCTATCTTATATACTTGCTACACCATCTCTTTTCTCTCTCTCTCTCAAATCAATAAGCACCTCCTCAGGTAAGGTGTTTTTGTTTTTTTTAAGGTTTCTGTTGTTCTCATGGAACAACAAATGTTTTTGTATGCAATGTTTTCAGATGACAGAGAGCACCACCTCATGGCTCAGAGCCACGATGACTGGCGTATGTCTGCAATAATAATTGCTCATGCATACTTTTAACTCTCTACCTCTGTGTATTAGTGTGGAAGTTTAAGTCCATTATGTAGTGCAAGCATAAAACCCTTTGTGGATTAATCAGGTAAGCAGAATCTAGCAGAGAACAGAGCATCTACAAAGACACAGAATGTGACCACATGCCCTGAAAGGTGACCTAAAGTAAGTATCACAGCATTAATTAACAATGCACAGCATACCAGAGTATTCATAGGCCAAATTTCAAAGGACAACATGAGGGCTACTTGGTGGCCATGTTCAGAATTAGTTTCATTTTCTTTTTAGTGGAGGAGAAAAACTGATGACCGTGATAAACTCACAGGTCAGGCACTATCTTTTAAGCAGTGTATGAGTCCACTTATACATGAATTTTCTTCAGTATACAAGTAATCTAGATACATTTTCTCTTCCTTATAATTTTCTTAATATTTCTCCTCTCTAGCTTTATTTTAACAGAACACTGTGTAATACATATAACATATAAAATGTGTTAATCGACTGTTTATTAAGGCTTCCAGTCAAGAGTAGGCTTTCAGTAGGTAAGTCCGTATGGGTGCAGCGTCCCTAACCCTCCTGCATTGTTCAAGGGTCAAGTATACCTAAGAGCAGATTTTCTGCTTAAGAAAAGAGACCCTGCAATCTTAGAGAGAGAAGGATGAAAGCCAGCTAACTCACAATTCCAGGGTGTGTCATTCACAAACAAGGAAGAAAGAAGCCTCTGAAGTTGGTGCTTCACTGGGCCACTGAAAAAGGCAGCAATAAAACACTGCCCCAGGGGTTCTGATTAAAGCTAATTATTTAGCTTAATCTGTAAAGCTAAAAGGCTAATAGGCAAACTGGACTGAAAATTAACTATCTCTGAAACCAAATTTCTGAAACGTCTAAGCTTTCGTCTACATTAGTGATTCTCACACTAGGGTCCAAGGACAAACTATCACAGGTTTGTGAAGCGAACAAGTTTTAAATAATACGCTTTTATCCTGGTGATCTACAAGGACTAATGGCCTGCCATGAGAATTTTCGGCCCCTTTCCCAAGAGTTTTAATTAGGCTATTGCTACAGATCACTGCAAGGTGTAATTCTGAACCTGACTTCCATGACAATAACTGATGAGGAACTACATCCACCTCTACCAGTGGGCCTGGTATTCATAATGTGCAGCCAGGAGGAGGAAAAAAAACCACAGGAAAATTTTCATAGTGTTTTTCGAACTAAGAGGTAAGTATTTCCTCAAGGGTTCTCCAAGTGATTGATTGGCCTTTAGAGGGATCCACACAGAACAATGAAGAATGATGGAACATAAGCTCCCTGACACAAGGCAGGGACATTTATGAATTTTTTCATTTATGGACACCTAGCAGGGTGGCGGGGAACACAGAACTCTAGGCAGAGCCAAATCATAGACTATTCACCTTACAAAGATATTTTGACTTAAAGTGAGAATCAGTTGCTGAAAACTAAGGCATTAGGACAGAACATTTACTCTAACATATCGCTTTACAGATAAGGAAAAAGCCACTCAAAGATCAAGACAGAAACTGACCTAAAAAAAACAGACTCAAGATATACAACAAAACGTAAAAGCCACAATTTGCTGTTACACAAATACAGTATCAATAACAAACAGCAATTTTAAACTACAGTTCTGAGTATCTAAAACTACTTCAAAACTACGTTACAGCCAAACAAATTCCAGCAGTGAGTTTTTCTTTCAATTATTACACAAATCAAAGATAATGGCCGAATTGTTGTGGCTTTTTCTGTTTCCCACAGCAGGACATTTTGGTGACACCCTATCCTTCCAGTAGTCCATCTCAGGGGTCACCCACCTGACTTAGGAGCCCTGTTTCTAAATGGACTTGTTACACAGTAACATGTGCAACTCTGAACATCGTTGGGAAGTGTATCCTAGGCAGTCACAGTATTACACAGATGACAAAAAAAAATAGTGTGTAACTTGCTCATTAAACACACATTAGAAAATCCCTCATGAAAAGTGAATTACTTTGCAAGTGGAGTATTTACTGAGGCAACCAATACTTCACCAAACAAAATAAAACAAAGATCACATGAAGGTCATTCTTATATCACTCCTCCTCCTCTGTTACAAGGCTGTAGCAATTTTGTTCAATCAAATGAGGTTTATCTAAAAACTGCAAGCATAGAAGTCAGTCTTGTGATAGGAGAAGGAAGAATGTCTTCCATTTTTCTTTTAAAATCTATAAAATAGAATCCCAGGAGTCAGAAACACTGTATCCAAAGTTATACTCTGCACGAGATGTCCCATGTTTCAAGGCTGTGGTGGGATGCACGGCCCTGAACTTTTCCCCATAGCCTTTACACCTCTGCTGCCACACATATGGACACAAACAGGAGCTGATGATGGCAGAGAACCATTACAACTCTGGCGACACAATAATTAAAACAGCATGACCTTCCATAATCATGTTAACAACCTTCGTGCTCTATTTTCAGGGTATTCCTACAACAGCAAAATGTCACTTAACCTTTAGAGTTTATGACGAGTATCAAAAATTGCTACCAAGCTTTGCTGAAAGTGCCAAAGAAAATGCTACAACTGTAATTCTAACACGCAACACATAATTTAAAGTTGTATCAACCACGATAAAAACTAATCTCTGTCCAGTCATAAAAGTCTCACCACACATTCATGTGACAAGCAGTTTCACTTACTGGATAAAATGAAAAACTCTCCATTACCAATATAAAACTTAAAATTGTGGACACACCTCATTTACATGTCATGTTGTTATTTGGCTTTTAAGATTTAATTTGAACTAAAATTTTGTTTGTTTGTTGTAAGGCTCCAACCACTGTAGACACAGGAATTCCCCCAATAATTACAGTAATACTAGAAATGGTACTATGAAGCTGGAGAGAAAAGGTCTTCACTGTAAGGTGTCCAACACTTAAGCAGCCAGGTAAGCGAGGCTTCTAAATATGAAATGTGATTCCCATCTCCATATCCCCCAAATCTAACCAAGATGGAGCCCATGGCTTTGTTGGTTCAATTCTTAAAAACAAATGACTTCCCCCTCTATTACTTCAAAATAATTCACCCTTTTCCACCAATTGGCTTTTAAATACTTCCTCCAAGTATTAGGTATGGCACTGCAGCAAAGGTACTGAAATATTGCTCTCCTTAGTGACAGAACATGTTTTTTCAAAACCAGTTGAGCAGTTTAAGAGACAATCCAAGTTGCAGCATGTAAGAGACCAACACTCACAGGCACACCATATTCCAAGTACTCAGACCTGTCTGTGACTGACCCTGACATGTGGGGTGCTAAGCAGCCAGAAGACCAAATAAGACAGTCCCCATTAGGTTAACAAGGATTCCTTAAGGATTGTGAGTACAGAACCAATGTACAAACTCATGTCACTATCCTAATTATTTAAACCTGTTACAATCATTTTTATCATCATGTTAATAGGTTTACTATTTGCTTATCCAACTTTTACTTTTTAAATTTTTTGTTCACTTTTTATTTTTTTTAGATTTTATTTATTTATCTGTAGTGAAAGGGGAGGGAGGATGAGAATCACTAATGTGAGAGAGAAACACTGATCTGTGGGCTTTCAACCTATGACCTTTCGCTTTTCCCGACAACACCCAAGAGACACACCAGTTAGGGCCCAGCTTTCACTTTTGAAATCCAGGGAATGCTTGAGGTGGAGGGTGGAGGAGATTGCACCTTGGGAATTCTAGGGCAGTGGTTAACTTCTCAAAACTCTGAGACTGGGGAGAGGGGGCTCACATTGAGGTACACTTGATGACACAAGGGTTGAGGAGATCTGCTAGTGATTAAATGCCTCTATTTTAGCGTGTGGTATCTGTGAAAATTATTTCTTGGCACAGGCTGTGTGTGTGTGTATTGTGCTACATACAATACACAACTACATTCCAAATGGCTAGTATGTTTCTTAGTAGAATCTGCAGTTGTAGGACGACATACACAGTAGTTTGTGTCTTTTTTTTCCAGACAGCATACTCCCTTCCCCTTGCCATCCATACATAAATAAAAACTTAAACTACAGGCAGAAATTCAAGATGACTGTGATTGAGATAACTAGTTAGAAAGGTGGTTATTTTAAGGTATTCTGAGAACATGGGATGCTTCCATTAAAAAATTTAGGTACAAACAACTCTTTAATAATGAAGTAGACCAGATGTTATCAGAAATAAACCTGATTATAAAGTGTCAGCTTCCCAAGAGTGGAAGGGGCATTATGAATGAAAGGATGAGTAACAAATCCATTTGCCTTGAACAGCAAACAAATAGTTCAGAAAATAACTAATCTGGGGTGAAAAATACTTTGAAGGTTAAGATTTAAGATGTTTTCTTAATATACCATGTTTTAAATGCCTCAGCAGATGCTATCTATTCACAATCCTAGACTGAGAGGCAATTTACCTTAGAGCCTTTTCACGGGGGGAGATGGTTCTTTACTTTATGAGGTTAATTATTTTTTAGTAGAGTTTTATCTCATTAGATGCCATCATTGCAGCAAGAGCAGATCTGCACAAGGATTAGTAGTCTGGTATACTGCTCTTGCTTTAAGGAATGCTGAACTTTCAATACCATGGTGAGCATGGCATGGTTCCATCTATTCTGAACCATCCCACCCTTGACTCTGTCCCACTACAATGCCATTCAAATGGGCCTCTATAGCCAGAAACGGGCAAATTTCATAAACTCCTGTCCAATCAAGCTATGAGCTCCTGGAAGTCAGGGGCTATATTCTACTGAGCTTTGAATTCTTAGCATTAAGCACAGAGCCTGAAACACAGTAAATGTTCACTACATGTATAATACAAAGGCATGAAGTTCCAGAAGTTTCCCTGTACAGAGGTGGCTGATTGTTGGTATGGCATGTAACATATTCAGCCTAAAAAGTAAAGTGAGGTGTAAAAAAAAACATTGATTAAACTTACTTCTCCCATACCCCAACCTGGAACTTGGACCACAACTCAGGCATGTGCCCTGCCTGGGAATTGAAGTAGCATCATTTTGCTTTCGAGATGACGCCCAATCTACTGAGCCACAAGGGTCAGGGGCTAAAAACAAAGTTTAAAACATGTCTTAAAACTAGAGGAGAAATCGCTTTATAAATTTAGAAGTTATCAAAGATAGTTAATCAGGGGCCAACAACTGAGCTTGAAGCTCAGTAAAACGAATCAAGCACAGCCAATTGCAGAGGACAAAACCACAGAGAGTGAGAGAGGTGAGGTGAGGTGAGCCAATGGCCCCACTGGAACCAGACTCCTTGGGAGGAAGCAAATAGAAGCTGCCTTCTCTCCTTAGCACCCAGGTAATGGCAAGCAGCTGTGCACATTTTAAAGTCAGACAAGTGCTTTTATTGCTGGATTTGTTTGCTGAGGTTGAATAAATTTGTTACTAGATTTTGCCCGGATAAAACAATACTGTATTAATTTTCAGCAGAATTATGAAAAGTATGGAAAGTCATGATAGGATGAACCACAAAGAAAGAAAATGCTTTTACCCACTCCATACATTTAGGGGCCACGTACTAGGGGCAGTAATCAAAAAATGAGGATGAAATTCCTGGGTCTTATTCTCAAAAATTCCTTGTACACTGGGGAGCCAGCAGTAAAGAGGGCTATGCCAACTCCATTTAAAAGGACATGTGCAAGTAGAGAAGGGGCCTGGGAACAGGAGAAGAAGGCCTCTAAGTGCTTAGGTGGGGTGGCCCTGACCATAGCAGCTGCTCTGATAAAGTGTTTTCTTGACCCAGAGCATCAAACAAACATCCTTCTGTATATGGGTGTTATGACAAGCAGTCTTAGGAACTGTGCCACTTAAGGGATGACAGAAAAACAGCCACGAAGGAAACTGAAAAGAAAAGCCATGTTGGCCTCAGTGCCATCTTTTCTGCGCCATGAGAACCAAGTGGGGGGAAGAAGCAAATGACTAGGCTGAAGCACAAAAGAAAAGTGAGGCAGAGATCCTAGTAAACCCATGCAAGGCATGGAAGCAGAAATAAGAAAAGCCAGGGGCCAGGGACACATACAAATTGTTGGTTGCATGCCTGCTGTCTAGAACTTCTCAATTACAATTTTAATTTTAGAACATCTACTGCCACCTGACTACTGCAACCACCTTGGAGAGACTCACCTTGCTCACACGAACACAGTTCCTTTTGGTCCTTTGCCCTAGACCTGTAAAATTCTGGACCAGTTCTGTTCTCTATTATGGCTGAATGTAACACATGAAAAATAAATCATCTCTTCTGCTGTTTTAGCTTAAGAAAAGTAAAGGATAACAGCCAGAAAGGTAAAAGGTGAACAAAGAGTAACAGTATTCCACAAACAAGTATTTAAAAACAAAGATGAAAACAGTAAGTGTTGGTGAATATGTGGGGAAATTAGAATCCTTATGAACTGTTCACAGGAATGTAAAGTGGTACAACTGCTATTGAAAACAGTATGGAGGTTCCTCAAAAATATTAAACAAAGAACTACATATGATCCAGCAATTCCACTTCTAGGTACTTGTCCAAAAAGCATTCAAAGCAGAATCTCAAGGAGATATTTGTACACCCATATTCACTATAACATACTCACAACAGCCAAGAGGTGGAAGCAACCTGAATATTTATCAAAGGATGAATGAGTAAGGAAAATGTGGTAGAAAATCACAGGAACAAAGAAGAATGATGACTGCCACGGGTTTAGGGCGTGGGAAGGGAGCATCACTGTTTAATAGGTACAGTTTCAACTTTATAAAATGAAAAACTCCTAGATCTGTGGCATAACAAAGTGAATATATTTAACATTATCAACTATACACTTAAAATGTTTAAGATGATAAACTTAATGTTTGTGCTTGTTAGCGCAATTAAAGATGAAAACAAAACAAAAACACATAATGAATTATAATACATGTAGCTGGGAGTTGATCAGTGGCCAAGGAACTAAATACTTGTGGAGAGAAAAAGGACAGGAACCAGACTGAAAAGTTGAGTGGGGAGAGGTAAAGAGCAAGCAAATGTGGATGATATTCTCCAGAAGTTCTATCTAAAAAGAAAGCGAGAATCAAGGTGAAAGACTTTTTTTAGAAGTAGAACCCTGAGGAAAAGGAGGTAATGAACTGTAGTCTCTTCACTTCCTTCAGCCTAGCATCCTTTTTCAGTAAAATCGGTATTCAAGAACAGTACTGGGTGTGGTGACTCGAAACAGATGAATGTAATGAATCTGTAGCACAATGCAGGGGGACAATAGACACTATTTATTGTGTTTATGTTGAGAGCTGGTATGAAGTTGTCATAGGGTGACTTACAAGCACAAGTCTTTACTTCCCCACTGCCAGTCTGGAAGCACTGCTAGACGAGCACTCCCTACTCCAGAAGCTGTCAGGGAAGGTGCCCAGCAGAGCAGGTTTCCCACTTTAGTGAGGGCCAGAAGGTGAACAGGCAATCTTCTTTCAGGAGGTTAAGAATGATGGAGAATTTGATGAAGGTACACCTATAAACACTACAGGTGTACTACTAAGTCAGGGGGAGGATTAGAA
Source organism: Sturnira hondurensis (assembly GCF_014824575.4). Lineage (NCBI taxonomy): Eukaryota > Metazoa > Chordata > Mammalia > Chiroptera > Phyllostomidae > Sturnira > Sturnira hondurensis. The sequence goes on along the minus strand of NW_028076902.1, from coordinate 1,428,457 downwards.
GGGGAAGGAAGCCAGTCAAATTGGGAAAACTTACAGGAAAAGGCTTCACACGCAGTAGCTTGGGTGTAACAGTAAGAAAATGCACAGAATCACACCCTGAGGTTATTTTGTCTCAAAATGCCCAGAGCCCAGGATAGTGGAAAGGCCTTGGTGCTCGGAAACTGGCAACACTAAACTCTACATTAAATAATCTGGGTGAGGGGCCCTAGTTATTATCTACAAAGCTGCTTCCTGGATATTGTCACACAGCAACATTATTCACTGATATTTTAAAAAGATTTTTGCACCATTAATCTACAGATGTTTTCTTCACTTTTTCCAGCTCAAAGAATCACATCATCATTCCATTTGCATGAAAGCTCAAAACTTGCCCCAGCTCGTTTCCTTGACAACTTCTCACAACTACACCGCAAAATCTTGTTTCCTTTTCACTCTTACTCTTTTTAGAAAAGACTGATAATGAAAGTAAAATTAACAGAAATTCCTTCAGCAACACAAAAATGTTAAATACCAAAAACATATAAACAACTAGACAATGTAGAAGAATCTAAAGGAGAGGATTAAAATGTTTTCCACAGTGCTTTCCCACTTTAACATGTACTGTTTGTCCATCTGTTCTGAATCTTTCTCTGCATTTCTTCCACCAGGATTTACTGTCTCAGAGATTCCTTTGGGGAATCAGCTCTCATCCCTTCAGTCTAGGTAACCAAGCCACTTTGGTTAAGACTTCTCTAAGCAAAATAAAAGCACCTTGGAAAATTTGACTCTTTAGTGTCTTATTTCAAGAGGTTTCTGATGGTCTTAGTTTTTAAATGCCTCTTCTTCATTTTCACTTAACAATGTAGTAACTTCCTGACTTGGAAGAGCACCCAACTTAGATAAAAAAATAGGAGTGAAAAGACAAATATGAGGTTCATTTTCATAGTGAGGAACATCCAGGGCAGAAGTGTGGTGTGAGATGAGGATTACATAGTGTTAAAGGACCACCAAAAAGCTGAAACATGATAACAACTGGAATATTAGGATATTCTGTAACTTTGGAAAGCATTATTATATTTTAAATGTACTTAGTAATTTCAGTTGTGTCAAGACCATTGACAGCAGTTGGTTATTTCCATTTCTATTGTCAACAGCCCTGAAATTTCCCTTGAAGAACCAGAGTTTGGATGAAGCTTATCTCATCTTGGAACTTCTGTGAAAGAGAAGAGTAGTTTTCTACCTGGTTTGCTGAGGGAGTTAGGACGCCTGCTAGAACTGCTGACAGCACCTTGCTTTTATGTAGGAAGGGTTTGCCTTAATGAAGAAGAGAGCCTGGCAGTGAAGAGATAGCCAACAGATGACATTTTTGTTTGGTTACTTAAGCCAACTTGAATTCAGTTTCATTCAATGAGACAGGATAAAAGCCTTGACTAATATAGTACTATCGATACTGTAAATTACACTTATAAAAAGTCCCTTGTTGTCACCAGTTTAACACAAAATAACTAAAAAGCCAGGAGTAGATTCTAACATAAACCTCATTCTCTCACCAACTCTGCTGGGTGACTTTTGTCAAATCACGTTCTCTTTTTCATCTATAAAACAAGCATTCTCTGAAAGAGGAAGAAGAATGTTAGAGGAACTTGAGACAAAACAAAGACAACAGACCAACACCTTAGAACTCAGACTGGATGGCCTATATATACACTGTGTGGGTCAACTGCTCTTATCCCAAAACACAGGATGTCATGAGAGGAATATTCTAGAAGACCAATACCCTGCTGCAGCTTAAGAATCCAAATTCCTTTTAAATTATGAAACTCCAAGTTAATTACATACACTTTGGTATAATCAAAACTGAGCTGTAATCACAAAATTATTGCAAATTAATTTGAAGTTTTCTCATCAAACTGTTGCAAATATCCCTCAAGACAGAGATTAGATGGCTCTATTCATTCTGACCCCTGGCATGAAAGTCTCAGTCTTTCAGTGGGTCCCAGGAGGACCAAAAGTCAATGACCTCTCTGAAATGCCTCCTTTACTGGTTATCACACGGTAGCTCACACATAAAGAGATCAGTGTGGTCTCTGACCAATGACAATATGCACATTCATGAAGTTGTCACATTTTTAAAAAGTCAAATCCTCCTCTCCACCCAAATAGGCAAAGGATATGTAAAAAGGAATTAACAAGAAAATAAATGCAGACAAATATAACCTGTGAAAACAAATTCTGAATGTTTTAAAATTAAAACAATGAGATAGCATTTTTTCTACCTTCTCACCTACCAGTTATTTAAAAGTTGATTAAGTTAACAATCACTTATAATTTCAGTTTGCTTAGAAAGCAATTTGGCAGCATCTATAAAAATCTGAAATCAATGATAGTCCTTGCATTTACTCTTCTTTGCAACAGCAAGTCACCAACTAACTCAAATGGTTCAGGAAAAAATGGATGTGCATATACATATTATGTGTGTGTGTGTGTGTGTATAAATATGCATACACAGGGAGGAGAGAGAAAAAAAGAGAAAGTAAATTAAACTAAATGTAAACACAACTAGTGAATATGGATAAAGAGTACATACGTTTTTTCATATTGGTCTCACAACTCCCCTAAATTTGAAATTGCATAAAAAAATTAAAAATCAAGTTAAAAATTTCAAAACTGAGGTATGAATTTGAATCTAAAAATGGAAGTTGTCTAACACATGATGTTAAGTGAAAAATGTAAATACTATATCAAAGAGGGTAAGTATATTAATAAAGTCTAAAATGGCCATTATTAGCATTTCAATGACAGGACCAGACACGTGGGGAGGTGTCCAGACCCAAATGCCAAAGCACCCCCTGCCGCGAAATACTGACACTAAATCATTGATAGCTGTTGGTGTGGACATGAAAGTATGTCCAAGATCTATAACATTAAAATAACAACAACAACAACAACAAAACAACAAGTTGTAGAACCACTGTTTGTTCTACAAGTATGAGCCCACTGACTTACAGTGTCTGGCACAACTAACACCCATCTTTTTTTTTTTTTTTTTACAAATTCTTTTATTAGCGTGTCACACTCTGTAGCACACCATGCACTCAAAGCACACCATGACATTTTCGGTGAAATATTCAAAATAAAACTATGTATTACTACACCCTTACTGTTACCCTACTAACCACCCTCAAGCAGGTGTTACTTCTGCCAGACCCCATATTTAACAGATGTGCGTGTTTATCCAATTTGAGGAAAAAATTGTTAGTGGTGGTTATCTCTACAGAGGAGGGGCTTGTGTGAGTTTACCTTTCTTTTTCTCTCAGATGTTTTAATTATTTTATAATGTTCTCCTGTTCCTTAAATTTTTTAATTATTAAACTATTCATTGAAACCAATACAAATACATAGAGATCATTTTAAATCAAACTATGCTAAGGCTGAACAATCTGGAGAGAGTACAGGAACTTAATATTCCTAACTATAAGCATCTAAAATATACTGTAACAGGAAAATTTAAGTTACTTTATATTCATTGCCCAACTGCTCTATAAAACTACAAACTTTTACAACACAGCATTGATAGGATGGTAGTTACTAAACCTGATGAACATCAGAGCCACTGGAGGGCTTGTTAAGCAGACTGCTGGGTCCATCTCAGACTGCAGTCCAGGAGGTGAGAGTGGGGCCTGGAAATGTGTGTTTCTGACAGGTCGCAGATGCTGTTGGTGCAGGCACCATAGGTACAGGGTGGGAAAAAGTAGAAAGTGAAAGCAAAGCAGCACAGTACAGAGCTCAGCATTCAGGCCCAGGCTCCACAGAGCCAGTACACAGGCTTCTTCAAGAGCTGGCTGTTTTTTCTCCCTAAGCTTCTTAGGCCAGTTGAACTTGTCATCACATTTACTTTGTTTTTACATAAACAGGTGGTATGATTACAAAAGGCAAGCTAAAGCTTCTACAAAACCTGTATCTAATACTTCGGAAAGGCTCCAAAGGTTAAGTCATTGTCAAATCAGACACAAGTGAGGAAATGAGAAATAAAAATTCTAAAACTGTGCATTCAGATTTGTAACCATCACTTTATATCCATCCAGACCAGAATAGGAAGATGATGCATTATGGGTGTTCTTCACACAAAACCAAACTCCAATCAATGGTCCATATCCTAAGAAAAGAGCTGGGCTCTTCAAGCAAGTGGCAAATGAAAGTACCCCCTAATAAAGGCTTTGGCCTTCAATGATTAGCATGTTTTTAAGTTGTAAAATAAATACATGGCAGCTGGTGGACAAGAATATATTTTCTACGGTGCTTTGTGCCTAAAACTGTACTGGATTCTAGAGCACCCTCAGGTTCCACGACCACTGAGCTCATCTCAAGGAGAAAACGAAGGAACAATTTTGTCTGGGCAAGCACCTCAATTAGCCTGAGGCTACATATTAAATGCTAAGGAAGTGTAGGCAGGTTGTCCAAAGTTTATTCTGCTGTGGTTCAGGTTTAGCTTCTGTAATCTTTTTATGTGTAAGTACACTTGTTCCTTGTAAGATAATACATGTGTAAATCTCTAGCACAGGACCTATTTGTTATATAAAAAGTGTCAACAAATGTTGGTTGGTTTCAAATGTAAATCTTTCTGATCAAGCCCTCGTACAATACACAGTTAACACACCATGGCTTCAAACGTCCCTGCTGAACAGCTACTGCCTCTGGGCACTAGTCTCCTGCCGTTTTAACATTTCCTGGGGTGAACTTCTACTTCCTGCACCTATATTTGAAATTCTATCAAAAAAATTAAGAATCAAGTTTAAAATTTCAAAAGGAGTGAAGTAAAGACCATGTTTCGTATTCTTATTGAGAAAAATTTATGCTCTAGGTCCTCCGAAGGAGGTAAGTTTTTTTTTTTTTTTTTTTTTTTAAACAATCTCTCCTAGGGCTTCTTTCAAATGAAAGGCTCATGGCATGGAGAGCAGGTGGTCTTATGAATAACTTGTGTTCAAGGTATTCATTTTCCTCCTCAATCCACTGGCTTTGACTTAATACCCAGCAGCCAACCCTATCGGATAACAATGGTAAGGTTTAACCCCCACCCACCTTTTAAAAGAGTGCTAATAAGCATTTTCTTAAATGTTGTAATTGTTGAATGGTGATCAATATTTGAATTCACAAAAGAACAAAGTTAAGATAATCTAATTTTTAAAAGCAACTGTTTTGGTAGGGCAGCTCCCAGGCATTGTGGACACAGCACTTCAGCTACAGGATGCAGGATAGCTACAAGCCAGGAGAAATGGAGTAGAAAATGCAAAACAACAAAATTATAAAACCTGCTAAACACTCCTCAGAATTGGTAAAGGGGATACTGCTTGGTTTAGTAGAAAAATACAAGTATGTTCTGAATTTGAGAAGAGTGATACGTGAACTACTGCCCACAAAAACATATCTGGCGGGTACTTGTCCACGAATACAACTCAGCCAAGTGTGTCACTGGGGGAATTATAAACAGTTGAAGAAGAGCTTTGGACCATCAAGCCTTGGACCAAAAAATTATGGCCCATGAAAGGAGAAAATGAAACAGAGTGTCAGCTGCTGCTGAGTACCTGCACCCTAGGGAAGGAGATCACCAACATGTAGCCTAAGCCATTCTTCTTCCTCAGAGCCCTCTGAAAGAAGAGCCTGGCCACCACCCTGCTACCTCAGCCCAAGGTATGGTTTCTGAGCTTGGGTTGCATGTTCTCACTGGGTACCTGTTTGATGTTTCATTTTTTAAATCTTTACTTCCAAGGGTCTTTATGAAAGAAAATAAAAAACAAAACTACCACAAAAAACCTTTTCATATTAAACTTGACTTTACCAATTCAAAATCTCCACATTATGTACAAAATGCACGTCAGACATAGTATGTAAAAACAAAAGTTGTTTATATCTTTGCGTCCTCTCTTGGACAGAGCTCTCTTACCTATATATACTACTTAAGAATAAGAAAAGATAAGGGACTACATTAATATAGTTGTCATTAATGAAGCACCTTAATTATCTCAAATACATTAAACTGGATTTATTTGAAGATTTAAAGTAAAATAAAAACAAAAACAATTGTTTGTTTTGTAGAATTTTTTAGGCGAGTCAAAGAACACAGAAGACAGCTGTATCACTTAAGTTATGCACATATGGTTATTCTGTAAAAGTAATCATATGTGTTAAAATTCTCCAGAAACATTTACTCTTCTAGTTAACAGGTATTTAAATGTCCGTTCTATTTGGTTGATAAAAAAAATTCCTCATACACACGATTAATATTTTAAACAGACGGTTCATTTCTCAATGATGCTATATGTGCTTCAATTAATTTTTGAAAAACTGGTTAGTTTTCTTATTTATCTCTAAAATTATTATTGAAAGTAAAACCAACCAATGCTTTAAAATGTGTGAGTGTAGGCCAACACAGCTTTAGTATTGCATATCACCATTCAGGAATGATATACCCTGAGAATGAGTAAGAGGTTTTTTGAAATGTTTCTGTGCTTCTGGCCCATATATCTTGTCACTTCAATAGTTTCCCCCTCTCATTTAATGTGACCCAGTGATCGGGCTAGAAAGACTCATTACCATCCTTGTCTTAACAGAGCACCTTGTCTTTAGTAAGCACTAGAATCATTCCCTCCAGAAACACTTGCAGAGCACCTAGTATGTGCAGGACCACTCTGGACACAGTTAAGATTTAGCCCTGGCAAAACAAAAATCCCTTTTTGGAGTATATACTCCCACATCAAGGGACCAAAAGCAACTTCTTACAAAGGGAAAAGGGTGAAGGGCAGTAAAGGCCTTTGGCAGATGGCTAAGTTGTCTAAGACACCTCTCGCCTTTGCCATTGTATTTCTTTCGGAAAGGACACACTGCACTGCAGGCTCCGAGGTGTGTGGGGGGGACGACTGTTTTTTTCTTAATCAGCAAACGTGATTTAGATTACAGCCATGGGGGAATGCCATTCACCATGGTCCTAAAAAAAAATTCTTAGGCTACTAGGAAGTGGCTACTAAGCTTCCTCTCGTGTAAGTGGACAGTGATGCCTGGGTTGCAGGCCAGTACCCAGCAGGGAATGCATAAGGGGCAACCATACACTGATATTTCTCTCCCTCTCTCCTTTCCTTCTCCTCTGAAGATAAATAAATAAAATCTTTAAAAAAAAATCTTAAAAACTTAAGGGTCAAAAAACCTTGGCAAACCATGCCTCCTCCCCCAAAAGGTAGGCACATACAACCTCTGTTGACAATCAAAGGGGAACCACGTATCTTCTAAAAGCCTTTTTTGTCCCCTTGTCCCCCACCCCCACAAAATACTGTCCCAGGACTGTGATTTTCTAGAACAGAAGGTAGCAAACTTTTTCTATATAGAGTCAGATTATGAAAGTTTTCAGCTTTGCAGGCTATAAGGTCTCTGTCACAATGACTGAACTCTATCCCTGTGGTTTTAGAGCATCCATACACCATAATGATCTAGACTGTGTCTCAATAAAACTTTTATTTATGAACATAAATATCAGCCTTTTATTTTCACATCAAGAAATATAATTATGCTAATTTTTTCAAATACAGTAAGTGTAGTAACTATTATCATAGGTTGTACAAAGACAAGTGGTGCACTGTGTGCGGCCCACAAGCTGTAGTTTGCCAACCCCTGCCCCAGTCACAGCATGGCCCAGTCTTTGTAATATTAGAGCTCAGCATAGGACCTGGCCCTAAATAATCAATAAAGTATATGTTTCTTTGTCTGGTGGAGGTGGCAAGTAAAGCGGGGAAAAAACATAGGAGTAGAAATTTATAAATGTTCTGATTCCATCTCTATGCCTTCAGTTCTGCTTGAATATTACTTTTTCTGGACTTGACTTCCCTCTCTGCATGCTATTAGATGACTTATAAAGTCTCTTCTACTTCTGAACCTCTATGGTCCATTATTCACAACAAGAGAAAACTATATCCACAAACAGCTCAACAATATGGGAAGTCAATTCTGTAAATCAGCTCTATGCAAGTTCCTTTACACAGGCGAAGGTGGAACTTTTAGAGTAAGAAAGAGGAGCAGCATTTGAGTAAACTGTATATGAAAATCACTAGCAATACAGTCATTTCTTGTTCAAAGGGAAACCCCACATTTCGGCCTCCCTGTTCACTGCTACAGAAAGGCCTACACCAAAACTTCTTGGATTCACTGTATCTAGATGGTTATATAGTGCCTTAGATGAATATTTCCCTTTAGACGAAAACAGCTCCCCCAAACAAATCAGAATCATTTCATTTTGCTTTACATTATCTACTAGGTGTTAATTGAGGGGGACACACAAAGGTTAAAAAGAAAATGACAATCTGTGACAGGAAGAGTGTAAGAGATAAAAGGACACAGGAACTACTGGATCTTCAACAGAAAGGTTCAGTGGTTCATGAGGTGAACAAGGAGCAGAGATGGCTCAATGCTCCGAGCCAAAGGGACCATAGGAGTACTGTGCCTTGATGAGATACAGTAAGAAAGGTAGGTGAGGGCTGAGCAGAGACATCTAAGAGTACATCTGCTAACTAAGGCAACAGTGGTACAATCAGATTGGCAACTGCCCCCTCCCTGCAACCCGGCCATCCAAGAATGGATGGGAGCTCTCAAAAGGCAGGATGCAGGGAAAACACTTAGAAAGCTATGACACAGGTAAGAAATCACCAGGGCCTATAGTGAAGGACGCTAAGTGGGGCTTAGTATCAGAGAAACACTTCACAGATTCTATATAGACTGTTGGCTAGCTCGACATGGGAAGGGTGGAAGGAAGGAAGCTGTCTATTCTAATGCCCAGGTGTGCTGTCTTAAGAGATGAGGAGATCATGGAACAACCAATTAAGGGGCAGAATCCAGGAGAGCGAGAATAAAAATAACACAGAAAACTTCATCCATATTGAACAAGACTCCTGACTAAAAAAAGGGACAATGGGATCTAAACAATTAACTATTTAGAAACAAATCTAAGTCCCCAAGGCTCTACTAGATAAAACCTCAATGACAGGCATTTCTAATTATTTAAATGGGTTAGCAAAATTTCATGACTTGTAATCAGTACTGATTCTTTTTTTTTTCAGTACTGATTCTTAACATGAGATTCAGTGTCTGAGATGTATAATGGTAGGTGGCTTCAGAATGAAACTTCCTGTAAAAATACCAACCACAAGCAATTTCAAGTGAGGAGTGTTTAAAGTCAACGTGGTGGTCAAGATGACTTACATGGGATCAAGTCTGTGTACGGCAAATTAAATAGAGCTCACTAATGCTGATTATGAGAGAAATCCCAAAGGCTTCTAGAAAGAAGATGGCAAAATTTCTCAAAGGTTACAGCAGACATCTGTCACAAACAGATTCTGCAGACTCCCTGTTGTCTAGAGCAGGGAAAACACACATAAGGAGTACCCACACCCTTTTGAAAAATCACCATGTATGTTGAGTTAATAGTCTGTGGCTGTTGACAGAGATGATGCCCACTGAGCTGTCCCCAGACACTCACCTTTTCCATTAACGGCTAATCCCGTGGCCATGGGTGCAGTCACGGGGCCAGACACCTGAGGCACTAGTGGGTGTATTCGAGGCCTGCTCCCCATTCTAGCTCGCTCTGCACCAGGGCTCAATAAAGCTCCAGCTGGCTTTTCGGTTGCTACTTCTGGTGCCACTGTGTCCTCCTGACCCTGTTCAACGGGGTCCATTTTCTCAGGGCTCTCACTCTGAAAGCCGTCCACTGTGGTCCTGCTCTTAATGGGACTCTTAGGCACAAGTATCTTTATACCTGATTTTGCTAGGTCCATATTCTTCCGGTTTGAGAGAGATGGAGCTGTGTTTTTCCTGAACTTCTGGCTGGCAGCAAATAACTGACTGTTTTTGGACTCGTGGTCTTTGCCAATCACTAGTGATTTGGGAGTGGTCTTAGAAAAATTGCTATTGGTGGATCTAGAAATCTGCTTCCTGGCGTTGTTTGGAGAGGTCCTATTCGTTCTGGTTAATGTGCTTTCTTTCTGCTTTTCAGTGTGGCGTCTGTTAAAATCGTGAATATATTCCTCACAGTTCACAAGATGCTGTTCTGGTTCCCAAGTGTCATCCTCACTGTCATAGCCTTTCCACCGAACCAAATACTCTGTCTTCCCTTTTTTGTTTTTCCTTTTGTCAACGATGCTTTCAACCTGTTATAAGAAAAAAGAAAAAAGTATAAACATAATATCTAAAAATATAAGCTTAATAACAAAACATAAAAACAATACAAAACAAAATAAATAATGAAAATATCTTCTCTTCCCTGAGTCAAATCATCTGAAAATAGAAAAGTTAAAGAACATCTGTATTTTTCCCATTTTTAGCCCAGAATATGTGGATGTGCATTAGATAGTGTATTTTTATGATACAAAGGCGGCTCTTTTAAAATTTTCACATTAAACCCTGACTACCTGAGTTAATTTTCAGTCACAACTGGAACAATACTAAGCACCAATTGCTTTTTGCCTGGTCTTCCTTACATTATCAACAGCAAGCACTTAAGCAGTAAATTGGCTGTGGTAAATGTACCAACTTATGAATGGCTAAGAGCCTTCTGACATGTGGAACTTACTCACCAAAGAAGCATGTTTGGTACTGCCAGAAGCCTTTAGAAGTACTTGGTTAAAATTAAAAAGCTCAACAGAAAACACAAGGCTTTATTGGTAATAAAATAGCCTAGAATGGCTAAGTTATTTACCTTCAAATCTTTTTTAAAAGAAATTTTACACTGACACCTTTAAAAAAAGATGCTGTTAATTTTTAAATCTGATGAGCAATATATCCTGCATCAAATTTATAAATCCACAACCTTTCATGTTATAACAAGTGACAAATTCTACTATTTTCATATCCTAAGTATAAATGGGAAATCTATGACTCACGTGAAGAAAATATGTTTGACATAATGTGCCCCGTGTTAGTGAAGAAATATTTAGAATCTCGTTACCTCTCCAGTTAACATAAAAACCAATGGCCTTCTTCCCCAATAGCAGCATGTACCTCCATACCTTTTAAGTAGAGGATTATAGCCATACATCTCTTTAGTAAAGGACATAAAAATCTAAGCTCATCAGTTATCATGAACATCAGTTCATGATAAATGTCTGGCAAAGTTAGATGTGAGATAAAATGACAGAATGGTGTACTTGGTTCCAAAACAACAGAGGCTGAGTACAACTATAGACACTCAGAGAATATTTCCTGCCCATCATTTTTCCTACTCTCAAAAAAACCCCTCAAAACTCTCCAATGTATCTTCCTGGAATAGAGAGAATTAGAGTTCTTAACTGTAGAAAAGCCTCAAGTTAAATCCATTACTGCTCCCATTCAAAAAAGATTAAGGGTAAATAAAGGCCTTTTTTCAGCAGATAGCACATTTCACACCTAATAGATCTCCACAGAGTCTTTAAGTAATGTCAAATCTGCATGTGCAAGTCCACACAGTCCATAATATATATAGCACAGTGAGCTTTGAAAGTGACTTCCCAGCCCCAACCCCACCCTGTTCCTTTGTTTGTGAAGAGCTATGTATAAGGGTGAAAGTAGTTCAATTTAAGTAAAAGTAGTAGTTTTGGAAAATGCCATGCAAAGCAATTTCATGGCAGCAATAACTTAAAAGTTTTAACTATAAGGGGTAAAAAGAGACTGTCTCAAGATAAAATTATGTTTAATACTTATTTTCTTTCTAAGTCAATTTCCATTCCAGAAACATTAAGTACTGTAAATGAGAGCACCCCTTTTTCATTTCTTCCATTTCCCTAAAGCTGAAGCAGAGGCTGATGAAGGAAATTGAGTGTCTTTATCAACACCCTTAGAACCTTCACTTGCCAGTCTGCCCATCCTGCCCTGCCCTTCTCTCAAGAAACCTAAAGGAGGTACAATGGGGAACAGCTCAGCAGCTACAACGGGTGCATGTGCTGTGTTTTCTGTGTACTCGGTGACTGGAATTCACTTAGACAGCAAAAGAAGGCAGTAACAGAAATATCAGACCAGGGGCTGGCAAACATGGCCATGTGGTCTGCCAGCCATTCAACTATGCCATTGTAGCATGAAAGCAGGCAGAGACAACACATAAATGAGGTGGCATTAAAAGAAAAACTATTTGTGGACATTAAAGTTAGGATTTTGTTATTTTCATGCATCCTAAAATATTATGGACTTTAAATGCATCTTAAAATACTTTGGACTTTAAAAAACCTATTAACCACCACTGCAGGCCTCTAGTAGCAACTTCAGACTAAACTGGGGGACATGGATCCCCTCACTCCCAATTCAAGGACAATGTCCTCCTCCTTTGAAAGTTTAAACATAAAATCCTGCTGACTCCAGGTCTCAGTAAAGTAAATTAATCTCCCACAGAAAGGTATTGCCTGAATTCAACAAAATGTTTTACTGGCATATGAAGCCTAAAATTATTTCCTGAAACTGAAGTGGGGAGGGAGGAAAACCACAAGACAGACACAAATAAATCTTCAGGTCTTCTGTCCCTTCCTCCTGAGTTCTCCCTGTTCCTACCAATATAACTTTCTGCAAAACAGTATCAACGAATACTAGCTCTACAAGTGCATATATAGGTATCCACTTCTTGTTACGGAATTGCAATGCAAAGAATTTTATACCAAAAAAACCTTTTCACAGAAGTACGGAATGATAGATAACCAAAAGAAAATGAAGAAAGGCATGAAATCTCATTCACATTATCTAGACACTGCTTTACAATGTTACCCATTATCAAATATAGAGTAAAATTCTCACAAATCCAAACCATAACAGCCTTCTTTGACTAAGTGGCAACAGTAAAACCCACCCTAAAAAACCAAAATGTGAAACAAGTAAGACCAGGTTTTCCTTGTAACATTACAAAGTCCTCCAATGGATTGCAGGGCAGTGAAATTAATTAAAAAGAGGCTCACTCCAAACACCAAGCCCCATTTTACCTACCTCAGAGCACAGTCCAATTTCTAAGCCCAGAAATGTGCTGAAAGGTGCTACAGGGTTGCAGAAGACAGAAAGAAAAGCATGGACAAAAGGTTCGTTAATACATGAACGAAGATCAATGGGAAAACCCAACCTGGGTAGAATACCTCAATGAGAGAAGGAAGAAAGACTACCTGTCATTGCTGCAATTAAAATACCAAAGAGCCTGATAAATATACCAGAGTAAGGCATGTAAATATATTGGTTTACAAGAAAAAGATCAAAGTTGCAAAATAATCACAGCAAGAATAATTTGTCACATTGTTTATCATCACTAATACTTGCTCGGATTCCTCCCAGGACAGTGGAAGCAAGCTGCCAGGATAACTTTGAAAACACTGATGGTTTGAAAGCAATGATGGAAGTTTTTCCTCAGGTTTTGATGTTCTGCCAATGATTAGGAGATTTAGAACAACAGAGCATCACTATGAAAAAGAATAAAAACCCTGCTTATATCAAAGAATTCTGGTGGACTTTGGAAAAGCAACATCTCCTTAGATGAGGAAGGTCGGTTTTCACTAGACATTTGATAGTTGTGTTACCTATAAGGTACAGAAAAGGTTGCCTTAACCACTCAGAACAGTTTGGTAACTAGTTAAAAAAACAAAACAAAACAAGCAGATAGTTCTACTGCAAAAAATAGAATAATGATATAAACATAACTATTTGACAGCACTAGAAAGAAACCAAAAGCCTGAAACCAAGGAGATTAAACCCTTAAAACAGTAACTTCTGTCACTGACTTCTGTAATCATCCAATGACTTCTGTGTTCCCTACTCTGCTGCTGGTCGAATTCAGGCAGAAAGTGGAGTCTTACCGGATTTAGTCTCAGAGGGCTGAGTGAGGAGTTGACAGAGCAGCTAGACATCTAAGGAAGAGATCACAGACAAAAGGGTTGCATGGAAGAGGGAGCCCCCCAAACAGTATCATCAACTACTTTAAGTACTCAGGAGACTCTATACCAGTCAAGTGGAAAGCAACAGTTGGTTAGGTTGGGAGCACCCCCAAGTTTGATGATTGACTAGGAAGACTCAAAAGGACTCAGCATACAGTCCCACCCAGGCTATGGATTACAAGTGAATAGTAAACAAAATAAGCAAAGGGATAACTTACATTGGATCAAGTTAGGGGGAAACCAAGGGCAAGTTTACATGGGGTTCTCTCCCAGTGGAGACACACAAAATGTGTTTCATTCCTCTGGCAGTGAGTTATCACAACACATGAAAAGTGTTGTCTATCAGAGAAGTTCATTAGTGACTCAGTATCCAGGATTTTTATTGGGGGCTCGTCACATAGGCATCCTCTGACAAGTATGTATCAGAATTTCAGATTATTGGAAGGAAAGCAGATGTTCAGCACAAACCATACCAATGATGATCGTAGTCAAACTTAAAAAAAAACAAAACACAATACATAGAAAACACACTTAGCCAGTGAGGAGAGGATAGAAGGAAATGATGTTATTTTCAGGGTTACAATGATGAAGGCCAAGAGAAAGCCACTGAAGGAAAAAATATCAACTCAAGAGTTCCATTTCTGACATGGCGGTATGAAGAGTTCTGTAGACACATTTCCCAACCAAATAAGCAAAGCTGGTCAAACTTCTTTGACTAAAGTCTTTGAAAATTGTCCTAAGGCCATGGAACAAATGAAGAAATGGTTATTCAAGGAAATCTACTAACACTTGATAAGAACAAAGTAAGTTTGTGACTTCTGAGCTATGACCCACTTTCTTCTTTCCCGACCCTCCATGACAGCAGAGTGACAGACAGCAGCTCACGCTGGATGGGTGTAGCCAAGAACATGGACTCTCTCTCCCCTTGGCTCCCAGTCAAAGCTTATCATGTCTCTTCAGCAGAAACAGACCAGCATTCCCTCTCTCCTACTCAAATAGAAAAGGCAAATCCCTGATGAGTATGACAGAGAGGTCAAGAGCTCCCTTCCTCAAACCAGCAGCCCTTACTTATAAGGAGGACCTACTCCAGGGGTGACAGGGCAAAAATACCAGGGCTTTGATTACTCTTACCCAGTGAACTCATTGGGAAAGATTCAATGCTGGCAAAGGCAAGATGAGAAGATTAAATGTTACCACTCTACCTGACACCCAGACTAGTAGTTCAGAAACTTTGCTCAGGGGAGAGGTTAACCATAAGAAAAGAGATGTGATGTTCTTTGAGACAGAGTATGGGGAAGTTTAAACCGAAGGGTTTAACTTTGGAAAATGATAATTAACTGCAAAAACTAAAACCATAGCTCATGCACATAGTTCTCCATGGAGAGCCAAGAAAAGAGATAGCTAAGAAGAGCCTTCCTGGAAATGGAACATATTTGAAAGACTGATCTGAAAAACTACCTCTGCCTAAATTTAATTGAAGCAGACCTCAGAGCAATTTATGTACTGGGTATTTTCAAAAACAACAGAATAACTAATCAACCTGCTAGTTGTAACACCAAATAAAGCCATCAGCTTTGGTGGATCAGGGACAGAGTCACTCAAAGTGGGCCCTTCTCAAATCACTGTCATCCGAATGCAACTGTGTGCTCAACCCAAAGCTGGGATCTCTAGGAATCACATCATAGCTTCACAAAGTAGGGGAAATAGACCACTAAAGTAGTCCAGCCAAGACACAAACAAACAACCAAGCAAATAACAAAAATAAACCCAGTATCCAGAGCTATAAAACATATAACCTAAAATGTTCAGTTTTTTAAAAAAAATTACAAGATGTGGCCCTGGCTGGTGTAGCTCAGTGGATTGAGCACAGGCCTGCGAACCAGAGGACTGCGGTTCGATTCCCAGTCAGGGCATATGCCTGGGTTGCAGGCCAGTTCCCTGCAGGCCAACTCCCAGCAGGGGACACACGAAAGGCAACCATACATTGATGTTTCTCTCTCTTTCTCCTTGCCCTCTAAAGATAAATAAATAAATAAATACTTTAAAAAAAAAGAGCCAATGAAAACTGTCTCTAAGTTTACCCATAATTTGGATTTGACAGAAAAAAATGTCAAATAAACTATTACACACATTTTTTAAATGGGAGGGAAAAACCACATTTAAAAAACTAAAGGAGGACATGATGACAACTGACTCAAATAGGAAATAAACTATTAAAAGAAAACAAAAATTCTAGAGCTGAAAAACAGAATAACTAAAATGGAGAAATCACTAGATGGGCTAAACAATGGATTTAAGATGGAAGAATAATCAGTCAAATTTTTTAAGAGATCAATACACTTGCATCTAAAATGAACAAAGAAAAATATTAAGAGAAAAAGAGCAGAAAAGTATGTTAAAAAACAATGGTTGAAACATTGCAAATATGATAGAAAGCAACTACTTACAGATTCAAGAAGCCTGACAAAGCTGAATCAATATAAATCCAAGGAGAAACTCAGAAATACAATATTTAACACATTAAGCTAAAGACAAGAGAAAATGTTGAAACCAGTAGGGAATATAACAAGTTAGTACATATAGGGAAACAACAATAAATGGTTGGCTTTTCATCAAAAACAATGGAAAGCAGTTCAAAGTATGGAATACATTCAAAGAATCAAAAGGACAGCAATGAAAAATTCTATATCTAGATAACCTGTCCTTCCAAAATGAGGGCAAAATAAAGACGTTTCCAAATAAATGTTACTGAGAAAATTCACTGACAGAACTGCCTAACAAAAAAATATTACTAAAGAAGTCCTACAGGTTAAAAGGAAGACTTCAGACAGTAATATAAAAGGAAGAAAGGAAGAGCACTAGAAATAGTAAATACATGGGACAATATAAAAAGACTAGTTGAATGGTTTTTTTTTCCACTCAATTTCTTTAAGACAAATTGTACGAAGCAAAAATTAGAACAGTGTGAACAACATACTAGATGTAACATACGACTATATAGCACAAAGAAAGAGGGATAAAATGAAGATACATCGGAGTAAAGGCGATATATTGATTGGAATTAAAGTAGTATTAACTTAAGGTAATGTGATAAGTAAAAATGCATATTACAATACTTACAGCAATTACTGAAAAAAGAACTAAAAAATGTAGTTTAAAAATCATGCAAAGTGGCCCTGGCTGTTGTAGCTCGTTGGATTGAGCGAGGGCCTGCGAACCACATGATCGCGGTTCGATTCCCAGTCAGGGCACATGCCTGAGTTGCAGGCCAGTTCCCAGCAGGGGACTCACGAGAGGCAACCATACATTGATATTTCTCTCCTTCTCTCCTTCCTTCCCCCCCTAAAGATAAATAAATTAAATCTAACAAAAAAATCATGCAAAGTAATGGTACAGGGAAAAAATGTTGAGCATAAGAGAATCCAGGAAAGACACAATGAGATAAACAGAAAATTAGCAAACTAACAAAGTAAATCCAAGTTTATTGACAATTACATAAAATATGAAAGAACGAAACACTTGAAACAAAGAGAGCAGAAGTTGTCAGACCAGATTTCAACAACTACAAGGTCTGTCCAGAAAACGTCCAGCCATTGTTAATATAACGAGAATGGTTTGCTTGGCATTGACACACACTGGCAGCCAAGGAGAGTGGACTGGAATGGGCATGCATGAACGACGATGACTTCACTGCATACTAGTCAATGGGGGCTAGCTGAGTGAGCATGTGTACTGTGCAGCTTTGTACTCAAAATGACTGAGCAAGTAGAGTAATGAATCTGCATCAAATTTTTTGTTGAGCTTAAACATTCCTCTGTAGAAACTGCTTGGATGATCCAAAAGGCTGCAGCTATGGACAGCTGATGATTGGCAGTTTCATCACAACAAAGTGCCTATTCATGCATCTTGTCTCGTGCAGAGTTTTTTGGTGAAACATCAAATCATCCACCAGATGACTTAGCTCCTCTACAGCCCAGATTTGGCACCCTGCAAGTTCTGGATTTTCTCAAAACTAAGACAACCTTTGAAAGGAATGAAATTTCAGAGCATTGGTCAGATTCAGGAAAATATGATGGGGCAGCTGATGTGAAATGGGATAACTGTGTGAGGCCCCAAGGTGCTGACTCTGAAGCGGGACTGAGGTGGCGTCGTCCTATGTACAGTGTTTCTTGTATCTTCTCCAATAAATGTCTCTATTTTTCATATTAAATGGCTAGATATCTTCTGGAGAGATCTCATATATTCTACCTACAAGAGACTCACTTTAGATTCAAAGATGAAAATAGGTTAAAAGAACAGAAAAACATATCATGCCCACAAAATCCTTGAGAACGGTTATATTCATACAAGATAAAGATTCTTAGACAATAAATATTTAACACAAAAAGGAGTATTTCATAATAATAACAGGGCAAATATTTGAGGAAGATATGTACGTATGTACCTAAGAGTCTCAAAATAAATGAAGCAACAGGTGACAGAAATGAAAGGAGAAATACACTCACGAATGGGCATTGCAATATCCTACTATCAGTAACTAATACAACAGAAAATCAGCAATGAGATAGAATATCTGAACTCTATCAACCAACGCAGCTTATCTGACATTTACAGAATACTCCACTCTGTGAACAGCTGAATACACAAAACATTTACTACAATAGATCATAGTCTAGACCATAAAACAAGTTTCAATACACTTGAAAGGATTTAAGACATTGAAAGGATTCATACATGGACACATAGTAGTTGAAAATCTTGTTTACTGAACACAAGGAATTAAAACAGAAACCAACAATTTTGGAAAATTTCCTAAATTTGATATCGAAGAACAAGCTTCTAAAATTCTCTAATTATTGGAAAACAAAGTACAGGGTAAATTAGAAAGTATTTGAAATTGAAATGTAATAAAAACATATCAAAACTTATGGAATACAACTGATATAGGGCTTAAGGAAAATTTTTTTCTTTAAGCACTTAGAAAAGAAGAAAAATCAGGAATTTAACAAAGATCTATAGCTTTAACAAAGATCATATAGCTTCACTTACTAAGCTGTGTAAAATATTTTAAAAGGAAAAAGTAACCATCCTATACAAAAACTGCCAGAAAACCGGAAAGACCACTTCCCAACTCATTTTTATGAGTTAGTAAAGCAAAACTACCCCAGAGCAAGCCAAAGATGATATAAAATCAAAAGTAAGTAACAGAAAAGCTCCTGAAGAACATTTTTTTCATAAACATAGATATAAAAACCCCAAACCAAACTCAACAATTATAAATAGGATTATACACCATGTTCAAGCAAAAGTGGAAAGGTGGTTTCACATCTGAAAATCAACTGACATAATACACATTAATGGAATACAAAGCACAAGCCTATGTAATACTTGGAAATAGTGACTGAAAGTAACCTCTATAGGGTGATCTGATCATCAATTCCTACGGGCAGGTCTTGATGCGTGTAGTGGAGCCCCAGGGCCTCTAAGTTTCTTAGTAAAAGGTTTACTGTTGCCTTAATTAAGCAAGCCACGTACACTGTTCTTGTGCATCTAGGTTAATACATCTCTGAAATACCAGAGTAAACCTCTTTTCCAGATCCCTGGAAGGAGTAACCACCCTCCAATGAGCTCACAATCTTATTGCTTATTGCTATAAGTAAATAGGGATGGTATTTAAGCAATATAGAGATTTTCTTTTTATTCAATCATATATTTCCCCGCCTTGCTTTCTCTGGTCTTCTTAATCTACTGCCAAGGGATTTCATGTAATCTTCCTTTTGTTCACTCCTTTGATTCCAAATGCATAAAAAGAACTGCAAAAGTGCCATTCTCCAGAGAATTTTCTAATTGATAAGAGCTTGCTTGCAAGCATGTCCACCATTTGGCTCAAATAAACTGAAAGTTTTCTAAAGGACTGGATGTTCTTGCATTGACCAAGCCTCATCATCATCATCTCTATGGCCACAAAGTATTTGACAAAATTCAAATTTATGACCACAACTCTCAAAAATCTAGACATATTAGGAAACTTCCTCAACCAGATAAGGAAATCTATAAAAACCCAATAGCTAATATCACAATTAATGCAAAAGGCTGAAGGCATTCCCTTAAATACCTAAAAGCAAGGTGTCCTTTCTTTAGCACTCCTATTGCCTATCATAGGAAAAAGATTAAGAGAGTAGAAAGAAATAAAACTGTCTTTATTTGCAGATGATGTGATTCAGTATGGAGGAGGAAACCAAGGAATCTAAAAAATAACTATGTGACTTGCTAACTGAGCTTAGCCACATTGAAGGATTCAAGATCAATATATAAGTCAACTGTATGTCTATACTAGCAATGGACAATGAAAAAAGGAAAATAAATATTCCCATTCACAGTATCAAAAATGATAAAACAGCAATCAATGTAATGAAAGAAGTTCCAAAATTCTACATTAAAACATTCAAAACATTACTGAGAGAAATTAAAGATCTAAATAAACAGGGGTTCCTCTTGAGGGAACTGCACAGATCTGGCACGGTGGGTCCTACTGTGCCCAGTGGTTAAAGTACTCTGGGTGTATCTTCATTGAGTGGAAGATGGGAGAGGAAGTAGTTTAAGACTGAGGATCATGAGTATTAAAAAATTTCAAATATTTTATATGCACATACAACATGGTACTGGGTCATGATGTTTTCTGAAATTTGTGTGTAGTCTCAGCTGCAACTGCTTTGGATAAGTAAGTCAGGACTTTATATCCTTGAAACACTTCTTCAGATTCTCTGTTTCCAGCTACTGTATTTTGCTGTGTATAATGCGTATTTTTTTGCCGATATTTTTGAATGAAAAATAAGGATGCCCATTATACATGGGTAGTACTGATTCTGTACCTATAGAAATGCTTTACATTTTTTTGTTTATGTGTATGTGTTAAGTGTGACTCTAGAAAGCAGTAACAATATCTGTATGCAAAATAATACCTAGAATAATCGGCTTGTTTCTAAATATACATACATACACACATACGCACATAATTGGGTTAAAAATTAAAACGAAAGTTGTCTCCCTGACAGCTTGGGCCAAAAAGCTGGGTGTGCATTATACATGGCAAAGTACAGTATCTTCTCTTGGACCAGATGCACAATGTAACATTCGGGAATGAGATACCACCCTAAAGCAGTACTAACAGTTTGGGTCACTCAGAAGGTAAGCATTAACCATACAAGTCTGTCAGTAAAATAGGGAAAGAGCACCATTTGATTTTATAAAATCAGTAAGTTGATACAGGTCTAACTTGTCCATGCACCAGCCTGAAATTCTCTATGCAAATAGAGAATTGGATATTGTTTAACTATTTTGCCCTAAGACTGGCTCTTGCTGTAAAGGACAGGGAATATGTTCCAGAAGCAGTTCCTGGCTGAATCCTGCTTTACCATCAACCCCTTAGGTCTGGCACCAATGATGTACTAGTATAACATTCCAGTTGCAAACAAATATATACTCCCAGTATTTGCTTTTTAACAATGTCTTTAAAGTCATTAATAATTTCCTAAGGAGTTACTTCCTACCAGACTATCCTAGCTTCATCTGAAAGCAATGTATTCACTAGCCTCTCAAAAAGAAGCATTTCAATTGTGCATAAAAACATAGTAGTGGTGGGATATATACAGTCTGTCAACCTAGTGATCAACTTGAGTATTCTGTCACTCCTGATTCAAGTCTTTCTAAATAAAAGAGCAGTACGACAGAGCTAATACTGAGCAACTCTCTGTGATTTCATCTCCCATCCAACTCTTCTAGGTAACCACGATTCCAAATCTGGTACTTATCAGCCTCATATGGCTTTGAGAGTATAATACTGCTTATATATATGTATCTATAGGAACATATAGTTGACCCTTGAATATTGCAGGTTTGAACTATTTGGATCAACTTACACACCCCCTTCCCCCCCATAAATACCTGTGCTGTTTTCCAACCACAGTGGAGAGGCCACAGATACGAAGATCCAACTGTGTACATTAATCTATGTCATTTTATATAGGGGGTTTTGAACGTCTGAGGATTCTGGTACCGAAAGGGGGTCCTGGACCCCATCCCTTGTGGATACCAAGGGACAAGTTTAGTTTGGGGGGAATATCAAAAGTTATACTAGGATTTTCTACTGGGGATGGAGGACTCAGGTTAGAGCTCCTAACTCCCATGTTGTTCAAAGGTCAACTCCAGAATCATCTTGCATGGTTTCGAACTCTGTACACTTTTATAATTTTCAATGTTATAGAAGTAATCCATACCCCCACATATAGATTTAGCTCAGTCACTGTAAAGGCTGCCCAAAACACTCATCGATTGATCCATTCTCATGATGGTGGGTATTCGAGTTCCTTCCAATTTTTCTCTAGTAGAAGAAAAAGTTCAACAAATATCCTTACAGACAACTCTTTATGCATGTGATTAATTCCAAAAGGCATACATCTGAAAGAAAAAATTCCTAAGTCAGATGATACAGGCACCTACAACTTAAGTGGATACTAAACTGTTAACCATTTACCCTCCAATCAAAGCCAGCAGTCACTTCACATTCTCATTGAGAAACCAGTATTTTTAAGACCTATATGAAAAGGCACTTTTTTGGTTGTCATTGCTGTGGTTGTTTTTACCATTCCCTGATACCTGGTGAGAATAAACTATTTCAAAAACATTTTTCCTATTCTGTTTTTTATTGAATTCTTGCTCCCATCTTCTGTCCCTTATATAGACTATTTTTCTCAATTTGTTTATGGTGGCCTTTAAATACAGTTTTTTGATTTAACTAAATTCACTTTCTTCTTTACGGTTTTTAGTTGTGATATCTTGCCTAAAAAATGATTCCTTTCCCCAAATCGTAAACATAGTTGTTAATACACATTTAAAATGACTTCTATACAGTATGACAGTATATCTAATTATTTCTTCTCATGTGCATAATCACAGATCCCAGCACCGTTACCTAAAGAGCCCTCCTTTCAATACTATCTGTAACTCTGTAAATTACCAAGTTGTCTTTTATGTTCTATTTTTTTCCTGACATCAGTAACACACTCTCTATAAAGACCTTATATAATAAGTGTCTGTCTTCCGCCAAGATGGAGGCATAGGTGGAAACGCTGTGACTTCTCCCACAACCAAATTTGAATACAACAAAGGTTTGGAGAACAAAGACACAGCCAAAGAACAGAAAATTGAATTATACGGAAGTCTGACAACGACTAACCCTTTGACTGGGCCGGTAAGAGGGGCGGAGCCAGCAGTGGAGCAGGGTCGGGCAGAAAAGATCCCCAGACCTAGGCACGCAAGCAGCCTGGACCCAGTCAGGGTGCAGGGCAGACTGACTGTGGTCACATATTCGCGCACAGTGAGACGGACCGCGCAGGCCCCAGCGGGCGAACCCAGTAGAGGGCTAACGGCAGTGGCACACTCAAGTGCAGTAGGACAACACTCGCGGGCCCAGGTGACAGTGGCAGCTGCGGCACCAGCCACCTGTGGGGGCCGCTGCGGGAGGTGGCGGATGGGACGCCATTGTTCCTCTTTGACCCCGCCCCCACATACAGCATCACAACCCAGCGACTGAGTTGCCCTGCTCTGGTGAACACCTAGGGCTCTGATCTTGCTACGTAACAGGCAGGAACAGCCCAAAAGACGGCGCAAGAAGAACTCAAAGTCCCAGAGCCTATAACTCTAAGCGACCGAGAGATTGCCAGCCTCTCAGAAGCACAATTCAAGACACTGTTTATCAGTATGCTCACAGAACTGGTTGATTATAGCCACAAATTAGAGGAACATCTGAAGGCTAAACTAATTGAAATGAAGGGAAATGCACAGGAAATCAATAGTGATGGAAAGGAAACTGGGACTCAAATCAAGGGAGTGGACCAGAAGGAAGAAACAAACACCAAACAGAAAGAAATGAAGAAATGAGAATTCAAAAAAATGAGGAGAGGCTTAGGAACCTTCAGGACATCCTTAAATGTTCCAACATCCAGATTATAGGGGTACCAGAAGGGGGAAAGAAAGAGCCACAAGTGGAAAACTTATTTGAAGAAATAATAAAGGAGAACTTCCCCAGTCTGGCAAAGGAAATAGACTTCCAGGAAATCCAGGAAGCTCAGAGAGTCCCAAAGAAGCTGGACCCAAGAAGGAACACACCAAGGCACATCATACATTAGCCAAGATGAAAATGAAGGAGAGAATCCTAGAAGCAGCAAGAGATAAGGGGACAGTCACCTACAAAGGAGTTCCCATCACACTGTCAGCGGATTTCTCAAAAGAGACCTTACAGGCAAGAAGGGGCTGGGAAGAAGTATTCCAAGTCATGAAATCCAAAGACCTACATCCAAGATTGCTCTATCCAGCAAAACTTTCATTTAGAATGGAAGGACAGATAAAGTGCCTCTCAGATAAGGTCAAGTTCAAGGAGTTCATCATCACAAAGCCCTTATTATATGAAATGCTAAAGGGACTTATCTAAGAAAAAGAGGATGAAAACTATGAACAGTGAAAGGACAGCAAACTCACAGTTATTAACAACCACACCTAAAACAAAAGCAAACCAAGAGGACAGCTAGATCCAGGAGTGGAACCATAGAAATGAAGAACATATGGAAGGTTAGCAGCAGGGGAGAGAGAGGAGGAGAAGGTACAGAAAATAGCATAGACAGTAGGTAGAAAATAGATAGGGGGGAGGGCAAGAATAATGGGGGAAATATAGAATCTGAAGAACTTGAGACACGTGGTTATAAACTAAGGGGGGGGGGAGAATGGTGGGGGAGGGAGTATGCGGGTGGAGGGGAATGAAGGGGGGGAATAGAACTGTAATGGTATAATCCGTAAAGTATATTAAAAAAAATAAGCAACTGTAAGTCAAGTCATTCCACCTTGTTCTATTTGAAAACTGTCTTGGCTGTTCATGGCACAATGTTCACTCATGAGTTATAAGATCAACTTGTGACTTCAGGTCAAGACAATGGCACAGGTAAACAATGCATGCCACCTCCTACAACCACATCAAAATACAACTAATTATAGAACAACCATCACTCAGAACTGTCAGAAATCGAGTAGAATGGAAGTCTGACAACTATTGAATTTGTCACCAGTGTCATACAGGTAGTGCCTAGCATCAAGGTGAGAGCTGGGGGAGAACTTTCTCCTACACAGAAAGGAGGGTGGAGGCCACTGTCCCTTTTCAGAACCCTCCCCCCTAAGAGTCACACAGGCAGCAGGTGGGTGCCTATCTGAATACTGCATCAACTTGGCTAACACTGTTTGCCCAGTCCTGGAGATACTCTGTCCTAACCAAACATACAGGCCCCACCAGGCTGTTAACAGAGACTTTTCCATATGAATGGCTGGTCTTGGCTCATGCTTCACAACTTCCTGAATCTTCTCAAACAACAGCCAGTATCAGTGAGCCCTCAGACCCCACATTTCTTGCTAAGCAGCCCCAGGTCCTGCACTAACAGCAACCAGCCTAAATTTACAGCTTGGCTTCATCTGGGAATCTCTAAGCCCAGCACAAGTAGCAGCCATGTCAGATTGCTTTATAGCTCATGCAGGGTGGTCCAGGGCAGAACACAGGTAGGGGCTGATGTTAGACTATACCACCCAGAAAACCTCAGAGTCCGCGCACCCAAGGAACAGCTAACAGACTACATCAGAGCACTACCACCCAGCCCACACATGGCTGATCCTCCAGGAAAGGGGGAGGTTGTTGGTCAGTGGTCACAGTCAGTCCTTTTACAGCTGACTGGCTTGGGTAAATCTCCTTGACCTGCCAAGAGCAATCAAGCTTCAACTACAAGAGGAGAGTGTACTCAGTCTGCATAAAGGGCACACCTTGAGTACCCAGCTTGGGTAATAGGGAAGGCTGTGCCACTGATTCCACAGGACATGAAATTAAAGCAGCTCTACCCAATACATTGAAATAAACACAGGGCCGCTGCCAAAATGAGGAGACAAAGAAACATGGCCTAAATGAAAGAACAGATCAAAACTCCAGAAAATAAAATAAACCAAAAGGAGACAAACAATCTATCAGAATAACAATTCAAAACATTGGTTATAAGGGTGCTCAAGTAACTTAGTGAAGACCTCCACAGCATAAGAAAGATTCAGTCAGAAACAATGGATATACTAATTAAAATAAATATTAATAACAACAAAAAAATCAAGTGACTCCTGATATGATGCAATAAGAACATAAAACTATCAGTTGTTTGTGGCACAGGGGACAGAGAGGAGTAGGGTGGAGAAGTGTGGCAATAATATGTGTAATAAAGCTATAGTTCCAAAAAAATAAGTGTCCACTTGTCACTAAAAGTCTTATAAATTTCATTTGTGTGGACGAGAGTTCTATGACCAGTCTTGCCCTCAGACAATCATTTAGAACTTAAGTTTGCTACCTGCACTCAAGGTGCAAAGTGCTGAGAAACAAGGATCAGGGAGACAGAGAAATAAAGCTGGCAAACAGATAACACCCTCATTTTCCTTTTTACTGACTTTATTTGGGTGACACTGGTTAACAAAATTTTAACAGGTTTCAGGCACACAAATCTACAAAACATAGCCTTTTATTCAGCAAACACAATTAAACATTAAAATGCGTCTATAAATGGTGGTATCTAGAAAAACAAAAATTATCTCCTACATAAGGCAGAGTCCCTAAAAATGAAAATTTCCAGAAGTAGCACTTATCAAAATAATCTAAGCATCTAATAAAAAGATCCAGAGTAATACTGTCCTTTATGTAATAGTCACAGATAAGGAAGCCAGCATTAAATCAATCTTCCCATACCCTGGCTGATGTGGCTCTGGTGGGTTGAGCACCAGCCTGTGAGAGACTGTGTGATGGGGTAAATGAGCAGAAAGAAAAGACTGGAGACTGACATTGGCTCTGTCAGGGGATCATGGTGGGTATACAGCCCTAACCATGTCCTCATCTATGAAGCAAGGCCAACCAGCTGGAGGGGCTGAGAAGGTGAAATGAATGCTATTCAAAATTAAGCAATGTCCCCACACATGCCAAACACGATAGGAAGTACCAAGGTGACTATTATCAGAAAAATGATTACAAGTAGAACATAGCTCATGAAATTTAGTTCACATTTGCAATAAAATTAATTACCCTGTTGTTATAGTATACAGAACACACCTTCAAATCATGTGATTTCTATTATGTGACTCACTGAAATCAACACAAAATAGAACTCATTAATGAAAGTGTAACAAGACACTGTTCAGCTGCCAAACAAGTATCATGCCATAAACATTAGAGAAATAACATCAGTAAAACATGTACAAATATACTTTAACTGCAGCACTACTCTAAAAGTACTCTAGAACAAATGAGTCACCAGTGACTAAGCCTAGAATCATCCAAGGACATAGCATGTAACTGCCATTTAACATACCATTAACACAGTAGGTAATCAGCATTTACCAAGCACTTATTTGGCAATCACTGTTTTAAATTATTTATATATATTAGCACATTTAATTCTTGCAAAAACCCTATGAGACAATTATATCTATTCTGCCCTTTTTACACAGGAGAAAATTAGGCAGTCCTACTTGAAACCTGGGCAGTCTAATTCCAGAGAGCACACTCTCTCCCTTCATGCGCATTGCCTTAAATTTTAAGTCTACATACAAATATGCAAGGAATTCCACCATATCCTTGAATTTTTTTTGAAAAAAGGCACCTCACAGAAAAACATGCATGACATGTACACACAAAAGTGTAAATTCCGTAGACAGAGGCTGGCCAGGCCTGGGATTCACCACCCCCTCTCCCAGGGTCTATATGGCCTTGGAAGGCTACTAAGGCTCTACAGCTGAATAGCTAGTAAGAGTGGTACCTACCCTTGGAGGGTTGCTGTGAGAAGTAACTGATGTGTGTAGGTACAATGCATTTCACTGCCTGTCCCTTAATGAAACTTATTGTTATTTTGCCATGTATAATGTGCTCCCATACATAACACACACCCACGTTTTGGGTCCTAACTTTTCAGAAAGAAAAAAAACACCTTTTGTTTTAATTTTTAAATTCAATTACTTACTGATTTATATTTTGATGAATGCTTTTCCCCTCAAAAGATTGGGCAAAAAGTGCATGTTATACAGGGCAAAATATGGCACTTTGTTACCCATTATTGCATATGAATAAGGGGATAATTTGAAAGGATCAGGAAAAGCAACAGTGGTTCAGATCCAACTCTTAGGTTTTACACCTAATTTAAGTTTCCCCATCCTTGCTGTCACCTACCTACTTTACCTCTTGAATGTTGTTGTTGTTTTTTTTAATACAAAAATCAAAGCTCTTTGTATTTAAGGGAAGGAGAAATAAGTCTCACTTTATATAAAAAGCATTGAGAATCTAGAAGTCAGAAAAGAAAGTGAATGAATGAGGGTTCCAGCTGAAATTTTTGTACTAAAAATATAGCACAATTTTGAAGGGTGAAGGATCCAAGGAGCCTTGAGCTAGTGCAACTCCGTAAGAGTAAGTGAATGGTACAAACCAGTTCATGAAGTTCAATCTTTAGACTTAATGGATACAAATCTGCATCCTTCAATTGTGTTATTTTCATCAGAGAGGTGGTCTTTCTCTAAACAGGCATGATGAGAAGTTACCAACAAAAGCTGACAGAATTTCTTCAGAAAGAGTTCAAAGAGAAGCAACAAACATTAGAATCCCTGTAAAGTTAGATGAAGGGCTTGGGACAAGCCTTAACAGGATTTTTGAGAAGCCAAAGGAAAATAAAATCCTCTAATCCAATGACAGATTTTATTGAAATAGATAAAAGGAAACCAATCAAAAAGGAAAATTATGATTAACAAATCATCTCCCAAGATTTATCAATCAGGACTTTCAAAAAATACTTATGCATATTAAACAGGCAAAAATTTTTTTTCTAAACATGCTAAGCTAATTTAAAAGGATTTCAAGGGCCAAAAAAAGTTCGAAGAAAGGAGAGTTAACAAAAGAACTGGAGTCTGTGAAAAGTGCACTGGACCTGTTTTTCAGGGATGTTTAGCCAGCTTAGTCCCAAGCAGAGAAGTTAAGCAACTTTTTAAATCAAATATGCAGTCTCACATGTGAAACTATTTTATGCATATAAAAATGTTTTCATAAATTGGATACTTCTTAAATACCACTGGGGAGAAAGACATTTTTTCAGTACGAAGTTTTATTTCTCAAGTTTTGGAGATGGACAGTGGTAATAGCTGCACAACAATGTAGATGTACTTAATGTCACTCGACTGTACACATAAAAATGGTTAAGATGGCAAATTTTGGGTGATGTATATTTTTGCCATAATTTTTTAAATTTTTTTTTTTCCCTAAATGGAAAGTAAACTATTACAGGGAGGTGAAGGAAAGGTGTTTTCCTCTCAAGCTCATTTTTCTCTCTACTCAATGAACTTTTCCTGGGTGGTTAAGAAAGAACTGCAAGACTTCAATCCCACATCAAACCATACAGGATTGCCATGGACAAAATATCGTATCTATACTTGTCAAAAAGGGTTTAGGGTTTCTCTTTCAAACTGTAATAAGGAAATGTCTGGAAATTATAAATTAGAGAGACTATTATCTTCTTGACCTTTCCAGCCATTTATAAAAGGCATCTGAAATTTTCACCTGCTCCAAACTGAGTTCCTGATGTCCTGCAACCCCCAACCACCCTTGCCTGCAGCCTTTCCCATTCTGGTTCTCAAGCAGGTCAACAACTCCTCTCCTTGTTGGTGCCATCCTTGGCACTTCTCTCTCATCCACACCAAGTCTTTCCAGAATCCAAGCACCACTCAATGTTCTCAGAGCCAACATCCTGGTCCATGTCACCATCTGTCTCCTTGATTCTTCCCTTGACACCCTCAGGCTACACACTTAAGCCCTCCTATTGTGCCCCCCTCACTCCTCTCCCAAACCAGGGGCATCACCATTCCTCCCACATATCAAGCACATCTTTCCTCCTCAGGGCCTGTGCACTTCCTACACCTACTACCACCACACCCTGCCCCCATCCTTTCCTCAAATACCTGATGGTTAACACCCCCACTTCCTTCAGGTCTACTCAAGTCACTTTTTCAACAAGGTTAACATCCAAGCTACACTACCTAAAATTTCTAACTGTACCTCAACACTGCACATCCCCACCCTTTATTTTTTTCCTTTAGCATTTATTACAATCTGACATAGTACATACATTATTTTACAAACTTGTTTGTTGCTTATCTCTTCTACCAAAAGGAATTTTTATTTTGTTCACTGCTATATCCTGATGCTCTTTATTTATCTGTGAACACAGAGAACACATGCTGAGAGCATGTGAGATTCCCACAATCTATATGAATAAGGTGGTTCAGTACTCGTAATCTCCCAGAAATTAACCCGAACTCTTCTTCTGTCCAAGGTATTTAGCCTGGCCCAACCTGTCCTTCTTAGCAACAGATGGATAATGAACTTGAAAAACTATATGTCCAAATGTGAGAGACTCTACTACTGAACTTGATCATGATTAAAGCAAGGGTTCTAAAACTTGTCAACTCTGCACACTGAGAGTTGTATTTTTCTAATTGCAGGCAGACTCATTAATGTGTCT